>NC_133919.1:1241344-1862016 GCF_964199755.1 Larus michahellis
TTGCTAGACTCCATCATATATGTTTGATAAAGGTGTAGGGTTAAATATCTACATAAAAATTACAAAAAAAAACGAGGTGGTGGCGGATCTTTTCTTGTGGCGGCGCTTGGGGGTGTGGGGGGGCCCTGACCGAACCTCCCCTTCCTCTCGGGTTACCGGGCGGGGGGGTCCCGGTGTGTGTGTGTGTGTGTCTGCCCCCGCCGTTTCCCACGGGAGGGGGAACGAGGGACCCAGGGGCGAGGCCTCAATGGGTGGCTCCGCCCCGGCCATTAATAGACCCAGGTGTTGGCTCCGCCCCCGGCCAGTCATTGGCTGCGAGTGGTGACTCCGCCTCTGGGCGGGGCTCCGCCTCTGGCCCCGCGTCAAGACTCCGTGGCTCCGCCCCTGCGCCGAGGCTCCGCCCCCTGAGGGGACGCCGGCGTCCGGGCGGCGCCGGAAGGGGCGGGGCGTCCTGCCATGCCGTCTGCCGGCGCCGGGGGGCGGCTGCTCTTCGCGGGAGCCCCGCGGCGACACCGGGTGCGCTCGGGACCCCCCCCTTCACCCCGCCTTCACCCCCCGCACCCCGGACCACCCCCGGCTCCCCACCCTTATCCCCTCCCCGGGGGACCTGGGCGTCCTGACCCCGCCGTGACCACGTGACAGCGGCGTGAGGGCGCCCCGGCGCGCTGACCCCGCGCTGACCTCTCACCCCCGCAGGTCTGCGGGCCCGACCGCGGCCTGGCCGAGCGCCTCCGGCTCTTCCAGCGGCTGCGGGCGGCGCAGGAGCGGCCGGACAGGGATGGGGCCGAGGCCGGGGGCGGCCTCGTCCCGCCGGGGACCCCCATCCGCATCGCCCTGCCCGGGGGGCGCCACCTGCCCGGCCGCGCCCGGCAGACCACCCCCTTCCAGGTGGCCACGCAGCTGTGGTATGCGCAGGCCCCGGGTCCCGCGGGGTCCCCAGGGTGTCCCCGGCGTCCTCCTCGTGTCTCCACGCCCCCCACGGGGGTCCCCACACTGTCCCTCGTGGTCCCCACGGGGTCCCCAGTGTGTCCCCAGAGTCCTCATGGTGTTCCTGCAGGGTCCCTAGTGTCCCCACGGGGTCCCCAGGGTCCTCATGGTGTCTCCATGGTCCCCACAAGGTCCCCAACATCCCCACGGGGTCCCCACGGTGTCTCCGGGGTCCCTGTAGTGTCCCCACAAGGTCCCCAGAGTCTTCACAGTGTCTCCGTGGTCCCTGTGGGGTCCCCAGTGTCCCTGCAGTCTCCCCATGGTGTCCCCAGGGTCCCCGTGGGGTCCCCATTGTCCCCATGGGGTCCTCAGGGTCCCCACAGTCCCTAGGGGGTCGACAGTATCCCCAGCACCCCCACGGTGTCCGCCGATGTCCCCGCAGGGGGGGCCTGGCAGAGTCAGCGCTGGTGGCTCGGGTGAACGGGACCCTCCAGGACCTCGACCGGCCCCTGGAGTGTGACACCGACCTGGAGCTGCTCGACTTCTCCACGCCGGAGGGACGGGCGGTGAGTCCCAGGGGACACGGGTATGGGCCCGCACCCCACACCCCCCACAGCCTGTCCCCCATGTCCCCTGTGTCCCCCCAGGCTTTCTGGCGGTCTGGTGCCTGTGTCCTGGGGGCGGTGGTGGAACAGTTTTACGGGGCCACGTTCTGCAGCGCCCAGGCCACCGAGGACGGCTTCTTCTGCGATGTCCACATGGGGGACAGGTAAGGAGGGAGGGGGGGGACGCACGCGGGTCCCCCATGCGGCGCGGTGTCCCCAGCCCATCACCGCACCCTCAGGACGGTGCAGCGCGGGGAGCTGCAGGCACTGGAGGATGCTTGCGCGGCTTTCGCCCGCGCCGGCCACCGCTTCGAGCGCCTCGAGGCCACCCGCCAGCAGCTGGCCGAGCTCTTCAAGGTGAGACCCACGGCCTGTCCCCTCCCCGGCCTGTCCCCTCCTCAGCGTGTCCTCTCCCCATCCCGGGCCAGGGCAAGGAGGCCCCGCCTGGGGTCACTGGGACCCTCCTGGTTGGGGTTATGGATGCGGGTGATGATAGTGGGGACCAGTGTGTCCGCCTCCTTGGTGTCCCATCCCCCTGGGTGTCACCCATGCTGCTGTCACCTGCCTCGGTCCTCCCCCCTCAGCACAGTGTCACCATTCTCCCCTGGTGTGTCCCCCCTTCTGTGTCACCTGGGCCACTGTCACCCACCTCAGTGACTGCCCCCCAGCATGGTGTCACACCCCCTCGGTGTCACCCCCCTTGGCATCACCTCCCTCGGTGTCACCCATGCCACTGCCACCTGTCTTGGTATACCCCCCGGCATGGTGTCACCTCCCCCTCGGTGTCACATGTGCCACTGTCACCCACTTTGGTCCTTTACCCCCCAGCAGTGCGTCACCCCCCTTCAGTGTCACCCCTTCTTGGTGTGTACCCCCTTGGTGTCACCCGTGCCACTGTCACCTACCTCAGTGTGTGTCCCCCAGCACAGTGTCACCTCCCCCTTGGTGTCACCTGTGCCACTGTCACCTACCTCTGTGTCGTTGTCCCCAGGACAACAGCTTCCAGCTGCAGCAGATCGAGGAGGAGGTGACGTCCCCCATGGCCACTGTCTATAGGTGAGCATGGGAGGCTCTGGGGTGGGGGGGGGACAGACATCTGGGTGGGTGGGGGGCTGTGGTGTCCCCGCATCCATCCCCACGTCCCTTCATCTGTCCCTGCAGGTGCGGCCCCCTCCTCCAGCTCTGCGGCGGCCCCCTCCTCCGGCACACAGGGCTGATTGCCGCCCTCCGTGTCCTGACGGTGGGTCGAGATGTGGGGCAGGGGTGGGGGGGACACCCAGGCATCCGAGCCCCACTGATTAACCCCCCTGCTTCCCACCCACGGCAGAGCTCGGCGGCGTTCTGGCAGGGGGCTGGGGGCCGCTGGTCGCTGCAGCGCGTTGCCGCCGTCGCCTTCCCCAGCGCCCAGGGCCTGGCCGACTGGCAGCAGGCGCAGGATGAGGCCGCTCTGCGGGACCACCGCCGCATCGGCCGGGTAAGCCCCATGCTGGGGGGGTTGGTGGGCGTTACTGGGGGGTCCCCAGCAGCCCCCCAGTAACGCTCTTTCCCCCCCTCCCCACCACAGGAGCAGGAGCTTTTCTTCTTCCACAAGCTCAGCCCCGGCAGCTGCTTCTTCCTGCCCCGCGGTGCCCACGTCTACAACACCCTCATCGACTTTATCAGGGTACGGCTCCCCTGGCCCCCCTGGCCCTGGGGGCATCACTAGCACCTCTGCTGGGGGTGGGGGGAGAAACTGGGGTCTGCCTTTCCCCCCCAGCCCCACTTTGCACCCCATTGCACCCCATCCCCATCGCACCCAGACCCCCTTGCACCCCAAGTCCCTGCCGCACCCCATCCCTACCGCACCCGTGGCTGCATCTCCCCATCCCTCCTGCGCCCCCGAGCACCCGCAGCCCCCCCGGGGTGGGTGCCGTGGGGCTGGGCTGACATCCCCGTCCCTGTCCCCGCAGAGCGAGTACCAGGCGAGGGGCTTCTGCGAGGTGGTGACCCCCAACGTGTTCAGCCCGCGGCTCTGGGAGCTCTCGGGGCACTGGGAGCACTACAGCACCCACATGTTCTCCTTCACCGCCGGCACTGAGACCCTCTCCCTCAAACCCATGAACTGCCCGGCCCACTGGTGAGCGGAGGGGACATGGGGACATGGCTCGGGGGGGGTTGTCACCGCGTCGGACCATCCGTCTGTCCCTCTGCAGCCTGATGTTCGCCCACCGGCCGCGGTCGTGGCGGGAGCTGCCCTTGCGCCTGGCCGATTTCGGGGTGCTGCACCGCAACGAGAACCCCGACACCTTGACGGGGCTGACGCGGGTGCGGCGCTTCCAGCAGGACGATGCTCACATCTTCTGCACGCTGGAGCAGGTGAGTGTCCCCGCGGGTGTCCCCCGGCTGTCCCCACACACCGCGTCACCCCCCCCCGCTGACCCCTCGTCCCCAGCTGGAGGCCGAGATCGACGCCTGCCTGGACTTCGTGCGGACGGTCTACGCTGTGCTGGGCTTCTCCTTCCGCCTGGCCCTGGCCACCCGTCCCCCCGGCTTCCTGGGGGACCCCGAGACCTGGGACCGCGCCGAGCAGGTGGGACAGGGTCAGAGGGTGGCCCTGCCATGGGCACCGTCCCGAGCATCGCGTCCCAGCTCTGCCACCGTGTCTCTCTGCATCACGTCCCCTGCCGTGTGCCCCACGCGTTACCTCCTGCCTCGCCGGCGTGTCCCCTGTAGTGTGTCCCCCACCATTTCCCAGCTTCGCCCCCATGTCCCATGCTCCGTGTCCCAGCTTGGCCATAATGTCCCCCTGCAGCGTGCCCTGGGCATCGCGTCCCAGCTTTGTCCCCATGTCACCTGTGTCGGGTCCCCTCCCCACTGCGTCCCCAAGTCCTGGGCATTGCATCCTGGCTGTGTCCCACGCGGCATGTCCCCTGCGCCGTGTCCTGGCCGTCGTGTCCCAGCTTTGCCGCCACGTCTTGCGTGTCACCTCCCAACTCTGCGGTCGCATCCCTTGTGTCACGTCCCCGTGTGGCGTGTCCCGTGTGTCACCTCCCAGCTTTGCTGTCATGTCTGTGTGCTGTATCCGTGCAGCGTGTCCCCTGCATTGCACCTGTGTGTCCCCTGTGTGTCCCCTGCACTGTGCCTGTACATTGTCCCCTGCGTCGCGCCCCCACACTGTGTCCCCGGTGTTGTGCCCGCATGTCGTGTCCTGTGCTATGTCCCTGCGTCGTGTCCCTGTGTCATACCCCCTGCATCGCATCGTGTCCCCTGTGTCACATCTCCTCCATTGTGTCCCCTGCATTCTCCTGTGTCGCATCCCCTGTATCGTCCCCTGTGTCACATCTCCATCGTGTCCCCGGTGTCCCATCCCCTCCATCATGTCCCCTGCATTGTGTCCCTGGCATTGTCCCTTGCCACATCCCCTGGCATCGCGTCCCCTGCGTCGTCCAGTGTGTCACATCTCCTCCATCGTGTCCCTTGTGTTGTTCCCTGTGTCACATCTCCTCCATCGTGTCCTTTCCATCGTGTCCCCTGCATTGTCCCACGTCCTGTGTCCCGTCCCCTGTGTCCCATCCCCTGCTTTGTGTCCCCTGCCTCACGTCCCTTCCATTGTGTTCCCTGCATCGTCCCGTGTCACATCCGCTGGTGTCATGTCCCCTGCCTGTCCATGTGTCACCTCTCCTCCGTCACGTCCCCCCTGCCCCATCCCCTCCATCGCGTCCTCTGCATCGTCCCCTGGGTCACGTCTCCTCCATCGCCCCCCGACCCCCCCATCTGTCCCCACAGCAGCTGGAGCGGAGCCTCCGCACCTTCGGGCAGCCCTGGGAGCTGAGTCCGGGTGATGGCGCCTTTTATGGCCCCAAGGTGAGAGAATTTTTGGAGGGGGGGGGGGTGTCCCCGAAGGGTCCCGTTTTGCCCCCAGAGGGGGCAAAACGGGACCCTTCGGGGACACCCCCCCCCCCAATATTATTCCTGATAGATCGATATCCGGATCCGGGATGCGCTGGGTCGGCAGCATCAATGCGCCACCATCCAGTTGGATTTCCAGATGCCGGAGAGATTCGAGCTGGAATATGCCAGGTATGGGGAGGGGGCGGGGCGGGGGGGGGCCAGGATGGGGCTAGGGGGTGAGGATTGGGGAGGGGGGGAGCAGGATTGGGCCAAAATGTTTGGGCTTGTTGGGGGGGGTGGTAGGATTGGGTGAGGATTTGGCGGGGAGGGGGGGGCAGGATTGGGGCTGGGGGGGGGGGGTGGGGCGGGGCTTGGGGCTTTGTGGGGGGTGGGATTAGGGCTGGGGGCAGGGGGGGTGGCAGGATTGGGGTCGGGGGGGGGTCAGAATTGGGCTGGACTTGGCAGAATTGAGGCTGCGGTGGGGGGGTGGGGGTGGGGGGGCGTGGTGGCGGCGTGTGCACCCCCCCCGACCCTTGAGGGGGGTGTCGTGCGTGTCGTCCCCCCCCCGCCTCTAATCAGTGCGACGGGGGGCACGGCGCGACCGGTGATGATCCATCGAGCGGTGCTGGGCTCCGTCGAGCGCATGGTGGCCGTGCTGGCCGAGAGCTGCGGTGGCCGATGGTAAATTGGGCCGGGGGGGGCAGGGGAAGTGACCCCGAAGGGTCCCGTTTTGCCCCCGGGGGGGGCAAAACGGGACCCTTCGGGGTCACTCCCCCCCTCCCCGCAATGTCACCCCCCCAGGCCGTTCTGGCTGTCCCCGCTGCAGGCCATGGTCATCCCACAGGCGGCCGAGGTCGAGGACTACGCGCGGGAGGTGGGTTTGCCCCCCAGCCTCGTGTCCCCTCTCATGTGCCCCCCCCCCCCGTGCTCCCCCCCATCCTTCTTTGTCCCTCCGTGTCCCCCCCGCATCCATCCATATGTCCTCCCTCGCCCCTTATGTCCCCCCCGTCTCTCCTTGTCCCTCTGTGTGTCCCCGCATCCATCCCTGTCCCCCGTTTCCTCCATGTGTGACCCCCCCGACATGTGTCCCCCCCTCCATGGGTGTCCCCCCCACCTGTCTGTGTCCCCCCTGTCCGTCTATGTCCCTCCCATCCCTCCTTGTCCCTCCCTGGGTCCCCCCCATCCCTCTCTGTCCCCCCCATCCTTCCTTGTCCCTCTGTGGCCCCCCATCCCTCCATATGTCCCCCCGATCCATCCATGGCCCCCCAACCCTCCGTGCCCCTCCACGTCCCCCCATCCCTCTGTGCCCCCCTCACCCCCCTGCGCCCCCCCCCCCACCGCCCCCACCGCTGAGCCCGTGTGCAGGTGCAGGCCGTGCTGCGGGGGGGTGGCATGGTGGCCGACCTGGACATGGATGCGGGGGCCACCCTGGCCAGGAAGATCCGCCGGGCCCAGCTCGCCCACTACAACTTCCAGCTGGGTAAGTCGGGGGGGGGGGGATACCCCGACCCCCGGGGCCTCCCCCCGGACATCCCCTGGGGCCCCCTGTGCTGAGTCAGCAGCACCCACCCCCCCCCACCACAACCCGGGGGCTGCTGGGGGTGGGGGAAGCACTGGGACCCCCTTGGGAACCCCCTGGGACCCCCCCCCCCGAGATCCTGAGACCCCTCCTTGAGACCCCCCCTGGGATCCCCCGCGACCTTCTGGGAGCCCCCTGGGACCCCCCCCCCAGCACCCCCTTTGGGATCCCCCTGGAACTGCCCTTGGAAGACCCTCCCTGGGATCCACTGGGACCCCCTGGGACCCTTCTTGGACCTCCCCAGGACCCCCCTGGGACTCTCCCTGGAGACCCCCAGGAGACCCGGGACCCTTTGGAGACCCCCCAGGACCTCCCTGCAGACCCTCAAGAGACCCTCATGAGACACCCCCTTGGGACCCTCTGGAACCCCCCCAAGACCCCCCTTGGGACCCCCCCAGGACTCCCTTGGGACCCCCCTGTGGACTCCCCCAGGACCCTTCTGGGACCCCCCCAAGACCCCCCTTGGGACCCTCCCAGGACTCCCTTGGGACACCCCTGTGGACCCCCCCAGGACCCTTCTGGGACCCCCTTGGGACCCCTGGGACCCACTGGCCCCAGCCCTGAGTGGCGGGGAGCGCTGTGGGTGCCCCTGAGGGTGCATGTGCAGGGTCGGGGGGGGGGCTGTGGGGGACACGGGCCCCCCCCCACCACCCACGGTGCCCCCCCCGCAGTGGTGGGCCGGCGGGAGCGGGACCATGGCACCGTCAGCGTCCGGACGCGGGACAACCGGCAGCTGGGGGAGCGCGACCTGCGGCAGGTGCTGCAGCGGCTGCGGGAGCTGCGGGACACCCGCGTCCCCGACGCCGAGGAGCGCTTCTGACCCCCCCGGCTGCGTGTCCCCCCCCCGTGTTCCCCCCCATCTGTGTGTCCGCACTCTGACACCCATTAAAGTCCTGGTGCTGGAGCTGAGACCAGGGCAACTCGGTGCATCCCCCTTGGTGCTGGGTCCCTGGGGAAGGCGGGGACAGGACACCTGGCCCCCCCCCCCCCCCCCCCCCCCCCAGCCCAGACATTTGGGTGCCCCCCCCCCCCCGCCAGACACCCCCCGGGTTCTCGTCGCCCCCCCCCAACCCAGACGCCTGGGTCCTTCCCGCCTGGGATTTCCCCACCCGGATGCCTGGGTCCCCCCTCCCTTTTTTGGGGGGGGGGCGGGGGGTGGTTGCGCAAACCCACGTCACATTGCCGTCGGGTGTTGGGCAATCGCGGGGGGGGGACAGGGCTGTTCCCCCCCCGCCACCCCCGACACTCCCTGGGCACCTGCCCAGAGCAGGATGTGGCCGTGCTGGCAGAGGGGACATGGACCCCCCCCGGTCCCCCCTTCCGTGTCCTGGGGTGAAGGGAGGTGACCAAGGCCATGACACCCTCCTGCCACCCCAGGGGTCCCCTAGTGTGAGGTGGGGGACACCGGCTGAATGTCCCCCCCAGCCCGGGGGTGTCCCTCCATGGGTGTCCGTCCCCCCATCCCCAGCGCCCGCAGTGACTCACCGGGTGGGGCAAGCCCCAAAATGGGGCGAAAACCACAAAAATCCAGCCACCATGACTCAGGGGTCCCCGTAACTGGGGGGGGGGCGGGGGGGGGGAGAACTGGGGCCACCCAGGGCGGGGGGAATGTTTGGGGCCACCCGGCGCATGGGGGTCACACGGGGCCACCAGGGTTGGGGACAGGACCACCGCGGTGTCCCCCACCCCCCGGCCTCCTGGGACAGTTGGGGTCCGGGGGGGGAGCATGGCCCCGGTGGGGGGTGCAGGATGGGGCCCAGCCCCCGGCCCCCCCCCGGGCCCCCCCCCCCCCGGCCCCACTGCGACGTCAGGCTGTGACTCAGCCCCGCGGGACCAGGCCCTTCATAAGGCGGCGGAGCCGGCAGGGGCCCCACAGCGCCCGACGCCATGGCCGCCCTCGGCCTCCTCCTCCTCCTCCTCCTCGGCGCCGACGGTGAGTCCCGACCAACGGCTGGGTCCCCCCCCGAACGCCTGGGGCCCCTCTCCGGACTCCTGGGTCCCCACCCAAAAGCTTGGGTCCCCTCCCCGACACCTGGGGCCCCTCCCTGAACGCCTGGGTCCTTCCCCGGATGCCTGGGGCCCCTTCCCAAACTTCTGGGTCCCCTTCTCTGACACCTGGGGCCCCTCCCCGGACACCTGGATCCCCTCCTGAACACCTGGGTCCCCTTCCCAAACGTCTGGGTCCCTCCCTGGACACCTGGGGTGGCCACCCAAAATTATTCCTGGCACCTGACCCTTTCCCAGGCACCTGGGTCCCCTCTCCAGGCACCTGGGTCCCCTCCCAAATGCCTGGGTCTCCCCCGGACACCTGGGTCCCCTTCCCAAACTTTTGGGTCCCCTTCTCTGACACCTGGGTCCCCTTCCCAAACTTCTGGGTCCCCTCCCCGGACACCTGGGTCCCCTTCCCAAACATCTGGGTCCCCTTCTCTGACACCTGGATCCCCTCCTGAACACCTGGGTCCCCTTCCCAAACATCTGGGTCCCTCCCTGGACACCTGGGGTGGCCACCCAAAAACCCAGGTCCCCTTCCCAGACACCTGGGTCCCCTCTCCAGACACCTGGGTCCCCTCCCAAATGCCTGGGTCTCCCCCAGACACCTGGGTCCCCTTCCCAAACATCTGGGTCCCCTCCCCGGACACCTGCGTCCCTGCCCACGCATTTGGGCCACCTCCCCGGACGCCTGGGTCCCTCCCTATGGTGTGTCTCTGCGCCCACGGGATTGGGGGGGGTCACCACTTGCCCCCTGTGGGTGGGGAAGGGGCGGGGGTGGCCCCGCTGACCCCTCCCTCTGTGTCGTGTGTCCCTCCCCGTGGTGACAGTGGTGGCACCAGAGCGACGCCAGCATGTGGCACAGGAGAGCCTGGTCCTGCAGCACCCCCACATGCAGCAGCGTAAGGACAGGGACGGGGGGACGCGGTGGGGGGATGCCCAGGGAGGGGGGGGACACCCAGGGAGGAGGGCGACATGGGTGGGGGGGACACGGTGACAGGGGGTGTTGGGGATGGGGGCGCATGAGAACATGGATACGGGGGACACAGTGGGGGGAGACCCAGGGATGGGGACAGGGGGACATGGATGGTGGGACATTGTCGTGGGGGGGCAGGGGGGACATGGGAGAGCGCTCAGAGGTGGGGACACGGGTGGAGGGGACATGGGGACATGGATGGGGGGGCGGAACTTGGGGCGGGGGCAATAAGGAGGACGTGGGGACTACGACGCTTGGAGGTGGGGGGGCACAGTGATGGGGGGGCACGGGGCCAGAGAACAAACGGGGATGGGGGGGGACACACAGGGACAAGTGTCACCCGGGGCCAGGGCAGTGGGACACCCCCCGCCGTGTCCCCACACCCCCCCCCCTCCATTCCAGTGCTGCAGAAGGAGGTGGAGCCCCAGCTGCCCCCCGACGTCCTGGCGGCGGCAGCGGCGGGTTCCGTGTCCCCGACACGTCCCCAGCCCCCCTGGGCCAGCGCCCTGGACGGCTTCCCCCCCGCCTGGCCCATGGCCGCCGCCGTCACCCGCCACTGCCGCCAGCCCCCGCCGCCCCCCCCGACCCCCCTGCTGCCCCGCACCGCCTTCGCCCACCTCCGTCGCCAGGCTGCCGCGCTCGACGCCCTGCGCCCCCGCCTCAACGCCTGCTGCCACCATCACTCCCCGCTGCCCTGCGCCCGCCGCGCCGTGAGTGACACCATGGGGACACGGTGGGAGGCGGGTGAGACGCAGAGCGGGGGGTGTCTGACCGCAGCGGGGTCTCACCCTGCAGTGGACGGACGTGCTGGATGGATTCTGCACCGATGAATTTGGGGTGAAAACGCGGCAGTTCCACTGCTGCCGGCGGCACGGGACGGCGCGGCGCCGCTGCTTCGCCCAGGGCCCCGACGCCATCATCGCTGCTGCCACCGCCGAGGCTGCCATTGCCGTTGTCACCACCTGGGAGCCCACCGGCGAGCCCTCCTTCCCCCCCGGCGAGCCCACCACCGACAACATGGGCAACATCTGCGGGTTGTGGGGGCTGCGCCCCGGCCCCCCCAAGCCCCCCGCCCGCACCGGCCCCCGCGACCGCCTGCGCCTGCGCCTGGAGCGCGACTATGGCCGCTGCTGCCGCAACGAGAGCCTGGCCTGCGCTCACAAGGCTGTGAGTGATGGGGGGGACACGGGGGGCAAGGAGGGACCCAGCCATCCGGGGGGGACCCAGGGGTCTGGGGGAGACCCAGGGACTGGGGGGACCCAGGTGTTCAGGAGGGACCCAGGTGGCATCCAGGAGGGACCGAAGTGTCTGGGAGGGACCCAGGAATCTGGGGATGGGGGACACCCAGGTGGCATGGAGGGTGACAAATGTCCGGGGGGGGGGCCAGGCATCCAGGGACTGGGGGGATCCAGGTGTCCGGCGGGGACCTCGGTATCCAGGGACTGGGGGGACCCAGGGGGCAAGGAGGGACCCAGGTATCCAGGGGGGGCCAAGAGTCCAGAGACTTGGGGAAACCAGGTGGTGAGGAGGGACCTGGGTGTCCGGGGGGAACCCAGGCGTTGGGGGACTGGGGGGACGCAGGCATCCGGGAGGGACCCAGGAGTCTGGGGACTGGGGGGACCCAGGTGGCAGGGACAGACCCGGGTGTTCAGGGGGGACCCAGGTGTCCAGGGACTGGGGGGACGCAGGCATCCAGGAGAGACCCAGGCGTCTGGGAGGGACCCAGGAGTCCGGGGACTGGGAGGACCCAGGTGGCATCCGGGGAGGGGACCCAGCTCTCCAGGGAGGGGACCCAGACATCCGGGGAGGGGACGCGGGTGTCCGGGGAGGTGACCTGGGTGTCTGGGAATGACCTGGGTGTCTGGGAATGACCTGGGTGCCTGGGGAGTGACCCAGCCATGCGGGGAACAGGGAGGGACCCAGGCGTCTGGGAGGGACCCAGGTGGCAATGGGGGACCCGGGTGCCTGGGGGGGACCCAGGTGACAAGGAGGGACCCAGGACTCCGAGGACCGGGGCGGGCACGGGTGTCCGGGGGGTTCCCAAGCAGCTGGGGAAGGGGATCCAGGTGTCCAGGAAGGTGGCCCGGGTGTCTGAGTTGGGACCCAGGCATTCAGGGAGGGGGACCCCAGTGCCTGGGGAGGGGACGCAGGTGTTTGGAAGGGGGGGCCGGGGAGGGTCCTGGAGGTCCGGGGAGGATCCCAGGTGTCCGGGCTGGGGGGATCCAGGCATTCGGGAGGGTCCCGGGGTCTGGGAGGGACCCAGGCAGCCAGGGACTGGGGGGGTCCCAGGTGTCCGGGGACTCGGGGGGATCCAGGTGTCGGGGGAGGGGACCAGGCATTCGGGAGGGTCCCAGGTGTCCGGGGGCTGGGGGGACCCGGGCATCCCCGCTGACCGCCCCCCCCCGCCTCCACCGCTGACCGCCCCCCCCGCCCCTTCCCCCGCAGTGGCAGAAGGGTCTGGATCGGTTCTGCCGGGAGGAGTCTGCGGTGAAGACGAGCCAGCACCGGTGCTGCCAGCGCGGGGGGGGCCGGGCCCGGGGCCGCTGCTTCGCCGCCGCCGCCCCCCACCCCGCCTACGACCGGGAGCTGCACAACGTCAGCCTGGCCCGGCCCGGGGCCGCCCTGCTGCGCTCCCTCTGCGCGCCCACCCGCCTGCTCACCCACCGGTGCGGACCCCCCCGGCACCCCCCCATCACCCCCCAATCACCCCCATCACCCCGTCACCCCCATCATCCACATCACCCCCCATCACCCCCCTACACCCCCCCGTCACCCCCTACACCCCCCTACACCCCCCTACACCCCCCAATCACCCCCATCACCCCGTCACCCCCGTCACCCCCTACACCCCCCTACACCCCCCTACACCCCCCTACACCCCCCAATCACCCCCATCACCCCATCACCCCCGTCACCCCCCATCACCCCCCATCACCCCCCTACACCCCCCAATCACCCCCATCACCCCGTCACCCCCATCACCCCCGTCACCCCCCATCACCCCCCTACACCCCCCCGTCACCCCCTACACCCCCCAATCACCCCCATCACCCCGTCACCCCCCATCACCCCCCTACACCCCCCAATCACCCCAATCACCCCCCGAATCACCCCCATCACCCCCGTGACCCCCCATCACCCCCCGACACCCCCCAATCACCCCCATCACCCCGTCACCCCCCATCACCCCCCTACACCCACCGAGGGACCCCGCTGCCCCCCGCCCCCGGGCGGGACGTGCGGGGGGGGAGCGCGCCCCCCGGCGGCTGCCGGTGGTACCGCGGGAGGGACACAGCGTATGCCCCCCCCCCCCCAACCTGGGAGGGGACCCAGGTGTCCTGGACCCCCCATCTCAGAATGTCTGGGACCCGCCATCCCCCGAGACGCCCCCCATCCAGAAGGGGACCCAGACATCCGGGACCCTCCATCCCCCAAGGACCACCCCCATCAGGGAGGGCACCTGGGCACCTGGGACCCCCATCTCGGAGGGGACCCAAGTTTCCAGCCCCTGCCGTGCCCCCCACCTGGAAGGTGACACCCCCCCCCCCATGTCTGTGTCCCACAGGCGGCCGGTTCCGGAGCTGCTGGGGGCCATGACGGCGGCATGCTGCCCGCTGCCCCCAGAGGAGCGAAGCGCCTGCGCCCAAGATCAGGTGAGTGTTGCGGGGGAGAGTCCTCGGGGGGTCCAGGGGCTCAGGGGTCCCCCCCCCAGCCACCCTGACCCACCCCCTCCTCGTCATCCACAGCTGTCTGAGGGCATCGCCACCCTCTGTGCCAACCCCCAAGACGCCTGGCGCGACCCCCAGGGCTGCTGCTCCTGGGAGGAGCCCGAGCGGCGACGCTGCTTCGACAACGAGTACCTGGCCCAGGTCACCCTGGGGGCGGCTGTGGCCCCCCCACCCTCGGGCCTGGACAACTGAACCCCCACATGTCACCCCCCCCAGGGCGGCGGGGGGGGGGGGGGGGGGCAATAAAGGTGCTGTGGTGTCATTGCCGAGTGCTTCAGTGTCCCCATTTGTGTGTGTGTGTGTGTGTTGGGGGGGGATCGCCCGTGCCTCAGTGTCCCCATACTGTGTGGGGATGACCCTCCCCCCCCCCCGGCCCCCCAGGGCCTCAGTGTCCCCACGGGGGCCCCCTGCCCCCCCCGCCGGCCCCAGGGCGTGCCGGGGCGTGGGGCCGGTGTCGGGGTGTTTGCGGTGTCGGGGCGTGTTGGGGCCCGGTGTGACATGGGGTGTTTGATTATCGGGGTGCGCCAGGTCACCGCGGGGACCCAGGCATCCAGGGCGGGGTGGGGGGAAGTGGCCACACATGACCCTGTGTCCCTTGGGGTGTCCCTGTGCTCCCCCTGACTATCCCCTACATTCTCACGTCCCCACACAGTCACTGTCACCTCTGTCCCCCACATTGCCATGATCACAGGGTGTCCCCGTGTCCCCCCCCTTGAGGTGTCGCTGTGTCCCCCAGGTCCCTCCATTCCCCATGGTATCTCCATGTCCCCCCCCGGGGTGTCGCCACATTCCTCCAGCTCCCACGGTGTCCCCCACACCTGATCCGGAGTGTTCCCATGTCCCTACATCCGCCGTAGTGTCCCCATGTCCCCCCATACTGCCCCCCCGGGGTGTCCCCATGTCCCTTGTGTCCCCCAAGATTCTGAGTGGGGAAACCAAGAGGGGGCTGCGGGGGGACTGCCCTGGTCTCACGGCTGCACCCCCTCCTTTTGCACCCCTGTTTTTACCTCCCCCCCCCCCCGGGCGGTTGTTTCATCAGCATTTCTCATGCTCTCAGAGGCTGAAGAGCAACAAGAGCTCGGGGGGGTGGGGGGGTGGGGGGGATGTTCTCCTGCAGCCCCTCTGCTGTGGGGACAGGCTGAGAGAGCTGGGGGGGTTCAGCCTGGAGAAGAGAAGGCTCCGGGGAGACCTTGGAGCCCCTTCCAGTCCCTCAAGGGGCTCCGGGAAAGCTGGGGAGGGACTCTGGAGCAGGGAGGGGAGCCATGGGATGAGGGGGAAGGATTTGCCACTGGAAGAGGGGAGATTGAGATGAGATGTGAGGCAGGAATTCTTGGCTGTGAGGGGGGTGAGCCCCTGGCCCGGGTTGCCCAGAGAAGCTGTGGCTGCCCCATCCCTGGAGGGGTTCAAGGCCAGGTTGGACGGGGCTTGGAGCCACCTGGGCTGGTGGGAGGTGTCCCTGCCCAGGGCAGGGGGGAACTGAGTGACATTTAAGGTCCCTCCCACCCCACTTCCTGACTCTCTGAAACCCCCAATACAACAGCGATGCTGAAACCCCCAGTTACAGACTCAGATTTCCCCCGATTTCCATCCCCAGCGCAGTGAAATGGGTAAACGGAGCAGGGGAACGTTCCCTCGTTTCCATTCCCCCCACGCGAAGGACATCCAACGTCCCCGCCCGGAGCGGGAGGGAAGGGTTTGCTTTTGACGCTCACCCCTCGGGGTCGGGGGGGGGATCCCTCGACAGCCCTTGGCTCTGCCCAGCTCCTCACTCTCTGCCCTGGCAGCAGCCGCCACATTCCCCAGTGAGAGAAGGGGGCTGTAGTCCAGTTAATTACTTAGTATTTACAGACAGTGAAAATGTGTATTTTTTTCACCCGTTCATAAGTTTTAAAGCCAATTAAGACACAGCTGCTTTTCACATTCTTGAGCTGTTGGGAACAAACTCGGGTCGCTCTGGAAAAGCTCAGACCCGAGAACGACCGTCGCTCACCCACCATCACCCCTCGGGTCAGGAGCTGACCCGAACCTCAGCCCCACGACAGGGGTGACAAAAGGAAACCCTGAAGGTGGCTGTCAGGAATATTCAGCGCAGCATCCCCGTGTTTCCCCTCCTCCTGGGATGTTCCTACCCTCCTCCAGCATCAACCTGGACTCGGCCGGGGCTCTGGAGCACAGGGAAACAAATCCCTACACCCGAAGAAGGTGCCGTCGCAGCACCAGGAGACCCCCATGCTGCAGGAGGGGACGGATTTTGTTTCTGGCCTGAATTAGAGGAAGCGTTTTGTTCGTCTCAAAGGCCAGTATCTGTTGCCTCCCGTCACGTAACGACCCGGGGGGAGGCCAAAACCAACCTCCAAACTGCTGCCAAACCACCCCCTCCCTCGCAGTGAAGAATCGGAGCGTTAAAGGCAAACTAATTTGTATTTTATCCAAAATTTATTGACAGCAAGATGGGTGGGGCCACAGGGACAGCAGGAAAGTCACATTTGTGGGTGGCCTTCTGTGGACGCCCGCCGGGCTCCGGGCTGGAGGCGCAGCTCTGTGCGAGTAGTCCCATCCATCCCCCGCTCCCTCCGCCTAATGCTGCTTCCGCCTGAACGAGCAGCCTGAGGAAAGGAGAAAAAGCAACACGCGCAGAGGCGTCAGAACAGCCGCAGCCCCTCCACCTCCATTTCCTTCTCTCCCCACCCCAAACTCAGCAGTTTGTGCCTTAATTTACGAGGCAATCACCCCCCCCACTTCCAGCGCCCAGAACTTAAGCGGTTTTTATAATCTTCCAGGCCAGAAAATCCGCATCTCCACAAGCTGCCTGGGTTCAAAGAACTCCGGGAGCTGCCCGAGGGCCCCGTAAGCCGCACACCCCCCCCCACCCCCCCGGGGGTCACCCACCTTCTGTCAGCCGGGCCTTGCCCCCCGTGGGCTGGCATAGCACGGTCGAGCAGCCCACGCACAACACGACGGTCTGAGCGTGGCTGAACACCGTCGTGATCTTGTAACAACCTGCGGGGAAAGGGAGAGCGCTGAGGGCGGCAGGGATGGACAGCGGGAGCCGGGGGGGGTGGTGGGGAGGTGTGCCCATCCCGCCCCCCCGCCCGCTGCCGTACCCGGGCACTTGACGTCCATGAAGTAGGAGTTGGGGCTCTGCACCAGCCGCTTCTTCTTGTGCTTCCTCTTCTCCTCCTCAGGGGAAGGGTGCAGCAAGTCCTTCGCCAGCTGTGGAGAGAAAGGGGGGGGACAGGCCCGCTCAGCGCCCGGCCCCCGCCCGCCGCCATCTTGGTGGGGGGGGACCGGACGGGGGCCGGGACACCCTCACCGCGGAGATGGCGGCGGCCAGGGCCCACCCCGCGGGCCCGCTGCCCTCCCTGCCGCCCTCCCCCCGCTCCTCCCTTCCCCTGGGGCGGTGGCCGGGGCCCCGCCGGGGCCCTGCGGGGGGCGCGGGGCGCGGGGCCGCACTCACAGGCATGTCGGCGTGGAGGCAGCCGCCACCGAAAAGGGGCCGCACCGGAAGCGGGAGCCGCTATATCCGCTACGGGGCTCCCCGCGCGGGCGGAAGTGCTCTGGCGCCATCTTGGGAAGGGCGCTGAAGGGGACTGGGCGGCGGCCATCTTGGAGAGGTCGCCCTCTCGGGAGGGGAGGCCGCGGCGACGGAGGGGAGTCGTGACGTCGCCTAATCACTGATGTGACGTCACGGGAGGGGTGTGGTGACGCGATGGCGGCGGGGCCGGGCTCCGGGAGAGTCCCCGCCCGGGGAGGGGCGGTGCGGGGCCGGGGCCGGGGCCGGGGCCCCGTGGCGGCGGCGGGCGGGGGCCATGGCCAAGGCCTACGACCACCTCTTCAAGCTGCTGCTGATCGGCGACAGCGGCGTGGGCAAGACCTGCCTCATCATCCGCTTCGCCGAGGACAACTTCACCAGCACCTACATCTCCACCATCGGTGCGTGAGTGGCATCTCCCGGGGACACCGGGACCCCCCCCCTCCGGGACACCGGGACCACCCCCGGGGACACCGGCACCCCTCCGGAACACCGGGACCACCCCCGGGGACACCGGCACCCCTCCGGAACACCGGGACCACCCCCAGGGACACTGGGACCACCCCCCGGAACACGGGGACCTTCCTCAAAGAGGCTGGGAACCGACACCGGGACCCTCCCTGGGACACTGGGACCCCCCCAGAACACCGGGACCCTCTCCGGGACACCGAGGCCACCCCCAGAGGACACTGGGTTCCCCCCCCCCCGGGAACCAGGACCACCCTCGGGGACACGGGTACCCCTGCAGGGCACGCCGGGGCCCCTGTTGGGTCACCGGGACCCCCTCTGGGGACACCGGGACACCCCCTCCAGGGATACCGGGACCCCCAGTGCCTCCCCTCAGGTCCGCACCGCACATCCCGGGGTGGCCGGATGCCCTTCTCCATCCCCTGCCTGCCTCCCGCCCCGCACCGGATGGCAGGGGGATGGAGACGGTACCGGGGACGACACCGGGTGGGGACACGGCTACACCGCGGCGCTGCTCTGCGCCTCGTCCCGGCCGGTGGCCGGCGGCTCTGAGCCGTTCCCAGCCGGTCCTGGCATGGCGGTGCCGGCGGTGGCTCGATGCTGGTCCTGCCCTGCAGCCGCCCCTCGGCCGGGACCTCGGCACCCGCCACCCTGGTCTCCTCCCCCGAGTTCCCACCGCGCCGGTAAAACCATTCCCGGAGCCCAGAGCAGCCGCCCCGGCACGGCCCCGGCCATAAAACTCCGGTGTGGACACGCTGGCTCCCAGCTGGGGGTCCAGGCTGCGCCCCCCCATCACCCCCCCGGCGGCTCCAGCCCTTCCTCCTCCTCCTCTTTTGGGGGTGCAGCGACCATGGGAGGATTTTTGGGGGGGGCATCTGCCAGCTTTTGGGGCTAGTTGACTTCATGGGGGGTCCGGGAGCTCCGTCCATCCCTTCCCCCCCGCCCCCGGCGTGGGCGGTCGTGCGGGATGATGCCATCCCGCAGGAATTCCGGAGGGCTCAGGGCGGGGGGGGGACACCGGTGACCTGCTCCCACCCGCCGCAGCCAGTGCCAGGCCTGGACTTTGCCCCCCACCCGTTCCCCGGGATGCCAGATGGTTACTGGGAAACTGGAAACTGGGACTGGGAGTGGAGCTGTTTATGGCACCCCCTCACCGCTCCCGCGCCCCCCCCCCCCCCCCCGGCCTCATCCCATCCCAGGGATTGACTTCAAAATCCGGACGGTGGACATCGATGGGAAGAAGATCAAGCTGCAGGTCTGGTAAGTGTTGGGGGGGGGGAATGGAGATGGAACTGGGGACCTCCCCATCCTGGCTTCCCCCCAAGCCGCCCTCACCCCCTGCCTCTGCTACTCCCGCAGGGACACGGCAGGACAAGAGCGCTTCAAAACCATCACCACTGCCTATTACCGCGGAGCCGTGGTATGTCGGGGGGCGCTTCCCCCCAAAAAGGGCTGGGACAGCTCTTGGGGGGGGACACGGGTGCCTGGGAATGAGGACCCCCCCCCCCCAAACTGGGGCAGAGGGTTCCGGTCCCACTGACTGTGCCCTCCTGGCAGGGCATCATCCTGGTGTACGACATCACCGATAAGAAATCCTTCGAGAATATCCAAAATTGGATGAAAAGCATCAAGGAGGTGGGTGTGTGCGGGGGTTGGGGACACGGAGGGGGGGAACACAGGGGCAAAAAGGTGGGGGGGTCCTGCCCATCCTCTCCTGCCTGCAGAACGCCTCTGCTGGGGTCGAGCGTCTCCTCATCGGCAACAAGTGCGACATGGAGGGCAAGCGGAAAGTGCAGCGGGACGAGGCTGAGAAGGTAGGGGGGGCACCGGAGGGCTGGGGGGGGTCAGGGGGCCCCCCCCCGCAGCCGGATCAAAGCGGGGGTACCCTTGTCCCGCAGCTGGCGAAGGAGCACGGGATCCGCTTCTTTGAGACCAGTGCCAAGTCCAGCGTGAACGTGGAGGAGGTGAGGGGGGGTCCCCAGGTGTAAGGGGGGGTGGGAGCAGCATGGGGGCAGGTCCCCGTCCCCGGGGGGGGCGTCCCTGGGCACTGTCCCTGCTGACTGTCCCTTCTCTCCAGGCCTTCAGCACGCTGGCACGGGACATATTGCAGAAATCCTCCCGAAAAGCGGTGAGTGGGGCTGGGGGCGGCCGGGTGAGGGATCCCGCCCCCCCGGCTCCGGCTCCCCCGCTTTGACCCCCTCCCCTCCCTCTTCCAGGCGCCCAGCAGCAGCAGGGCCCCGCTGGAACCCGGCCCCCAGAGGAAGGCTGGGAGTAAATGCGCCCTGGTGTAGGGCCGCCGGCCCCCCCGCCGCCGCCGCTCCCCCCGCCTGGCCCGGGGCGGTGCGGGCACCTCTCCGGGGTGGGGGGGAACCGGGGGTGTCCCGGCTGCAGCGAGGCCGGGTGGGGGGAGGCGGGCTGACCCCCCCCTCGGTCCACACCTCGTGCCATAAAGCCCAGCTTGTGCCTTGCCCCGTCTCCGGTGTCTCTGTTGGGGACGGAGGGGGGCGGAGCGGGACCGGGACCGGGAGAGGGGAATCGGAGGGAGCGAGCGGCCGGGAAGCCGGGGGAGGGTGAAACCACGCCCCTTCGCTATAAACCACGCCCCTTCGCTATAAGCCACGCCCCTTCGCTATAAACCACGCCTCTCTTAGTCAAAGCCACGCCTTTTATCGCGAAACCACGCCCTCCTCACGCTAGACCACGCCCGTTAGTGTAAGCGACGCCTCGTTCATGCGAAACCACGCCCCCTTCCATTGACTACTCGGCCTCAAGTCGCGCCCCCGTCATTAAGCCACGCCCTCATTTGAAAACCCGCCTCGCTTTGGCCCAGACCCCAGCCCCGCCCTCGCCCTTCCCGTCGTGCCCCGCTCCTCCCAGCGGCCCTCGCGCCCCAAGATGGCCGCGGCGGCGGCGCTGGAGAGGCTGGGCCCGGCCCGGTAGTTCCACTGCGCCGATGGGGTCCCGCGGCCCCGCCGTGTCGCGCTGCTGCGCCCTCTACGCCGTCCTGGGGGCCCTGGTCTGCGGCCTGCGGTGAGCGGGGGGCGAATCGCAGTTGGCGGGGGGCGGGGGGAGCGCGGCCCTCAGGGGGAAGCGCGGCCCTCATGGGGAAGCGCGGCCCTCACGGCGTCCCTGCTCTCTCCACAGGCCGGCGGCGGCGATGGCGGCGAGCGACGAGAGGCGCTCGGGTGAGTGTGGGGCCGGGCTCGCCGGGGGATCGGGCCGGGCCTGGTGAGCTCCCGGTTGGGCCCATGCTCAGCGGCCGTGCTCTCTCTCTCCGCAGCGAGCCCGGTGGCGACCACGCCGTGCTGGCAGGTAGAGGACTTCGTGGTGGCGCAAGAGTGTGCCGGCTGCTCCAGTTTCGAGGTGGTGAGTGTGCTCACCCCCTCACCCGGTGAGCCGGGCCGCTCCGGGCCCTCCCTGGGGCTGGTGGGGTCGGGGGGGCAGGTCCTGCCCCAGCATGGCTGCTGACAGGCCCCTCTCGGTCACAGAAAACGTTACCAGAGTGTGTCCCCACGGGCTTCATTGAGAAGATCAGCTGTCCCACCTCTAAGAGGGAGGAGGTCAAAAGGTGGGTGCGGGTTCTGCTGTGGGGGGCAGGAATGGGGCAGCCCTGGGCCCCCGGGGGTTCTCAGGGGAAGATGGGGTAGGGTTTGGGGTGAGGCTATTCCCTCTGGCATTCCTGACTCTCCCCGTGGGCGCAGCTGTCGCTCCGCAGTGATGGAGGCGCACGTTTTCTGGAGGTTCGTGGGCACCATGATGTGTGTTGCTGCCGTCTTTGCGGTGCTGGTGGTGTGTCGCCAGCGCGTGCTGGACAGGAAGGCCCTGGAGAAAGTCCGCAAGCAGATCGAGTCCATTTAGTGGAGCCTGGCTGCCCTGGAGTGATGGATTCTGCTCGCCCCCTGCTCCCAGCCGTGTGGGAGGAGGAACAGGGTGCCTGGGGCAGGCCCTTCCCTGCTCCGTGCTCACAGAATCCTGATGGGAGCTGCCCTCGGATGCCACCAGGACATTCCATGGGGGTGGCTGAGGGGTGCCCTGCCCGCACGGGGGACCCCCAGGGAGCGTGGTGTGTAATAAATCCTGATCGTTGTCACCGGAGCGACACTGGCGTTTGTCCCCAGGAGGACGGGAGCGATGCAGGGCTGTGCCACTGGCACTGCTCCGCTGTTGGACCCCTGGGGGGGTCCCTGTCCCCCACCCCAGGCAGTGCTGACCCTCTGATATGTTTGCGTGCAAACCAGGCATGGGTTTATTCACCGGTGGCACAGAGCTAGAGGGGGGGCACACCCAGCACCCTCTGCCCAGGCTGGGCTGGGTGTCCCCCCACTGCTGCCCCTACCCCGGGGCAACTCCTGGGCCCTACGGCAGGGGCTGCTCTCCGTTGCCTGTCACATCTCATCCCCGAGTCCGCGTTTCACTGCCCCCACATCCTGGCCTGAGGAGTTGGTGCCCAGCTCCATTCTAAGGGGGGGCCCCCCATCCCTGTGCCCCTCCTTGGCTCTGTCTTCCTCTGCAGGTCCTGCCTCTTCCACCCACAGCCACCCTGGTGCAGGGAACGTGACTTCTCCGTCCGGTCCCAGCGCCTCCTCCTGTGTCAGGATGTTCCTGGAAATCACTGTGGGAACAGGGAACACCGGGATGGGCAGCACTGCCAGGGGTGTGGAGCTGCAGCCGGCGCTCCCCCCGGGGCTCCCTGTTACCTCCAGTGGGCCTGTCGCCATCCCGGCTGCCCCGGTGGAAAGGGCTGTAGCTGGGGAAGAGGATGAGTCCCAGGGAGAAAAGCAAGATCTGCCAGGGAGGGACAGGGTTGGCGTGTGTCACCATGCGGTGCTGGGGGAAGCCAGCGGTGCCGGGGGACATGGGGGTGACATGGTCCGCGTGCCGTACCAGGACGCAGGTGCCAGTCTGGGCAGTCTTGTTGGACGTCTGCATGATGAGCACCTGCAGCTGCTGCAGCAGGGACCTGTGGGATGAGGGGTCAGCGAGCGCCTGCCCCCGCGGGTCCCCTCCCGTCCCCATCCCATCAACATGTCCCTGTGCCAGAACCCTGCCCCATGCTGCGCTCACCTGTTGAGATTCTCCAGCTCCTGGACTTTCTTCCGCAGCTCCTGGTTCTGGGCTGAGCATGCGGCCGCCCTGCCCAGGCATAGACGGGGGTGGGTGAGGGGACATGTGGTGGGGCATGTGCTGGGGACACGGTGGGACGTGGTGGCTCATGGTGCCACTGGTGCCCACCTGCTCTCCAGCCCATCCAGGTACTCCTTCTTCCTCCGCCGGCTGTCCTGGGCTGACTGCTTGTTCCGGATCTTTCTCCTCACCTTCTTCAGGATCCGTTCCTCGGCCTGGGGGCGGGTGGAGGGGTGAGCCCTGCCCCACGTCACCCCCCTGGTGTCCCCCCCGTGTGTCCCACTACACACACACCTGGGTGAGGGGCAGGGTGCTGGGCAGCGTCACCCCTTCCTGCGCCAGCAGCTGTTTCTCCTCCTCTGTCAGGCAAAGCTGCGGAGAGATGGGGACAGGCGTGGGGACGGACTGGGAGGGGGGTTGGGGGGGACAGGGATGCAGGGGGGGGCTGTGGGGACTCACCGTGAGGCTAGGGGCAGGCAGTGGGGCAGGCAGCGGGGCAGGCAGCTCGTTGATGATGCAGGAGCCGGGGAGCAGCGTGGGGCACAGCCAGTCATCTGCAGGGGGTGGAGGTGGCCGTGTCCTGCTTGCCCTGAGCCCAGCAGGATGTGGCCCCCTCAGGCCGAGCCCCCCTGGGGGGGTCTGAGCCCCACTGACCCAGCTGGATGGAGACGACACTGCCGTGCAGGGGGGTGCTGAGGTCGCAGACCACCTCGTAAAGGGCGGCTGGGGGGGGCTCGTTGGCTCGTGGAGGGTCCGGGCTGGCATCCTCGGGGCTGTGGCCACCCGGGGAGGCGAGGTGGTGGCCACCCAGGCTGCAGACCTCGTTGGGGTTCACCATCAGCTGCAGCAGCTCCTCGGCTTTGCTCCCCTGCGGCTGTGGAGATGCTGGTGGGGGACGCTCGAGGGGACCCTGAGGGCTCCTGTGACACCCCTGCGGGGGGTCCCCCCTGCCCCACTCCCCCCCTGCCCCGACTCACCCCGTCCTCGGGGAACATCCAGCCCTCGAAGGCCAGATCCGAGCCGGAGAAGGGGGGATCAGGGAAGACACTGCCTGGGAATTGCTCCTCCGGGAGCTCCGGTGCCTCCGGTTCCATTGCCTGGGTCAAAGGGTGAGCAGGGGCTACCGGGGACCCCCCTGCCCCGGGCCGGGTGTGGCGGCCGCTGCTCCCGGTGAGGGGCTCCGTGGCCTCACAATCCCCGTCCCTCGCTTCCCGGTTTGCAGCTGCCTCCGCCCGGTGCCGGGGCTCGCACCAGGATCTCCGGTATCCTGGGCAAACCCAGCCAAATCCCACCCCCGGGAGGTTTACATCGCTAGAAAGGCCGGGATCCCCGCCCCCGGCATGGCCCGGGGCCCCCCCGCCTCTACCGGGGACCGGGACAGCAGAGGGACCAGGGAGAGCCGGGCTGGGGGCTGAGGCTGCCCGGGGACCGCGTCCGAGAGGCACCGGGGGGCAGCAGTGAAGGGCTCCTGGGGAGGACGGGGACACCGGGACTGGTCCCGGGGACCGGTGCCCTCTCGGTAACGGGGAACCGGGACCCCAGGAAGGGTCTCAGGGGCCGTTTTCGCCCCGGTAACGGGGTCCCGGGACCGATTCCCTCTTGGCAACGGGGAACCGGGACCGTTCCCGGGGGCTGGTGCCCCCTCGGTAACGGGAAACAGGGACCCCGGGGACAGTTCCCTCCCGGTAACGGAGAACAGGGACACCGGGGCCGGTCTCGGGGGCTGGTGCCCTCCCGGTAACGGGACCCCAGTGCCAGTTCCCTCCCTGTAACGGGGAACCGGCACACTGGGACCTGTCCCGGAGGCCGGTGCCCTCCCGTTAACGGGACCCCGGGGCCGGTTCCCTCTCGGTAACGGGGAACAGGACCCCCGGGGCCGGTGCCCTCCCGATAACGGGGCCCGGGGGGCACACACGGGGACTGACCCGTCCCGGCGGAACCGGCCACGTTTCCCGGTGCGGCGCGGTTTTTTTTTTTTCTTTCTCGTTTCCTATTGGCTGCGGCGCGCGTCACTCAGCGGCACCGGCGGGGCTTTTCGCGTCGCTATTGGCTGCGGCGCGCGGGGCCGGCTCCGCCCTCTGGAGCGGCGAGGAGGCGCGGGTGCAGCGAGCGGTGAGTGCGGGGCGGGGGGGACACGGGGGAGACACCGGGGCCTTGGACCGGGACGGGGACCGGGAACCGGGACCGGGACACAGTCCCGGTCCCGGTCCCCGATCCCGGTCCTGGATCCCCGTCCTGGTCCTTGATCCCGATCCCCTGGCCCGGGCCCAGTTGTTGATCCCGGTCTCGGTCTTTGATCCCCGTCCCGGTCCTTGATCCCCATCACGGTCCAAGGTCCCGGTCCTTGATCCAGATCCCCAGTCCTTGATCCCGGTACCGATCCCGGTCTTTGGTCCCGATCCCCGGTCCTTGATTCCGGTCCCGGTCCTTGACCCCCGTCCCGGTCCGCTGTCCCGGTCCTTGATCCCGATTCCCGGTCCTTGATCCTGCTACCGATCCCCGTCCTTCATCCCTGTCTCGGTCCTTGGTTCCGATCCCAGGTCCCGATCCCGGTCCTTGATCCCGATCCCCGATCCCGGCCCTAGTTGTTGATCCCCGTCCGCGTCGTTGATCCCCGTCCCGGCCCTTGATCCCGGTCCCGGCCCTTGATCCCAATCCCGGTGCCGGTCCTCGATCCCGGTTCCGGTGCCCCGTGCCGTTACCGGAGAGCTGTCCCGGGTCCCCCGGGGATCCCCCGCCCACCCCCCGCGGGGCCCCGGACCGGAGGGGAGGGTGTCTCGGCGCCGGCGGGGCCGGGAGGGCGGTGTGCGTGTGAGTCACCGGGGCCGGGAGGCGGCCCCGGCCGCTCCGACGTCCCCGTCCCGTCCCGCCGCAGCGCCGGGAGGCCACGGGGATGCGACGGGCGACCGAGGAAGCGGCGGCCGGCGGGAGCCTCCCCCGCGGCGGGCGCTGAGCTGCCGGTACCGGGCGGGATGGCGGCGGGCGGGAGCGGGGCCGGGGCGGCGGAGCTGGCCTGGAGCCCCGGGGCGGCGGCGCGCCCCCCGCCCGGTCTGGAGGCCAAACTGGGATCGCTGGTGCTGCTGCTGCTGCTGCCCCTCGCCTGCGGCCTCGCCCCGCTCTGCTGCTTTCGGCAGCCCCCGGGCGCCGCCGGTACGGGACCGGGGGGGGGTCCGGTGGGGTCTGGGGGATCCCGGGGGGTCCCGGGGGTCGGGGCGTTTTGGGGGTCGGGCTGTGCCAGGGAGGCTGCGGGGGGGCGGGGATCTCATGGGTCTGGGGGATCCCAGGGCGGGGGGGGGGCGGTTCTGGGAGTCTGGGGGGGGGGGTCTGCAGGATCTCATGGGTCCGGGGGATCTGTGAGATCCTGGGGGGGCCCGGGGGGTTTCGGAGGTCCAGGCAGTTTGGGGAATCCTGGGGGCTGAGAGCGTCCTGGGGGGTCTGGGAGTGTCTGACATGTCCCAGGGAGTCGGGGGGGGTCCAGGGGTCTCACGGGGGCTTGGGGGATCCTGGGGGGTTTCGGGGGTGTCCTGGGGGGCCTGGGGGGGGGTTGGGGGTTCAAGAGGTCTGAAGGCTCCGCAGGGTCCTGGGTGTCTGAGGGGTTCTGAGGGGTCGGGAGGTCTGAAGGATCCCGGCGGTCTCAGGAGTCCGAGGAATCCTGGGGGGTCTGGGGGTTCAGAGGGTCAAGGGGGGGACGGTGTGTCCTGGGGGTGCCTGTGATGTCCCACAGAGTCGGGGGGGGTCCAGGGGAATCTGGGGGGGTCTGGGGATTTCAGGGGATTCCAGGGGCCGGGGGGGGCTCGGAGGTCCGGGGGGTCTCAAGGTTCCAGGAGTCTGGGATGGGCTGGGGACAGGGCTGTCACCCGGGGCAGGGCTGGGGAGGAGGGGGCTGCAGTGGGGGTCCCAGCGGGGTGTTGTCCCCCCCCGGCAGCTGCCCGCAGCCCGGTGCTGAGCCTGGTGAGCTGCTTCGCCGGCGGCGTCTTCCTGGGCACCTGCCTCCTCGACCTCCTGCCTGACTACCTGGCCAGCATCAGCGCCGCGCTGGAGGGGCTGCGCGTCACGGTGAGCGCCCGGGACCCCCCTGCGGGCCTGACACCCCCCCGGACCCTGCCCAGGGGGACCGCGGCTCTGCCCCGTGGGGTTCTCGGTGTCCCTGTCCCCGGGATCGGGGTCAGCAGCTCTGGCTGGGTGTGGGGGGGTCAGGTATGCTGGGACAGCGGGGAGGGGGACAGTTGGGACAAGACGGTGGGGATGGGACAAGAGGGCAGGGGGATGGTTGGGACAGGCTGGTGGTGGGGGACAGTGTGGTAGGGGACAGCAGGAATGGGATGGTGGGGAGGGGGACAGCAGGGATGGGATGGCAGGGAGGGAGATGAGCGGGTGGGATGGTGGGGAGGGGGACGGTTGGGACAAGATGGTGGGGATGGGACAAGAGGGAAGGGGGACGGTGGGGACAGGACTAGTGGGGATGGGACAGTAGGACAGCAGGAATGGGATGGTAGGGAAGGGGACAGGGGGACAGCGGGGATGGGACAGGGGGAGAGCAGCAATGGGATGGTGGGGAAGGGGACGGTGGGGTTGGGGACAGCAGGGATGGGGACAGTGGGGAAGGGAACAGCAGGGATGGGACAGGGGGACAGTAGGAATGCAATGGTGGGGAAGGGGACGGTGGGGCTGGGGACAGTGGGCTGGGGACAGCAGGGATAGGGACAGTGGGAAGGGGACAGCAGGGCCGGGCTGGTGTCAGCGGAGCAGCCGGGAGGGGACAGCGGGGCCAGGAGAGGACAGTGGGGCTGGGACAGCGGGGCCGGCCGGGCAGGAGGCCCCTCGTGTCCCGCCATGACTCATGGAAAGATCCTCCTCCCTCTGCCTGCGGCTTCCCGGCAGCCCCCGCCTCCGCCTTCCTCCCGGGGGGGGGACACGGCGGGCGCAGGCGCCCCTGAACCCCCCCTTTCCCCTTCCCCCCAGCTCCAGTTCCCCCTCCCGGAGTTCATCCTGGCCATGGGCTTCTTCCTGGTGCTGGTGTTGGAGCAGGTGGCCATGGTGCAGCAGGAGCCGTCGGCCGCGGCGGAGGAGACGCGAGCCTTGCTTCCCACCACCGCCTCCATCCAAACGCCGCCATCGTCCTCCTCGCCGTCCCCGCGCGTCCCCGCCGTCCCCGGGGGTGCCATGCGCGCGGGGCTGCTGGTGCTGGCGCTGGCGCTGCACGCCGTGCTGGAGGGGCTGGCGCTGGGGCTGCAGGAGGGCGAGGGGGCCGTGCTGCGCGTCTGCCTGGCCCTGCTGCTCCACAAGTGCGCCGTGGCCTTCAGCCTGGCCCTCAAGCTGCTGGGGGGCCGCCTGCGCCCCCCCGCCGTGGCCGCCTGCCTGCTCCTCTTCGCCATGATGTCCCCGCTGGGGGTGGGGTTGGGGACGGTGGTGGCGGCGGGCGCGGGGCCGCGGCAGCGCCTGTGCCGGGGGGTGCTGGAGGGGCTGGCGGCCGGGACCTTCCTCTACATCACTTTCCTGGAGATTTTGCCCCAGGAACTGGGGGTGGCCCAGCACCGCGTCCCCAAGGTCCTCCTGCTCCTGGCCGGCTTCGCCCTCGTCACTGGCATCCTCTTCATCAAGATCTGAGACGTGTCCCCCCGCTCCTCACGCGGTGGGGGTACAGCAGTGCCCTGGGGGGGACAACAGTGCCTTGGGGGGGTAACAGTGCCTTGGGGGGGACAACAGTGCCTTGGGGGGAGGTGTCACAGTGCCCCAGGGGGGTTATAGTGCCCAGAGGGGGGACAACAGTGCCCTGGGGGGGTCACAGTGCCCTGGGGGAGAGGACAACAGTGCCTTGGGGGGAGGTGTCACAGTGCCCCGGGGGGGTCGTAGTGCCCAGAGGGGGGACAACAGTGCCCTGGGGGGGTCACAGTGCCCTGGGGGAGAGGACAACAGTGCCTTGGAGGGAGGTGTCACAGTGCCCCGGGGGGGTCGTAGTGCCCAGAGGGGGAACAACAGTGCCCTGGGGGGGTCACAGTGCCCTGGGGGAGGGGACAACAGTGCCTCGGGGGGGGGGTTGCAGTGCCTTAGAGGGGGGTCACAGTGCCCAGGGATGGGACAACAGTGCCTTGCGGGGGGGGGGGGGTCGTCACAGTGCCCTGGGGAGGGTGTCACAGTGCCATGGGGGGGAACAACAGGGCCTCTGGGGGGGGACAACAGTGCCTTGGGGGGGACAGCAATTCCCGGGGGAACAACAGAGCCCTGGGGGGCATCATAGTGCCCCCCCCCAGGCCTATACAGGCTGAGGGGTCCAGGCCCCCCCAGTTTTGCGAGCGTAGAGGGGGTGTGCTCTGTTCCCAGCCATGGGGGGGTTGTGGTGACCCTGCTGTCGTCGTCCCCCCAGTGTTCCACCAACTCCCCCCCTCCATGTAGGACCCCTCTGCGCCCCAAAGTGCCACCCCAGGGCTTGTCCCCAGCGTCCCCTGAACACCCCGGGGGTGGCGGCTCCCCGCCCGGCTCAGCCCCGTGCCTCAGTTTCCCCACCTGCCCGGGAGGAGCAGTGCTGTCCCCCCCCCCCCGCGGGACCCCAGGACGGGGGGATGAACATGTCCCCTCCACACCCACAACTGCCCTCACAGCGCGGGGGGGCACGAGGGGGGGTGCAGCCCCGACCCCCCGGCCCTGGACGGGGAGGTGTTGGATGAAGCAAATAAAGGACTGAACCGGCTGGTGCTGCCTCTGCCTGGGGGGGGGGTGTGCGATATTGGGGGTGGGAGGGATGACAGTGCCCGGGGGGGGTCCACAGTGCCCCCCCCCCGGCCTATACGGGCTGGGGGGTCCAGGCCTCCCCAGTTTTGCGGGGGGGTAAGGTAAGGGTGGGTCTGCTCTGTTCCTAGCCATGGAGGGGGGTGACCCTGACGTCGTGTCGTCTCCCCTCAGTACTAACCCCATGCAGCATGACACCCCCCCCCCCGCCCTGCTGCCCCCCCCCCCAGGGACCCCCATTGCGCTGCCCCCCTCCCTCCCTCCCTCCCCAGGTCATGCCACTGTGGTGTGTCTGTCCCTTTGCGTGTCCCCCCGCCCCCGGGCCCCCTCATTGAGGTCCCCCCAACCACCCCCCCGGGTCCCCCCCATTGCTGTGCCCCCCCCCCACCTCGCGGTGTGTCCCCCCCGGGCCCCTCTGTTGCGGTGCCCCCCTCCATTGACGTACTCCCCACTCCTCCCCCGGCCCCCCCGCTCCGGTCCCCGCCCCCATCCCCCGAGTCCCCCATCGCAGTGCCCCCCCCCCGGACCCCCCATTTCTGTGTCCCCCCCCCGCAATCGGTGCCCCCCGTCACCCCTCGCCCCGGGGGCGGCCCCGCGCGGTGCACGCCGGGAGCTGTAGTCGGACCCGCCCTCCCCCTCGCGTGTGTGCCCGGGGGGGCGCAGCCCGGGGACTCTGCTTCCCGGCGGCCCCTGCGGGCGCGGCGCGGAGGCTGCCGGGAGTTGTAGTCCCCGCCTCCCCGCAGCCCAGCGGCGGCGACGTCCCGCGGACTCCCCGTCCCGGCATCCCCCGCGCGGCGGCGGCGGCGGCGGCGGCCGGAGCGGCCCGAGCAGGGAAGATGGCGGCGGCGGGCGCGGGGGCCGGGCCCGGCTCCGGTGCGAGTTCCTCGGCCGGTGCCGGTGCTTCCAACCCGCGGAAGTTCAGCGAGAAGATCGCGCTGCAGAAGCAGCGGCAGGCGGAGGAGACGGCGGCCTTCGAGGAGGTGATGATGGAGATCTGCTCCACCCGGGTGAGCGGCGCCGCCGCGGCCTCCCCCCGCCGGATGCGACACGGGACCGGGGGGGGCCGGGGGCTGTGAGGGGTCGGGGGCGGGCATGGGGGGCTGTGAGGGGGCCGGGGGGGGGGCGCCGGGGGCCGTGGGATGTGGAAGGAGTCGGGGACTGGAGGGGGGTGTCGGGGGCTGTGAGGGGCTGGGGGGGCGCGTGAGGGCCCGGGCGGGCCCGGGGACTACGAGGGGCCGGGGACTGGGGGGGAGGTCGGGGGCTGGTGGGGGCTGTGGAGTCGGGAGGGTTGTGAGGGGGTCGGAGGCAGAGTGAAGACCTTGGGGGCGGGGGGCGCTAAAGGCGGCCGGGGGCTGTGAGGGGGGCCGGGGGCTGGTGGGGGGGCTGTAAGGCGGCCAGAGGCAGAGTGAAGGCTTGGGTGGAGGGGCGGTTTTGAGGGGCCCAAGGGCTGTGTAAGGGATGGGGGGCTGTGGGGATGAGGGGAGAGAGCATTTGGGGGTACAGAAGGAGGGGGGGCTCAGGTAGGGTAGTGGGGGCCAGGGCCTGTGCTGGGGCTACAGGGTGGGGGGACGGATCAGGAGGCACAGAGGGGATGGGGGGTGCTCAGGTGGGTGCCCAAAGGGGCTGGGGGGGTTGGGGGTGGCAGAGAAGATGGGGCATCACCCCGAGGTTTGGGGGTGGGTGTGCATTTGGGGTGCTGGGGGGTGCGGAGGGGCCGGGAAGGGCTTTCCCCCCCAAGAGAAACGCTCCTTCTCCGAGTGCCCACCTGTACCCTGCTCCTTCCCCCGGGTTTATTTTGATTTATATTTTTATCTGGCCACGGGTATCTCGGCATGTGGCTCGCTCCGGACCGTGGCCGCTGTGCGTGGGGACCCGCCGTGTGTGGGACTCGCCGCCTCTGCTGCCGAGTGCACGTCCTGGGTGGAAAAAGCGACTCGCCCTCTGCAGCACCCGAGGCTTTGCCGAGGCACTCGCTGCGGGGGCGAGGAGGGGATCCCCGTGCCCACGGCTCTGCGACGGGCTCTTGTCCTGTCGCAGCCTCATGTCGCCTCCACCAGGCGTGGGGGGGCCTGTCCCTGGGCACTGGGGACCCTCGGGTGGCTTGGGTTGGTCCTTCCCATCGATGCGGCCAGCTCCCGTGGGAAGTGGCGGATGCTCCATCCCTGGAGACACTTAAATTTAGCTTGGCCAGAGCCTGAGAAAAGGCAGTGTTGGGAGCGCAGATGAGTGTGCCGGATCTGAGCCGGCAAAACTGCCCCGCATTTGGGAAAGGGGAGTCGTGGACCCCCAAAGGCTTCTTGGAGGGACCTCGGTGGCAGGAGGGGTGCTCTGGGAGGCTGGGAATGCTGCGGGGCATCTCCAGGAGCATGGTTTCCCAGGCGGGGGAAGCCGTTGAGAGGAGATGGTTGGCTCTGGTTCACATTTTGCTCTGTGCCGACCCTGCAGAGTCGGCAGGGATCCGACGGCCGTTTTCCAAGATGAGGGTTTGGTCAGATTTCAGCTCCCAGAGAGGCGGGTTGCACCAACCCCGGTGATGGGGCTCTGCAGTGCTGTGGGTCGCCGTGCCGGTGGCCGCGGGCTCTGGCACCCAGCGCCGTCCTTCCCAGCAGAGACAGGATGGATGAGCGAAGGGAGAGGAGTGCGGAATTGAGGGAGCCGGAGACACAGGGAGGTTCTTCCAGGTGACAGGGACCGCTGATGGGGAGGCTCATGTGTCACCCCACGCTTGGGGTCGGCGGGACTGGGAGAAGAGTGGAGCAAAATCCATCAGAGCTTTAAAAAAGGGGATGTTGGGGTCGGAGATACCCGCTGGCGCCCTGGGTCTGGCGAGGCAGCAGTGACCTGACATCCACGGAACCGAGGTGGGTGACAGCGACAGGGTCCTGCTGGCCCCCAGGGAGCAACGTGCACCGCTCCCTGCCCAGCCGAGAGCAGTCCTGTCCCCGGCAGGCAGATGTCCTGTGCAGGATGTGCGGGGACATCTCTCCGGAGGTTTTGTCCCCTGTCTTGGCAGGACGGCAGGCAGGAGGCGTGACCTGCGCATCGCCAGCGAGTTTGGGAGTGGGCTGGAGCCTTCTGCAGCATGTTTGCACAGTAAACAGCTGGTTAATGTGCAGCAAAGCCGGGGGGAGAGGCAGCAGGACCGTCCCCCCCGGCTAATCCCTGTCCCGGGATGCTTCCTCTGGGAGTTCACTCCCCGCGTGTGGGACCGGCAGCCCCAGAGAGGCGCAGAGCAGCACAACCTGGGACAGGAGCTGGTCCCCATAGGTCCCCTCTGTCATTGCCCACAGGGCTGCGGGCAAGGAGCTGGCAGCGGTCATCGCGCCGGCAGCTTCTGCCCCACACGGGCACCTCCCTTTTGTGGCTGCTGGCTGGGGGAGAGGCAACTGGGGGGCTGCTGCCCAGCTCTGGGCTGCCCCGCTCCCACCGTGGGGGTCTGACAGCCCCTCAAGCTTTGCTTCGTGTTTCCTGGAGTTTTTTTCTGGCCGCTTGCGAGCTGCTGCCTGATTTCGGCCTCGTCTGGCTCTGCTGGCTCCCGCAGGGACCCTGGCTCCGAGAACAGAGCAAGATCCCAAGACCTTAAGCCCCAGTGCAACTCCTCACACTAATCCTGCAGTGCCAGCGCAGCCAGCTGTTGACTAAATCTCCCATTTTTTTGGTGGTTTGTTGTTGTGTTTTTTTGTTTTGGTTTGGTTTTTTTCCCTTGGATCTGGATTTTGCTGGTCTTAAGCTTGGGAATTTGCTGTCGCAGGTTTCCCGGCTGCAGCCCATTTCCAAGCTGCTTTTTGTGCTTCGTCTTCTCATTCCCCGGGGTTTGTCCGGGACCGATGAGTGCTGGTGCTGGCTGGAGCGCGGGGGTGCTCAGGGACCCCCCAGGTCCAGAGGGAAGGTGGATTCCTACGTGCTTGGCCTTGGCTCTGTGGATTGGGGAAACCCTCCTTCCCCGGTGGGATGCCAGACGGCGGGAATGGGACATCCCCTTGTGCTGGAGGGGATGATGGTGGCTGTGCTCTTTCCCGGGATGTGGGCAGCGGAACGTCTTCCTGCTGCTGTCGGGATGAGGAAGTCTGTGCTGCTCACGGCGGGTCAACCCCCCGCCCGGCTTGGCTGCGGGCGGGCTCCTGCCTGCGGGGCTGGGCCAGGAGGGGGCTTTCGGGGGCCACCTCGGCACTGCTCCTGCCCTGACACCCCGGCTCTCTTCTGCCATGGGTGTTTTCCTCTGCTGCCGAGCACGGGGGGCCGGTTATCTCCCGCCTGCGGTTTGCCGTGACTCCTTCCCTCGGCCTTGAGCAGCGCTGGGAGCCGGCGGGCTGCTGTGCCATGCCAAGCCGAGCTGGCAGCCCTCCCTGCTCACCCTGCCGGAGCCCCGGCCCCAGGCTGGGATCTCCCCCGGTTTTTGGGCTGCGGCACTGGTGTTGCCGACAGCTCCAGGACTGTCTTTAGTGTGGATGAGAGGCTGGAAAAGCCAGCACCTCTGGATCGAAGGGGACGGGCTGACCCACCGACCGCTGGTGCCTGAGGAGCCCAGAGCCCTCTTGGGTGGGCGTGGGGGCTTCGGCTGTTTGTGGGGGGAGCGGGGCTGGGCTCAGCCTCTGCTCCAGGGATGTGGGAGCCGCAGGCTGTGGGAGAGATGTGGCTTTCCCCGCTCTGCGCTGCTAAACCCAGCGGGGGCTCAGCGTCCTTCCTACACCAGAGCACCCACGGAGGGAGGAAAGTCCCTTGCAGGGCTTCCTCCGCACCCGATGGCTTCAAAGCTGAGAGGTACTGGGCACCTCAGGCCCTCCTGGCCTGTTCCTGCACGGTTCCTGAGGCCACCGGGTCAGACATGCCTCGCTTGGGGGCCACCTCCTGTGGGACCCCCCAGGGGCTCAGTAGCAGGCGTGGGGCAAGCTTGGGGCTCAGCTGCAGGAGAGAGAGCATGAGGATGACCCGCCGGAGTGGGGATGAGGATGTCTCGGGTGTAATGGGGCAGTTCGGAGGAGCCCCAGCACCGTGGGGTGCCTGCTGGCCCGCCCTGACCTGCCTCCCCCCGCCCCGGCCCAGCTGCAGGCACAGAAGCTGAGGCTGGCACACAGCCGGGGACCCTACTACAGCGGCTCCCTGCCCAACGTCAACCAGATCGGCAGCGGCGTCTCCGATTTCCAGGTGAGCAGCGCCCGCTCCGCCAGCCAGGGGCTGCCCTGGGGGGTCTGGGGGGGCTGCCCCCCATGGCACAGCGGCTGCCACCCCTGGTGCCTTGGGAAGCGGGCTCAGGAGCTGCATCAGGACTCGGGATGGGTGTCGGGGAGGAGGAAGAAGAGCCTTGGGGCATGATGCTGATGGGGACGAGGGGATGTTCTCCTCTAACCCCCTTGCCTGGCCCCAGCTCCATGCCCCCGGCAGCGCTGCCGGGGCAGTCGAGGGGGGGCTGATCCTGCGCCCCCTTCCCTGGCGAGCGGGTGGTAGGCTCACCGCGCTCTCTCCTCCCCACAGGGCCCTCTGCATTCCCCGCTGGACTCCACGCGCAGCACCCGGCACCACGGCCTGGTGGAGCGAGTGCAGCGGGACCCACGCCGGATGATGTCCCCCCTTCGCCGATATGTCCGACAGATATCCTTTATCCCGTCCCCTCCCGCCCCGTCGGCGGGGACAAGGACAGCCTTTCCTCCCACTGCTGGGGCTCCTGCCCCCATCCCGGTGCCCCCAGTGCTCGTCTCTTTGGGATTAGTGAGCATTAGCAACGCGTGCAGCCCTGGCCCGTCTGCGGGGTTGCACTAGGTGCCTGCACACTGCCTGCCCAGCCCCTCGTTTGGCCCTTAACGTGCCTCTCACATCGACAGCTCTCCCTACGGACCGACCTACCTGTCGCCTCCGCCTGAGCCGAGCTGGAGGAGGTAAAGACCCTGCGTTTTCTTGGCTCCCGGCACTTGTTTTCTGGGTGTGGGTTTCCAGCCCCGCTGCCTCCCCGTGTCTGTGGGGTCGCTGGAGCCTGGGGCTCACTCTGTGTTAAAGAGCACCCGGAGGTTTGGAAAGAGGCAGGTTGGCAGGAGCCCAGCGCGGGAGAGTCCCTTGGAACGGGCAGCCCTCCCGGGAGGATTTACACGGCTTCCCTTGCCGGTCCGTGGGGGAGAAACCAGAGCTGGGGGGGACAGAGAAACGCTGAGATGCTGGGAGTGGGGCTGGGAGGTCTCCCACCTCTCTGATTTTGGGTGCTGCTGCACCGTCTCACAGAGTGGGGGGATTTTTAAGGGGAAAATGATTTCATCGTGCTCAGAATAGCCATCTCTGGTGTGCGGGGCAGCATCCATCCGCTGTGGTAGCGGGAAGAGGGATCCTGTCCGAGGTGAATCACGGAGCAGCCGAGCCCCAAGCCGGAGCGCACCCCGAGCATCGGCTCCACCCCAGGGAGGTCCCGATGAGCTGCGGCTCCGCACAGGAGCTCGGCTCAGCGCAGCTCAGCCCATTTAGAGGTCGCTCAGGGCTCCTGGGCTTTATTTTCAAGGCTGCCCTTGTGCTAAAGTGCTGTGCTCAGCACAGCTCTCCTTCCCCAGCCCGAGGACCGTTCTCGCTGCTCGTGCTCCTGCCATGGTGCCTTGGTGCCCGGCACAGCTCGGCTGCTGTCTCAGTGCGCCGGGAGCCGGAGGGGCCATGTGTGCCCCTTCTCTCCAGCCCGGTGGTGACACCGGTGGTGGCAGATGCCGGTTGGCAGCCCTGGGTTGTACCACACCAGGCTGTGGCTCTGCTGGAGGTTCATGTTGTGTCTTGCACTTTGTCCCCTGCGATGAGCCTCTGCGCCGGTCAGTCCAGAGTGCGAGGGCTGCGGCCTCGTCCCCTGACACATCTTCCCCCATCCTGCTCTATCCAAGCCCAGCTGCCGGGTGCCCTCTCTGCCATCTTCCCTGACCTCCCGGGGCAAAGCCTTGGCTTTTTTCCCTGAAAGAAGAGGTTGTGTCAAATCCGCCCTGTCACTCGCAGCGTACACAGCCACCCTCCCCACTCCCAGGAGCATCTCGCTGCAAATCCCGCTGCAAATTCCTCACCCTGGGCTTGGGCTTAGGGGCGTTTTGTCCCTTTTCCAAACAGCTGCCTTCCCTTGGCTCTCGCTCCACAATTTTCCTGGGTGCTGCTGGAGGGGTGGGTGGTCTCTGGCCCGTGGTCCCTCTGCTTTGGGGCAGGGAGACCCTCTGGTGTTGCCCCAAGGACCCTCAAGCGTTGCCCCAGCGTGCCTCAGCCGTCACAGCGTTGACTTGTGGTAGTTTAGGGTTTTTCACACGGAGAGGTCTCACCAGCTCCTTCCTCATGGGGACCTAAAGATTGAAACAATCTCGGCTACGGTCTGCACAGCCTGGCCATGTTTTTGGTTCCCCGAGGCCATCACTGCGGCATCTGGGCTGCGAGCAGAGGGTTAAGGCAGGGAACGGGGTGAGGACGTTGAGGATCAGCCCCGGCCTGGTACCGAGGGGCGTCCCCAGGACCGGCAGAGATACCCCAGCTTGTGCCCGCAAGGCAGCCTCCTCCTGCTGCCCTTGGCCTCCCCGCTGCCAACCCTCCCTCCTGTGGGGCAGTGCCGCCCTGCCCCTTCCCCCCACCCCAAGTAACCCTGCTCTTTCTCCTTACCAAGGACCATGCCCTGGAGTAACTTCCCTATGGAGAAAGGACATTTGTTTAGGCTGCCGTCGGCTCTCAACAGGTGAATGATTTTTTCATTCCTTTTTCTCTCCAAGCCGGGCTCCAGCCCTTCCCCACGACCCCCTGGGTGGGCACAGCCCCGGTGGTACCAGCTCCAGTCCCCCAGGAGAAGGGAAGGGGTCTCCAGGCTGCCTTATCCACCAAACGAGGGGGACCCCTGGGGTGGAGGTGGCCGTGGGGACCCCGGGGAGGAGGTGGCCCTGTGCACCCTGGGCTTGGTGCCTCCACGGGCTCCGTGGTCCGGCAGACACTCTGAGCTCCCCAGGGAGCTGCTTTTGGAGACACGGGGCTCCTGGATGTGGGACAAGGTGTACCCCAGGGCTGCCCTGGCTCAGTGCTGGCTACGGGGTCAAGGACCTCGCTCTGCTGCAGCTGCTTGGTTTCACCCCGGTGTGGCACGAGGAGCAGGAGCCAGCGCAGCCCCGGGGGATCGGGCCACCTCTTGGGACCCCAGCGAGGTGACAGGGCAGCAGGTTCCCCATGGGGTTTGAGCACAGGGAGGAGCTGCCCCTGCCAGCCTCAGAGAGCCACGGCTTTGCCCCGTGGGGGCTGGGGTGGCTTTGGGGTTGTCCCTTTCCCCGGGGACAGCAGGGTCTCAGCAGGGCAAGCCGGGGCTCGGGGCTGGCACTGGCACATCACTAACGCTGCTCGTGACCGTCCCGGCGCTGTGTCCCTTGGGCCATGGGGGGAGTGGTGCTGGCACCTCCCGGGGCCCGGTGCTGTGCCACAATCGGGCGCCCATCGCTCCCCGTCCGGGCCCCGCGCTGGAGGGGGCTGCGTCCCATGGGCGGCGGGGGGAGCTTCCTGCCTCCCAGCTGCGCCGCAGCTGAACAATATCCCCCTTGTGCGCTCCCTGGACTCGTCATTAGCTTGAGCAGCCTTTTCCCAGCCCCTCCCTGCGCTCCTCTGCTTCAGACCAACTAATTGGGAACACAATGGGTGTAATATCCCTGGATCCTCTGCCCCTAGCCCCTCCAGGGCCCCTCGGGGAAACTAAAGGTCCCTGGGGGAGCCTGTCTGCCCCTGTGCCAGGGGTGGCGAGGGCTCCGGGGCCTTCGCTGTGGTGGCAGAACCGTCCCTCGGAGGAGGTGGGTTCAGGGCAAGCCCCAGAGTGTCTGGAAGCGCCGGACAAAGGACCCCCCTGGACCATCGCGTGGGGAGGGGAGGGCAGGGCTGGCAGAAGGGCACAAGGTCCCCTCAGAGCCCCTTGGCATCTGCCCCCAGGGCTCGTCCTGGGCATGGCAAGTGTTGGACATGGAGGGCTTTAAAGGAAATGCTCGTTCCTCCAGCGAAACCCTCTGTGCTCCCCTTCCCTTCTTCCCCTTTTTTGCCTGCTGTCCCGGCCCTGCTCTCGCCCACCGTCCCGGGGCCGGGGCTGATGGGGGGGGGTTGAGGGGCCAAGCCAGGGCCCGTCTGGTGATCACCTTTCCTTTTCCAATCAGAACAAATTCCGACTCGGCACTTCACACGAGCGTGATGAACCCCAACCCCCAGGACGCCTACCTGGGCCCCTCGCAGGGCGCCCCGCCGCCCGGCCGCCGCAGCGGTGAGTGTCCCCTCCCTTGACACCTCCCTTTCCTCAGCGGGACCCCCCTGCTCCCCACCTCCACCCGGCTTCCTTGGGACCCCCACGCCCCTTTCACCCCTTGAGGACACTGTGGGGGGACCGCATGGAGCCCTGTCCTTCCGCAGTGGGGTCACGCAGCGGCCCCCTCCCCTTCCTGCCTTTGCTCTGTGGTGCTGGCTGATGTCCCCCCTGTGTCCCCATGTGCTTCCACTAATGGTCGCCTGCTCTCCTGCAGGTTTTCTGGATGGGGATGCAGACAGTAAAGGTGAGCGCCTGCCCGCGCCTGGCCGCATGGCACCAAGCCCGGCACAGACCCGTGTCCCTCGCCTTGCAGTCTGCAAAGAGCCGAGGCAGCGGGTGGGATGTGGGGGGCCAGTGCCCGGGGACCTTTCTGTGGTGGGGGGGTCTGTTGTGCCCCACGCGTGATGGGTGGGTGGCTGCGGGTGGGCTGTGCCACTCTCCCTGTGCTGACCCTCTGCTCCCCCCTCGCCAGTGTTTCTTTTCCAAGTGCCTCCCATCGAAGAGACCTTCGACGACAACAAGCATTCGCTGAAGCCCTGGGACACCAAGAAGGTGGGCGCAGGAGGAGGACAGGGAGGAAGTGTCACCCCCTTGTCCCCCTGCCCGGGCTGCCCGCTTCCTGACCGTGGGGTGTTGCGACACCAGGGTGGCTCTGCCCCCTTCCTGCCTTCAAACCGCGGCTGGCCCAGGGTTTGGGGCGGGGGGAGCGCAGGTTCAGCATCCCAGCCTCGCATCACTCCTCCTCCTTTCATTTCCCAGCTCTCCTCGTCCTCGGCCCGTCCACGCTCCTGCGAAGTCCCTGGGATCCAGTAAGTCCTGGGTTGGGCTGGGGGGCACGGCTGGGCAGCCCGAGCCCACCGGCGGCTGCGGAAAAGGGGCTGGAGCCAGGGGGCCGGGCTGCTGGGGAGGGGGATGCCTCCTAGGCAGCGGCGTTCCCACACTGAGTGTGTCTCTCTTTCCCCCAGCATATTTCCGTCCCCGGATCAGCCTGCCAACGTCCCCCTCATCCCCTCGGCCCTCAACACAGGGGGGTCCCTTCCCGACCTCACCAACCTGCACTTCCCCTCCCCGCTGCCCACCCCCCTCGACCCGGACGAGACCACCTACCCCAGCCTGAGCGGGGGCAACAGCACCAGCAACCTGGCCAACACCATGACGCACCTGGGCATCAGCGGCAGCATGGGCCTGGGGACGGGCTACGACTCGCCAGGTGAGGGCTAGCCCCGTCCCACTGCTGCCGGCAGGCAGGGAGACACCGGAGCCGACGTCCTGGGTGGCAGGACCAGCCGCCGGGATGTGCAGGGAGCCGAGAGATGCTCCCTCATAGTGGGGAGCCCCCTGCAGCGAGTGCTCGGGAGGGCTGGGGCAGACAGGACCCCCCCGGCTGGCATCCCAGAGCCGGCTGTGGCGGAGATCGGCCTTTCCGTGTGATCCCGGCCTGGGAGCGGGGTGGGCAGAGCAGCAGGGTGTGACGGGGGACCCTGTGGGGGTGTGGGATGACAGTCCCGTTGGGGAGCCTGTCGCCCACCCTGCTCCTGCCCCAGCACCCTCCGCTTGCTGAGCCGGAGCGTCCTGAGCCGCCGGTGGCGCCGTTCCCGGGGTGTGTGTGTTTCTGTCTCTGTCTCCATCGTTTTGGTCGCCTCCGTCACCTTCCATCCCACCCGGGGCAGACGGGGAGCCCCAGCCTGGCCCGGCCCGGGGAGGAGAGCCTGGGGCGCGAGGCGATTCCGTGGGTAACGGTGGTGTCTCTTCTTTTTTGTCCCCACAGGACTTACCTCACCTATGCAGAGCTCCCTGAGTAACCCGTCCCTGCAGTCCTCGCTTAGCAATCCCAACCTCCAGGCCTCCCTGCGAAGCCCCTCGCTCCAGTCCTCCCTCAGCAACCCCTCGCTCCAGTCCTCCCAAAGCAGTTCCTCCATCCCTTCCTCACTCTCCAACCAGTCCTTGCCTTCCTCCCTCTCCTCCTCGCTCAGCAATCCCTCCCTCCCCACGTCCCCCCGCAGCCAGCCCATGCAGTCTTCCCCCAGCAACCCCAGCCTGCCCTCCGGCTTGAGCGGCTCTTCCTACGCCCCCATGGTGCAGGCGTCCATAAACACCTCGCCCCGCCGACGGGTCCCGCTCAGCCCCCTCACCCTCCCAATGGGTGGCGACTCCAGAAGGCAGCACCCCAAACAGTTCTCACCAACAATGTCACCCACATTGTCCTCCATCACCCAGGTATGCATGGTCCATCGCCCGCGCCGGCCCCCGCGCCGCGCGCTCGCCTCCGTCTCCTCCTCCTCTTCCTCCTCCCTCCACTTCTCTCTTTGTCTCGTTTCCATCCTCATCTCAGACACACGAAGCCCCTCGCCCCCCCCCGTCCCACTTTGGGGTCAGGGACGGGGGACACAACGCGGCACGTCCCAGCTGGGGCTTCCCCCACCCCGGATTCCTGCTCCGGAGGGGGGAGCCCGGCCTGTGGTGGGGTTTTGGTGCTCGGTGCTGCCGGTGGGGTTGAAATTTGGGGTCTCCCCAACCCGCTGCCGGGGGCGGCACCGGGGGCTGGCGGAGACGGTCCCTGTCCCAAAAGAGATGGGGCACCGAGCAGAGGGGCCGGATCCTGGTGGGCGCTGAGGTGGGCGCAGGCTGACCCCCCCCCTCTCCGCTCTCTCCGCAGGGGGTGCCCCTGGACACCAGCAAGCTGCCGGCCGACCAGCGGCTCCCGCCGTACTCCTACAGCCAGCCCGGCCTGCTCCTGCCATCCCAGCCCAGCCAGAAAGCCCTGCACCAGCCCGTGCAGCCCCCCCCGCAGCCGGCCATGCCCCCCGCCCCGCCAACGCGGCCCCCGGCGCCGCCGGTGCCACCCAGCGGGGCCACGCAGCGCCCGTACCCCCCCCAGTACCAGCCTAACGCCTCCCTGCCGCAGCCGCAGCAGCAGCTGGGACAAGCCCTGAGCGACTTCGGCTTGGGCAGTGTGAGTGCGCCCGGGACGGGGACGTTGGCGGGGGGGACGCAGCAGGGATTTTTGGTCCCCATAACCCCCCCCTCTCCCCGCAGTTCGACCAGTTCGGGATGGGGGAAAGCCCCACCGGCAACAGCGGGGGCTTCCCCGAGGAGCTGGGGACCCTGAGGGACCCCTGGGGACCCCCAGCCGAGGGCACCTACGACCCCCACGTCCTCAACCGGCAAAACCTGAGCAACTGCAGCCGCCACGGCCCCATCCCCAACATCATCCTCACAGGTGGGTCACTGGCAGCCCCCTCACCCCCGGGGGAGCGGGACGTCGCTTAGGGGGTGCTGAACCCCTCTTTTATCCCCCCCCCCCGCCGTTTCCCAGGGGATTCTCCCCCCGGCATCTCCAAGGAGATCGCCACGGCGCTGGCCGGCGTCCCCGGCTTCGAGGTGGACGCGGCGGCTTTGGGGCTGGAGGAGGATTTGAAAATCGAGCCCCTCACCCTGGACGGACTGAACATGCTGAGCGACCCCTACGCGCTGCTCACCGACCCGGCCGTGGAGGACTCCTTCCGCACCGACCGCCTCCAGTGAGGGGCCGGGGGGGCGCTCCGCCAGCACCCCCGCCCACCCGCGGACACCCACCCCCCCTGCCTCCGGACCCCTCCCCAACTTTCCCCCCCTCCAACTCCTCTTTTTCACTTTTTTTTTTTTTTCCGGTAAAACGGTGGGGCCACCGCTCCCTCCCCAGGGAACAGGACCGGGGGACACTGGAGCCGGTGGGAAAGGGGAAGGGGCGAGAGCCAGGCGCTCCCCGGCCCCCCCAAACCCCGGTGGGGAGGGGGCTCCCATCCCTCCCGGGGGTGGCTGTACATAACCCCGTAGGTAGAGACCCCGGGGGGGGGGGGGTGTAGGGGGGGGCCGCTTCTGTTTTTATTTTTTTTTCTGGCTAATCATCATGTTTAAGGAGAAATCCTGCTCTCCCCCCTCAGCTGCGCCCTGTGTGTACCCCCAGCCCCCTCCCCGCCCCCCCCCCCCAACCTTTCCCAGCTGCTGGGGACCCCGCGGGACGTGTAGAAAGCACTTGTAACTTTGCCCCCCCCCCCCCCAAAGCCCCCCCAGACCCTCGGGGGAGCGCGGGGGCCCTGTCGGCGGGGACCTGGGGCCCCAGGACCCGTGTGTCCCCCCGCCCCAGGAGGGAGCCAGAGTGATTTATTATTATTATTATTTTTTAAAATATATTATATGTTAATTAAATGCCCCCTGTCATGGTGTGTGGCTGATTTCATGGGGGGGAGGGGGCTCCCGGGTCCCCCCGGGGGAGGTTTGGGGGGCAGAGGGGGGGGTTCAGCTGCTGCAGACCTGTTGGTCTGGGGTCCCTTATTGGGGGGGGGGGCAGTGCAATGGGGTCCCTGCAGTTCCTGGGGTTGGGGGGGGCACAGTGGTTGTGTGCGGTGGGTCCTTGAAGTTCTTGGGGGTGCTGGGGGGATCCGGGGGGGTCCTCGAAGTTTTTGGGGGTGCTGGGGGGGTCCTGGCAGCTTCTGGGGGTGCGGGTGGGGGGGTTTGGGGGGGTCCTGAGGAGTCCTGGCAGGGTCTGGGGGCCCTGGGGGGGGTCTTGGGGGATCCTGGCAGCTTCTGGAGGTGCTGGGGGGGGGGACACACGACGACCTGGCGGCTTCTGGGGGTGTCCCGGGGCGTCCCGGTATCCCCCCCCGCCAGTGCGGAGAGTCCTCCCGGCCGCCAGGGGTCGCTGTCGGCGGCGGCGGGTCCGGGCGGGCGCGCGGTAGCGGCCCGGTGGAGCCCAGCGGCGCGGCCCGGCCCGGCCCGGCCCGGCCCGCAGGTACCGGCGGGGGCGGCCGGGGGGGGCGCAGGGGCCGCGCGGGGCCGGGGGGGCTGCCTGGTTGTAGGGCCCGTGGGACCGACTGCGGGGCCGGGCGTAGGGCCTGGGCCGGCTGTAGGGCCTGTGGGGCCGGGCGTGGGGCCTGGGCCGGCTGTAGGGCCTGTGGGGCCGGGCGTCTATACAGGGTGTATGGGGCCGGCCGTAGGGTTTATAGGGCCGGCTATGAGGTGTGTAGGGCCGGCTGTGCAATGTATAGGGCCGGCTATAGGGCCTGTGGGGCCGGGTGTAGGGCCTGTGGGGCCGGCTGTAAGGCTTGTGGGGCTGGCTGTGTGTATAGGGTGCACAGGGCCGGCTGGGGGTGGCTCTGTGACCAGGCTGACGTTTGCTTGACACCCCCGTTTCTACCCCAGGGTTTCCAGACCCAGATGGGTCTGGGTTGGGGGGGGGGCTGTGGGACAGAGGGCACAGAGTGGGGCAAGGTCCCCGTGCGCCGTTGGGGCAGAGGTTGCCGGGGATGTGCTGCCTGGGGACCCCCTTTGCTCCCCTGCCTTTGGGGCACAGCCATAGGGCACTTGCCCCGTAGCCAGCGGCTGGATCCTGCCCCAGGGCTGGGGCCGGGGCACGGGGTGGGGGGGTCCTGTCGCCCTCTCGCCCTCAGTCGCCACTTCCCCTTCGTCAGCCGCACGGTGGGGCCGGTTCCTGGTCCCGCTGCAGCTGGGGGCGAAGCCCCGCCTCTCCCACGGGAGCCCTCCGTGGGGCTGCCCCTGCTGGGGGTCACCGGGGGGAGTCCATGGGGACATGAAGGCGGGTCAAGGGACCTGTCATCCAGGGTCCAAGGGACCTTGCCGTGTCCTGCTGGCTTTCAGTGGGGTGCCCCACTGCGGGGCCCCGGCCAGGAGGAGCTATGAGAAGGGTTTGTGTGTGTGTGTGGGGCACAGGCCGGCTGTGTGGACCCCCCCTGCCGGTTTCTCCCCACCCGAGGCGGGTGGCAGGAAGCTAAATCGGGAGCCGGAGCTGCGTCTCGGCCGTCGTCACGTGGCGCTGGGCTAAAAATACGCCGGGTGGCCACCCGCGGGGCTGGGGGGGTCCCGGGTCCCCAGCTGGGGGACAGGGACAGGCTCCAGCACTTCCCTGGCCCTGCCTCTGCCGGCAAGGGGGATGCTGGCCCTGCCCCAGCAGGGTGTGACCCCCCCCAGATAAGGGGGTTTTCCTCCTGGGGTTGTGGGGCCACCGCCGTGTCCCCGCTTGGGGTCTCTGTGTGGGGCTGGGACTGGTTTGCCCCCACCTCGGTGCGGCTGGGGCAGAGCCGGCGTGGTGCCCTCTGGAGGGGGGTGACGGCCGGGGGGGTGTGACGTGAGCGTTCACGGCCTTGTCGCCTGCTTCCTTCCCCTTTCCAGCCCGCCCTGCGCAGCTCTCCGGCAGCCTCCGCGGACCCCTCCTGCGGCGCCCGGGCAAGCTGGGGGTGCTGGGCATGGGGAGGGGGTGCGTGGAGGTGACGGTGGCCAGGGCTGCAGCCACCAAGCTGGGGGGGGGGCCACGCTGCAGGGTGGGGGTCCTGTCTCCGAGGCGCTGCCCGAGGGGTGTCGATGTGCTCGGGGTGGGGTGCTGTCCCCTTCCTTAAGCCGTGGGGGTCCCCATCACATCGCCCGGCACTTCGCGGCGTGACCGGAAGCCTCCTCCCTTCCCGTCCCCGGCGCTTTCGCCCCGTCAGCTCCGCTGTGCCCCACGGCCACCAGCTCCGCCGTGGGTCACCCCATGCTGCCAGCCTGCTGGGACAGAGGGGCTCTCCCTGCTCCGTGGGGCCCTGGGAACGGCCAGTTCGGGGGGGCTGTGGGGCAGGGTTGTGGTGTCACACACCCCTCTGTCCCCCCCCAGATGCCGTGAGCCATGTCGGACGAGAAGCCCCCGCAGCTGGTGGACTACTTCGTGGTGGCCGGACTGACAGACACCTCGCGGCCGCTGGAGGAGGAGAACCAGCAGCACCGCGCGGCCCGTCCCAGCGAGCCCATCACCGACGTGGCCGTCATCATCCGCTCGCAGGGCGAGGAGGTGCCCCACGGCTTCACCTGCATCGAGACCACCACCTCGGGCCACCCCGTCGACCTCAACGCCGGGCTGCTCAACAACCCCCAGATGTTCATATGTTACAAGCGGAGCCGCGACAAGCCCCCCCTCATCGAGTTGGGGTGAGTGCTGGGGGACGAGGCTGTGGGGGGGACACACGAGCTCCCCGGGGGTCTTCCTCACCCCTCTTCTCCACCCAGGGTGCACTACGAGGGCAAGGACCGCCCGAAGCCGGGCTATAAGATCCTGGACACGACCCCCTACAGCCGCTCAGCCAACCTCAATTCGGGGGGGCCGGGACACCAACGCACCTTCCTGACGTACCGGAGGGCAGCCGAGCCCCACGGCCACAACACGCTGGGGGTCACTGACATCTGCCTCATCATGCCCAGCAAGGGCGAGAGCACCCCCCACACCTTCTGCCGGGTGGACAAGAACCTCAACACCAGCATGGTGGGTGCCAGGGGCCCCCCCTCTCGCTGCTGCCGGGATGTTCCCGCCGCCATCCGGCCCACGCTGACCCCCCCTCTGCTCCCTCCTTGCAGTGGGGCCCTGCCCTGTTCCTGTGCTACAAGATCGCCATGGCCAAGGCCAACACGCTGGTCTACGAAGCAGGTAGGATCTCTCACGCCGACTGGGGGGAGTCAACCTGGCGTGGGTTGGCCTTGGCAGGCTGCTGGGCACCCACCCAGCTGCTCCCTCCCTGCCCCTGCTCGAGTGGATGGGGGAAATGATAAGGTGAGGCTCGTCCTTCTGTCCGTCTGTCCGTCCAGGGCTGCTGGGACGTTACCCCGAGCAGGACAGCGAGTCCTTCCCCCTGCCCGAATCGGTGCCCGTCTTCTGCCTGCCCATGGGGGCCACCATCGAGAGCTGGCCGGCCGACACCAAGTACCCGTTGCCCGTCTTCTCCACCTTCGTGCTGACCGGCGCCTCGGGCGACAAGGCAGGATGGGCTGGCAGGGGGTCAGGGCTGGCGGCGGGGAGAGGCGGGGGGCGTCTCCCACCCTGACGCCCTGCCCCACGCAGGTGTATGGGGCAGCCATCCAGTTCCACGAGGCCTTTCCCCGGGAGCGGCTGTCGGAGAAGCAGAGCCTGCGCCTGGGGCTGCTGAGCGTGGTGGACCGACGGCCGGTGGCCGGCCGCTCGCTGCAGACCCGCAAGAGCATCTGCGTCCTCTCCCACTGGCCCTTCTTTGACGTCTTCCGCAAGTTCCTCATGTTTATCTACCGCTACTCCATCTCGGGGCCCCACGTGCTGCCCCTTGAGACGTGAGCACCGGGCGGGGGGAGGTTTTTGGGGGGGGTGGCCCCTGTCGCCTCCCCCCCGCTGACGGACCCCTCTGCCTGCAGGCACATCTCCCACTTCATGCACAACGTCCCCTTCCCGTCCCCGCAGCGGCCGCGCATCCTGGTCCAGGTGAGTCGTTGTGTCCCCCCCACCGCTGTCCCCGTCCCTTTGCTGGCTCCCCCCAGCCCACCGTGTCCCCCCAGATGTCCCCGTATGACAACCTGCTGCTGTGCCGGCCTGTGTCCTCCCCGCTGCCGCTCAGGTAGGGATGGCCGCGGAGCACTGGGTGGGGGGACAAACACACGCGGCAGGGGGACGTGGGGTGGTTGAGTGACACCCCCCCCCCGCCCCCAACAGCGGCGCCAGCTTCCTGACGCTGCTGCAGAACCTGGGCCCTGACAACGCGGTGGCACTGCTGGTGGCCGTGCTGACCGAGCAGAAGCTGCTCATCCACTCCCTGCGCCCCGACGTCCTGACCAGCGTGGGCGAAGCCCTGGTGGCGGTGAGTGCCGGGGAGGGGACGCCACCGCGGGGGACACGCCGCGGCGCTGGGGACCCCCGGCCCGCGGCGCTGACCGCCCTTGTCCTGTCCCCCAGATGATCTTCCCCCTGCGCTGGCAGTGCCCCTACATCCCGCTGTGCCCGCTGGCGCTGGCTGACGTGCTGTGTGCCCCCGTGCCCTTCATTGTAGGCATCCACTCCAGCTACTTCGACCTCTACGAGCCCCCCCGGGACGTCATCTTCATCGACCTGGACACCAACACCATCTTCCAGTGAGTGACCCCCAGCTCTTAGCCACGGGGGGTGGGTTTCACCAGCCTGGAGGGATGCCGGGGGTCCACCGGCTGCCCTCCTGTCATCCCTTTGCGTGTCCCCCCCCAGGAGCGAGGAACGCAAGCTGCTGTCCCCCCGCTCCCTGCCCCGCCGGCCCTGCAAGGTGCTGCTGGCCTCGCTACACAGCCTCTCCCAGCAGCTGGACGAGAGTGAGTGGGGGTCCGGGGGGCACCCCACAGCCGCCTGCGCCCCCCCCCCCAACTAATTTTTCCCCCCCACTGCCTTGCATTCGCAGTGTACAGCGGGCCGGGGGAGGAGGCGTCGCTGGAGCTGCTGCTGAGCGACGCGGAGGCGGCGCGGGGCCGGCGAGCGCAGCTGGAGCTGGAGGCGCGGGCGGCGTTTCTGCGCTTCATGGCCTGCGTCCTGCGGGGTTATCGCTCCTTCCTGCGCCCCATCGCCCCGGCGCCCGCCCCGGCCGGCCGCGACGCCAGCAGCCTCTTCGCCCTGCAGGGTGGGTGGGCGGCAGGGGAAAAGGCAGGGGGGGTGATTAGGGGGTGTCAGCTGGATTTAACCCCCCTGTCTCGTCCCCTCCAGCGTTCCTCAAGTCCCGGGAGCGGGCGTACCACCGGTTTTACGGGCAGCTGCTGCGCACCCAGCTCTTCACCCAGTTCATCGAGGACTGCTCCTTCGCCAGCGACCGAGACCCCTGCCTCGAGTTTTTCGACACCTGCGTGGATAAGGTGGGTCCCGCCAGCTCCACGCCATGTCCCCGTATCCCCCCCCTGCCCCCAGTGACACCCCGCGCCCCCTCCCCAGGTGCAGGCAGAGCTGGAGAAGCCGGAGGACACCCCCCTGATGGAGCTGGATGACCCGCGGGGGGGCGAGCACACTGTCTTCATCACCCCCCCTGAGCAGCCGGCGGGTCCCGATGGCACCGAGCTGCCTGCGCGGTACCGGTGAGACCCCCCCCTTACACCCCCCGGCTCCGCCACCCCCCGGGTCCCCCCAACTCAGCCTCTGCTCCCGCCCCCCCCCCCCAGCTATGACGGGTTCCCCACCCTGCGCCCCGAACTCCTGGAGCCCCCCCGCGACCCGCTGGTGGCCCAGCTGTGCCAGGCCAGGAGCAGTGCCCCCAGCAGCCCGGCCCCGCGCAGGACCAAGCAGGTGAGCGGGGCCAACGGTGTGACGAGTTGGCTGGGCCTCAGCGGGGACGGGATGGTGAGGGATGCAGGATGCTGGCTCCTCCCCCCCGACGCTCCCTCATCTTCCTCCCCTTGTCCCCAGGAGATGAAGGTGGCCCAGCGCGTGGCCCAGAAGTATTCCTCGGTGCCCGAAATGTGGGCCAAGTGCCTGCTGGGGCACTGCTATGGCCTCTGGTTCCTCTACCTGCCCACCCACGTCCGCGCCGCCCCCGCCAAGCTGCGGGCGCTCCAGCTGGCCTACGACGTCCTGCGCAAGATGGAGGCTCACAAAGTGGTGCTGCCGGATGAGGTAGGGGGCATTTGGGGCAGGGGGGCTTGCCGGGGGGGTGGCCGAGGGATCGCGGCCACCCCTGATTGCCCATGGTTGCCCCCCCAGGTCTGCTACCGCATCCTGATGCAGCTCTGCGGGCAGTACGGGGAGCCGGTGCTGTCGGTGCGGGTGCTGCTGGAGATGAAGCGCGCCGGCATCGTGCCCAACACCATCACCTACGGCTACTACAACAAGGTGACGGGGGGGACACATGCATGAGGGCACCAGGGGGGTCCCTGCTGGCACCTGACCGTGTGTCCCCCCCCTCGCAGGCGGTGCTGGAGAGCAAGTGGCCGGCAGGCACCCAGGGCGGGCGCCTGCGCTGGGCCAAGCTCCGCAACGTGGTGCTGGGGGCCGCACAGTTTCGGCAGCCCCTGCGGCAGCGGGAACGCCGGGCTGCCGCCGCCCCCTCAGGTAAGGTGGGGATGGGGGGGGCCGGGGGGGCCTCTGTCACGCCACTGACAGCCCCCTTGTCCCCTCCTGCAGGTGGCCGAGCTCCCCCGGCGCCCCGTCCCAGCCTGCAGCGGCAGACCACCTGGGCTGGGCGCAGCCTGCGGGACCCACCTGCAGCCCCCCGGCTGGTGAAGAGCGGCAGCCTCAGCTTCCCCGGCAGCACCCAGGCTGAGGGGAGCCAGGGGGGGCCGGGGGAGCCCCCCACTACCCAGCCCCCCCTTCTTCCCGCAGCCCCGGACCCGCTGCCCCCCCGGCTGCGGGGTCCCCCCGGCTCGGCCGATGGGAGCCTGTCGGACATCAGCTTCGCCACGGATGAGAGCGACCGGGCAGACGAGGGGCTGGTGGGTGCCGGGGGGGTGGCGGGGGGCACACCGCGGCGGGGGCTGGCCGCTAAGCTGCAGCAGCTGCTGTCCCCTGGCAAGCGGTCCCCCCTCCGGCCGGCCGCCAGCGCCGAGCTCCCCACCGGACCCCGGGATGCCGCCGCCGGCCCACGCCGGGGCTCCGAGCAGCGGGACGGGGACCCCCCGCCACGCCGCAGCCCCGCCGAGACCCTGCTGCGCCCACGGGAGCGCCCTGAATCCACCGCCTCCGAGGTACCCGGCTTCTCCTTGGGGGCTGGGGCTTTCTGTCTGTCTGTCCGTCCGTCCTCACTGATAGCACGTGTCCCCCCCAGAGCTCCGTCTCGCTGGGCAGCGAGCTGGACCTGTCGGACACGTCGGTGGGCAGCACCGGCATCCCCAAGTCCGCCGAGCCACCGGCTGACAGGGCAACGGGGCAGGAGCCGCCCGCCGTGGAGGTGAGCTGGGGGGTCCTGTCCCACCGCGGCCCCCCCAGCCTCCACCGTGGGGGCTGGCGGCGCCACTGTCACCGTCCAGGTCCTGCTGTCCAGCTGCTCGCGCTGCCAGGGCTGCGGCGCGCTGGTGTACGACGAGGAGGTGATGGCAGGCTGGACCTCCGACGACTCCAACCTCAACACCACCTGTCCCTTCTGCAACCGCTCCTTCGTCCCCTTCCTCAGCATCGAGATCCAGGACTTCCAGCTGCCCCCCAGGTGGGACACCGCTTCCCCCGTGTCCCCCATCCTCCGGGAGAAACCCTGGTGTCCCCCATCCTCCCTGGTGTCCCCAGCACCCCTCTTTGCTGCCCACCAGCGTCCCCCCCGTCCTCTCATCCTCTGGGGGAAGACCCTAATGTCCTGCATCCTCCCTAGTGTCCCCGGTGTCCCCAGCACCCCTCTTTGCTGCCCACCAGTGTCACTTGTCCCTCTTGTCCTCTGGGGGAAAACCCTAATGTCTCGCATCCACCCAGGCGTCCCTGGTGTCCCCAGTGTCCCTGACCCTCCTCTTTGCTGCTCACCAGTGTCCCCTGTCCTGTCCTCAGGGGAAAAGCTGAATGTCCCACATACTCTACGGTGTCCCTGCTGTCCCCAGCATCCCGCTTTGCTGCCATTGCTGTTCCCCAACCTTCCACCCTCTTGGGAAAACCCCGATGTCCCTCTGCCCCAGTGTCCCCGGTGTCACCAGTGTCCCACCAGAGTAGACCTCTCTTTGCTGCCCACCGCTGTTCCCCAACCCTCCGTCCTCTGGGGGAAAGCCCTGATGCCCACATGCCCCCTGGTGTCCCCAACCCCCTCTTTGCCATCCACCATTTTCCCTAACCTTCCATCCTCCAGTCAAGTCCCTAATGTCCCGTGCCCTCCCCGGTGCCCCCCCCTTGCTATAACCCCCCTTCTTTGCTGCAGTGCCACCGAGGATGGCTCCCTCCCTCCTCCCACCGCGCAGGGACCAGTGCTCAGCGACCGCCGCCACTGCCTGGCCCTGGACGAGGCCGAGCCGGAGCTCTGCAACGGCTACCCGGACACAGCGGTATGGAGCCGGGCACGGAGCGGGGAGACAACCGTCCCCACGCAGGGGACACGCTGGGTGTCCCAGCCAATGTGTGTCCCCCCCACAGGTGCCGCGGCGGTCGGAGCGGGTGGCTTTCGCCTACCTGAGCCCGTTGGTGCTGCGGAAGGAGCTGGAGAGTTTGGTGGAGAACGAAGGCGGCGAATTCCTGGCGCAGCCGGAGCTGGTGGACAGTCACCCCATCATCTACTGGAACCTCGTCTGGTACTTCCAGCGCCTGGGGCTGCCCAGTAACCTCCCCCACCTGCTCCTGGGCTCCCAGCACGTCGCCCCGGCCCCGCAGGTAAAGTGGGGGGCTATGGGGGGGGGAATTGGGGGTGGCCGCCAGCCCAGCAGTCACCTGCCTGTCCCGCAGATGCAGCCCCCCGAGTCCCCCTGCGTCCGCATCCGGCTGCTCTGGGATGTCCTGGCCCCCGAGCCCGACAGCAGCCCCCCGCTTTACGTCCTCTGGCGGCTTCAAAGTGAGTCGGGGGGTGGTGGGGAGCGGGGGACGGCAGCGGCAGGGCGGCGCTGAGCCCCCCCTTCTCCCCTCCTCTGTGTCCCCGCCACCCCAGGTAAAATCCCCACCCGGCTGCAGTCCTGGCAGCCCCATGGCCACCCCTTCTCGCCAGCCTTCCTGGGGGCCGTGATGAACCACGTGGGGCTGAGCGAGGTGCACAAGGCCATCACGCTCCTCCTGGAGACGCTGCCAGCACCAGGTGGCCCCCGCCACCCCCAGAGGTACCGCGGACCCCCCCCATATCGCCACGAGCCGGGTGTTTGCTCGGTGACACCCCCCCCTCACTGCTCTGCCTCCCCAGGAGCATCTACCGGGAAATCCTCTTCCTCACGCTGGCGGCGCTGGGCAGGGACCACATGGACATCGGTACGGGGGGCTCGGGGGGAGGTTCGGAGGGGGTCTGGGGGGGTAATGCTGGTGTATTTATGTTCCCCCCCCCCTCACCTTGCAGCCGCCTTTGACAAGAAGTACAAGTCTGCCTACAACAAGCTGGCGGGGAGCCTGGGCAAGGAGGAGCTGCGGCGGCGGAGGGCGCAGCCCCCCAGCTCCAAAGCCATCGACTGCCGCAAGAGCTTCGGGGCCACCCTCGAGTGCTAGAGACCCCCCCGGGACACTGCGGGGGGGGCAGCCCAGACCCTCCACGCCCCAGCCGCGGGGCGGGGGGAGCCCCCACCACAGCCCCCAGCTCACAAAGGGTTTTATATGTCAGTATTAATATATTTTTATTTATTTATTCCACCCCCACCCCATTTCCCCCAGTGTCCCCTCCTCGGGATCCGTGCATCGCCCCCATCATCTCCACCCTGTCACCGCCTGCCCGTGCTGGGGGGGGGGTGGGGGGGGGGTTGGGAGGGGATTTTGGGGGGAGTTCGGGGGGTTTTGGGCCCCCCTCCTCGCACTGTGCAATAGGAGCCCCCCCGCCCTGGGGGTCTGTAAATAAAAGCCGCTGCGGTATTTTCCCTGCTGCCTCCCGGGGCGCCTTCTTGAGGGGGGTGTCAGGGGACACACACACACACACACACGCACACACACCCCTTGGGGTGCGGGCGGCGCCATGACACCATCGAGATGGGGGGGAGGGGGGGCGGGGGGAAGAAGAGGTGCCAGAGCCTTGGCCTGCGGCCACGGCGGCCATCTTGGGGCCTGGCGGAGGCCTCGGGGCCGGGGCGAGGCCTCCCCGGCGCCGGGGCCCGGCCGAGAGGATGGCGGGGGGGAGGGGGAGTGTCCCTACCCGGTACCGGGGTCTCCACCCCCCCCGGCCCCCGGTGACGGCGTCGCGCGGGGCCACGTGCCCGCCGGTGCCGGGCGCCACGTGGGCCGGGCGCGGGGCGGGTACGGCGGCCGCGTTGGGCCCAAATTCCCCCCTGTGGGGAAGGGGGGGTGGGGGGGTGGTTTTTTTGCCCGCCGACACCGCGCGCGGCCGGCGATACCCGGATGTCCAGACTCGGGGACCCATTAAAGGCGCCCCGCGGGGAAGCTCGGCGCTTTGCCATTGGCGGAGCCGCCCGCCAATCTCGGCGCCTGCCCGCCAATCAAAAGAGGGAGGCCGGCAGGCTGAGGGACCTGGCGAATTCAATTGGTCAGACGCCGCGTCCGTCGGCGCGTAGCGCCAATGGGCGTCGCGTCTGGGGTCGGGAGGCGGGAGGAGAGCGGCGGGGCCGCTGCCCAATCAGCGGCATTGTTTGTGGTGGTGCCGGCTGCGCTCCGCGGCGGCTGGTGGCTGCGGCGCCGCGTCTGCTCCGCCCGCCCGGCCCGGCCTGGCCCGGCCCGGCCCCGGCTCGGCCCCAGGGCACTCACCGGCGCCCCCGGCCCCCAGGGCGGCGCCCCCTGAGCCAGGTGAGGGCTGCGGCGGCGGGGGGGGGGGCCGACGGGGGGGGCCGGTGTGTGTGTGTGGGGGGCAGGGCCCGACGATGTGGGGGGGCAAGGCCTGGGGGTCGGGGGAGGGGGGCGAGCCCGGAGGCTGAGGGGAGCGGGGGCGTGTCTTTGTCTGGGGGGCAGCACCCGTGGGGCTTGGGGGCTCTGGGGGCAGGGGGCAGAGCGCGGGGGGTTTGAGGGTGGCCGGGGGTGGGGGGCGGTGTGCCTTTGGCGGGGCAGAGCTCAAGGATTTGGTGGGGGCAGAGCTGAGGGGATTTGGGAGGGGCAGAGCCCAGAGGTTTTTGGGGGCAGAGCTCAGGGATTTGGGGGGAGACAGAGCCTAGCGGTTTTCGGGGGGGCAAAGCTCAAGGGATTTTGGGGGGGGCAGAGCCCAGGGATTGGGGGGCGGGGAGGGCAGGGCTCTGGGATTTAGGTGTGGGGGGGAGAGCCAAAAGGGGCTTGAGGGAGCAGAGCTCAGGGATTTGGGGGGGGGGGGGCAGAGCCGGGGATTTTGGGAGAGAGACAGAACCCAGGATTTTTTGGGGGGGGGCAAAGGCTAGGGGTTTTGGGGGGCAGGGCTCAGGGCTTCTGGGGCTGGCAGTAGCACGGCACAGAGCTCGGGGGGGTTCAGGGGCTCAGACCCCGGGTTTTGGCAGGGGGAAGAGCCCAGGGTTTTGGGGGTGGCAGAGCCCAAGGGGTTTTGTGGGGGGCAGGGGCTGGCCCAGCCCTCGGGAGTGGGCAAGGAGGGCTGGGGGCGGGGATACCCCGTGGTAAAACGGGGTGTTGGCTCTCGCTGCAGGGCTGGGGGGGCCGGTCCCTGCCCGGCTGGGGACCGGCTGGGCCGGGGGCGGTGGGGAAGTGGGGTGCGGGCGCCGCCTGGCTCCGGGCCTGCTGTGCGTGGGGGGTCCCCGGGGCAGGGGAGAGCGGGGAGGGGGCGGCCGCCTCCCTCTCAGCAGAGGCGACAGAGCGGGGTGGGAGCAGCCGCCTCTCTGCGCCCCTGGAGGGTTTGAGGGGAGCGGGGTTCCCCCCCACCCCATCTTCCCTCGCTGCTTCGTGGGGAGTGCCGGCGAGCGATGCTGTGATGGAGCAGCCCTCTGCGATGGGGGTGCTGGGGGCTCGCTGCTCCCCCCGGCACCCAGAGGGGACCCCCCCTTTGTTCCCTCCTCTTCTGCCGGGTTTCCTTCTGCGATTCCCATTTCCTTCTGCGATTCCCATTTCCTTCTGCGTTGCCGTCGCGGTGTTTCCCTGTTTCCTCGTCGGGGAGGCGATGGGAAGGGGCGATCGACTCTCTTGCACTGCCGCCAGTTGGGAAACCAGGTTTTTTGCCCTCCAGGATTCTGCCTCCTTGCTTCCCTCCTCCCAACCCCCCCGACTTCTTCCCTGGTTAAAAGCAGGAGGCGGGGGGGGGGGGAGCAGCCAGGAAAACTTTCACATCTCTGCTTTAACGTGGAGCAAGAGAGTCCAGATCTGCCGCCTGCTTCCCTGTGGGCAGTGCAGGCAGCCCTGCCCGCACCCCTTTCCCTTTTGCCGTTGGCGGGGGGGTGATGAAAATGCTGCTTCTGGGGAGGCACAGGCCCTTCCTCGCTTGGCGTTTGGGAAGCCGGGTGGCACGGTTCCTCTCTCTCCTTTGCTCAATTTCCCAAAATAAGAGTGTTCGAGGTGTTTAAAAACGCTCTCCCTTTTCCTCTGCGCCGAGAAAGAAGGGTCTCTCATGGCGGGGGGGTGTACTCTGCCAGGAAGGGGGGAGGAGGAGGAGGAGGTTTGGGCAAGCGGAGGGTAGCTGAAAGCAAGGAGGAAGAGCGACAGCATATGGATGTGATCGTATCGATTCGCTTTAGCTGCTTTGCCTTCCTCGCCTTCTGTTTGCTGAAATCACCCCCCCGAAAAGGGATTTTTTTTTTTTAATTTTTTTTTTTTTTTGAGCCTGCCTCAGCTGCTGACAGGCTGGAGGAGGAAGGGAGGGGGTACGAGCCCATGGGGAACGGCGTCCTTCTGGAAGAAGGTGTGGGAGGTTTTGACTCTTATTTCTCAGTGTTCTTCGGTGGGGGCTGGGGGAGGATTGCAACAACGCGTGGTTCAAGAGGACGGTGGTTTTTGAAGGATTTGTGCGTGGTTGGCTGCCGGCGGAGGATTGCGTGCAGGGAGAGCCCCCCACCCCTCCAACCGCTGCTGCTCCGCTCTGGCACACTGCTGGATGCTCCTCTCGCCGAGGGCAGATGCGATTCCAGCTCGCGTGGAGGCTGGTGCAGCCGTGGAGCCGGGGTGCCGCTGGGGCCCAGCACCCTCGGGTGCCTTCCCCCCCTTTGCACCTTATCGAAAACGGGGCTCGTATGCCCTTGGACGGGTGTCTGTAGGGATCCCCCTGCCCCGCTGCGATTTAGGAGCATGCCTGGAATTTTTGTTGCGTTCCTGGTTCTCCTGAAAGAGCCAAAATAGACCCGTCTCGGGTGCCGGCGACCTGGTTTCCGAGCCGTTAAGATCTTCCGCGCGAGGTGCAACCTTCGCTTCGGCGCTTTTCCTGATCACGAGGCTGCGTGAAACCGAATGTGACGTGCGGCTGACAGGGAGCATCCATCTTCGCAGCGCTGCGGTTTGCCCGTGCCCGGGGCGGCCTGGCTTCCTCTTCCGATGGCTAACGGGCTCCCGACGGCCGTGGCCCCCGCTTCCTCTTGGAGCGTCCCAATCCCTGCCGTGCTCCTGACTGCTCCGGCACCGGGCAAGGGATCACTGCCTGCTTTCACATGTTTCTAGGAGGGGAAAAGGAGAAATACCTCCTTGGCAGAGTTAATTAAACTTAAGATGCTCTTGAAAGTGTCTTTTCTGCCAATGTTTTCTTCCGAGGGAGCAGCACGGGGCTCGTGAGCAACCGCTCGGAAGATGCAGGGGGGATTTAAATGAGAGGAGCTTCCCGGATTCATTCACTGAGCTGCTTTCATCGCTGGCTGCTCCCTTCAGCTTTTAAGGAAAAACAATCACTGAAGCTTTTTTTTTTTTAGTTATTATTTATTTCCCTGTTACTTGACAATTCTCTGTGCTTTGTGCCCCCTCCCCCCCGCCCCCCCCCAACTACAAACCGCTCACTGGACCCTGATCTTGCAGGGGGATAACTGACTTGCCTGGGATAACTCACTCACCTGGGATAACCCGGGATAACTTGCCCTTTTTTGGGAGCCAGCCAGGGGGGAGTTTTGGCGAGCGGCCCCCCTCATCCTGGCTTGGAAGGAGTCCTGTTGCACCGCTTGATCCTAAGAATCACTGATTTTTAAAACATTTTGGCAATAACAAGAACTAGGGATGTGGGGGGGAAAAAAAATTTTAAAATCCCTGGTTTTGTGTGGGGTTTTTTTGTTTTTTGGTTTTTTTTTTTTTTTTTACAAGTCAGTGCATTACCCCACAGAAAGTGACTTTTATTTTTTAATGGAGCACTTGGTTTGGGTGGTGTTTAAAGCTGCTGATGTGTGGGCGCCGAACACACGGCTCTGCATCGTGTTTGCGCCGAGGCACCACAGCAAAATATTTCTGTTTTTTTAAAAAAAAAAAAAAGAGAGAGATTGGTCATAAATCTAATCCCCGTGTAAAGCTATCCACCTCACGCGCAGAAATTCAACCTATCAGGCCGTGCCACATGCCGCTGCAGTTTTATAGCGTTGGATCGAGCGCTGGAAGATGGAGAAGAAACTTATTTCTGCACAGAGCCGCCGTGCCGAGACCTCGCTGGTGCTTTGGGGTTTGGGGATCCCTTTGCTTCCGTCGCGCCTCGGTGCCGTGAGCGATTCCCTCTGTGGAAAGCTGCATTTTTTGGGTTTCACCTGGAGACTGGTGGATTTCTGCTCCTTAATCTCAAGTTGGTTCAGAGGAGCCGGGTTACAGATGGCTGAGGTTTCGTTTGCTGTGCCTTTTTTTTCATTGCATGTAGGTTATTTTGCAGGGTTTTTTTTAAACACGTGGGATGATCTATCGCTGCTCCGTAACTTTGCAGCATCTCGGGGCGATGCACCAAGCGCCGGGGCCTGGGAAGTGAGATGTTGCGATGAGCCCATGTTTCTCTCCCTCACTGTTATGGAGAGATTTGACCGGTTTCAGTATTTCAGGTAATTTGGCTATTTAAAAAAAAAAAAATCACAAATATTCTCTGCCTTGGCTGTGCTTTCTTCGGGAGGTTTCCGAGGAAAGCGGTGGAAAAGCGCATCGCTGTGCCTGCACGCATCCCAGCGGAGCGTCCGCCTGGGGAGAGGCTCGCTTTGCCGTGGCACGTCCTTATTGTGAGAGCTGGAGTTGAAAAGCTTATCTGGGTCATTAGAAAAAGAGAGATTTTTTTTTTTTTAAATTATTTTTCTCCCTTAAAGAACATTGCTCTGAAATTGGGACTTTGACGAATACGTGACGGCCGGGGTCTTGCTTTCGGGGGCTCGGACGGTCGCCTGCACTGTCACGGTGCGGTTAGGGTGGATGACAAAGGTGCTGGTTGCCCGTGGATGTGTGGGGCTGCTTGTCTCCGTGCTTTTTTTTGGTGGTTTTTTTTTTTTTTGTTGTTAAAACTGGAAACGAATGGACATAAAGTTTAGTTCACCTTAAAGTGGAGCTTCGTCCCTGGTGCTTGTCCCGGGTGCTTTCCAGCTCCCTCTGGAGAGATGGTGGTGATGTTCCCCCTTCCCTGAGCATCCCCAGCCCAGCATCCCAAGCTTTCCTGCTTTCTCCCGGACCTCTGGCTAAACTGGGAACCAGCCTTCCTTGCGGGGACTAACCAGTTCCCTCCTGTCGCCTTACGCTCTTGTGCAAAACTGGAGTGGGTAATTGTCCCAGGTCGGCTGGTTTTAGGTTTATCAGGCGCCTCGTTGGGTGCACAGACCTCAGGAAGCTCGTCCCGTCCATGGGACGTGGGTCAGGGAAGAGACCACAGCGCTGGGACTTATTCCTTCTCCACGATTTTCGTATAAATGTGACTTATCACTCCTAATTGCTCGCTCTCAGCCCTCGCGAAGATGGGATTATTTAAGTTGTATTGAGGAAAGGGGAATAACGCTAAACTTCGGATGGTGATTGGTTTTGCAACTCTGCCCCTTGGATGCGGAATATTACCCGGGTATTTGTGATAATGGTATCCAGAATATGCCTGAAATCCTTCTGAAGACCAGCATTTGGAATTCGGAGGGTGTGAGGAGAGGCGCTTCCAAGCCTCCTCTCTAAAATTAGACCGAAGACCGGCGCGGAGGAGTCTATTAAGAGCCTCGGGGGCTTTTTTTCCACGGAGCCTCGAGGCGACCGTTGCATGTTGGTCCTGTGGAGCCGCATCCATTTTGTTTCATCCTGCACCTAAGTCTTTTGGCTTCATATTTCCAGGTAGGTGGTGCCAACTCTGGTGGAGCTAGGCACGTGCCGGGATGGCTTGACAGCCTTTCATTGGATGGAGGGTGCCGGTGCTCAGGTTTGAGTGTGTATTTTGGGGCTGAACCCTGAAATATTCCCATTTCAGGGTCCTGATGGTAGATTAGAGGCAGCCGTCGCTCGCAAGCCCTGCCTGGTTCCTCGAGGTCGGGGGAGCGTCCTGCTGGATGATGGAAAGAGTTGCAAGAAGGGAGAAAGAGGCATTAAAAGACCATTAAAGTGGTGATGGAAAGAGAAAACCAGAGGATTTCTCTGTTCAGGCTGAAATGAGCTGTGTCTCCTCCGGTCCTGCGGCGCAACAGGGAGTGGCGAGGAAGGGGGAAAGGTGTTTGTGCTCGGAGGTGCCAGAGGATCAGCCCCGAGCCGCACGTTTCCTCTAGTTTATTGGGTTTTGTCGCAGCAGTTGGCGTTCTTGGAGCAGTTCTTTTTTCCTGGGTAAATTTTTCATGCCTGGGCTTTAAAGGCAAATCTCGCCGCTGTTGAATATGCGAACGCGCAGTGCCGTCGGGGCGGCTGGGGCGTGCTCACTCCCGGTGTCCCGGCTGCCTTTCGGGTGCCTGCGTCAAACGAGCAGCTCGGTACGGCTGCGTGGGGGCTACTAATATAATAACTCATGGCCGTCTGCCCTTCGGTTTAATGGAAGAGTTAAAAATACCTTAAAACACCCGGTTGTGGACGTTGTAGTGTAGCGGTGCCGCTGCTCCGCACCCTGGTGCTGCTGCGCTTGTGCTGCTGGGGTAAATTGCACTGACCATAAGCTCAAACCGCCTGGAGCCAATAAGTGTATTTTTCCAGAGTATCCTGGACTTAGGCCTCATTTTCATTGCATCTCAGAAAATGAATGCAGGAGTCCCGTTTCTTTGGGATTAGACCTGACCAAAACCCGTCTGTCACCTCGGGAAGAGGGTGCCGCTGTTTATTGCCTGGTTTCCGTCTCCTGGACCTGCAGCTTTGGGTTATGCCCTGTCCTGGGAGCAGAGCAGTTCTGTGCTTCTGTGCGCAAAGACAAAACATTTAAATACTTATTTTTCATTCCATTTAATGCTCTGATTTGGTGTCGGGGGCTGGAAACAGGATCTTTATCACCAAACCTGCATAAAGATAAATATTTGCAGGGAATAAAACTCTTCTACGTGTGGTGTCGCCAAGTGTCGCCTTTTCCCACCCAACTCTTTTCGGGCCTGATACTGGGGTCTCGGGTGGCTGGGGCTCCCTGGGGGCAGGTGGGTGCATCCCTCCTCTTCCCAAGGTGGAGGGATCCTGAGAAGGAAGCTGTGGAAATGGGATTTGGGAGGGAAGTGGCCAGACTTCTCCCTGCTCTCTTGGTGAGCTCGTGTGTTGGGGTCAGGCTTTTTATCCCTCTTCTGCCGAGCCCAAATAACCTTTTGGTCGTGTCCCTCCCAGCAGGGAAACAGAGGGAAGGGTGTTTCTTCAAGCTCCCAGCAAGGAAGGGGGATGCGTCCTCCTGAAAGGCCTCTCGTCTGAGACTAAATCTGCGTCTTTTCCCCCAAACTGATCTTTCCCATTGACATCCCGGCACGAAGACTTGAAAAGCGAAAGATCTCGCCCTGCGCCCTGGTGTCGCATCCTTGCTTCAAGGCAGCCGGGAAGGGAGATGGATAACCTGAAACCCTCCTCCCACCAGAGTTTTGCTGCTGATGAGTTCTGGGTTTAACCGTTTGCTTGTCTTTTTTTTTTCTTTTTTTTTTTTCCTCCTTTTTTTCCTTTTCCCAACTGCCTAACACAGTTTGTAGGAGGAGAGAGATAATTCGCTTTAATGAATTATAAAACTTGTTTCACTGCAGTGGGTCTTCATTTCTCCTTTTGTCTGCAGCAGAGTCACTGTTTGAGTAGAATAAAATTAACTTAGTCCCTGAAAAGACAAAAGAGCTGAAACTCCTCGCTGCTGAGAGGAGCTGAGGGAGGGAGGGGGCACGAGATTATCTCGAAGGCCCCATGTGCTTCGCCAATCATAATGTTTTGGGGTGGTTTTGTTTTGTAATCTGGAGTTTTGAGTTTAAACAGTTTGCCATTTAAAAATGGTTCTTTTATATATATATATATTTATTTATATTCGTTTTCCCGGTCAGTCGCTGAGAGCTTTGCGCACCTCCCCAGAAACAAATGGCGTAAAGTTAATGAAACTCCGCAGCGTCGTTAGACATCTGCAGGGGTAGTTCCCCCGTCTGCGCTCCAGCAGCTGCCTGCGGTTAGCGATGGACCGGGATATCGGGTAGAAAACCTACTTGTCCTTACTGCTGCCTAATCCTGGGGAATTTTAAGTTTTGTGCTGTGAAGTGTTTGTTAAAAGTCGGATCGCTTGTCTTGGTTAGGTGGCTGAGTGAAGGTCCGCACCGGGGCTTGGAAATCTGGGCATCAGCTGAGTGGCTCCCAGTTTGCTCCCAGTTTAAAGCCAGTCCTTGGATGGGGGTTTGTAGCGATTACCTGGCGTGGGCGGCCGAGGTGTCCCCGTGAGGGTGGAGATGCTGCTGCCGTGTCTGGAAGGAAGCTCTCGGCTCCTCTCACGCCCCGCGCAGTCTGGCTGACCTTTGTCACCAGCCAAGAGATGATGCTCTTTAGACTTTTTCTTTTTTTTTTTTTTTTTAGTTTTGCAAAGGAAATTTGGAGTGAAAGGAAATCAATCTGACAGATGCAGACTTTCTGAGAGTTTCAAAATGGTTGCTTGGTAATAGTCCCTCGTTGTTGAATAAGTCCAAACCTAATGCGTTTTCCCCTTCTATGAATCACTCCTTAACTTGCTGCTTATTAAAGTCCCTGATTCTAATTTAATCTTGGAGACCTGACAATTTTAAATACCTACTAGTGCGGCGTGAGCCCGCTTTGGCATTTCAATAGCTTATTGTTTTAGTCCCGGCAACCACCATTTCAACAAACCAACAAACCTTTCCAGGAGGAAAGTGGCACTTTGGTGTCCGTGTCGGAGTCTCCGCTCTCCGTTTGAAGGCCCCAGTTTAACGTGACGCTGCGTGTTCAGGAGCCCCGGAACAACACGCGTGCCCGCTGAAACAGGGGGGAAAGATGCTCGTAGGCTTGTTTTTAATGGAATGGAAGATCACATCCTGAATTTCTTTAGCAAAACTGTTTTAAACCAACCTCCCTTCTGGGTTTGGCTGTATTTAGTCAGTGTATTTCACTGACGTTTGGATAAATTGAAGGAATGACGGGTTGGGAAGCTTGCCGCAAGCCACCAGGGATGCCTTGATAAATTGCTGGGCACCGTAGGGCAGTTTTGGCTGTTGTGGTGTGCCGGTGAGCCTGTTTTCTCCATGGCTTGCAAATGGGGCTTGGTTGGACCACCAGCAGCCGCCAGACTCCTTGTTTCCTCTTCTCTGTATGGGCTTTTCTTGTTGTTTTGCTCTCACTCTGGCATTTTTATGCCAATTGTACCTGCTTTACTCTCATTTGGAAAGCCGTGGACCCAGAGTGCCGCTGGCTAGTTTTACCTTTGGGTGCTGACCAGGACAGGAGTGGGAAGTGGGCAGCTGCTGGCCGTGGTTGGCGTCCCGCGCTTTGTGGTGGGGATAGAAATAGGACTGTTGTCCCTTGGCTTTCCGCTGGGACACCACCGCAGGGAAAATATGGCATTACAGCCGGCCCGTGGTGTCAGGGACGGGCGGCTCGTCTGTTAAAATCCCTGTGAAAAGTGAGCGAACGAGGAGACCCAACCTCGGTGTTCCACTGGAAAATTCAACAGGACAGATCTCAGCCTTGGTTGTGTTGCGTTTTAGAGAGAATTGTTGGTTTCAGAGGGGTAAACCGCTGAATTTTAGTGAGGTAGTGCTGGTTGTGCACAGCCCGTAGAAGATGAAGTAAGTGAATTACGCTGAGGCAGTCCTGGGGGGTCTGTTCCTGGTGGACATTGTTCTCTTTCCTGAGAGTTTGCTGGTGAAACCTTGTTAACCAGTTCCTTTGCCTTGAGATTAGCAGGCTTTGGAGTAGTATTGAATAGCAAATTAAAAAAAAAATAAATAAAATATCATTGTCTTCCAGTTTTGACAAAATATTTTTCAGAGTACTTGTTAGTCTGAAGCTGTGTGATGATGATGATCGTGATCATCATCTGCTTGCTATTAGCTAATGAGAAGGAAGGAAGGAAAGTAAGTAAGTCCGAAAAAAACCATGAAGAGGAGGGGATTTGGTCCAGGATCTCTGTGTTTTGGAGAAGAGGCAGCTCGGGTGCCAGATCGATAACCAAAGGGCAGGTGGGCAATAAGCAGCGAGGGAATAGATGTGTCCTGGTGGAACCCACCCCGTTCCCGTGGCTGGCCTGGCTGCGGAACGCCGTCCCCGCTGGGTCCTGCGGGGTGGGAGACTTCGCGCTGCGTCCCAGCACAACGAAGAGCGGTGACAGCCCACGGGACCAGGCTTGTTTTTTCCCCAGAAAAATGATTAGGAGAAATTCATTGTCTTCAGATGTGTTCATTTGAAATACCAGCAGCACGGATGCCAGCGTGTGTCCTGACCTGCGTTTTATCATTTGGTTCCGCCTGGAGATTCAGCACAGGATTTAGGTGACACAGGAGTGATGCTGCCAGTGTCCCCGGCCTTTAGTGCTACAGGGGTGTTACGGCTTCCAATTGCTGGCTTTATTACTATTTTTATATTTACACCACCAACGACTGTCTGTCGTTGGATGTTTAGTTCTGGTTGAGTTTAAAATTCAGTAGAAGTGTTGTCGTTAAATATTTTTCTGCCCCCAATGACTGTCGTGGCGTTTACCGCTCTTTGGATGGTGGGCTTTCTTCTTGCCATAACTTCCTAGAATGGATTTGTGTATGGAATATGTGTCTGGCCTTCCTGCCGTCTTCACACCGGGGTTGGGAGTCTTCTGGGCTCAACCTCGGTGCCAGCCTGAACCTTCACACTCTCCCTCTACTCTTCATCTCTTACCCCCTTCTCCTGCGCGGTTCAATGCGATGGGTTCATCGTTCATCCCCGGTGTTGGGAGCCAATTTTATTGCTTATTTTGGCATTGTGGCACCGTCGTCGTTTCCTTGGCTGGTGCGTGGTAGTCACGCCATGGACTAAACCTCGCCCTGCCATCACGTGCTACATTAGTCCTTTAACAAGTGACTTTATAATTCAAACTTTCCAAATATTTCATCCCAATACATTAACTCCAGGTGATCGCATCCTACTTTTTTGGTCGGCTGCTTCTTCTTACCTTCCTGATTAGTTACCTGGGAAAGCTTGAAGGTTTACCGCCCTAGAGACCCTGGCCACCCGTCCTTTGTGTATTATATTTAAGAATCACTGTAAAAGCGTAAATGAAGAGAAGATGGGGACTTGTGGGCTAATCACCCGGCAGAGCTGATGGGAATGGGGAGAGATTTCTCAGCGATGGATCACCTGCAGATAATGAATTGGGTTCGGGAAACAGAGCCGCATAAAAGCAGCTATTGTTAGCACTTTCACAGACTTCGTCAAAGGCCTTTTCATACTGGAAATAGAAGCACCCAGAGGATGGGTCCTTATGAAAGGACCCTAAAATTCAATTAAACGAACAGTCCAGTGATGTTTTACCAATACTTTTCCCCATCCTGGCCATAAAGATCTTTTAGAAGCCTTGAAACAGCGGGAGAAAGGACCGGACAGGAGGAGAGATCTAAGGCATCTCCAACCACCCCTAATTTGTTAGAAGAAGTTTCATCTCTGCCGAATCTCCGCATGCCTTAAAACAAGGATGAAAGGTCTGGAGGAAGATGGGGGAGTATGGAAAAAGCATGAAACGGTCCTAAAAATCAGAGAATGGGAACGGCCGAGGACAGAGGAAAATGCTGGAGAAACTTTTTGTGGCGGTGAGCTGCTGTCGAGGAGGTGAGATAAAGAAGCGTAGGATGGAGGTTTCTGTAGGGGGATGCACCTGGGGTCGTGCAGTCTCCTCCTTGGTACCAGTTGATGTTTCTCCATGGCATGGTGAAGAAAGGATGAGCTGCGAGGCTGGGCTGCAGTGCCCGGGTGATCCCAGTGAAGACCAGTTGAGTACCAGTTGGCAGGGCTGGGGCTGCCCTGAGCATCATACGTGGACTCAGTGTTGGGGAACCAAACTTCAACTGCAAAGGCCCGCAGCCGAGGACATGTTGCTTAGACATGAATGTTGAGAGACAGTCAGCAAAACCGTCTCAGTTCTGGGTTTTAAATGAAGAGCGGGTCAACTTTGTCTGTGATCAGACCTAAACGGCTTCTTCACGCCATATGGAGAGAGGTTTCCCAATGTAATACCTTCTTTTCCGTGCCCCAAGACCCCAAACCACATCGTTTCTTCAAGCAGAACCTCAGGATTTCTCAAGACTTCTCAGCCATAATGCACTTGGGCTATCTCTTAAAAAAAACCCCAACAAACAAAACAATTTCTTATCCCACATTTCTCCTCTCCGTTCTCCCATGACCTGCCACTTGGTCTGCGCATCTTTGGTGGACACAGCCTGGAAATAAACCTTATTGGGGCCCAAGCCACCACCTCATTAGCTTATAAATCTATGGTAACTACCATGTAATTAAAGCCTAATTAGTTATTTCCCCCTTTGTAAACGAAATTGTTCCGTTTTATCTAATAAAGGCAAACTCGGGTAGTACCAGTGCTCGGAGTGGCATTGAGACTCTGCTTAATTACCAGCTTCTCTGCAGCCCATAGGTTGGCTGAATGCATGATAGTTACTGGGTGTTATAGATTACATGGTTATTTGTGCGCTGTGTAATGGCTTTATTTTTAGAAGATGATTTGATAATGCTTTCAGCGTGTAAAACCAGTGAAACCTGTGTGCGCTATCTTGAAAAAGATGTAATTTGTAAGTCGGGTCACTTCTGCTCGCTCCACAAATAAATTAAGTGTAGGACTAATACTAATTACATGCGGGGAGTCTCTCCAAATTGACGCTCATGCTCTTGTTAACCTTTGATTAGCACCATTTTGTGATTTGCAACCCAAAATGGAAGGTGCCCGTTTCACGGGTTATTTCAGCCGCCGGGTCTCACAGACCGTTCTCATCTGAACCGTTGGGACGCCGGTTGCCATTCCGTGTTTGGCACAGCCCCGTTTGTGCTGGATTTTGGATTAAGCTGTCCCTTCACCAGCTTTGGAAAATGGTTGAACCGACTCCGTTAACAGAGAGGGTTTAGACCTCCTGGCCCGTGAGTGCAGCTCCCGCCATTGCAGGCGGCAGCTTTGTGCAGGAATTACCAACACCTTCAAACGCGCTTCAACCGCAGGTACCTGGTTGCTGAGCAAGGGGCAGTCACTCATCTGAGGCTCCCACAAAACAGACTCATGGAAGGGTTTAGATGCGAAGGGACCTTAAAGACCATCCAGTTCCCCCCCTGCCCTGGGCAGGGACACCCCCCACCAGCCCAGGTGGCTCCAAGCCCCGGCCAACCTGGCCTTGAACCCCTCCAGGGATGGGGCAGCCACAGCTTCTCTGGGCAACCTGCGCCAGGGGCTCATCCCCTCACAGCCAAGAATTCCTTCCTCACATCTCATCTCAATCTCCCCTCTTCCAGTGGAAAACCCTTCCCCCTCGTCCCATGGCTCCCCTCCCTGCTCCAGAGTCCCTCCCCAGCTTTCCTGGAGCCCCTTGAGGGACTGGAAGGGGCTCCAAGGTCTCCCCGGAGCCTTCTCTTCTCCAGGCTGAGCCCCCCCAGCTCTCTCAGCCTGTCCCCACAGCAGAGGGGCTCCAGCCTCCACCCTGGGGCAGGACCCTGCACTTGGCCTGGTTGAACCCCATGAGGGTCACACGGAGCCACTTTTCCACCCTGTCCAGGTCCCTCTGGATGGCATCCTGTCCCTCAGGCATGTCACCGCACCACTCGGCCCGGTGTCATCTGCAAGTGTGCTCAGAGTGCCCTTGATCCCAGTGTCCATGTCACTGATGAAGATATTGACCAGCACCGGTCCCATTACAGACACCTGAGGGACGCCACTTGTCACCGATTTCCATCTGGACATTGAGCCGTTGACCACCACCTTCCGGGTGCGACCATCCAACCAATTCCTCATCCACCAAACAGTCCAACCATCAAATCCACATCCCTTCAATGTAGAGAGAAGGATGTTGGGGAGGACCATGTCAAAGGCCTTACAGAAGTCCAGACAGATGACATCCATAGCTTTTCCCTTGTCCACTGATGTAGTCTCTCCATCACGCAAGGCCATTAGGTTGGTGATGATGAGAAGATGAAGATGAGAAGCCAAACCTGTAGACGGCGTCTTCAAAACCATCTGGGTGTTTGAAACCATGGCCGGTTGGAGCTCCAGCCCAGTCTCTGCTGGCCCCAGGGTGGGGAGATGCTCTCCTCCAGCCAACCTCATGCCACAGTTGGCTTCGCCGCCATCCCTCGGCATCTTCACTGGGACCAGTGATGGAGAGGATGCTTTGACCAACCTGGTCTACTGGGAGATGTCCCTGCCCAGGGCAGAGGGTGGGACTGGTTGGTCTTTAAGGTCCCTTCCCACCCAAACCATTCCACGATTCTATGACACCTTGGGGTGGGGGATGTTTTGTGGGGGGGTGAGCAGAGCCCCATGTGTGTGGCCGGGCGTGCAGAGCGTCAAGGGACCCCGGCGGGGTTTTTTTCGGGAGGGAAACAGTTAAAATACCATCAGAGGAAAGGAGCTCTCATGAATGAAGACAAAGTTTGGCGGGGGGCCAGGGGCTGCTGGCGGCTGGGGGGAGGGAGGGGGCGGCAGCCAACTGACTCTTATACCACAACCCACTTAAAAAAAAAAAAAAAAAATTAAAAAAAAAAAATTAAGAGATAATTCCATGTCCTGAGGTTACAAACCGGCTGCAACTGGTTTTTTTTTTTTTCTCTCTCTTTTTTTTTTTTTTTCTCCTCTCTTTCCCTGCCCCGCGAGGCATCATGGGTAAAAGTAAGCATCCCCCTTTTCTTTTGTTTAATATAACAGTACAGCGCATGATTGGCAGGGAAGTGCCCGTTTTGAGACAGGGTTTCTGCAGGTCCCTGGAGGGGGATGGCACGCGGGGCCGCCCATGCTCTTCCGAGAGGGCTCCTCGTAAAAAAAGCTTGGCTCTTCCTCGCCCTCCTCTCCCCCCTTCCCGCTCCGCTGTCCCCGCTCCCCGGCTCTCCCGTCCCCCCTTCTTTTCTCCCTAATTTTCTTGACAACTAGAGGAGGCAGCAGGAATATTGTACCTGTAAGTATTCTTTAGACTGTCCTTTTTTTTTTTTAATTTTATTTTTTTTTAAACGGACAAAAGGCTCTTTATGGATTATCAGATCTGCTTTTTCTCTCTTTTTTTTTTTAACATGAGTTTGGCAGCTAAATGTAATGTCTTTACAGAATATTTTAAGGAGACAACTAGCACTGTTGCTTGTATTTGCTGTTGGAGAGGATCCCTTCCCCCTTCCCCCCCGCCCAAAAAAACCCCCACCAGCCTCCTACCATCGCTATTCCGCTGGAATTACTAAATCCGACCCTCCCCGCTGCATGGGCAGGCTGATTATAGTCAAAAATTCCAAAAAATAATAATTACTATTTTTCCTTTTGTCTGTAGCGCTGATGCTTTGCTGTAACAGCACCCCCCTCCCCATCCCCTTTTATTTTATTTTATGTTATTAATGTTATATGTTATTCCCCCCCCCGCCTCCCGCCCCTGGGTGCCGGGGGCCGCCAGCTGACGGGCGCGCGTGGCTGGCCGCCAGCGCGCAGGAGCGTGCGGCGCCCACAAAGGCAGGGCCCGCAGTCGAGGAAATCGCGGCGCATTATATAAGGAAGCCTGCGTCATCCCCGGCGAGCTCAGCCCGGCCGGCGGGAGGAGGAGGAGGAGGAGGACGGAGGCCAGCGCTCCCCTTTCCCCCCCATTACCTTTACTATCCCTGTTTTGCTCCCGACCAGGCTGCTTTTCCCTAGTGCACGCGATCCCCCTGAAGCAGGAGGAGTGGGTTCATATGTATTTATTTTTTTCTCCCCCATCGAGGGGCAAAAAGCAGCTTTTTTTTCCTCTCCCCACGCAAATGCCTTTATGGGGTAAGGTGTAAGGCCTGTTGCGCTGGGTGCAGCGGCAGTGGTGACCCCCCCTCCTAAGAAATTAACTTTGCTAAAAACACAAACTTTGGAGGGGAAGGTGGGAGAGGGGAAGAAGCGCCTTTGCTGCCCCGTTGGGTTCGTACCGGGCAAAAACTCATCCTGGGGCTGTAAATCCCGGGGCCGGGGAGCAATTCGGGGGCTGGGGGGGCCAGGGTTGTGTTTCACGAGCCGTGTGATTCCCCCCCCCGCCCCCGCAGCTGTGGCCACTGGCATTTTATCCAGCGAATCAGTTTGGAAGTTGTGTCCGTTACCGACCACAGCACTCTTAGAATCAGAAAATGACAGCCGAGTATTTTGCCCGTTCATGTATTAATTTGCCTTCTGGATGGCCGGGGGGAGGAAGCCACCGGGGGGGGGGGACACACACGGGTGTCTCCCAGCGCTCGGAGCCGGCCACGGGAAGGGGAAACAGCAGAACTGTTTTAACGAGTTTGCGCCGAAACGACTGTAAGAATTTACGGTCTGCTGCAACCCCGAGACAGCTCCCCACTCCTGCCGAAAACTGCCCGCACGGTTTGTCTTCTAAAATATTTCCTTTGTCTTATTTTATTATTTTTTTTAATTCCCCTCCCTTGCATCTGAGTGGCAGGGAGAAGCCTCGCTTCACCCCCCGATTTATGAATGACTTCTCCTTTTACGCTCGGTGAATTTTTTTTTTTTAAAGGCTCTGTCAGCTCTTTTCTCTTTGTTGAGGCTGTATTTAGGGCTGTGTGTTTCTTTAAAGCCTCCTGCACCTTCTGCTCTTGATGAAATCTCCGCGATAGGCCCGACGTATTTTCCTTCTTACCTGCAGAAAAATTCCTCCACAGGGCTGCAGCGGAGTGTTTCTCTTTGCGGCTCACACAATAATCCCAGCCCGCCGTAGTATTTCTTGACAACTTACGATCCGTAGCATCAGCCTTCAAAGAGCGACACGTTTTCATTCGATAGTGGGGTGGGTTTTTCTTCCCCCCCCCACCCTTTGCATTAGTGTTCTTGCAGATCTCTCTTCAGACTGCCGAGCCGTTAAGTCATAATTACCTTTTTAGGTTATTATCCTTTTTATAGTATTGTATGGAAATGCTCGTCTTGGGAGCCAGCCATTTTGTGTGTGCTGGGTTGAAATGCGTTTTACGACGTGGATGTTGGTTTGTAATTCAGCCTAGATGGAAGCGCAGACGTCGGAGCGGGGCATGTGCTGGGCTCTCGGCAGCCCTTAGACACACCGTTTCATCCCAACGGGCTCCGGACGAGGAGACGAACCCCGGGGAAACCCGCTTTTTGCCTATGGGCTCGGTGCGTTTTTAAGTGTGCGAAGGGAATCGGGCGATTCGGGGGTGCAGAAGCGGGTTTTGAACAGCAGGAGCCGAACACGTTCAGGTGAGTTGGACCCCAGCACCTGTAGGTGCCATTTCCGCTCCCCGAGCCCGGCAGAACAGGGCTTTAAACAGCTTGTATTCCACCCACGTTATAGTTTTGAATATATAAATGACAGTGCGCCTTCGCTCTAACCTGGGACGGACGCGCCGGTTGGGCGTTGGGTCCCTGGAAACATTACGGATAACGCAGGGACGTTGGGGTTTGGATACTGGAGCCCCAGTTTCTGAGTCTTTTCCGTGCAACCCTGTGTGTTACAAACGCATTTGTTCCGATAATCCAACCCAGTTGCTTTTTTTTTTCTTTTTTTGAACTAGCGCAGCCCCAAATGTTCCCGAATTGTGCGTGAAGGCGCTCGCTTCCCCTGGGGTTTTATTTCATGGGGTGCGGCAAGGGGTACCTGTGACGCTTCTGAATCTCTCATCCCAGTGGGGCTTATTCCTGCTGGGGTAAAATCTGGTGCGACGTCTCGGCTGAAGCTGGAAACAGCGCCAAGCTGCAGATTTAGGCTGAGTCCGGTGGTGGAAGGGCATCTCTGCAACCATCAGCTTCCCTGTATGCTTGGGATCTGCTTGGATGGCTTGGAAAAAAACAAAAATACTGATTTGGGGTTTACTGGTGTTACTGGCCGCGTGTCTGTGGCTGGAGGATGGCATCCTTCTCCTTGATGATGGCGGCTGAAAACTGTTCTCGCCTGCGTGGGATGTGGGAGATGCTCTGCCCTTCTGGACCGTGTCCGTGCCAGCGTTGGGGATATTTCTGTACGTCTCTCCTTCCCTGTCAGGGCGGGAGGAAAAACCGTCCTTCTTGGCTGCTGGAGCGTCGTTGGGTGGAGTGCTCCGCGCACGTGGATGGACTTAGGCTGCACTTGGGAAGAGCAGAAATTAATCTTTCTAGAAAACCGCCCTTCTCAAAGGGCATGGGATGTTCCTGGTCTCCTGAAGCTGCTGCGGATGCCCGTCTGTCTGCGTTTGGTTCTCGTTTCTGGGGGATGGCGTTGACACCTGGCCTTCCCCAAGGCTGCTCCGCACCCGCACTCTGCCGATAGCCTCTGCGAAGGACTGTATGATCCCGTTCCTCATGCGAGCGTGACCAGCTTTCTGTTCCTGCAGCCCTCTCCTGCCCCTACAGGGCTCTGCTTCAGCCACACGGGGAGGATTTTCTCTCCTACAGGCGCATCCATAAACCTCTGTGCAGGAGATACCCACGTGCACGCAACATTTTCGGTGTCTGCAGTTCCTGACCATCGCCTGGTCGTGCTGTAACGTGGCGTGGGGTCAGTACTACGTCTCACAAACAATCTGGAGATTAATTGCCCCGAGCGACGTCCTCGCCACAGCTCTCAATCCTCACTGCGAGCGCTGAGCATCCCCGCAGGTGTCCTCGAGCTGCTGCGGGCACCCACCACCAGGCAGGGGCTGGCAGGTTTGGTTTTGGTGCTTTGTCCTCCAAGAGGGAGCTGCCGGGCCGGTGCTGCCTCCTCTGCTGCTGCGGGCTGGCTGATGGCGCCCTCGGAGCTGTGTCGCGTCGAGCAGCAGGGTTACAACGGTGATGTTCCGCCTGGGCACGGAGCACGGCCCTTGCTCTGTGCGTCGGTACCCGGAGCCCGTGCTGCCCCCCGTGTCCTCGCTCTTCTCCTCCCTGGACGACGAGTGGCTTTGCAGGGAGCAGAGCAGGCGCCAGGTCGGGTTTGTTCTTTTCCTTTCGTGCTTCCTCGGAGGCAGGAACGCAGGGAGCCGCCCCGGCTCTTCCAGGGCTGTTGGCTGCCTCTGTGCTGCTGGAGCAGAGATGAGTAAGGAAACTGGTTGTTACTGGGCAGGGTGGGACTGGGGAGACCTTGTGTCGCTGGAACCACGTGGCCAGGGGAAGATTTTCCTTTTAAGAAATGTCGGAGGAGATCTGTTGTAGAGTCCGTCTCACTCGTGAGGGTGGCCAGTATAAACAGCTTCGCAGGAAGGCGGGAGTAGGGTTGCCAGGAGGATTTTGGAATGCTCTGCAAAAAGTTTTAGCCCCGGCTAGTTCAGAGAGGAGGCGGATCAGTGATCCCTCGTTGGCGGATCAGAGATCCCTCGTGGCAGATCAGCGATTCCTCGTGGCAAAGCAGTGATCCCTCGCGGTGGATCGGAATTCCCTTGTGCAGAGAGTCTGGAGCGGAGGAGAAGAGGAGCCATGGCTCTTGCCGGGCTGGGGGTGGAGGTTCGGAGCGTGTCCTGTCTCAGCTGGTCCACGCGTGGTGGGATTAGTGCTGCCCGGAGCGTGGGCAGATGGAGAGCTCCAGCCTGGGAGCTGGAGGAAATCTCCGGCAGCAGCAGCGTGACGTCTGGATGTCGTGGCCTTCACCTCGGGCGCCTCGCTCGGACTCCTGCGAGAAAGGAGGAGTGTAGGTTGCACCTGGATCGCGTCCAGAAGGAGAAGTTGGAGGATTTCTGTCTGGTTTTTCTGCACCTGCAGCCGCCGTCTCAGCTCCAGGGGAGTCTCCCTGCGTCTCTGCTGGTTTCTTGTAAGGTTTTCCCTTCTGGGTGCTGCTGCTTCTTGGGCAGGCAGGTAGGATGACACGTTATCTTGTGTTGCCTTTCAGCTTTGCGGTGTGTCAGCCTGTTAATTGCAACCCATCAATTAGTTCTGGAGGGGCTGAGGCCCCGAACAGCAGCTGGACGATATGGTTGGTCGCGTAGGAGGCCAAAAGTGTGGGTTAACACAACGGAGGAGCCCTAAAAGAAAGTCAAGGAAGGGGCTGTAACCTCCTGGGGCTTCCTGGCATAAACTCGGGTGGAAATTAACTTCTGTTGATGCTGCCAAATTTCAGTTGCTTGGTCCCACCTTCATCGGGCACATGTGAGGATATTTATCCGTACCGGCTGTATCTAGTCCCTAGATATACTTGCTTCTCCAGTATAATATTAATTTTTTTGGCCCAGCTCACTTGTTAGAACTTTTAAAATAGTTGTCTTGGTTTTTTGTTTTTATGTTTTTGTTTTTTTTTCCTTGTGGGTGCTGTATCAAATATAAATGGAAAATTGGGCTGCTGCTTTGTTTGTCTGGGAATGGCAAACCTGTCTTTCGAGCACCGGAGACGTGAAAGCGCCTCAAGCCAAAGGAGCATCCAGAGGAGCGCGCGGCGCTCGGGCTGATGGCTGCCTCGCTGGAGGGGGCATCGGCACAGCTGGGCACCGGGCTGCCAGGCTCTCGCATGTCCGCACACAACAAGGTGCCTGTGGTGTCGTCTGCGGGCGGGGGGCCGTTGTGAACCAAAAATGAAGGTGAGCCTGGAAACAGGTGACACCGGGAACGCGTGGATCAAACTGGAGGGGCTGCGGAGAGGAGAGCTCTCGAGGTCATAAGCCGGGAGGGGGTGCGGGGACTGGCTGGTGCTGGGGTGGAGAGAGGGCGTTGGAGCTTGCCCGGGTGATGGTGATGGTCGGCAGCGTCGGACTTCATGAAGTTCAACCATGTGACCCTCATGGGGCTCAACCAGGGCAAGTGCAGGGTCCTGCGCTGGGGCGCGACCAGCCCTGGTGCCAGCCCAGGCTGGGTATGGAGGGATGGAGAGATGGAGAGCAGCCCTGAGAGAAGGGCTTGGGGGTGCTGGGGGGGGAAATGCTGGCCATGGGTCGGCAACATGCGCAGGCAGCCCAGAACCTCCCACAGCCTGGGCTGCATCCCCAGCAGTGTGGGCAGGGGGGCAAGGGGGGGATTCTGCCCCTCTGCTCCGCGCCGGGAGACCCCCCTGCAGTCCTGCCTCCAGCTCTGGGGCACCAACAGCAGAAGGACACGGAGCTGTCGGAGTGGGGCCGGAGGAGGTCCCGGAGATGCTGGGAGGGCTGGAGCCCCTCTGCTGTGGGGACAGGCTGAGAGAGCTGGGGGGGTTCAGCCTGGAGAAGAGAAGGCTCTGGGGGGACCTTGGAGCCCCTTCCAGTCCCTCAAGGGGCTCCAGGAAAGCTGGGGAGGGACTCTGGAGCAGGGAGGGGAGCCATGGGACGAGGGGGAAGGGTTTTCCACTGGAAGAGGGGAGATTGAGACGAGATGTGAGGAAGGAATTCTTGGCTGTGAGGGTGGTGAGCCCCTGGCGCAGGTTGCCCAGAGAAGCTGTGGCTGCCCCATCCCTGGAGGGGTTCAAGGCCAGGTTGGACGGGGCTTGGAGCCACCTGGGCTGGTGGGAGGTGTCCCTGCCCAGGGCAGGGCGGGAACTGGATGAGCTTCAAGATCCTTTCCAACCCAAACCATTCCATGAGTCTATGATTTGGGGACCCAAAGTCTTTTGGAAGAGCATCTGCGCACCGAGTGACTGCGACTTGTCCATTTACATCGGGGACATCCCGTCGGTCGAGCACCAAGGTGATGCTCCCATCGCAGCGAGGTGCTGACCGTTCTCCAGCTCGGCTGCGGAAGTTTTGCTGGGATTCCTAGAAGGCATTTTTCCTCAAACGGCGGCTGGTCCGGTCTTGCTGACGGTGCTGCATTTCATCTCTCGGACCGCCCCGTGTGCCTGCGTTGTGGGGGCCGAGCAGGGTGTCCCCCCTTCTCCTTTGGCCGCCTCCTCCCTCTTAAATGTTGGCTCTAAACTGACACCAGCTATTTTTTTTCTGGATATTTGGGAAAGCCTGCTCACCTACAGAGCTGCAACTGGAGATAATTACAGTCTATATCAAGTCAGAAACAAAACATGTTTTATAGCTCCCTTGTTTTCCCCTGGAGGATTTTGCCACCGTTTGAGAATTTTGTTTCAATTTTTGTTTTTTGTTGTGTGGTTGTTTTTTTTTTTTTCAAAGAAGTTCCTTAGGGAAGCAAGAGGGAGAGCCTGCTTCCTGGGATGCGCCAGATCTCCGGGAGCGCTTTTGCCGGAGGCAGGCGAGTCTGGATGGTCTGGTTTTGGTGAGGATGTGCCGCGATGCCCGTTGCCTCCCGTCCTTCAGGTGTGACTCCAGCACACCCGCGCTGTCTGGGGCGGCCGACCGGCATCGCTCAACGCACCCTGGTCCTGTTACCGGCTGATTAATGAGGCTGGTTTCTTCTGCCAAGCGGCTAAAATTCAGAGGGGGGGAAAAAATCCGCTCTTGCTTAGTTTAGAATTCCAGACCGCCGATAAAGCGGAGGTGCTCCATGGCCAGTCCTCCTTTCCCAGTCCAACCAGGGCCGTTTAACCTCTGCTCTGCACTGGGGTTACGGTGACACAGAGTGGGGCCAGTACTGAGGTTCCAGACCGCCTGGCCTTTAGGCTGGTTGATCAGCCCATGGTTAGAAGAATTCCTGCTCTTTTCTGTTGATTTTTGGGTGAAGTGGAGTGCTCTTCCCTGGCTTGCCCAGTTCCTCAGTCGAGATGCTCTGGAAATTCCCAGGAAAGCTGCAGTTTCTCCCTTCCCCCTCCTCGCAGCTGAGTGTTCATGCTGAAGGGCCCCATTCAATAAAGAATCTGAAGCCTAATTTAATTTTTATTGAATCTGGCTGAAAGCACGTGCTCCTTACCCAGCCTGGAAAGCCTCCTCTTGAAAGGATTAAATAGTTGTGGTACCTGTTTCTGATAACAGCGCTTTTGATTTGTTTCTAGTACCGAAGCCACTTACGTTAGAGGGGAGAGGGCATTTTGAAACCTTCAGATACCATCTACCGGCGTCTGTGCGAGCAGGGGGTTCATTCCCGGTCTGCTCAGTCCTCCCCTCCTGCAGCAAGTGGGTGTGCTAAAGGACACTGTCGAAATCCCGCTGACTGGTGGCCGTCGAGTCCTGGATCGCTGTGGCGTTCCCTTGGTGTTTGTTGGCCAGATCTTTGATTGCCAACCCGCTGTTTTCCCCTTCTGCCTCCTGAGATGGTGTTTCTTTAACTTTCCAAACGACAAACCGCTCGTGCTATGGCTCTGTGCGAGCAGGGGACAGCAAAGGTGGAAAATCACGGGGGTGCTGTGATGCTCGGGGACATGGTACCGCTCTCGCCATGGAGCATGATGGGTCCGCGTAGGTGGGGGACACCCAAAACGCCACTTTGGTGATGGGAGCGGCAGGTCCCTGGGCTTCCTGTGGGGAAGGGGAGGTGGAAAGAGACCTTCTGTCTTGCAGAAATGGAGCGATAGGTTTGTTCTCGTGTCGTACCGCCGCTGTGCTCCTGCCTGGTCTCGCTGGTGGTGGTGGGCCCTGGCTGCTGCCGACTCCCTCGCTCGGCACAGATCCTGCCGCTGCCTCCGCCGCTGGTTTTGTCTCATGCTCCGACTCGGATCGGAGCGCAGCAATGTGGCTCCTCATCCCGTGCGAGCCTGCAGACGGGGCTTGACAGCTTCCTTCTGGCGGGAGGGCAGGGGCAGCCCCCAACCAGCAGGTCATTGCTTCTCTTTTCCCATGTGGCAGCTCAGGGGGCCAGCGGCGGCCGTGGGTCTTTAAAGGGAGCACCCAACTCCGCTCACGTTTCTTGGCGCTGCTTTGACTTGCTTAAATAACTGCCTGCGAAGGGCTATGGCTCGGTCTGAAACCTCATCACAGCCCAGCAACTCTCCCTTTGGGTACGTTGCTTTTTTTTGGCCCGTGCCAGGTTTGCTGACGTGTCACCTTGAGGTGCCGATGTCATCTTTCATATTTCTTAAAATGGGCAAGTTTTTACGATGATCTGATGGTTTTCCTCACACGGGTACATCTCACTACCCTTCTGAAGGCCAGAAGACGACCACTGTGCTCTCAGGAAGCCTGAACCTCCTTTGTGCCCTCTAGTATTGTTTTATTTTGCTGCTTGCCAGCAATATTGCAGCTGCATTTGTCTTGGTGTGGGAACACGACGTGAAATATCCATGTGCATGAAGCAGATTTTTGAGTACCAAGTCGTAATTCAGTAGAATTATCAGTCTGGGTGCCACCAGCTCTCCTGTGCTGGCTGTGTGGTGTTTGGGGTTTTTTTAAGCGATACATTCAGTTCATGTATCAACGTGGAGCTTGTTTTGTAGGGACGAAGTGGCTTCTCAGTAGGGGAGAACCCGCGGGATGACTTGACCGCACGGCGGGGTGGGTACCACTATCTAGGGATGCTTTTTTACTGTGTCCTCAAGCAAACGCTGAAGCGATGGCTGGTTAGAAAGTGCCTGCGCTCCCTCCCCGCACATCAGCCTTTGTCTGCCAGGTATCTGGACTTCTCCCTCCTCCTGCTCCTGCTTCTGCTCCTCCTCCTCCTCCTCTTCCTCCTCCTCCTCGCTTTCTTTCATCTCCCAAGAGTACGAAGTGGAGGAAGCAGCCGTGGAGGCCCTTTCATGGCTGAGTTAATTGGAGCTCGGCGCTTTCCCAGCAGCCGGATCCAGACCGCAGCGCCGGGTGCGGTGAGGCTCCTCGCTATCCCATGCTCTCTTAAATAACCCACCGCCGCTCACAGCTCCAATTTAACCTGGGGTCACTTCTTAGGGACGGGGGCGGAGAGCGGCATTTCATGTGTCTCCCTTGGCTTGCCTGCGCTTGCCTTTCTATATTTGGTTGCAGAAGACGTGCATTTTCCTGCAGAGAGACCAGACTGTCAAGTAGAAAGAAGTCGAAGGTGCTCACCCTGAACGTGGCAGCCTCTTTGAGATCGGGCTGCGCCAGAGGCTTCATCGGACTCTTTTTCTATTGCGTTGTGAATTTGCATTTGTTTTCTTGCTGCCTGCCGTGGCTGCACCCCTTTTTTTAAGAGTAAGGTTTCTCTAGCGCAGTTCGTACCCTTGAAACCGTATTGATGCTGCAGTTGAACTCGTGTGCCAGCTGTGCTTCGGAAGATGTGTAATTAGAGGGGATTTAGAACTGAGCCAGAACAACATTTTCTTGGCAGAAATTTGGCTCGGCGCAGCTTTGTCTCGTGAGGAAGTTTAGGAAGCTCCACCTGAAGCCAGCGTGGAGGAGCAGAGGTGCCCAAGGTTCGGCTGCTTTGGCCTCGTCTTTCGACTCGGAGCACACAGACCTTATTAACGAGCCCCTGCGAGCTGCTGGCGTGCGGAGCGAAACAAGCTATCGGTGGTTTTGAGACGGCCACGTCTTAATTCTGACTTATTTCCTGGTTGTTTGTTATCATCCCCAGCCCCGGTCTGCGCATCGGTAGGTAAAGACCTCACCCAGCTGGTCTTGCCCTGTTTTCAGGTGGAGCTCCCTCGGCTCTTATTTTTTTTGTAGGTAGTTTCTTATCAGCCTGGGAGCAGAGCAATGGGGCTGGGATGGGCTCTGTGGCTCCTTCCCTCTTTTTTTTACTGCATCTGTTTGCCACGGGGCATTTTTGCACCTGGAGGAGAGGCAGGCGGTCGGCCGGGGAAGATGGAGAGGGAGCGTGGGTGGAGATGCTCTTGTGTGTGCCTTCGTCCTTTGAGGGAGAAGGTGCCTCGCATTCCTCACCCGAGAGAGCAGAAAGAGCGGGGAAAAATCCCGTGCAGCAGGGGAATTTCTGTATTCTGGAAGCTTGCTACCAAACCTGGTGTGCCGTGGCATTCATACCGATAACAGCGGGCTCAAACCATGCCGCAGGTCCCCTCAAAAACCAAAAGTCGGTGGCACAAAGCCTGTGCATAAAGACTTATAAAACCTAAGGCTGGGCACACGCAGCACGAGGAGGGACTGAGCTGCCCTCGTCGTGTCCCTGAACGACTTGAGCGTTTCCCAGTTCCTCTTTCTAGTAAACCTTGCTGGGTCGCAGCTGGTGGGGTTTCGATGCTGAAGGAGGGGTTTTGCCCCCGTTCTGGGGGGGGTGTGGGGTGCTCTTGCCCGTTTGGTGCGTGCGGTTCCTTCTGCTTGGGAAACTCCCTGCCTGGCGGGGTTGGGATCGTTGGGATCGGGACGAAAAGCATGCGGCACCGCTGCCGGCAGGTCACCGCACGCCGGAGCGTGGGAGGCGGGTGCTCCCCGAGGGGGGAGGCTGGGCTCGGAGGTCCCCGCCGGCCCCCGGGGGAGCTAAGCCGGGTTTGCTGTTTGCCGTGATATTGAATGTGTCCTTATCTCAACCTCTGTCCCGCAGGATGGACAGAATGACGGAGGATGCTCTGCGCCTGAACCTCTTGAAACGGAGCTTGGACCAAGCAGATGACCGGGATGATGTCCTGGCAAAGAGATTGAAAATGGAAGGACATGAGGCGATGGAGCGCCTGAAGATGCTGGCACTGCTGAAGAGGAAAGACCTCTCGGGCATCGAGGTGCCCCACGAGCTCCCGGTGAAGCAGGATGGTGTGAAAGTCTATGAAGAAAAGCTGAATGGGAGCCTTAGGCCCCATGGGGATGGCAGGACTGCAGGGAGGCCAGGGAAGGAAAACATTAACGATGAGCCGGTGGATATGAGCGCGAGGAGAAGGTAGGTGCCAAATGACTGGAGTCTGTAGCTTGCCTGTTGTTAATCCTGTGCTCTGCCAGATGTGAGAACCCAAGTCAGAAATTAAATCGACATTTTGCGGTCCTGGGGGCCTGGGGGAGTCTTCCTGGTGTCTGCGAGGTCCCTTTGGCTGAACGCCGAGAAGCGGAGCCTGCTCTCCCAGTAGAGCTTCCCTGGAAGGCATTCAGCACCGTTCTTTCATTGTTTTTGCTTCTGCTGCCCTTCTTATTCCACCCCAAAACCAGATGGATTTTGTTTCTTCCTCCGTCCGTACGTTTAGTGTTATGAGCTCCAGTCGCCGGGTGGCTGGCAGAGCAGACCCTGTGGGTGCGCGCGAGGGACGAGGGCTTCCCCTCCGGCCAGGACTTTTTATTAGCACCTACAAAAGTGGCAGCAGAAGTCCTTTATTTAGCTGGAGGCCAGCTCTGATGCAAGTGGCACGGACAGTCGCTCTCAAACCTGGCCCTCGCCAGGCTCCTGCCTCTGCGAGGAAGAATTAAATGTTTTTTCCTGCAGAGCTTTCCTTTCCAAAGTGCAGGCTGGGCTGTCGGGTGGAGGAGCAGAATGGAGGAGTCCTGTTTTAAGTAGGTGCAAAGTGCTGAGACCTTCCTGAGATGTTTTGGTGGGTGAAAATCTGGCCATGGGCTGGCAATGTGCGCTGGCAGCACAGAACCCCCCGCAGCCTGGGCTGCATCCCCAGCAGCGTGGGCAAGGGGGCGAGGGGGGGATTCTGCCCCTCTGCTCCGCTCGGGGGAGACCCCCCTGCAGTGCTGCCTCCAGCTCCGGGGCCTCGGCACAGGAGAGACACGGAGCTGTGGGAGCGGGGCCGGAGGAGGCCCCGGAGATGCTGGGAGGGCTGGAGCCCCTCTGCTGTGGGGACAGGCTGAGAGAGCTGGGGGGGTTCAGCCTGGAGAAGAGAAGGCTCTGGGGGGACCTTGGAGCCCCTTCCAGTCCCTCAAGGGGCTCCAGGAAAGCTGGGGAGGGACTCTGGAGCAGGGAGGGGAGCCATGGGACGAGGGGGAAGGGTTTTCCACTGGAAGAGGGGAGATTGAGATGAGATGTGAGGAAGGAATTCCTGGCTGTGAGGGGGGTGAGCCCCTGGCCCAGGTTGCCCAGAGAAGCTGTGGCTGCCCCATCCCTGGAGGGGTTCAAGGCCAGGTTGGACGGGGCTTGGAGCCACCTGGGCTGGTGGGAGGTGTCCCTGCCCAGGGCAGGGGGAGACCTGGATGGTCTTTAAGGTCCCTTCGCATCTAAACCCTTCCATGAGTCTGTTTTGTGGGAGGCTCAGATGAGTGACTGCCCCTTGCTCAGCAACCAGGTACCTGTGGTTGAAGCGCGTTTGAAGGTGTTGGTAATTCCTGCACAAAGCTGCCGCCTGCAATGGCGGGAGCTGCATTCACGGGCCAGGAGGTCGATGACGGTGTCCCAGCTGGTTGAGTACGTCTCGGCGTGTGGACGTGGGGGAAGTTTGGCTGCTTGAGCAGGAAGGTCCGAGGGCAGCGTGAGCCCTCCTTGGGACGGGGTGCCTGTTCCCAGCCTTCTCTGTTCTTGGTCTCCCCTTTCATCGAGGAGCCAGGATTGCGATTCAGCAAAACCAAGATGGTTTTGTCTTCGTTGTTGTGTCATATTGGGGTCTTCTTGTGTTGGTGGGGGCTTTTGGATGACGAGGGGGTGCTGCCAGCGCTTCTGTGGGGCTCCTGTCCCAACAGGAGTGGTGAGCGGCTGATGGACCGGGGATTTGAAGGCAGGAGATCTCTGCGCTTCTGGGTGCTGTCAGTGTAGTAAATATTATAAAGATGAATGCCTTCATAGACGCTTTCTGATCTGGCACGCTCCGGCTTACGGAGCATCACAAGTGGTGAACAGACCTGGAGGTGGGAAGGAGAAAATCACCTGGATTGTTTTTCTTTAATGACAATATACATGGCTTAAATCTGCCCGGCCGCCTCTGCCGCTCGTTCAGCCTCCTGTAAAATCTGAAGAACTGCGTGCGGTGAGGCAGGGATGTTATAGTTGTGCACCGCGGGGTTTTATCTGTGCCCGTGGGAGCATTCGGGTACAAGCAACACCCTTTGTACGTGCCCGGCTTTTGCTTGTGTCTTGCTCCCAGCGCATCTTCGGGGTATCACACCTCTGAAAAGCCCAATTCTCCCCAGAAGCCCCGTGCGTGAGACAACACGGGTGATACTCAACCCCTTGGCGAATGGGTTTCAGCTCTCGAGGAATAACCGTGGCACTGGGTAAGTTATTGTGCAGGTCATCTTCCCCCGAAGAGCTGGCAGGCGAACGCCAGCAATGCGGAGGGCTGAGTTACTCCAGTATTGTGCAGGACGCGGGGAGTCCGGTTAGGGACCAGCACTGGGCGTGGGCACCGGGATTGAAAAGAAATCAGCCCTAAAAAGAGGTAGAAAAATTCTGCCGCGAGTTTTTGAAATAACTCAGTGTGAAAAATATCTCTAGCAAGTGAAATAAGGCTAAAGGGTGTTTTAACTTTCCTAACCAGGGGTCACGAAGGTGGAGTTTGCTCGGGAATATGCTCCACGTCTCCTCACCTCGGCCTGCCTCCTGCACCGTCGGTGCAGCTCTTCTTCCACTACTTTTGTTGTAATTATGCTCTTGCCTTGACAAAAGTAAATAAAACAGCCCTGACACACTCAGCAATTCTTTGCAGATGGCCCTGTTTTCCCCTGTCTGGTTTTGACGCTGGCTTTGCTTTTTCCCCCTGATGGAATGTAAATAAACCAGCCTGGACGTATCTGGATGCTTGTGCAAAATAATCACCAGCAGCCGTAATGCCAGCAGCCCGCATTGAGGAAAATCCTGGACCAAAAATCCGATGCTTTATTACTCTGGGTGTGTGCCCGAGATGTGGCCAAAAATGCAAGAGGAGCAAGAAAACCTGTTGTGTTCGATGCTGGATTGCCCTCAGTGCCTCTCGTCTGGGGTTTGGGATGCTGCTACTCAAAGCAAGCGGCATCCAGAGACTTGCAGCAAAATAAGGGACGTGTTTTCAGTGCCTGCGGGGTCCGCGCGAGCAGCCCCGATGCTGGTGGGGGAAGAGACCCTCTGCAAAAGCCCATTTTATTTTTAACGTGCGATCCTGTGCATTCCAGAGAGCCTCCTGCCCAAACACTTGGTCATCACGGTATTCGGTGACATTTGAGACTGTGTTTGGGGAACGGTGGCTGCGAGATGACCCGGGATCCATGCTTCGTGGCAAGGACGTGTTTGTTCCCGAGCAGTTTCGTGTATAGACGTGCCCTGACTGATAGTTTGGAGAGGGGCGCCGTGGGTAGCTGGCAGCAGGAGCCAGCTAAAATGCCGTGGGAGGGTGATGGGCTGCTCAAGAGCTGTTGAAGACTCATCCAAGAGCAGCTCTCGCTCTTGGCCAGCTAAATATAAAACTCCTTGGGTGCAGGTTGGTTGGCCTGGATGGGCTCGGGCTGACTTGATCTCAATAGGATGCTCTGGACCTTCTCCGCTGACCGCGCTGCTGGGACAGACCACGGGCTCTGCCCCACCTGGAAACCCTCCTGAGAAACCTCCTCTGCTCCAGAGAGGGAGCAGCAGCTGGAAAACCCCTGGTTTGGGTCCCGCACGCGGCCTCCGTGGGGTATCGAAAGGAGACCCACCAGAACAGGACACGTGTTGATCAGCAGATAGTGTGTTCATGTGACGCCTTAAGTGTGTGACGGCCCACAAAGGGGTTATTGAGAGCTCTGAAACAACGCACCCACAAATAACCCACAGAGCCATGTCCCGGCACCTTCGGGCACAACCCAGAGCCTTCACGTCTTTGGTTTCTTCTTTTTTTGATTTATTGATGGTTTGGAGCCACGCTGCTGGGGACATTTCTCCAGCTGAAGAGTGACCCGCAGACTCCCTGAGTGACGGGGTTTGCCGTGGACGCGCAACGGCTGGAGAAAAAGGCAGCTCCGCAGCACCAGTGCTTCGAAATGCCCACGAACGCGGCTCGAACATTTGGGAGACGAAGCTGCCGAAGGCAAAACCCCCGAGTGAGCCAGCGTCCTGCTCCAAGCATCCTCTCCGGACCCTCCGTCCTCGGAGCAGCCCAGCCTGGGAGCTGGGATTTGGCTCCCTGCTTCCAAACTGGAAGTTTCAGATAAGATAATGTGTGTGTCTCCTGCCCCAAAGACCTTCCAGGGAGCCCAGGGCGATAATCTGCCTGCCTGGGTGGCAGCGTGCCCGCCGTGCGTTCCAGCCGTGGCGCTCCTGCGCTCCACACCGCACTGGTCAGCGTTTCTCCAGGGCTCGCCACGCACCCTCACATCAAATTGGTGACAGCAAAGGGCTTTTATTGGTGTCTCCTGACTGGGATGCCACACGAACAGCACGGTGCTTGGATACTGCTGGATTATAGCATTGATTTCTTTATTTTTAATATTTATTTTTTTTCCCCGGTGACGGGCTGCCGTTGTTGCTGCTCCTCTCGTTTGCTGATCCCTAGGTCACGGTTCAATTGGCTCTTTTGACTCTACGCAGGGTGTTTATTCAGGTTTCCTTTATGGAGTGACCTTTTAAAGTAGATTTGTGTTGAGATAGGCTTGGAGTATTTACATTTCTGTTAGCTGGGGGACTTAGCCCACTCTCGTCTCCAGCGTCATGGCCATCTTCCCGAGTAAGTAGGAACAAGCCCAGGCCGGAGTATCAGCCCCCGTTCCCTCTCATCTCGGCACCTGGCTACGGTTGTGTCTCCCTCTTCAGTTACTGTGTGGCTCGTTATTAACGCCCGGCTGGCACCCGGGCAGATAGGGTTTGCATCACGTGTTTGCTTACCGTGTGCTTAAAACAACCCACCTTTCACCCTGGTGAAGAAAACTGTTTTAAAGGAGTCTTTTTCCTCCCGTGAGCAGAGGATGCTCCTGTCCTGGAGCCTCCGCAGGCCTCGGAGAGTGGTGCCAAGCTCCAGTCGCATCCGCGGGGGAGCCGGGGCTTGTCCCGCTCCCACATTTGCTGCCCATGTCTCGGTCTTGTGGCTCAGCCTGTTGTTTTTTTTCCTCCCTTCTGTTACGCAGTGACCAGGACAGGGGACGATTAACCCCTTCGCCGGATATAATTGTCCTCTCTGATAATGAAGCGTCCAGTCCCCGCTCCAGCTCTCGCATGGAGGAAAGACTTAAGGCAGCAAATCTTGAAATGTTTAAGGTAAGGAGTTTCTCGGCTGTCCCAGGCTCCCGCGGAGAGCTGACGTGCTGCGGGGGGTTCTGCTTTTTGGCAGGATTTGGGAGCTAAGGGGGTTTCTGAGCGATGCGGTAACTTGTGGGCGTAAGGGTCTTGCACCTCTGGTTGTCCATGGTACAAATCCTTGCTTGTATTAAAGCTTCTGCGCGCCCCCTTGCCACCAAGGCACAGGCGGCAGGTTCCAGCTCTTTGCGTTTTGACTGATTTCCTGCCTCTTTGTAGGGTAAAAGCATAGAGGAGCGACAGCAGCTGATCAAGCAGCTTCGGGATGAGCTACGGCTGGAGGAGGCCAGGCTTGTGTTGCTGAAGAAACTGAGGCAAAGTCAGCTGCAAAAGGAGAATGTGGTACAGAAGGTGAAGCTCTGAGCGGGTCGGGATGAGGGGAAGGTGCTTGGCCTCGCCGAAGCCTGTCAGCGGGCAAAGACAAAGCCTTGCTCTGCTCTTGGACTCCCCTTTACTCCGTGTTTGTCCTCCTGTGTGACTGTTTCTTACCCAAGGGTGTCTGTGGCAAATCCACGGCCCGTCCTACCCCGTGGGCTGCCCTCAGGGCCAGCTGAGGAGATACATCAGTGCAGCTCCGAAGTGTTAATACTTGGCGTAGCATCGATGAGGCCTGGTCTGCGTCGGGTCTGGCGGTGGATCTCCTTTCCAAGCATCGCGCACTGATGCCAGTTCTCGTTTTCTCTTGATCTAGACTCCGGTTGTCCAGAATGCGGCGTCTATTGTCCAGCCATCTCCTGCTCACGTGGGACAGCAGGGACTGTCCAAGCTTCCCTCCAGGCCTGGAGCTCAGGGGGTTGAGCCTCAGAACTTAAGGACATTACAGGTGAGCCTTCCTCACACCCATTTTCCGGGCAAAACACACTGACTTTTGCTTGGTCTCTGCCCAACGGGGATGCTTTTCCCGGGAGGCAGATGCGTGCTGGCAGTTCTCAGCACCGTGAGTAGAACGGTCTGGTGTCCCACCATGGGGCTGGGACGTTCCCCGTAACGCTTCGTGCCTGTCCCAGCTCTCGGCCCCTTGCGCGATGGGGAGGTCTGGGTGCTCTGCTGCTTCAGAAGGGGCAGATTTTTCAGCGGGGAGGGCTGGAGGTCAGTCCAGCTGACGATTCGTCTTGTGTCGAGCTGAATTTACATGTGGTGGCCCTGAAGAAAGTTGTCTGCTGCTTGGTGATGCAAGTCCTGGGGCTGGCAGGGAGAAAACGGCTCGTTTGCACGTACCTGCAGGAGCGGCCGGTCGGCAGAGCTGCTTTTTGAAATGGTGCAGAGCGGTCAGAGGATGAGGGTGAAGAAAAATGCAGGCAAAACAGGGAATCGAAGTGTTGACCTTCTTTGGGAAAGCGCTATAGGCCGGGCGGGGTGCTGTGTGCCACGGCACCTTTCTGCCTGCGCGCTGGGGGGACGCTGATTGGAGGTGACACAATTGTTTAACGCTGCCGGCATAAACGAGAAGCCGAGGGCGTGAGCGCAGTGGCGCTTGGGCGCTGGGGCTGTGCGTGGAGCTGAGGGGCGATGGGCATGTCCCTCCTGGGGCTTGCTCCAGGGCTCGGGGTCCCCTGCCACCTCGGGGCACCCGTCCCCCAGCGTCCCTCTTCCCTGAGCTCTGCAGGGAACGGACTTTGTCCTTTCAGCAAGAGGCTGACAGTTCTATTGCTTTGGTAACGTATTGGAATTGCAAAGCCCTAGCCGTCCGGCTGTGAACCCAGATGCTGGGAAGATGCTGTACGGGACAGGACGGGGGTGTTCCTCCAGCGTGTCTCTCTGCCTGCAGCTTTCCTGCCTGCTTTTGCCAAAAAGACTTTCATTTCAATCTTGCTGATCGTTTGCTCCCTCCGTTAACCATCTTCTTTGTTTGTGGCATTTGTTTTCTTTGCTATGGCAACGAGTTGGGGTCAAGTCTATTGTGACTTCGCAGTGGGATCGGGCTGGTAAAGGAAACGGGCTTTGGGAGAAGAGGAAACGCATTGTTTGCGCAGGCTTTGTGAAGCTTGTCTTGTGTGTGACAGCGAAGAACCTCATCTAGAACAAGTCTAATAACGAAAGCAAGAGGAAAAGGTTGTCAGAAAGGAGGTGTTTAGTGTTTTAAGATCATCTATGATTAAAAAATGGAGCCCTTCTACCTGTGCGCCCCCCTGGGAGCCGTTCTGGCGGTGCTCCGAGCCAGGAGGACCTCGGTGTGAGGAGAAGCCCGGGCAGGTCAAGCCCTGGCTCGGCCCGTGCCCCGGTCTCCCCAGTCGCCGCCTCGTGTTTCTGACTGCCCGGGACTGGGGTTTGTAACACGCCTCTGTGTTCCCGCACCAAAGGCAGACACCCGTCTCCCGCTTGGCCAGGACTCTCAGAACTCTTTTGCTTTGAACTCGGGCACCGCTGGGAATTCTGGTTTTAATACCTCCATACAGCTGGCAAACAGCTCCTTTTTGGTTGGGTTTTTTTTTTTTTCTTAAACCCCCTCTTTTCCCCTTGTGTTTTTCCACAGCTGTCAAATTTTTAATGCAAAAGTAGGCCACAAATGTGTGCCTTGAAAATCACCTTCCAAAACATCCCAGCCTAGATCCCGGCGGTCCCTCCTCTTCCCAGGGAGCTGGCTGGCGCCTGGGAAGTGGTTGCTCCACGAGATTCCTACCCCTTTTCTTGACTCAGGTGCAATTCCAGCCTCTCTGCAGAAAACAGGAGTATGTTCACTTGAGCTGTCCTCCCTCCAGGCAAAATGGACGTGATTATTTAAAATAAAGGACAATTAGAGGGAAAGTTAATTTCTTTGAGCGGTGTCTCACGTTAGAAGTTAACTGGAATTACAGATAAGTGGAAGTTCTCTGCTGTTGCAGAGCCTGATCAGGGAACTAAAAATTCTGGTTTGCCTCAAGTCTTTATTTTTTTAAATTTATTTCTTGTTTCCTTTCTCGGCAGGGTCACAGTGTCATTAGGTCTGCCACAAACACGACTCTGCCCCATATGCTTATGTCGCAGCGTGTGATCGCTCCGAACCCTGCCCAGTTACAAGGGCAGCGGGTTCCTCCTAAGCCTGGCCTCATCCGCACTACAACTCCGAGCATGAATCCAGCCATCAACTACCAACCGGTAGGTTCCTGATCTGGCGCTGGGGCTCGGGGGCGTGGTTGATTAGCGAGAAGGGAAAACGGGAGGTGCCTTAACGAGCACTGTGGAGGTGCTGGGAGTTCAGCACGAGGACTTCGGAGCAAAGCTTCCAGGCGGAAATGTATCCCAAGCGTGGACGAAGACGGCTGTCCTGCGTGGAAGAATGAAATGAGAAATGATTTAAAAATTCCTGTTGGGAGCTGGTTCATGCAGGCAGCGCTGGCCTCCTGCCGTGACCCCAGTGAGGTGGGGCGACTGGTCTGCGAGCAGCACTGGTTCCTGACGGTTCCTGGTTCCTGGCCAGCAGGACGAGGCGGGGGTTCTGCCCCTCTGCTCCGCTCAGAGGAGACCCCACCTGGAGAACTGTGTCCAGCTCTGGAGTCATCAACAGCAGAAGGACACGGAGCTGTTGGAGCGGGGCCGGAGGAGGCCCCGGAGCTGCTGGGAGGGCTGGAGCCCCTCTGCTGTGGGGACAGGCTGAGAGAGCTGGGGGGGTTCAGCCTGGAGAAGAGAAGGCTCCGGGGAGACCTTGGAGCCCCTTCCAGTCCCTCAAGGGGCTCCAGGAAAGCTGGGGAGGGACTCTGGAGCAGGGAGGGGAGCCATGGGACGAGGGGGAAGGGTTTTCCACTGGAAGAGGGGAGATTGAGATGAGATGTGAGGAAGGAATTCTTGGCTGTGAGGGTGGTGAGCCCCTGGCGCAGGTTGCCCAGAGAAGCTGTGGCTGCCCCATCCCTGGAGGGGTTCAAGGCCAGGCTGGACGGGGCTTGGAGCAACCTGGGCTGGTGGGAGGTGTCCCTGCCCAGGGCAGGGCAGGGGATGAGATGAACTTTAAGGTCCCTCCCAACCCAGACCATTCCATGAGTCTATGATTCCTCTTCCCGCAGTCAGTAGCAGGCACTCGCTGGCCTCTGCTCTTCTTCCCTCTGCTGGAAGAGAGCAGCAAGCTCCCTGCGGCCGAGGAGCAGGACGCTTAAACCCATTTGGTTTTCCTTTTGGAGAGTGGAAGGATTTCCCTGAAGACTGGAAATGGAGGTGGGGGGGAAATAGCGCTTCCCAGTTGTAGCACTGGTGCTGTATAAAGCGGTGAAACCTTTCTCCTGCAAACAGCCGTGGGCTGCGGCTCCCGCGCGGTGGCACGGTCTCTGTCCCTTGTCCCTTGGGACTGCGACGCGTGGCCGAGATGCTCAGCGTGTGTGCGGGCCCAGGCTAATGACGCCTGTTAACTCCTTTTTGGGTTTGTCACCAGTTCTCAAGCCATTTAATCTGTCCTAACGATAGTATAGTAGATTATGATGTGACTACACAACAACCTGAAAGTCATGCAAACAACTGTCAAACAAACCTAATTACACGTTGGATTAAAAAAAACCCACCCCAGCTGCTCTTTCAGAAGAGTTGAAAGTTCGTCGGTGTTAATTCATCATCTCTTTATTTAAATCGGCATGAGTTATTATCCCTGGTCAACTCTGCCATTAATTTTCCTCGACCGACATTGGTCTGACTGGTTTGGGATGAACTTGGTTCTCTGTCTGCTTTTCCCTGTATTGCCGGCCTTAGAGAAGAAACCTGGGGCAGACGGAGCGATCTGCGCTGTGTTATTCTCCATCGACACGACCGTGTCCCCCGAGCTTTGGTAGCTGACCCCGTTTGAATGGCTGAGAGGGTTCCTTACCCTTTGGGATTTTCCCCTTTGCACGTGTGGAAGCGTTCGTAGCCTGGGAGTCAGGTGAGCTTGGGGAAAGGCTGGCAGCAGCCCTGTCCGGGCTCAAATAGGTTGAAGGCTGATGGCTCCTTCTCACAAAAGACGGCGAAAGCTGCAGCCTCAGGTCAGCAGAGGGTTCGTGCTTTGCTACTGTCATGTGCCGGAGGGACTGCGCATCCGAAGGGAGGATGCAGAAGCAAGCTGCTGGGAATGGAAGAGGAGGGAAGTGGCACATTGGGAGCACCTGCGTGGGAGGGGACGGATGCCATCTGGCAGCGGGGACGCTGCCGGGCCGCCTGCCAGATGGGCGAAGCGAGAGGTGGAGGAGCAGAACGCGATGGTGCCGGCACCTGAATCCCGGCACTGCCTACGCCGGGCAAAGCCGTGACAGGTCCCAAGGCTGGACCCTGCGTGCACCTTCCCTCGCCGGCAGAAGTTCCACGGATGCTGAGACTCCTCCTGTGGATTCTGGAGCACCGGAGGCTCCTCAGCACCAGCACAGCCGATGGCTTTATCCTAGGGACCGAGACGCCTCCTGTGGATTCCGGAGCACTGGAGGCTCCTCGGCACCGGCACTGCTTTAGTGTAGGGACCGGGACAAGCTCCTGCTCCCAAGTCCCAGCATGGCTCCTGTCTCCCCAGGTCCTTTTGGGGCCGTTTGCATTCAGGAGGGTTGCGAGAAGGTGACCTGGCTCATCCAGGTCACTGTGGGGACAGAGCTGTAGTCGGGGACCGTATTAATTTTCTGTATTAATCCTCTTTTCCTCTTCCTTTCCAGCAATCAAGTTCTTCTGTTCCTTGCCAGCGTACGTCGTCTTCAGCCATCTATATGAACCTTGCCTCTCACATCCAGCCTGGCACCGTCAACAGAGTGTCGTCTCCGCTCCCCAGCCCCAGTGCTCTGAATGATGCCGCCAACTCCCAGGCAGCCGCCAAGCTTGCCCTCCGCAAGCAGCTGGAAAAGACGCTGCTGGAGATCCCACCCCCCAAACCACCCGCTCCCCTCCTGCATTTCTTGCCCAGCGCAGCCAACAGCGAGTTCATCTACATGGTGGGGCTGGAGGAGGTGGTGCAGAGCGTCATCGACAGTCAAGGTGAGCTCGGGGGGCTGCGGCTTTCCTCGACCGCCGCGGCACAGCGCTCCCGTGCGCCGTTTCCTATTTTTTTTTTAGCAAAACACCAAAACCTGTGGTTTGCGAGGTGTTAGGGTTTGAGAAACCCACAACAATTTAGTGTCATGTAGACAGTTATTCTCTCACCCGATCACCCCTCCCCACCTGGGAAGCGGAATCGGGAAAAGACAAGGAAACCCAAGGGTTGAAATATACACTGATTTAGTAGAATAAGGCTCAATAATTAACATTAATAATAGTAAAGCACCAATATTGATCCCGATACCAATATAAAATACACAGGGGCTATACCCAGCCCATTCTATCGTGGGAAGCTGTGCACTCCCGGCAGGAGGAAGGGAAGGGCTCAGGGCTCCGACACGGGGGCGAGGAGCGCTCTGAGAGAGAACTCCTCGGCAAACTTCCTAATTTCTATGGAATGTGCCATTCATGGGATGAAATAACCCCATTGGCAACTTGGGTCAAGTGCCCGGGTCTTGCTCCTCCTCATCCCCACACCTGGGGAGCTTGAAAACACTGAGACCTTGAAACCAGCACCCCAGAGCTGGCGATAAAGTAAATATTTCCACAAATCCAGACACTAGAGTCTTCTGAAAGTGTAGTTTTCTCAGGTGTTAGAAGAGAAATTAGCCCTGTGTCGCTCAAACCAGGACACAAGGCTATGAGCAAGCGGTTCCTGGTCTTTCCCAGCCTGGACCCGGAGGGGTCTCCCAGGACCTTCCCTGAATGAATGTTCGGGAGCTGAGATGTAAAATCCTCGGAGCTGTGAGTGCCCGGGGTCCCGTCCCCACGGGATTGTGGAGGTTTTAGCTCTCACCTCACCGTTCCCTCCGGGTTGTCACCTCCCCGCTGGATGGGGTGGAGCCTGTGCTCTTGCTCTCACTGGCTCTCCCGAATAACCGCCAGAACCCCCAGATTGCTATAGCCTTGTGGAGCTGGTCCCAGCACCGCCGGGTTCTTCTGTCCTGGGGGCAGGATTTCTCCCATCTCTCTCCCGGGTTGCTGAGCTCTTTCCTGGAGTAGGGTCGGACTTAGATGCAACGCTGTCCTGAAAATCCTTTTATTTGCTGGGAGTTTCCTTCCCGTGCCAGTGTCGTGCGTGGAAACCCGTTGCTGTCGTTCCTGGGATGGAGGAGGGGGATACTGTCCTGTGTTCCCACCTAACTCCCGTTCTTGGTGACTCCCCAGGGAAAAGCTGCGCGTCCCTCCTGCGCGTGGAGCCCTTTGTCTGCGCCCAGTGCCGCACCGACTTCACCCCCCACTGGAAGCAGGAGAAAAACGGGAAGATCCTGTGCGAGCAGTGCATGACTTCCAATCAGAAGAAGGCGCTGAAGGCAGAGCACACCAACCGGCTGAAGAACGCCTTTGTGAAAGCTTTGCAGCAGGAGCAGGCAAGTGCACGGCCCCTCCGTGAGCTGCTCCGATGGGGCACGTTGGCTCCAGGAGAGCCTGGAATTTCCCTCTCTGGACTCTGGGACCCCCTGCTCCCCTTCCCTTTGCACGTCTCCACCCGCACGGCTTTTCGGGAGGTCAGTCGCAGTTCCCTATGTGTGAGCTTGAGGAATTTGGCTTCATCCAGCTCATGGGGATGCCCAGCTCAGCACGCGGAGCTTCAGAGTGTCCAGAGTCCTCCGGAGCGGCTGCTCCTCTCCCTTTGTGCGTTGTTTTCCCCCTGGATTTGTAGCTCAAGGGCTGGCTGGGGACGGCACCCGTCCCTCCCTGGTGTTGCCACTGACTTTCCTGGAACATGTGGGAAGTTGTTTTTCTGTGGAAGGGGGGAATTTGCTAAATTCCGGTGATGAATTGCTGTTGGAGAACTTGTTTAGAGGCCCTGGGGTAAAATAAACTGGAGTCATCACTTGTGAACTGTGAAAAAAACCTAAATATGAAGTGGGATCTGGCTGCTGACAAACGGGAACGTGCCTGTTTCGGAGCAAAAAAGAGTCTTTGGGCTGTTTGTAACAAGTGGGTGCGGAGATAGAAGAGCTGTTGGTGTTGGCTGCAGTTCCAGTAACACCTCGGGAAAGCAGACGGGTTTTCGGTGGTTTTCCAGTGGTCTGATGGGATGGCGCGCGCCTCTGAGGATGCTTCTGCTTCTCTCGCTCAGGAGATCGAGCAGAGGCTACAGCAGCAGGCGGCCTTGTCCCCCACCACGGCCCCGGCCGTCTCCAGCGTCAGCAAACAGGAGAACATCATGCGGCACCACACGCTCCGGCAGGTGAGTGGCGCTGCCTCTTCCCTCGCTCCGGCGATGGGAAAGGGCCTGCATCCCGTCACTTCAGCGTGGGGTGGGCACGATGCCCGAGGAGGAGGGAGGTGCGAGCATCCTGCTCCCTCCCCTCCTGCAGCAGCTCTGGGCTCCGGCCGCCCTTTTTGCTGGGGGCTGTAGGGTGGGGTCCCCTTTTTCCTGGGGACTTTTACCCCGAGTCCCCCGCACCCCATTTCCTCGCCCCAGCGGAGACCGTAGCTGCTGCTGGTCTCCCACCCTTCCCCTCGGATCCCAACCATCGATCCCGTAGCTGTTGCTGGTCTCCTCTCCCACCCTTCCCCTCGGATCCCTCCGTCCAGCAGGGAAAACCCCAGCACAGCCCAGACTCTGCTGCCCAATACTCCTCCAGGAGGGATTTGCAAACTGCATTTTCCACGTACCGGCCAAAAATCGCCATTAATTCTTCCCACTCTGGCTGCAGCTGCGTCAGCGACTGCTTCCAGCCCTGACGGCCGATCCTGGTGCCTTCCTACCGTCTTTGTTCTCTTCTTCCTCAGGCTCCGCAGCCCCAGAGCACTTTGCAGCGTGGCATCCCCACCTCTGCCCGCTCCATGCTTTCCAACTTTGCGCAGGCACCCCAGCTCTCGGTGGCGGGCGGTCTCCTCGGCATGCCAGGTACCGTCCCCGGCCGTGCCGGGGCACCGGGAGGGATGGGGCTCGGGGGCAGACGGAGAGCGGGGCGCGTTGGTTTGATTTTTGGGGAGGAAGGACATATTGCCATTAGCACAGAATGATGGTGATGGCGGCGCTTCCCTTCCCCATGCCGTGGAGCCCCCTGCAAGACCCCCGCGTGTTCCGGAGGGTGGATTTGGGGTTAAATTCCTGTGTCCTTTGGGTTAGATTCCGAGGAGCATCCTGGCTGGAGGGGTCCCCACCTGCTTTTCTCTCCCCCTTCCAGGTGTTAACATCGCTTACCTGAACGCTGGCATTGGAGGCCACAAAGCGTCGAGTTTGGCGGACCGGCAGCGGGAATACCTTTTGGATATGATCCCACCCCGCTCTATATCGCAGTCCATCAGCGGACAGAAATAACGCCTATTGACCGTCCCCCCACCCACTCCATCCTCCGCCCCCCGTTTCCTCCCCACTTCCGTCGCATGCAGTGCCTGTACTGGTGCCTACCGTACACGGGGGAAAAAAAAAAAAGACAAAAAAAAAAAAGAAACAAAAAACAAACAAATGAGAAAAAAAAAAAAATCCAACAAAAAAACCGCATTTCAAACCTTCAGCGACCTGTCCTTTTTCCAAACCTTCAACTTCTTGGGTTTTCTAGAGCAGTGAGAGGTCACTTCCTTTGCCCGAGGTCAGAACAATGTCTGCTTGAAATCCGCACTCTCCAGGTGTTAAAGCTTGTTTTATGCTCTTTTTTTGTAATGACAAAGCATAGAATTTTTAATTGTGTTGTGGGTTTTTTGGTTTTTGGGCTTGTTTTATTTTGGTGGGGTTTTTTTCCCTTTTTTCGTTTTTTTTTTTTTTTTTTTCCCTCCTTTGCTCAATGGATGGTTCAACCTTTTTTTCCTTTCCAGAGACTTTGTTAAGGGCACCCGCTCGACGTTAAGTGACCCTGAGATTTTTTTTTAAAGGGCAGCCTATGCCAACCCACGGGGAAAACGGGGGCAAAAGAGACGCACGTGATGGGCCGGAGCCCGCGCCGCTGCTGGTGGTGGGCTGCCACGCTTCCCGCCGCTCGGCAGAAGAAATCAGGAGACGCCGATGCCAACGCCATTGCTCCCGTCTCGCCCGGTTTGGTGAGGAGCCGGTCGCCCGGCACCCATGGGGGCGACGGATGGTGCTGGCAACCCCCCCCTTGCCGGACCCGAGGAGCCCGACGGGTGTCGATGCCGCCCGGTGAGCCCCCGGCGTGGCGCGTGCCGGCGGCGGCGGCGCTTCCAACAACCGGTGGCCTGGGGCGCGGTGAGTCCCCGTCCTCTCCCTTCCGTGCTCTTGCATGCTCCGGAGCCGCTCTTGGGCGTCAGCACCCGTCACCGGCTCTCACGCATGATGGGGACGGCACCGCGGTCCCTTTCAGACGATGGGGACATCACCGCGGTCCCTTTCGGACGATGGGGACGGCACCGCGGTCCCTTTTGGACAATGGGGATGGCACCATGGTCCCCATGCAGACGATGGGGATGGCACCGGGGTCTCTTTCGGATGATGGGGATGGCACCGGGGACCCTTTCGGGCGATGGGGACGGCACCACGGTCCCCGTGTGGCACCTGGGCTCCGGCCGGCGGCGAACGAACCCAAAGCAAGAAATAAGCCGCGAAAAAAGTCATCTGAGAAACGCTCTATTTGCACTTAACCTGCACACTAACGGGCCCTCCCCTCCTCTTCCTCCCCCTCCTCCTCCTCCTCCAACGCTCCCAGCCAGCCGAAATTGCGCCCCGGCTGCCAGAGGGACCCCGGCAGAGCCGTCCCCGTGTGTGTCCCCCCCCCATGACCCCCTTGGCGCCCAAACTTGCCCAAACCCAAACATCTGGGGTTTCCTGAGAGTTTTCTGGTGGGTTTTTTTTTTAATATTAATTTCCTTTTTTTTTTTTAATTTTAATTTTTTTCCCTGCTATTCCAATTTTCTCGTGCAATTTCGAAGCGCCAGCTCGCCCGTGGGGGGGGGGGGGCGCTGCGCGATGGGTGTTGGGGGGGGGGGGGGGGGGGCCAGGAGCACCCCCTTCCCCCTCCCCGCTACTGGGGACAAGGCGCCTTCTCCCCCCCCACCCCAAAAATGCCACCCCTCCGTGGGTGGGGGGGGGCACCCCCACCCCACCAGCATCCCCCCCTCAACTCAATGAGCACTTACCCCCCCACCCCCCCCCCGACCCCCGCCATGAGGGGTCTGGGTGCCCCCCCCCACCACCGCCAGGGGCCCTCCCTGAGGCAAAAGGACTTTTTTTGGTCATTTTTTTTTGGAAGCTAGTGAAGCGTTAGTGGCATATATATATACATATATATATATATTTTTGTGGGTTTTTTGTTTTTAATCTTTTTAGCTGGCTCCCCCCTCCCATTGTCGTCCCCCCCGTCCCCCCCCCAGGACACTGAGATCCTTTTGAAATCTCCTTTTCTCGCCCCGCTTCCACGGGAGCACTTTGACGCATCGTTTCCTCTTGGCTAAACCTGAGGTTTTGGGTTATTTTGGGGGCTTAATTTTTATTTTTTATCGTCTTATCCTTCACCGCGTCCGTCCCCCCCCACCTCCCAGGGCCCTACGATGTGGTCGAGCCCCCCCCCTCCTCGCTCAAGTGCCATTCTCCCCCCATCAGATGTTGCCGAGAGGTACGAGGTGACCTGGGCGCATGGGTTGAGATTAAATTATAAAACTTTTAAAAAAATGAAAAAAAAAATTACAAAAAAAAACCAAAAACAAAACAAAAAAAAAACAAACAAAAAAAAAAAACAAAAAAAACAAAAAAACAAACAAAACAAAAACCCCAAGTGCAATACTTAATGCCGAGTCTCTCCCGCCGCTGGGGGGGGTTACGGGGTGGGGGGGGCGCGGATGGAGGGAACCGATGGAGAACAAGGTGCCGACTTCATGGTGCTATAAGTGAAATCCGCCCCCGGGGACGGGGGGGACCCTATTTTTGTGTATGTGTGTCCCCCCCCATGGCGGCGGGGGGCGTCGCTGGGGCTGGGACGGGGCGGGTGCCTCGGCCCCGGGGTCTGCAGGCAGTTCCCCCCCCCCCCAGAACCCCCCAAACCAGCCCCAAAAATCACAACGGGGGATGCTGAACACCCCCCCCTCCCCGAGGCTTCGGCTGTGGCCTGTGCAGGTTTAACAGTTTTATTATTATTATTATTATTATTTCTTGGCTTGAGCCCCCCCCCTCCTGTCCCCCCCCCCCAGCCCCCAGGGATGTGATGTACGGTAGAAAAAAATCCTCATTTTTTCCTTTTTTATTGTTGTTTTTTTTTTTTTTCAGAAATAAGAATTTTTTTCCTGCTTCCGTTCGCGTTTCTTTTACAGCTAGGGGTAGCGCCGCTTGTGAAAACGCTTTTATTGGGATTTGTTTTGGGGTTTTTTTTTTGGGGGGGGGGGGGGGATGGGGGTGGGGGGGTGGTTCGGTTATTTTATTTTTTTTTGGTTCCTCCAAAGGCATAACCCGCCCCCCCCTCTAACCTCCCCCCCCCCCCCTCATTAGCTTATGATATTGCTGCCGAAATGTTATAACAAGGACTCATTCGTGTATATAAGCTATTTCTTGACACGTTAAAAAAAAAAAAAAAAAAAGATGGAAAAAAAAGGATAAAAAAAATATTAAAAAAAAAATAATAAAAAATTGTACATTGTGTAGAAAAACAAAACAAAACAAAACAAAACCAACAAACAAAACCCCACGAAATAACGCAAGAAATGGAACCCGGGGAGCGAATCCCGCCTTGCCATGGCTGTTGTGGAACTCGTCGCGTCCTTCTCGTGGTGTGACCTCGTGTGTGTGACATGAAACGTGCAAAAACGGGGGGGGGTCCCGGCGGCTCGGCTGGGGGCTGGGGGGCGGGGGGGGGGGGGTGCGGGGGTGCCGGGGGGTGGGGGGGGTGGGGCGAGACGCGGTGCTGGGGGTTGTCGGGGAGGGGGGGGACACACATGGCGGGGGACGCCCCCCCCGGCCCCGGCGATGCACTGGTGGCGGCGGCCACCTCCCGAATCTTGTGCCTTTCACACACACGGCCCCCCCCGCGGCACCGGCAGGGAGGGGGTGTCCCATGGCGGGGGGGGGGGGGGGGGACACGGACGGGGACACGGGGGACAGCGCGCCGAGCACGGGGCTGGGGGGGGGACGGCGGGGCCGGGGCGGGCTGGGGGGGACGAGTATTATAAACTGTAACTGTATTTGCACTGTTTTTATTATTGCATTGGCATATATACAATATACATCTATAACAACTGCTGTCTGCCGACTCCTTCCTCGCCCCCCCCCCACCCCGACAACCCCCCCTCAGAAACCCCCACCCGCCCAACGGGGGGCTCGGCCCACCTTTGCAGGATTTCGGGCAAAATTTGGAGGGTTTCAGGCCAAACTGGCGGGATTTTAGGCCCAAATTTGCAGGATTTTAGGCCCAAATTTGCAGGATTCCAAGACTAAATTTGCAAGATTTCAGGCCCAAATTTACAGGACTTCAGGCCCAAATTTGGAGGGTTTCAGGCCAAATTGGCAGGATTTCAGGCTACATTTGCAGGAATTTAGGCCCAAGTTTGCAGGATTTTTAGGCCCAATCCAGAGGCTTTCAAGACTAAATTTGCAGGATTTTTAGGCCCAGTTTGCAGGATTTTAGGCCCAGTTTGCAGGATTTTAAAGCCCATTTTGGAGGATTTCAGGCCCAAATTTGGAGGATTTTTAGGCCCAGTTTTGCAGGCCAAATTTGCAGGATTTCAGGCCAAACTTCTGGGATTTCAGAGCAAGTTTGCGGGATTTCAGTCCCAGTTTGCAGGGCGTTGGTCTTGATTTGTAGGATTTCAGACAAATTTGGAGGATTTGGGACCCAATTTGGAGGACTTTAGGCCAAATTTGTGGTAGTTCAGAGCAAATTTGCAGGATCTCAGGCCCAATCTGTGTGATTTCAGTCCTGATTTGTAGGATTATGATCCCATTTTTTTAGGATTTTAGGATAAATTTGCAGGATTTCAGTCTTGATTTGTGGGATTTTGGCCAAATTTGCAGGATGTCAGGCCAGGTTTGCAGGATTTTAGGCCCAATTTAGAGGATTTTAGACCGAATTTCTGGGATTTCAGAGCAAATTTGCAGGATTTTAGGCTAAATTTACAGGTTTTTCAGTCCCCATTTGCAGGATTTGGGGCAAATTTGCAGGATTTCAGGCCAGATTGGCAGGATTTTGGGGCAGATTTGCAGGTTTTTAGACCTAATTAAGAGGATTTTAGCATAAATTTTCAGGCTCTCAGGCCAAATTTGCAGGGTTCTGTCTCAGTTTGCTGGATTTTAGGCTAAATTAGCAAGATTTCAGTCTTGATTTGTAAGATTTTGGCCAAATCTGGAGGATTTTAGGCCCAATTTATGCAATTTTTAGGCCAAATTTGTGGGATTTTTGGTCCCAACGTGCATGGTTTTAGGCCAAATGTGCATGATTTCAGTCCCGGTTTGCAGGATTTTAGACCCCATTTGCAAGGATTTGGGGCAAACTTGCAGGATTTAAGACCAATTTTGTGGGATTTTGGTCCCAATTTGTGAGATACCAGCCTCAATTTGCAGGCTTTTGGTCACAATTCGCAGGATGTTTAGGCCTGCTTTTTAGCATTTTAGGCTAAATTTGCAGGATTTCAGCCCCCATTTGCAGGTTTTGGGGCAGATTTGCTGGATTTGGGGCAAATTCTCAGGATTTTAGGCCAAATTCCTGGGATCTCAGGCCAAATTTGTAGGGCGTTGCCCTAATTTGCAGGATTTCGGTGCAAATTTGCAAGATTTCAACCCTCAATTTGTAGGGAAACAGCACAAAAGCAGGTTTGGGGGGGGGGGGAGAAGCATGGGGGGGGGGAGGGAAGCTGGGGATCTGCCCCCTCCCCCAATCTCTGTGCCCTGCTTTGCACCCCAAATTCTCCAGTGTGTTGTCCCCCCCCCCCCGGCCCCGCACAGCACCCGCCCCCCCCCCCCCCATATACCCAAATTGCTGTCCCCATCCCCAAAATTCTACCACCCCCCCCAGCTCGGCCTTACTGCGCCCCAAAACCTGCCCCCCCCCCCCCAGCGATTTTGAGGAGGTCAAACATCACCCCCGACCTGAGCCTGGGAATTTTTTTTAGGGGGGGGGGAGCAGCCACAATTGACCCCCCCCCGAACCCGAGCATCCTGCAAGAAGGGGGGATGCGGGGTGGGGGGGGGGGTGGGGGGGGGGGTGTCTGTTTGCACAAATTTAAGATGGGGTTTTTTTTGTTGGTTTTTTCCCCCCCCCCCCCCCCAAATTTGTGTTTGAAATCCGGCGCGAGGACGGAGCAAAGCCGGGCACCGCTGCCAGCGGCGCCCCAGGACAAACCGGATGCCGATTTTGTTGGAGAACGGATTAAAATAAAATAATACTAATTAAAAAAAAAAAAAAAAAACCCAAAAAAACCCACCACCCCCACCCCCCCCTTGTAATATTTATCACTTGCAAACGATGTTTAATAAAGGACCCGTTTATAACTTTGGCTGTGGCTGGTGTGTTGTGATGGGGCTGGGGGGGGGGGGTGTCCCAGCTGGGGATGGTTTGGGGGGGGGGGGGGGGAACGACACCCCAGAATCGAGGTAGGGACCCCCCCGCTAAAGCGGGACCTTCTGTGTCCCCCCCCTCCCCCTGCCCCATCCCTGCAGAGCCCCAGGGGACGGGGAACATGGTGACTTGGTGTCCCCCTCCCCGAGCCTTGAGCCCTTGGGTGACACATTTCCCCCCCCCCCGCCCCCCCCCGCCATTTCTTGCAGCCAGACGGGGGTGACAGCGCAGAGACTTGCTACAAAAGAGTTTATTTGCCAAAAAAAGGAGTATGTTTGTACATACAAAGAGCAGGACCCCGGGATGGGGGAAAGGCACCGGTGGCTGGGGGTGGGGGGCGGGTGCCCCGCAGGTGGGGACAGGGACAGGGACACAACCCCCCACGTGGGCAGTGGGGGGGGAACGGGGACACGGGCGGCCATAGGGCACCAGAAGGCACTTGGGGACAGTGGGAGGGACGTGGGGACACGAGGATGGACGTGCGGAATCCGGGGGCTGTGGGGGGGAAGAGGGTGGACACGGGGACCCGCAGGACAGATGTGGGGTACCCAGGGAGAGTGGGACAGACGTGGGGACCCGCGTAGATGGACAAGGGGTGGCAGGATGGACATGGGGACACACAGGGTGGCTGTCGGGGACACAGAGGGGGGATACCCGGGGATGGCAGGACAGACGTGGGGCACCCAGGGACGGTGGGATGGGGACAGAGGACATGGGGAAAGGATGGACATGGGGAGGCACAGGATGGATGTGAGGGACATGGGGACGGCAGGATGGACGTGGGGACCCACAGGATGGACACGGGGGGGGACCTGTGGGGCACCCGCTGCTGGTGGGACGGACACGGGGTGCTTTGGGGCACCCGTGGGCTCGGTCTAAATGCGGAGGCGGCCGTCCAGGACCCCCTCCCAGAGCGCGGGGCCGAGGGGCACGTAGGCTTTGGTGGTCTCATCCAGCAGGAAGAGGGGGTCGGAGACGCGGGCCGGGTCGAAGCCCTCCTGCGCCAGCCGCACCTTCTGCTGCTTGAAGGTCTCCGTCATGGCCAAGCGCTCCTGGGGGGGCGGTGGGGCGGGTTGGGGACCCCAGGGTGCACAAAATCTCCCGTGTACCCCCCCCCCCCAGGCCCCCCCCATGCCCCATTACCTGCAGGCGGAGGAAGCGGGGCCGGGCGTACGGCGGCAGCAGCTGCTCCACGTGCCGGTAGAGCCCGGGACCGTCCAGCCGGCAGCCGGGACGCAGCACCAGCGCCGCCATCCCGGCACGACCCTCGTGGCCTGCGGGCGAGGGCAGAGCTTGTGGGGGGCACTGCCGGGCTGGGCGCGGGGACAATGACACTGTGGTGGAGCTGGGGGGGGACATCGGTACCTGGCACGGCAACGCCGTACACGGTGGCTTCTTGCAGGGACTCGTGGGCCACCAAGGCTTCGGCCACCTCCGTGGTGGCCACATTCTCACCTTTCCACCTGGGAGGGGGACGAGGAGGATGGTGCTGAGCTCCCCCCACCATAACATCTGATGTCCCCCCCACCTCCGCCAGGCAACGGATGGGGCGCGTGGGGCTGTATCACTGTCCCCGTGGTGGGGGGGGGTGTGTGTGTCCCCCATCCGTGGGTGTCTCTGGCACCTGTAGGTGTCCCCGGTGCGGTCGCGGAAGCGGACAAACTGTGCGGCGTCCTGCTCCATGAGGTCGCCGGTGCTGAAGTAGGTGTCACCCTCGGCGAAGACGCTCCGCAGCAGCTTCTGCTCCGACAGCTCCCGGCTGCCGGCGTAGCCCAGGAAGGGGGTGCGGGGGGTCACCGGGGCGATCAGCAGCCCTGTCTCACCTGCAGGGGTGGGGGACGCGTGACACTGGGCGGGGGCCACGGGGACCCCCAAGCTCCCCCCCATCCCCATCCTGCTCCTCACCCGTCCCCACGCGGATGCAGTGCCCGGCCGCGTCCCGCACCGGGGCTCCCTCCGTCACGTCGTAGCGCACGATCTCGAAGGGCGAGAAGAGCTGGGGGAGGGGGGTGTCAGCAGCCCGGCGGGGACGGGCACGGGGGGTGGGGGGCACAGCAAACATCCCCCTCAGCCCCCTCCCACCTTGTAGATGAAGCTGCTGCGCCCCACGGCCCCCGGCGTCCCCGTGTAGTTGAAGAGGGTGACGTTGCCCTCGGTCATCCCGTAGGTCTCCACGATGCGGATGTCCCCGAAGCGCTGCAGGAACCTCTGCCAGACATCGGGGCGCAGCCCGCTCCCCACCGCCAGCCGCAGCCCGTGCTCCCGCTCCCCGGGGCGCTGCGGGGCCCAGCGTCAGACCCAGGGGTGCCCCTCGGACCCCCATTTCCCCCCCCCCCACTCCCTCCGGGTCCCTCCTGACCGGGGGCTGGTTGACCAGGTAGCGGCAGAGCTCCCCGATGTACTGGAAGACGGTGACCCCCTCGGCGCGACAGTCATCCCAGAACTGGCTGGCTGAGAACTTCTCCTTCAGCACACAAGTGGCTCCTGCGGAAAGCTGGGATTAGGCGGGGGGTGGGTGGGTTAATTTTTTTCTCCCCCCACCAAACGTCACCGGGCTTGCCACAGGGTGTCCCTCTGCCAGTCCCTGCTCACCAATGCCGATGCAGCCCACGATGCCCAGGAGGGACCCGGCCATGTGGTAGAGCGGCAGCGCCAGGTACACCACGTCCCGGCTGGAGGCTCCCACCAGCTCGTAGAAGCTCAGGCACATGATGGACTTGAGGTGGGAGACGCGGGCGGCCTTGGGGAGACCTGGAAGGGGAAGACGGTGTCAATTCCCCCTCCCCCACAACTCACCCAGGTCCCCCCGGCCCCGGGCACCCACCGGTGGTGCCGGAGGTGAAGATGTAGAGGCAGGTGTCGTTCATGTCCTGGGGCTGCCAGGCGTCCTCGGGCTCCAGCTCCTCGGAGGCGGCATCCAGGAGCTCCTGCAGGGCCACCACGCCGGGGGGGTACGGCCCCGAGCCCAGCACCCACACCACCACGTCGTCCTCCCGCAGGCTGGGCAGGATGGGCTCCACCATGGCAAACAGATCTGGGACGGGGCCGGGGGGGACAGGCTGGGGTGGGGGCAGGTCCAGACACAGCCCATGGTTCCCCCCGCGCCCGGCCCGGGGCAGGGAGAGGATGGGGACCCGTCCCCACCCTGTGCCCGTGGGTGGCACCCAGCCTTTGGGGACACCCCAGGCAGGATCCATGTGGGCCACAGGGACGGCGCCAGTTTGGGGGGACCAAAACATGGCATCCACGCCCCCCCCATCACCCCCCAAACCGAACCACCCCGGACCCCCAGGTGGTCGGGTCCCTCGCTCCGCGGCTGGCAGTGCTGGAGCCCCCCCCACCCCCCTGGTGCCACCCCCGGGCCCCACACCCTGTCACCCGCAGCGGCCCCGGTACCGCCCCAGTACCCCCCATCCCCCGGTACCCAGGGCCAGGGACCACCCCGTCTCCTGGAGCCTCTGCCATCCCCGGTCCCCCCCATCTCACGGAGCCATCCCCGGTGCCCCCGGTACCCCCCCCATCCCCATTACAGTCCCATCGACCGGAGCCCCCGGTATCACCCCATTCCCAGTACCCTTCATCCCCCGGTACCCTCCACCGGTCCCATCCCAGCTACCGGAGCCGTCCCCGGGGCCCCCCCATCCCCGGTAACCCCCATCCCCGGTAACCCCCCATCTCCCAGAGCCATCCCCGGTGCCCCGTGTTCCCCCCCCCGCCCCCGCCCGCTCCATCCCCCCGCCATCCCTCTCCCCCCTCCCCGGTCCCGGTCCCGCCCCCCCCCCCGTTGCTCACCGTGGGCCACGAGCAGCGCCCGGGCCCCGCAGGCCCGCAGGCAGTGCCGCAGGGCGGGGGGGGGCAGCGCCGTGCCCAGGAAGGCGGGTCGGGCCCCCAGCGCCGCCAGCCCCAGCCAGCCCCAGACGAACGGCGGCTGGTTGCCCACCAGCAGCCCCACCGTCACCCCGGGGCCCAGCTCCCCCCCGGCCTCCCCCCCCAGGGGCCACCCCCGCAGCGCGTTGGCCACCCGGGCCACCCGCCGGGCCACCCGCCCGTAGGGCTGCTCGCCCCCCGCCGCCCGCAGGAAGGGCCGGGCCGGCTCCCGCCGCGCCGCCCGCAGGAACCGGGCGGCCAGGCTGCCCCCCCCCCCACCGCCGGGCCCCCCCGCCGCCGCCGCCCGCCGCCGGCACCGCGCCGCCCGCGCCGCGAAGGCCAGGTCTGCCCAGAGGTGCGGCCGCAGCAGCCGCTGCAGGAGCCCCAGGGCCACCAGCGCCGCCAGCGCCGCAGCCAGCGCCATCGCCCGCCGCCCCCCGCCCGCCGCCGCGGGACGCGCCCCGTCCGCCGCGGACACGCCCATGGGCGGGGCGGACACGCCCCTCCGAGCCACGCCCACCCCGGCACCCCCCACCCCCCCGCGTCGCCACCCCCGGCCACATCGCCACCGACCGGCACCCCCCCGGCTCGCCCGCCCGGACCCTCTCACGGCCCCAGCACTGTGTCCCGTCCCCCCCCCCCCGCGGACCCCCATCCTGGCCCCGCCGCTGCCCCCCCCACCCCTCCGTCACCTCCCTGTCCCCATCCCGCCCCCTCCCCTGCCAGCCCCCCACCCTGTCCCCAGCCTCCCCGTGTCATCCCCCCAGCCCCTCCGTCACCTCCCTGTCCCCATCGCGGCCCCCCCACCCCGACCCCTCTCCCAGCACTGTCCCCCTCACCATGGACATCATGGTGTCCCCCCCCATCATGTCCCCCCCCATCACGTCCCCCCCATTTCATCCCCATCCCACTCACCCCAGACCCCTCTTCCAGCCCCAGCCTTGTCCCCCCCCACCCTGTGCCCATCCTCCCAGCCACAGGCCCCCCCCCCCGCATCGTGTCCCCACGTCCATCCTCCTGGTCACAAGCCCCCCCATGTCACCCCCCCCCCCCCATCACCTCCCTGTCCCCATCCCACCCCCCTCCAGACCCCCGTTCCAGTCCCAGCCCTGTCGTCTTGTCCCTCCCCCCAGTGTCCCCACAATGTCCCCAAGTCTCGTCACCCCCCCCTTGTGTCCCCAGCCCGCCCCCCTCACCGCAGCTCACCCCCCCCCCATCCCCATCCCCCCTCTCCATGGCCTCCCCATCCCAGCCTTGTCTCCGCTTCCATCTCGGGTGGGGTGTGGGGGGAGCTGGCAGCACCACGGCCCCCCCAGAGCCACATGCCCCGCCTGGGGGGACACTGGCCCCGGGGACGTGGCAGAGAGAGGTGGCATTTCGTACAAAACAGCCCAAAGGGGGTTTATTGTGGGTTTGTTTTTTTTTTTTTTGTTTAAAAAAAACACTTAAAAACGGTACAAGCTGTGGGGGTGACAGGGGACAGCACCGTGTGTCCCCCCCCCCCCCAGCAGTGCCCTGGGGATGGCGGTGTCCCCTTGTCCCCACGGGCAGGGACACAGGCTCCCCCTCCCCTAAGCATCCTGGAGCGACAAGCCAGTTCCCACTGTTTATTTACATTTTTTATATGAAAATAGGGGGGTGTATGATATAACCCCCCCCACCCCGAGTTTCCCGTCCCTTCCCCGTGGTGCCACGTCCCCTCTGGGGAGCCCCTGTGTCCCCCCAGAGCAGGGGACAGGTGTCGGGGGGGGGGGGGTGTGTGTGTGTGTGTGCAGGCTCCAACCCCTCCTTGGCGGATGATAAAAAAGGAGCTAAAAAAGTCAAACGGGGAGGGTCAGGGCAGGGGGCAGCCGAGTGGCCCCGTCGCCGCGGGCTCCAGAGGGGACACCGCTCCTTGTCCTTCCCGTCCTGGCAATGGCTTTTGTCCGAGCGCGGCCGGGCCACCACGGGGCCACCGCGGCCGGAGCCCTCAGTCACTGTCCGAGCCCACGGCTGAGGAGCCTTTTCTTTTCCTTTTGGCGGGTTTGGGTTTGGTGTCTTCTTCCTCCTGTGCGGGGAGAGGGGGGGGGGTCACTGCCGTCGGGGGGACACCCCGCTGCCCCCGTGTCCCCCAGGGGCGGGGGGGGCGCTTACCGAGGCGCTGCTGGAGGCCGATTCCTCCTCGTTGTTGGCCGGCTGGGCCGCGTTCTTGCGGCTACGGGGGCTGGAGAGCGTGGCTTTTCGGCGGCTCTTGGGGGGTTTGGTGGAGGAGTCTTCATACTCCTCGGCCAGGGAGAAGAGGTCGCTGAACCTGGAGGGAAGCGGGGGTGTGGAATTGTGTGTGTGTGTGTGTGTGTGTGGGGGGGGGTCTCAGGCGTTTTTGGGGCCCCCACCCCGCTGTCACCCGGGGAAGGACCGACTCACTTCATCTTGTGGGCTTCGTCGCAGCTGGCCTGGACGTGCTGCAGCGCCTGCAGGATCGGCGTTTGGCTGAAAACTGGTGAGGAACCGGCAGAAAAGGGGGGGTCAGAGACCTTCCCCGGGCAGGGGAACCCCCCCCCAGCCATCCAGGGGGCTGGACCCCAGCAGCTTTGCAAGGGGCTCCCAGTATCCCAGGGCATCCCAGTTCTGCGTGTGGCTCCCACCACCAGTGCTGCCCTGCCCCGGTTGCCCGCTGGGGATGGGAGCTGGCCTGCCCCGGTTGCCCGGCGGTACCTACAGTTCTGTTTGGTGTTGGTGAGGTTGAGGCGGAGGTTGTCCAGGTGCTCCAGGATCTGCTCCAGGGTGAGCTGGGCCAGTTTGCTGCTGGAGCTGCGCAGGCTGGGGGCAGAGGAGCAGCGTTACTGCCCACCCCCGGCTTCTCCCCCCGCAGAGAGACCCCACGTGTGGGCGCAGCGAGTGTCACGGCCCCGCAGCAGCACCCCCAAAGCCCCGAGAAGACGTGGGGCACAGATAACCCTGCCATCCGTGTCCCCAGAGGCGCGAGCGGGGGACGGGGATTTTTGGGGTCTGGCGTGTGCTGGGTTCCCCAGGGCTGGTCTGTGAGCGCTGCTCCAGCCCGGGATTAAGGGGATAAATCCTGCTTAGGGTGCTGGCCGCCTCCATCCCCGGCAGCTCCGGGCAGCACCAAGTGCCCCGTGCTAAGCCCCAGGGGCAGGACAGCGCATGGTGCCAGCCCCCGGGACGCTGCCAACAGCCGGGGCCTCAGCTGGCCACCCGTTAATTAGCGGGGATTAGACCTGGATACGGCTCAGATCCCGGAACAGGAACACCGGGAAAATAGCCGCGTTGTTCAGCTGTGAAAGGCCATTAATTAACGCAGAGGAACAGACGAAGGCACGGACTGGATCCCTGGCAGCCTCTTCGGAGAGCGGGGGTGGGGGGGGACCCAGAGGTGGCCGAGATGCCGGTGGGACCGGCCGCTCTCCCGGTGTGACATCCCGGTGACAGTGAACCTCTTGGCAAGGGCCCGTCCGCCCCGCTGGCCGTCACCCCTGCTCCATGCGGCGGCGGTGCCGGCTCCCCGGGTGCTGGGGGGGATCCTCGGGGGTCCCGAGGACACGCAGCCCCGGCTGCGGCAGGAGCGCGGCGCTGCCCTGCTTTCCCAGGACACTAGATGTCCCTCCTTCTCCAGCAAAGCAGCTCCCGGCCGGGCAGGGGCCGCCGAGCACCCCCCCCCGTCAGCCCTGACCGGGCCACCCTCCGCTGCCCCTAACCCAGAGCCCAGCACCGGGGGGCTGCCGGGGGGGCTGGTCGCAGCGCGGTGACCCGGCACAAGGCAGCACTGGGCCCGGCTGGCCCTCGCCCCGGGAGGTGACGGCTGTGCCCGGGGCAGAGGCTGCCCCGCAGCCTGATGTTGGCCTGTCAGGCTGGAAAAAAGGTTGGGAAATCATCCGGGGAGCCCAGGGCAGCAGGAAAAGCTCCTGCCCCGCTGCCGAGGGGCATCTTGGGGTCGGGGTGGGGTGTCCCATGGGCCACCCTGGCCGGGAGCCGGCACAGCGGGGCAGGACCAGCCGCAGCATTCCCTTTTCTCTCCCGCACCCGCGGTGGCGAGGTCTGGCTGCCGTCTCCGGCACCCGGAGCTCTGCCCACGCGGGGTGGCCGGGAACCAGCCCTCTGCCCCTGCCCTCCCGAGGCCGGAGAGGAGGAATCCTGCCCTGGGGAGCTGGGATTTAACCTCCAGCTCCGGCCTTTGGTCCCACTGCACCGACAGACCCTGACCCACCCACCCCAGAGGTGGCAGCGTCCCAGCAGAGTTCAAGGGAACCACATCTGGAAGACTATTTGCACCAAAAGATGCTCTGGAAACATCCAGCTGTGCCCGCGGGGGGTGGGAGGGGGCCGTCTGCCCCCCCGGCGCCGCAGCAGGAGAGCAGCAAGCCTTGGCACCGCTCGCACAGGCGGCTGAAAGCGCTTCCCCGCGCGGCTGGCTAACGGGCTCGGCCACGGGAGGGTCCCGCTGGCTGCGTGTCAGCGCGGGCGAGATCACAGAGCGGCCGCCCGCACAGCGCCGGAGCGGGGGGGACGCTGGCCCCGGGCTCTGGCAGCGCGTGGGTGGGCACCGGCACCGCCCCAGCCTCCCAGAGACGATGGCGTAACCGGTGGGATGGGCTGGCACGCACGGCCTTGGGGACGAGGCAGAGTCTGTCACTCGGTTCCCGGCAGCACCCGGCAGACGCTGTGCCCGCCCCGGCCCCTCACCTTTGGCGTTTCCGCGGCAGGCTGTTGTTCTTGATGAGCAGCGACTTGATGTGCTCGGCCAGGAGGTCGTCGTGCTTGATGCACCAGTGCCGCAGGATGCTGGTGGTGAACTGGTCGTCGGGGTGGCAGGGCCGGCTCAGCACCATCTTCACCATCTCCTCGCTGGGCCTGCGGCAAACGGGGAAGGGCGCGCGAGGAGGATGGACGGGCGAGTGGTTTGTACCCCCCCGCAGCCACCGCCACCCACTTGAGGCTGCAGACCCTGCCATCGCGAGCCCGCGGAGCGGCCGTGCCGGGAGGGAGCGGGCACAGGAGCCCTGACACGGCTCGGATGGCACCGAGCTGCCCCAAACACCGCCGGGACCCGGCGCCCTGCGGCAGTGTCGGCCCCCGGGCTCAGGGGAGGACAGGCAGCGTTCAGCCTCCCCCGCTCGCCCGAGATCGCTGCCAAACCACCCTCCCGGGGACCAGCTGCCACCACGCTCCACCCGCAGCACCCGGCCCCCGCGGTCTCCGTCATGGTGGGCTTCTCGCTAACGCAATTTGCAGCCGGGATTAGATCAGCCAGCCCCATGCGCTGCATTAATGAAAACAAATAAAAGCGCTCTTCACCGTGAGCGGCGGGACGTGGCCAATCCACGCGAGCAGGCCGAGACGGCGGAGACCAACGCCAAGGCAGCCGCAGCCCTGCGCCCTGCGGGGGACAGCCTGCTCTCCATTAAGTAACGGGCTCCGGGATGTGCAAAGGTGACAAACAGCCCTTTGGCACTCGGGCCGAGAGCTGGCACTCGGCAAACGGTGACGCCGATGCCACGGCAGGGAGCTGCTGCCTTTGGGAAGGCTGCGATGGCCGGGGTCTTGTCACACACGTCCACCCCGCTCCGTCCCCAGGGGCTCCGGGACAGGAGTCACAAGCTGGGGAGCGCCAGCAAGGGGGGCTTTCTCCCCACGCCTGGCTGCTCGAGCAGCCCAAGCCGGAGCGGGTGGCATCCCCTTGTCCCCACCATGCTGACGGTGCTCAAGAAAGCCACCAGCGTGGCGGGGGGGCAGCCCCATGAGCCCGTGGCCGCGGGAGCCTCGGCAGAGCGTGGTGCACTTACTTCTCTCGCCGCAGCTGCAGCAGCAGGCAGGATAACGCCTCGGGGTGCTCTGCAAAGGGAAGGACAGCCTCAGCGCCGGAGCTCGCGGCCACGGCGGCCCAGCGCCGTGCCCCTCCCGCGCCGGGGACAGCACAGGGGACCGCTCACCTTTGTATTTGAGGTGCTGGAGGATGGGGATGATGGTCTCCAGAGGAATGCTGTGCGCGAGGAAGAGCTGCCAGGTGCAGTACTGCTCAAAGGTCTCCCAGTCCAGGCTTTGAACTAGGGGGAAGTGCAGGGTGGTGAGGGGAACCGCGGGGAGGAACGGCAGGGACCTGCCGGAGCCACCGCAGGCACCTCGGCCGTGGCCCCTCCGTGAGCACCAGCAGCACCCAGGGATGGTGCTGCTCCTGCCTGGCATCACACCCACCCCTCCAGCCCGGAGCAGGGCACCGGAGCAGGACACTCTGCCCCAAACCCTGCCGAGGGCGAGCAGGGGCTCTGGAACCCGGCGGGTGGCAGCAGGGTGGGCTCTGCCAGCTGAGACACGGGTGGCAGAGCTGCAAAGTCACGGAGGCAGCTGCTCGGGGCTCAGAGGAAGCAAATTAACGAGCTTCTATAATTAAATAAGCTTAGACCGCTGCTTGCGGCTTGTGTAACACCAGAGCTGGATCTCGACAGCCATCGGGCGATGGGGCTTCTCTCCGAAGTGCTCGCTGGCCCCCGTGCACCCAGTTCTCCACGTCGGCTCTGCCCGAAGCCACCCCAGCCCAGAGGGCTGCAGCCACAGCCGGCCCCAGCCGCCAGGCAGGAGCCACAGGGCACGTGCCGGCAAAACACGGCGGTGGCTGGAGACTTGGAGGGCTCTTCCAGTGCCCAAGAGCAGCTTGCATAGGGGCAAGCCAAAGTCCAACTGAAAAGCTACCGGGGAACTGGGACACCACTGGTGATGCTGGGGGAAAGGCGAGGAATGCCGCCAGGGAGAGACCACGGGCACCAGCCTTTTCCTACACGGCGGATAAGGGGACCGTGGTCCTGGCAAAGGGCTGGGAGTTCACCCAAGAGGCTTATTCCGTTAGTTCAGGGTGGTCCAAGGGCCAGACAAAGCAGCAGCAAGGCCCTTTTTTGCCCTTGGGGTGTCACAGCCAACAGAAAACAAAGGGAAATCCCAATTCCAACCTTTCTGACCCACCTTTTGCCATCACCTCCCAGCTGCCCTCACCCCTGCTGCGCTGGGAGCAGAGGGGACAGCCGTGTTGGCTGCGGCGTGGCACAGCCGACCGCGCAGCACCCGCCACGGGTTTGCACCAGGACAAGTTCACATCCCCAGAGACACAGCAGCTGGGAGCACGTGGCGAGGCCGCAGGGCGGGGGGAGATTTCGGGACTTTCCTCTTTCTGGTTTGTTTTTTTCCCCCTCTGCCCGGGCAGGCTGAGGGTGTGCAGAGCCCCGGATTACACTTTACCTGGCGCTGCGGGGAGCCGGGGCTCCCAAACCATCCCGGTAAAGCCCATTAGAGCATGCGGCTTGGATCGCACAGCTCACTCTAACAAGCCGGTTTAGGGCAGTGATCCTTTAAGCCGCGGCAATAACACCATGAGGAAATCCAGCCCTCGGCATACCACGGCCAGCCCAAGGGCTTCTCTCGGATGCTGCGTGAGCCGCCAGCCTCTGCAGGGCTCTTCCTACGGCGGCGTGGCCATGGACTGCGGCCCTCCCGATCGCAATAGCTGTGGCAAAGGCTGCAGCCTTCTCCCTTTCCAGGGACTTGGGGTGTCTCTGCAAAACGGGGGCCCAAAGGGCAGGAAGGCTCGGGGATGCCCAGAACAGCCCTGCTTTCACCTCTGCCCTGCCCGAGACGCGCTGGTGCCGGCAGGAGTGCTACTCACTCAGGATGTTCAGCACCGAGTCTTTCCGAAACATGACGAGGTTCCCCATCATCACATGGCACACCAGTTCCTGCAACTGGGCAGCAGAGAAAACGGGGTTAAGCGGGATGCCCGGGCTCTGCAGAAGCCCTCTTACGCCGGGGACCACTGGGCAGATCCGGAGAGCAAGCGGGAAAAGCTCCTGCTCTGCCAACATCAGCCACCTCCGCGCGAGCAGGGCTCCAGCGGGGAGTCCCAGACACCCCGCGGGCTGCAGGTGGCTCATAAATCACAGCTGGGGTAAGCGGCTCCAGGCAGAGGCAGCTGCTGCCACGGGCCGGCAGAGGCAAAGAAGTAATGAGAGGTTAACGGTTTCACACATCAACACCCGGGCTGGGGAGCAAGTGTCACGCAGGACACAGAGCAGATCCCCGCAGGCAGGGCCAGGGCGGGTGGGACGGTGTCACCCTGTTCGGAGAGCTTGGACGGGCGCGGACAGAGTGGCTCGGCTGCCGCACGACCGCGGGGGACCTGCTCCTTCTGCTCCAGGCGCTCTCACACCCAGGGGTTTGCTGGCAGATGCACAAAGCCCCCCCCGGGGCTGGCAGCGGGGAGGGCTCGGCAGCCTGCGGGGAAAGCTCCGGCAGTCCCAGACCTCTCCGCTCGGGACCCCGGAGCGCTCCTGGTCTGCAGGACGGGAGCTGACACTACCCAGACGCCTAGAGCTTCCTGCACTGACTCCCCCCTTCAGCCCTGGGAGAGGTGGAAGTGGAGAGAGGGGGACGGGACACACCGGGGCCTGCACCGGAGCTGGGGAGCACCAATCCCTGCTCCTGCCCTGACAGAGCACGCTTTGGGTTTCGTCTGCCTTCTCCTCGGCCTCTGGGTGCTGCCTGCTCGGGCACAGGAGACACGGGGAGCCCGAGAGCAGGCGGAGACCCCCCGGGGGCCAAGCAGGCAGAGCATCGTGGGGAAACAGATGAAGAATAACAGGAAGGAATGAAGGAATTGGAGAAGGGAGGGGAGAGGAAACGCGACGGGCCTCGGCTGGGAAAAACAAAACCTCTGCATTTCAGCGTGGGGCAGAGCCCGGGAGCAGAGGAGTAGGAGCAGGGCTGAGCCGGGGGGGTCAGGGCACCGTGACTCAAACCTTTCCTGTACCCGACTTCGGCTCCAGCCTGCCAAGCAAAAGTTGCTGGCGAGGCGTTCTGGCCCCCGCGCAGCTGGGAAAAGGCACAACTGGCCGGGAATGGTGTATAAATAGGGCGAGTTAAAGGGTTATCAGCAGATCACGCTCCGGACGAGCCCAGACAGCAGAAACACGCAGTACAGCATTCCTGCCCGTGCCCACCTCCCCGCCCCCAGCTTTCGCCGCTGACTATTTTTGGGTTGCTCGTGGCAACTCAGCGTGACCACAGGGAAAGGTTCCTGCCAAGAGGGGTCTAACGAGGGCTTGGCCTTCCGCTCGTGAGCCGGCTGAGCCCGCAGCCCGCCTCCCAGCGGGACGGAAGAGCCGGGCGCCATCTCGGCCCTGCCTGCGCCTTCCCTGCGCCCTCCTGCACACGCGTCCGCGGCGACGCTGCCCGCAGCTTTGCATCCCCCCAGCAGCGCCGAACACCGCCCTGCCGAGGGGCTTATTATTGGTAATTATGATTATCGCTTGCCCGCAGCGGCGCTGCCCATGGCGGTGCGTTTGGCCAACGCCTGCAAGTGGAGAGGGATCAGAGCGAACCCAGGCACGTCTCCCTCGGGTGCCTGCCGCGGCTCGGTGGCCAGGGAGGTCCCTTGGAAGAAGCAGCTCGGATTCAGCCTCCTGACGCCGCAGCTCCTCAAAGGACAGAAAAACCCGCAGGTTTTAGGGCTCCTCTTCGCAAAGGCCACTCAAGGGGACTCAAGAATGGGGGCAGGGAGGACTACACAAGCAAAGCGCCGCCCCACATCCCCCGTGGATGGGCCATTTCAGGCTTAAGCCTCCTGGGAGCGGAGGAGATAAAGTGAAGCCACTTCAGGAATGTGCTGCCTCCCACCCCCCGACCAGTCCCCCCCTTACCTGGAAGGAGTCTATGACAGCTACAATCATGTTCAGCAGCTCGCCGCTTCGTAGGGTCTCGTCTGGGAACTGGAAGAGTACAAAGGCAAGGCAGGGCTTAGGGAAGGACATGAGGCCAGTCAAAAGCTCCGATTTCCAGAGCTGAGGGCAAAACTCCTCGGTTCAGGCTTGGACACACGCACATGTTCCTCCTCGCGAGGGGCAGCGTCGCCCTGCCTGACCCAGCGGCTGGACCAGAACCAGCACCACTTCCTAAGCGGAACGGGGAAAGCGGCTGAGCAGGAAAAGGAGCCAAGAAAGCGCAGGAGGGGAGACGGGCTGTTCTCTGCGTGCAGCCGGGAGCCGGCAGGTTCATCGAGGGAGGTGATTCTGCCCCTCTGCTCCGCGCAGAGGAGACCCCACCTGGAGAACTGTGTCCAGCTCTGGAGTCACCAACAGCAGAAGGACACGGAGCTGTTGGAGTGGGGCCGGAGGAGGCCCCAGAGATGCTGGGAGGGCTGGAGCCCCTCTGCTGTGGGGACAGGCTGAGAGAGCTGGGGGGGTTCAGCCTGGAGAAGAGAAGGCTCCGCGGAGACCTTGGAGCCCCTTCCAGTCCCTCAAGGGGCTCCAGGAAAGCTGGGGAGGGACTCTGGAGCAGGGAGGGGAGCCATGGGACGAGGGGGAACAGTTTTCAACTGCAAGAGGGGAGATTGAGATGAGATGTGAGGCAGAAATTCTTGGCTGTGAGGGGGGTGAGCCCCTGGCGCAGGTTGCCCAGAGAAGCTGTGGCTGCCCCATCCCTGGAGGGGTTCAAGGCCAGGTTGGACGGGGCTTGGAGCCACCTGGGCTGGCGGGAGGTGTCCCTGCCCAGGGCAGGGGGTGGCACTGGGTGGGCTTTAAGGTCCCTCCCAACCCAAACCATTCCATGAGTCTATGATTCCCTGCTCGAGCCAGCGCCCAGCGCATTTGTGAGATGCAGCTGACACCGACCCTCCGGAGCCAGCGGAGGAGCCGGGCTGCTCCGAGTGCGGGTGGCAGAATTCAGCCAGACCGGAGTGGTTAAAATTCCCCATTTTTCCCCCCTGTCCTTGCTAGCTTTTTGCTCGATGTTCCAGGGCCTCATGCATTAGACAGCACTGCAAGGAAATAATACACACACACACAAAAAAAAAAAAGAAAAAAGAAAAAAAAATCAACCCAAGGGCAAAAGGCCAGGAAAACTGGCGGCAGCGAGCTCCGGCTGCACCGTTTGGATCTGGCTGTCCAGACAGGCTGCTCTCGGGACATTCTGCCTGACTTGGGCTGGTCACTACGCCCACGGGGGCAGCAACGCTCTGACCCCCCCTCCCTCTTTTTGAGGGGGGAGGCTGCTGAAGCCCAAGGCCTGGGGAGGGGATCCAGCTGCCGCTCTACGCCAGGATTCCCCCCCAGAGCACGCGCTGTGCGACTGCGTGGTACGGCGCAGGTTTTTCTCCCCTCCCCAGGCCCTTGCTGTGCCCCCTCTCCCCACAGAAGCCCCCCCGCCGGGATGCGCTCGTGAGGAACGGTGGGACGGCCTCAACGCCCAGCAGATGTTCCTGCTGAACCAGCCAGAAAGGAGGGAGGAGCGGGGCCAGCTCATTCCTCCCAGGGAATGAGAAAGTACAGGCAGAACTGTGACCCCTCCGTCTATCCAGAGCGCGCCATGTCACCCTCCCCTCGCTCCAACCCCCAGCACCGCTCCCCGGAGCCGGGCAATGGCTGGGTGCTTGCTGGAAGCACCCTCCACCCTGCAACCATTCCAAATAGGAGGCTGCAGCCTGCGCTGGGGCTGCGAGAGAGCTCGGCGGCATCCCGGCGGCAGGAAGGTGACAGCAGCCCTTTTCCAAGACCCAGGCAAACCGGGAGCGAGCTGTGACCTAACTGGTGCAGACGCCTGGCTCCCCCGCTCCAAACGTGCTCTCTGCTAAGTCCAGCTGGCTCCACCTCAGCACCGAAAGCAATAAAACTTTCGTTAAACGCCAGGGCTTGGGACAGGCAGCAGAATTCCTTCTGAGCGCTGCTTCCCCCAGCCTTTGACACGACCGCTCGGAGCCTTCACCCGCTGCTCTCCAGAAGAAAAGCAGCAGAGAGTAAAACCCCTTTCACCAGGGAGCGCAGCAAACGCTGGCTGGGAGGCGAGCACCAGCGTGAGACAGATCCGGGACAGCGAGGTTGGTACCTCGCCATCCACGGAGCGCACCAGGCTCTAGCGGGGCCGTAAGCAGGATGAGAGCTGAACATCCATCTCAACGGCTGCTGATCCCCCCTCGAGCTGACCCCCACCGAGCTGGGCTGGGGGAGGATGGAGACCGCGTTGTGCTCAGCCTGACAGAACGTCTTCTGACCTCTACGGCTGCTCTGCTGCAGCGTAACAGGCCTGAATCATGGGATGTGTTGGGTTGGAAGGGACCTCGAAGTTCATCTCATCCCACCCCCTGCCCTGGGCAGGGACACCTCCCGCCAGCCCAGGCTGCTCCAAGCCCCGTCCAACCTGGCCTTGAACCCCTCCAGGGATGGGGCAGCCACAGCTTCTCTGGGCAACCTGGGACAGGGGCTCACCACCCTCATTTTAAACAGTTTCTTCTTCAGATCTCATCTCAGTCTCCCCTGTTCCAGTGGCAAACCCTTCCCCCTCGTCCCATGGCTCCCCTCCCTGCTCCAGAGTCCCTCCCCAGCTTTCCTGGAGCCCCTTGAGGGACTGGAAGGGGCTGGAAGGTCTCCGCGGAGCCTTCTCTTCTCCAGGCTGAGCCCCCCCAGCTCTCTCAGCCTGTCCCCACAGCAGAGGGGCTCCAGCCCTCCCAGCAGCTCCGGGGCCTCCTCCGGCCCCGCTCCCACAGCTCCGTGTCTCTCCTGTGCCGAGGCCCCGGAGCTGGAGGCAGCACTGCAGGGGGGTCTCCCGGAGCGGAGCAGAGGGGCAGAATCCCCCCCCTCGCCCCCCTGCCCACGCTACTGGGGATGCAGCCCAGGCTGCGAGGGGTTCTGTGCTGCCAGCGCACATTGCCGGGGCGTGTTGAGCTTCTCACCCACACATCCACAGCACCCCCAAGTCCTTCTCCTCAGGGCTGCTCTCCAGCCATTCTCCGCCCAGCCTGGATTTGTGCTTGGGATTGCCCCGAAGCCGAGAAGCAAACCAGCTCAGCCCCAGGGATGCCCTGGGCACCTGAACTGGGGTTGCTGGTGCCTGGCGGGGGCCTCACCTCTGTGTAAATGGAGGGGGTGAGGTAGCAGAGCAGCCGTACGTCGTCTTCCTGGCAGGCTTTCATGTCCATCATCAGACACGTGTGCAGGTCCCCCAGCTGCGTGGCCTGGGCAAAGGACTCGTAGAGGTTCATCTTCCCGGCCGCAGCTTTGCTAGAAGGAGAGGAGCCCAGGTGAGTGGAGACGGCCAGCACGGGCTTGGGGGGGGTGGTACCCACCCAGCTCGTCTCTCGGAGCCAGCGTGAGCCAAGTCAAAGCTCGGACGCTTCCCCGCAATCCCCACTTGCCCTACCTGGCTTTTAAATAGTAGAGGAGGTGGTAGCCGATCTTGGGTTGCTTCTGATAGAGCTCTGACAGGAGATCCAGCAGCAGCGAGAAACCGCTATTATCCTCCTGCATCTGGCAGAGGTTCCTCGGGGAGCAGAGCAGGGGGAGACAGCTGTGTTACACCGCGCACCACCTCCTCCGCCAAGGACGAGGACCCGCAGCCTGCGGCAAACCCGGCTCCCGGCACCAGGGGCTCCCGGCCACCCGCTCTCTGGACTGGACACGGGGCCACCTCTCCCACCCCCGCTGCAGGGGACGGTGGGACAGCAGCAACTTGCAGCAACAAAGGGGTCAGGGCCAAGCTAATTTCCATAGCCCAGGGGTCCCAGACCTCCACAAATGACCAAAGGAGGTGCTATTTTCCTGTATTTTAAGTCTTTCTGCTAAAGAAAATGCAACATAGCCAGAATGAATAAACTCTTCCGATTCTGGGATCAGCCCTGGGGCAAGCAGAGGGGTGGCAGAATTAGACCCCCAGGGTTCACCCTGGAAGCAAACAAGAAAGCCCTAACTAGATAATTCCAAAATTTCGGCTCAGACATACCTAAATATTAGGTAGAGAGGTTTCCCCACTGACTCCTCCAGAGACCTGCGGGACAAACGCAGCAGTCAGAGCTCTGTGTGCACCCACCCTCTGTGTTTCCCCAGCAATGGCAGGGAAAAAGCCCCGGGTCTTGCTCGCTGTGGTCCTCGGGCCACCAAGGGTCAGTCCTGGCTACTGAAGAGACAGGAACCGTCCTGCTAACAGAACCCAGCAGCTCTGACTCCGAGCCCTGTTCCAACAAAATCCTGGAGGAAGAGCGTACGGTGCAGGGACAGACGGAGTGTTCAGGACCCTGCGTGTCCTGGTCAGACCACCAGAAGCCCCCAGAACATCCCATGAACTGAGCTCTGCCACAAGGACCTGCGGCAGAAGGTTCTCCCTGCACTTGTGGGGAGGGGGAAGGTGGTCTCTCTGGAGCCCTGGATACAACAACTGTTGACCGCTGGTGAACCCTGGACCGCTTCACAGGGCAAGCTGCTGCCTTCAGCACAGCCTTCTGAACGTGGCGAGTGCTTGACTGCGAAAAGCCCAAGCCCCAGTGTGAAAGGATGAGACGCACAAAAAAATTAAAATAGATCCTTACTCCTCCGTGATTTCTTCTGGCAAAACCTCACCACGGAAGTGAGCCTTAAATAGCTCCTGGAGGCAGGATGCGAGCACTGATAACTGCTCCGAGTCGAAGTCCTCCTGGTAGAGAGAAAGGAAGGAATGAGAGGAGAAAGCAGAGGCTCAGATCCTGCCTGCCCAGCTCAGGTACCGCCAGAAAGGACACGGCAGAGTCGGTGCTGCGGGGAAGGGCCCCGGGCAGCTCGGGAGCCACTCTGCGGCCATACCGCAGCACCAGGAGCAGGTCAGCAGCCAGACAAGCCCCTAATTGATGTCCGGCTCTCAAGCACTTCACAATCACTGTGGTCCACTTATCCAGCAATTCACTGGGCTCGGCTCTCCCTCTGCAAAGGGCCAACAGGGAGCAAAGGCACTTGGCAACGAGGATTTACACCCTGACAAGCCCTTTCCCCGTGTTCCCACAGAGGAGCACAGCTCTCGTACGCTAAAAGGCCACTTGACTCTAAAGGGAGCTGATTAGAGGCAGGGGATGCAACCTCCCCCCAACACTCAGCTCCTGGAAAACATCCGCAGCTCTTCTGGCGGGCAGGGCTCGCTGCAGCCTCTCCCAAGCAAAGCACAAAGCACGGGGGCATCCCAGACGCACGGAAGCCCCCCAGGAGCTCTGCAGACGCTATAGCGGCCGCGTCGCTCCAAATGGGAGCGTGCCTCACCCAGCGTCCCGCTTGACAGCGACTGCTGGGGATATTTAGGCACGGGGCGTAAGGAAAGAGAGCACGGACGGAGCTTCTAGACCCTTCCAGCAAGCAGAGGCTTGGGGCTGTGTTTAACTGCGGACAGAGCTGCGCGGTGCCCGGCCCGCGCCATTCCAGCCCCTCTGGTTTTCCAGCCAGGCGGCAGCGCTGCTCCCCGCGTCTGTGCTGTTACCTCCAGGACTTGATCCACGATTTCCTGCATGACCTCACACTGAGCTTCCGTATCGCTGGAGCACAAAAACAAGAGGAAATCCAAGTTACATAGGAAGATACCGACAGCAGGGACAAGGGGGCTTTGTGCTGAGCTGGCTCTGCTCGGGAGCCCCCTCAAGGACGCGAGAGTAGGGGGGGCTCTGCTTTGCGCTGGTGCCAGGCTTAGGGGAAGGCACGGCTCCGAAACGCACGCTGCAGAGACCCAGAAGCTGGAAGAACGCGCTGCACTGCTGCAGCACTGACTTACACAAGTGCCTGAGGTTGTCTGCAGCAAGACAAACAAATTAAATGACTAAAAGCATAAGATTAAATGCACTTATAGCCAGCAGGACACAAATTACGTTAACTCAGTCTACTACGCCAAGGTCTGCAGAGCAAGAGCTTTTTTTAACCTTCTTTAGACGGAGTTAATTCCAAGGCCACCGAAAAGGAAGAGCGGAGGTGGGGAAGTCCAGGGTACGTGCAGACACAGGTACATCTCTGTGCACGGGAATGCGTGCCACGCAGAGACGTACTGAGACCCCCAGGCAGCAACAGCCCCCCCTCGGCAACCCGACAGCGGAGGAGGCTGAAACTCAGAGCCTTTTGCCACCGACTCAGGGAAAAGCTGTAGCCCCCAGCAAATTGCTGCCGTGTCCCCGTCTGAGCCCGCTCCAAGGCCAAATTACAAGGCTCTTATCCCAGCACTTCCCAAATCCACCTGGACGTTTCCTGCAAAAACCGTGCAGGAGGAACCTCTCCGCGATAAAGGGAGACAAGCCACAAGATCGCATTAGTTCTGAGAGAGGGGCTCTGGAGCAAGCAGCATTGCACAAGGGGATCAAAAGGTTTTGTGTGTCGTTGCCCTGAAGACGTCAACGCAAAACGTAACGCGACTGAACGATACCAACCTTCCCTTCTGCAGCTGCAGGACTTTATCCTTCAGCGACTCATCCAGCTGGTCCAGGAATGGCGTGATATCAACAGGCTCCTCCACAATGGTTTCTTTGATGGGGTGAAACCTGAACTCCCTCTTCTTCCCTGCAGCAAAGGAAGCAACAGTGGAACAGCCTATTTTCCCAAGCAGCTTCGGGTAAGAAGTGCTGGAGGCAATCCTTGTCCTAGCAGCGGGAGCCGTGCGGGGCTGTGGGGGCAGTCGCCAGCCCAACGTGCCCCCAGCGTGCGCTCCAGGCTCAGAGCTTGCCTTCAACCCTTTAGAGACGTGTCGGGTCACGGCGAGCAGGGAGGTGGGACGGGATCCAAACGCGGGAGCGTCCAGAACTGTGGATCCCGTTCAGTCCAGTTTCCAAACCCAGTGCTTTGCCTGCCCTTCCCCACGCTCCAACAAAGGGAGCTAGCTCTAGCTCGCATGTCTGTCTCCACCCGAGGCGCGAACGCTTGTGTTCAGGACTCTGGGACTGAGATACCCCCATGGCTTTTCCACACCCTCATCCTCCAGGCTCATTCCAGGCCACAAAAATGAACTGCAGTGGAGTCCAGAAGCACCAGGGCCAAAGCAGAAGCGCTCGCAAAGCGGCTGCCACTAAGGGACGGTACAAGGTGGCCGATCCCCTTTGCAAAAATCCTCTCTGCACGTGGCTTGCGAGCCCACGTCCCTCTCAGGGGCCCCAAGCAGCTGGCAGGGCTCGACGGGAGGATTGAAGACAGTGTCACAGCACAGTGTCCCCTCCTCTCACCCGTCCCAGGCCTGCGGTCCCTCCCCGGCGCTGGGGTAGCCCTCCAGCATGGCAGGAAGCCCACAAGAGTCTGGCCACCAGGGCCAGGAACAGCTTGAGATGCCTCCAGCTCCACAGAGCGAGCAGAGGGGATTCTGGCCTCGTCAGCCCCATGGCTTCGAGAGGGAGCGAGCGTAATGAAAACCGTGCGGCTGAGCAATTAGAGGCCTGAGGCTCATTAGCAGCTGCCTGAGAACAGAGACACCCTGTTCCCAAACAAACCAGCCGGCACAGCATCTGCCACAGGGATTCCCAACCACGCGGCGGGGCTTGAGACCAGTCAGACATCGAGAGAGGACACACGGGTGGAGAAAGCGCTACGTTCAAAGGGTCTGAGCTCCAGGGAATAACGGGGCAAGGACACGAAGCCCAACAGCCCTTCCCTTTGAGCACGGATCTGTATCCCGTTTCCTGAGCCTGGCTGTCAGGGACTGGGAAGCAGCAAAGCATCGGCCTCAAAACCCTCTCCTGCGGATGGAAACCTGGATCTCGAGATGAGGGTCTGCCTCGGGTACAGAAATTCCCGCTGATGGTGGGAAAGGGGCTTCGAGGGAACTGTGCTTACAGCTGGTTGCCTGGGGATCCTCCGCCGGGAAGGGCAGGTGCCCCCAGACACTGTCCGGAGCAAACGGCGGCCATTCAGGCTGCGGTGACGCACAAGCACTGGAGAGCATGGGCGCCCAGCTGGCTGCACTCCTCACCTTTGCTGTTCAAGTCGTCTTCGTCGTCACTGAACGCGGCCTCGGCGTTGTCATAGCAACTGTCATCCTTCTCTGACATGTGATTGTCCATCTCCATGGAAACGGGTTCCTCAATTTTGACTGCAAGAACGTAGGAAAAGGGGTGAGAGCAGAAAGTGAGGTCACGGTGGCTCCTCGCACGGCAGGCGCTGCCTAGGAGTCGCCTCTACTGATAAACAGGCTCCGGCAGGGAGATAAAAGTGCTTTGAGAAGGGAAGAAAGAGTCTGGGCAAGTGACGGACCCTGGAGAACCCAGGCTGGGGAAGGGCAGTCCCAGCGACTCCATTTAACCATCCCCACCCGGTGCCCAGCAGGGCAGGACCGGGTCCTTCTCCACCCAAGGCAGCTTCGTGCTCCATCCCTCACCCAGGCCAACAGCGGAGCCGAGGCCCCGAGCAGAGTAAAGGCTTTGAGTAAAAGCAGAGTAAAAGCTCTGAGTAAAAGCAGAGTAAAAGCTTTGCCAGCCCCACGAGGCTGCGGAGCCTGGGGCAGCAGCGTTTGTTGCGGGGGGGAGGGGGGGCGGGTCCCTTCAGCCGATGCAAGAGGAAAACCAGACAGGCTTACGGTCCTTCAGCAGGTCTGGCAAAGCAGCGGCACTCTCCCCTTAAACACAGGTTAGAAACACTTGCTCTTTTTTAACCTAATTATGTTAATCAATTAGCCTCCAGAGAAGAAAGGCTAAGCAGCTGCTATGGAGCGGAGAGAGAAACAGTGGGCATCTTTAATGCACAGCAGGGCTGAGATGATGAGAGACCACGGCCATCCATAAACCGGAGCACCCGGAGCCCTCCTCCCCTCGGAGTCCTGGTCCGACCCTCCCAACGGCCGCTATTCCTGCAGGAGAGCAGGGAAAGCCCCGGCTCCGGGAAGGCAACACCTTCCGCAGCCTCCCTCCGCCACCCAGCCCACTCCTACCTTCGATGGGGGGCGAGGGCGAACTGCAAAACTCTGGGAATTTCTCCCTCAACATGGCGCGGAGCTCCTTGTCCAGCTTGGGGTTGTCGAAGAGAGGGGCCAGATGTCTGCGTTGGGGGACAGAGAAGGGGAAGGGATGAGAAAGAGCCGGGACGCGGTGCTCTGCTGCCTCACTTCACCTCGGTGGGCACGCAAAGGGCTCTCCTCCCTTGGGTCAGGGCTGTGGTTTGTGTTACGGACCACAGGCTACGAGGTCCCCACCTTCCTTCCTGCAGCTCCGCTGGGGCTCCCTCACTTTGCCACCAATGGGACCCGTGTCACCAGAAGGCACGGGCAAAGGGGAGAAGAGGTCTTACCTCCCAGGAGGGGAACCTGGCTGGTGCAGGAGCTGTCTGGGGGCTGGAGCACCACGACCGAGGCTGCTCCGTTCAGCTCGGGGACCAGAGAGGGTTGGGGACATTTCATAGAATCACAGAATTCTATCCATCCGAAGCGGGGTGGCTATATCTTTCTTAACCCACCCGTTCCCTTGCTCTCAGGACAAGCCTCAGCACCATGAGGACACAACTACGGCATCTTCCACGGGTCATACACAAGACAAATGCCCGCTGCAGCTCTTACAGAGCCTGGAGGTGGTTTAGACCAGGCTGGTGAGACCCAGGAGAACTGGTGCCTAAACGTGGTACAATTCAGGGCTGTCTTACGCCAGGACTCGCTTCTCCACGATGTGGGTGAGAGAGTTGAACACGCCTTGCCGGACGTGAGCCTCCAGTGGCGGGTAGAAGTTGGGAATGATCTGAAAAGAGGAGAAGGAGCATGTTAGTGCCATGAAGCCTTCTGCTGCCTACCCTCAGGTCTGCGTCAGCCAGGACTAGCTGCGGCCATCGGTCGGCTTCCTGGGCCAGCCTCAGCTCAAGCACCACGTCCCAGCTGCTCTTGACCAAGAGGGGCAGCAGGAAAGCTCTCCAAGCGCACCGTCTTGGAGATGGGGGCTAGATGGGGGGCCGGCCCATGAGCTGGGTTTTCTACCCTGGAGGACCAGCCGGCGCATCTCCCAGGGATGAGGAAAATGCGCAGAAGCTGCCCGGTGAGCTGTGAGAAGCCCCAGAGCTCGCCAGGGCCATGCTCAACGCAGGAGCTGGGGGAATAGGAGAAGGGAACCCTAACCAACATTCAGCCTTGCCCACACACAATCCTTTGCTTCTGCAGGGAGTCAGAGGACTCCTCCCTGAAATCTGGGTCATCCCGGGAACCTTCCACCTAGTTCCTCTGCCAGAAGGCAGCAGCTGCTTTTGGACCAGGGCAGCCCGGGGGACGGGAGGACAGAGAGCCGGGCGCCAGGGAGGAAAGTGATGCAAGTCGCAGCTCTTCCAGCGCTCGCGCCACGGAAAGACCCTGCTTCCAAGAAACACCATCAGCCCTCCCTGGGACCAAATTACTGGAACCCGCAACTCTTGGCAACGGCGTTCCCCAGGATGGAGGGGCAGGACCGGCTCCGCTCCCTGCCCAGGGAGGGCTGTGCTTTGAAAGGGAGACCACGGGGCTGACTTGTTCCTGGCTGCAGCGAGATTCGTTTGCCCCCAGGGAACGACACTGGGCCAAACATTTAATTAGGTACTAAAGGGAACAATTCAGAAGCCTTTTTCCCCATTATTCTGGAAGGATTTATTTTGCAGAGTCGGGGATTCTCACAGCCTTCCCACAGTGGCATTCCCATTAATGAATGACACACGGGCCCAACGCTCAGACCTAATGGCCCTGGATCTATCAAGAGACACGAGGACTCACCAAAGCCTCTGGTGGCTGGTTTTAAGAGGTGAATAATTTGGCTGAGCACCCGCAGCAGTGTGCCCGGGCTCTTGGCAGATCAGCAAGGGGAAAATCCCTCCTTAATTTAGCATAGGTGAAGGGAGGTTAAAAGGGCTGCCGCAGACACCGAGCTACCCCGCAGGCTATTTCGCAATCAAGAGGCTCAGGGCAGACTGGACCAGACCATGCACTGAGGAATGCGAAAAAAAAAAAAAGAAGGGGGAACAGCTTTTTTTGGTTTTGTTTTGGTTTTTTTTTTTTTTTGGCTTTGAAGAACAGGCAGCGAGACGACACTGTTTTGCTGCTCCAGCATCACTGGCTCTAGGGATTCATGAAATCCCCTTCCTGGGGGAGGGAGAGGCAACGGGCCTTTGCCCCGAAACTCTCCAGGGAGTGCAGACATCTGTGTTGCCTGAGCCCGCGTTACCAATTCCTGCCCTTCGTGACCGCTCAGCAGGGAGCAAGAGGCCGTGCAGCTCGCCACTTGACTGCTCCCAGCTCCCATCTTGGCAGAGGAGAAGCACTGACCTACGCCGACGCGCTGCCGCGGCGGGGAGCGCTCGGAGGAGAGCTCAGCTGAAGGGCCGGGCTGCAATCCCTACAGGAGCGCCTCCCGGCCGGCCTATTTCCACTCCTCTGCACCACGGACGAGCGTACGAGGCTAAAACAAGCCCCCGAGGCTAAAACAAGGCTGACAGGGTGCCCAGCTCTCCTTGGAGCGTGACCTCTGGTGTGAGCAGACGAGAGCAGGGCTGTTTCCTCTGTCCTCTGCTGACACTCCTGAGGAGTCTCTCTGTCCCACGGGTGGCAGAGGGCGGCGCGGACCCCAGAGGTTGCTTTCACAGCCCTCATCGCTCAATCCCCGTCAGGCAACTCATTCCGCAAGCCCCGGAATTCCCCGGAGAGTGAGGGGCAGCTCACCCGGCACATGAAATCCAGCAGCGTGGCGGTGATGGCAGGGTGAGGCTTCATGGAGTGATGCATCACCAGAATGGCGGGCTCTGGAAGGAGAGAGCAGGGAGCCCTGTGCTGAGAGTCCCAGAGATGCCCACACCCCTTCCGCCCCCCTCCTCCTGCGGACCCAGCCTTCTGCCCCTGGGGCGCAGAGAGAACCCCCTTCTTTTGCCTTGCACACACCATTGCCTTCCTCCAGCTCCTAAACAACACTCAGGCTTCAAACGATGGCCAGAAGCCATGTCCCTGCAGGCAGCAGCTCCCAGCAATGCCCCCAGCTGTGCCAGTCCCGGCCTGCCCACAGGGACGCTCCGGGGCCAGCCGAGGACCTCAAGGAAAATGAGGACCTCCAGGAAGACGCTCGCTGCTACCACGGATACGAAAACCACAATTAAAATTGGCTCCATCAAAGCAGCTCTCCTGCAAGCCAGCAAATCCCAGGAGTTCAGGGCAGGGGAGGGAACTGACACCCTTTGGAGATAATCGGGCTTCCCCCACCAGATCCCCCTTCCTCTACCAGCTCTGGAAGGCATTAACCCCTCCTTCGCCCCTTGCCCCTTCGGAGAAAGCCTCCCTGTGCTGTACCTATATTCATGATGCTGTCCTTCTCGGGGTTAAAGAAGAGCCAGTCGTAGAACAGGGCCAGTTTGGCATTTGAAGCAGCAACGTTGGACTAGAGAAGGAAAAAAAAAAAAAAAAAAAAAAATCCAAATTGGCTGATGAACACGGTGCTGAGCCGCTGTCGCCTCCGCACGCCCGACGTCCCCTCCGCACGCCCGACGTGCCGGGCTCTGCTGCAGTGAGGCTGGGGGGAGCGATGCTCTTCCCGCAGGAGCATAGGGCAGAGCTGGCGAAGCCCCCCCGGGTACCCGCTGCTGCTGCGCAAGAGCGACTGAGTTTTCAGAGACGAGGGGAAGTTCTTGAGCAAATCTGCCTGCTTTGAGAGTGATCCCGCCGGGGCAGCTGGCAGAGGGGCAGAGGCCAAGGCAGCCCCAGGACTGGGAGCTACCAGCCATGTGGCTACAACCCTGAATCATGTCTAATCGGGCCCCGTGCGTCCCTTGGCATTATCTGTTACGCGTTTATGGGCACAACGGCTCCTGCTCTGTTTGACAAGCGCTGTGGATGGCAGTCCCGGGCGGGACAAGGGATGACAGGCCAGGCGGAGAGAGCAGAAGCCAACGAGGCTGTAATGAGGCATCATCTTGTCGCACGCACTCTCACGCCCCACTGGGACAGGAGAGTCCCCACGCCTTGTAGACGGGCCATAAACATCAATCAGAAACAAAGGGCTTGACAAGCTGAACGTGAGAAGGTGAGGTTTATGCAGGGAAAGCGGATCCCAAAGGATCCAATGCACAGAAGAGCCAGGAACTAAAATCCAGAGCCCAGAGCAAAGGTCGATGTCCTAACGGCTGCTCTGCAACTCCCTCCTTCAGCCCAGCCAGCAAACACCTAATCCCGACCTCTCCTGCAGCTCCCTGCACCGGCAGGTTACTGCCTTCCCTGCACGGGAAGGATCCCAGGCGGTTACGTGACTCGGCGTCGGGTCCGGCCCTCGCGACTCACCGTGCAGGTGGTGAGCAGCCACCCGATGATGGCCCAGCGCGGGAGGATGTCGGAGCTGAGCACCTCGTTGGAGGGGTGGACCACGCCGCAGATGTAGCGTATGAGGTCGCAGCGCAGGGACTGGCTGTCGGGGGTGGACAGGTATTGCCGCTGAAACCAGTCCTGGTACCGCTTCTGCTGGCCGAACCGGACCTGAAGGGAAAGGGAGAGAGGCAGGTTTTGCTCCAAGGCTCGGGGAAAGGCTGCTGGAACCACGCTCTGCCTTCCTCGGAGCTGCCTCTTTCGGCAAACTCTGCGTCACGCCCTGCTCCCCGTCAGCCCCGCGCTGGCAGCATCTTCGGAGAGGACCGAGGAACCAAAAAGGCCGTTGTGCAGCGTTCTCACGCGGGGCCCGTCCCCCGTGGAGCAGAGGGGACCGCACGCCCCGCGTGTGCGGCACAGACGGCCCCCGGCAGAGCGAGGGGGAAGCGAGCGCTGCCTGGTGAGCGAACACCGATAACGGTTAACCCCGGTGCCGTCGCTGCGCGGCTCCCGGCCTCTCTGGAACACGCCTGCTGTTGTGGGAGCTCCGATAACCCACCGCATCGCGGCCACTCAGAGAAAGCCGCTCGCCTTGGAAAGTGGCCAGCCAGGAGCAACGTTCCTCTGCAAAGCTGTTTTGTGCCTTTTACTAAATACCAAGGATGTCTCAGGCCCGTCTGCATCAGCTCCTGCGGGGCAGCCTCTCCTCCTCCCGTCGCCATCAGATGCCAGAAGCAACAAATACTCGCCCCAGTAAAGCTCTGCCCTCCCTTCCCAGTGCCACCGTGGGAACGGGACTGGAGCGCCCTGGACGGGGCAGGGACGCGTGCCCTCCTCCCCGGCGCTTGCACAGGGACCCCCCCCGGCGAGCAGGAGGGAATTACCCGTGAGGTCATGAAGAGCAGCTTGGTTTCCATGTCGGGAGTGAGGCGACACGCCAGGAATTTGCGAGAAGTCCTCGACTGGAGGAGCTGGAGGACACCTGGGGAGAGACGGAGAGCTCGGTCTGCGCGCGCACAGCCCCAGCGGGACGCGGGCAGGGACCTACCAACACCCGCAGCGAGCCCAGTTCAGAGCGTTAAGCTCCATTCCCCCAAGGCAGTGGAATGGGATCAAGATTTTGTCTGGAAAAGGTCTCCTAAAACATCTCCTGTCTGGAGCAAGCTTTTGTCAGAGATCACTAATGAGGAGGCCAGGAAGAGCCTGGAGAAGGGGAGAGAGGAGGCACGGCGGGGCAGGGACAAGATCTGGAGGTGAAATGAGAAAGTCCAGACGCCAAATCCTAAGCCGTAACCAACAGAGCACGTTCCCCACCTCCCACCCCCTTGCGAGGGAGCACAAAGATCATCTTAGACTCAGCCCTGCTACCTTGAAAGCAGTTGTCCCAGCAGAGCTGATGGTTTCGGACAGACCGCTTGGCCTGGGCACCGAAAAGCAGGGCTGGCATAAAGAGTGCCTGCCCTGGGCTGTGCCAGCACCTCAGTCCAAATCCTCCCCTGGAGGAAAGGCACTCGGATGTAACAACAACAACCAGACGTAACGGAAAACGCGTGTGCGCACACGTGTGTGGAGAATGGGGAGGAGAAGGAGAGGTTGCAAAAGCCGCTCTCGTTCCCAGACGGCTGCGAAGAGGAGGAATTTGTGGCCCGAGCGGAGCGGCTCCGCTGCTGCTTGACAAGACCTGAAGGATTTATGGGGCATCCAGCTCTGAGGCAGACGGGCGGGCGCCAGGGTCGCCGCGCACACCGGGCGCGCTTGGGCGCTCTCATGCTTCTGCTGCGCCACCGGAGGGTCGCTCCTGGGGGACGGCGGGAGGAGAGAAGCTTCAAAGCAGAAAGCAGAGATGCCGGCACCTGCGGAGCTCAGAGGAAGGGTGGGAGCGAGCTGCGCATCAGGGGATGAGAGCCACAAAAGCGCCCAGCTTGTTAAGAGCTCGGAGGGAGGGACGGGTCCTGCGCCCGGAGCCACCCCCCACTGCGGTTTTCCCTGGTGCTCGGTGCGGCTGAGCTCCGGTCCTGCTGGCAGGAGCTCGGCAAGAGAAGCCGGGATGGGAGGTCACAGAGCACATGGGGCGGCAGCTGCTGGAGACAACAGCGGCCTCGCAGAGCGGGTATCGCAGGCTCTCACCAGCAGGCAAGAGGGCAAGGAAGCAGCCTTATGCCCAGCTGCAGGGGATATTATTTTGGGGAGGGGACCTTCCAGGCTCCACACGAGCAAGTAACGGGCTGCCCAGGGAGGTGGTGGAACTGTTATCCCGAGATGTATGTAGAAGGCGGGCAGATGCAGTGCTCGGCGACGTGGTTGAGTGATGCTCTTTGTCAGAGCTTGGTCGATGGTTGGGCTGGATGAGCTGAAAGGTCCCTTCCAACCCCGGCAATTCTAGGATTCTAAGTACGAATGGAGGCACCCCCGGACAGACCAGCTTAGCACAGAATCACAGGATGGTTTGGGTTGGAGGGACCTTGAAGACCACCCAGTTCCCCCCCCTGCCCTGGGCAGGGACACCTCCCACCAGCCCAGGTGGCTCCAAGCCCCGTCCAACCTGGCCTTGAACCCCTCCAGGGATGGGGCAGCCACAGCTTCTCTGGGCAACCTGGGCCAGGGGCTCACCCCCCTCACAGCCAAGAATTCCCGCCTCACATCTCATCTAAATTAGACAGAGCTTCTGCTCAGAGCCCTCCTGCTGCTGGTGCGGTGCCAGAGCGAGCCCACCTCTCCCGGCCGCCCTGAGGGTGCCCGGCTGCCTGCGCTGGGGGGGCTCTGGGGACACGCGTGAGCTCTGCTCACTCCAGCGCTTTGCAGCTGAAACTGCGAGGAGGAGAAACACACTCACGGGTGCCTGCGCTTACCCAGGTGTCGTCTCACCTCTACGAGCCGTTGGGCAACGCCGCAGGCCACTGGTCGTGGTGTCAAACAGAAGAAAAGGGGAACAAAAGGAGAAAGGGCAAAAACCACCAGGAGTCTGCTCGTTGTCAGAAGACAATGAATCAGAACCATTCACGTTAGCCCCAATTTAAGTAGCGTTTTGTTGGGTCATTTGGCTAAAACTGGCAGCAAAGCAAGAAATAACCCTGAACAGCCGCCCCCACTGGCGTGGGAAGCCGGTGAAGCTAGCGGGACGTTTGTTAGGGGCCCCAGGGCGCTCCAAGCTCAGCACTCTGCTGGGAAGATCCAGAGGGAGCTAAGAAATGCTTCTAGCGATCGTATGGCTGCAGGAAAAGGCAGGGCTGAGCCCTGAAAACGCGAAATGCGAGCCTTCCTTAGGCGCAGGGCTCAGCCTCGCTGCCTCCGCAAGCCCCATGGGCTAATTCTGGTCACCCAGGGAGGGGAACCGGGTCCCTGCAGCCCTTCAGGTGGACAAGTCCCAGCGGAGACCCGCCGTGACAGGAGACAGGTTGTGGAGAAGCAGCTGGAGATCACAGAGCTTAAGGAGCATTTAATCAAATGACGGCTGCGAGCTTCCCTCGGCGCAATCCGAGATCTTTAGTGACACTAACACGGCCCCTGAGAGGAGAACAGGCACCGGGGGTGGCGGGAGAACACTTTAAAGCCCCATTTCCAAAGACTCATTAGAATTGCTGCAGACAGATAATGATGTGACAGCCCCTGGAGAAGTGAATAATTTATACCAATAAAAATTATAACACTCTCTCCATCATGTGTGTTTTGACCCAGACCGCGCAGAGCGCTCCGCGGCTGAGTGTTTGGCGCACCGAGTGTGCAAGGCTACTGGGAGAAATAAAATCCCATTTAGAAAGTGTCAGTTGCTGCATCTTCTGGCGTTTAGGGCTACGGAGCTTCATCAGGCTCTTTTCTGGAGAGTCTGAAGGACTCGGACACTTCCTGTCTTTGGGCTCAGCTTAATTAAAAAAAAGCTACAGTTATGGAAGTGTTAAGTGCAGAACAAGCAATACAATTTAACGACCCTCCTCGTGGCCCGGCTGCACTCTCATGATGTGTCATTGCAGCTACCTGAAGGATCTGGTTTTCAGGACCGTTTAACCTACGAGGCCTCTGCAGCATTAAAGAAAAAAATAGCAAAAGCCGCCAAGTGCCAGAGCCGACCACGGGAGGCTGGTCCAGTCCCTGCCCCTACCCCCAGGCTCCCTGCAGCCAGCAGAAAGCTGCTTTTGGGGCACCTTCTTCTCGTTAGCGCCGAGAGGGGCTCAGGAAGCGGCCGCGTGGGCCATGACACCGGTGGAGATGGGATGACACGGTGGCGATGGGATGCACACTCTCCCCAGCACGTTTTGCTTTAGCGGGGCTGTGATGGAGCCTGTTGGCTCCAGCGCAGTCCTGAGACCTGCGCCAGACGGGGTGTGCAGAGGGGAAACCCGCTGCCCCGCAGGATGTTTGCTCCAGCCCACCCTGTAACGGGCCGACGGTCACAGCAGCCTTGCCATGAGGGTGTGCAAAGTTGCCCGTGGCTAGTGGAGGTCTGGCAGAGGTCGTCCCCTGCGTGCGGGCAGGGCAGGACGGAGCTGGGCACCCTTTGGGTCCCAGCCCTCCCTACCTGTGAACTGGGCGCTGAGGACCTGGGGGTTGTGGATGATGTCCTTCCAGAGCTGCTCGAACTCGGGGATCCTTGCAACGTTTTGCAGCAGCCGCACAAGGTCCCGGCCGATCATGAAGCAGTCCATGAACTGGGGAAAGGAGGGGGGGAAAAAAAAAAATAATAAATATTTCATGCACTGTTTACCTGTTCCTGAGCTGGGGGAAGGGAGAAGGCACCGGGGGGCAGGAGGAGGGGAAGGGAGGAACGGTCAGTCCTTCAACCTGACCGCCGGCTCCAGATGATTCACTCTTTGCACAATATCTACACTCCTGCCCCTGGCAGCCTGCCCCTCTTTTGAAGCTAGCGGGTTCTGAGAGGCAGGGTGACAGGCGGGAAGGTCAGCCGCTATTTTAAAATGTTCTTTCTCTTGTAAAGCAAACAATCGGCCCATAAATCTGACATTTTCTCTCCAGGACCGCAGCCAGGCTCTGGAGCTAGGACTTGACACCGGGTCCTTCCCACCCAGCAAGGGGGAAGGGGAGAGCGGGCAGCACTCGACCGGCGGGCAGGGAGCTGCGGAGCCAGCGCGTCCCGCGGGGCTAGGATGCCAGCGCAAGGATTTCTGCCTGCACCGGGCTTTGGTGGCTTCTCCTGCACGCTACGGACCAGAGCGTGGCCTGGAGTTGGCTACCGTGGTCTCTCGAAGCCTGCGAAGACACTGGCTGCCTCCTGAAGGGAGGAACCACTGTTCTTGCAGCTACGCTGCGCCACAAGCACTGAGGTGCCACAGCAGCAGAGAGAACGGCTTCACCCCTCGTGGCCTGAATAGAGAGAGACTGAAATGAGGCAGCCCCCCTAAAACAGCTGCTCTCCCCCTCCCTACAGCCTGGCCTGACGGCACAGCTGGTGTAAATGGGTTTAAAACCCACTCACAGCCTGCTCTGAGAATGAGCCACCCAGCGCTGCCCGTGCAGCACAAACTGGGGGTGACTGGGGAACCGGCATCTTCCAGGAACACGGGCAACGCCACCACCCGCAGACAGCAACTGCCCCAGGAGGCAGGTCCCTCTTCCCAGCCATCCCTTGATGCGCTCACCCGTTCACGGAGGAGGGAGATGCAGAAATCCACCTCCTTTTGCCGGAGCACCTGGAGCTGAGACGTGCCATGATGGTCCACGATAAGCCGCAGGTACGTGTACACCGCCATGGCTATCAAGAGGCTGCTTTTCAGCACCCACTCTCTGCAAAGGGAGAAATAAAGAGAAAACACCTTCAGTCACCTCCGTGAGGGAACCGCAGCCAGAAACGATATCAACGTGGGGACTCAGGATGGAGGAAACTGAGGCACCAAGGAAACGGTGAGGGCAGGGACTCCAGCCTGACGTGCCAGCCTGGAGAATGTTCACCCACAGACCATTCCCTGCTCCCTACCGGGTGCTTCCTACACTTGGTCCACCTCTTCCTCCCCCAGGATAGTCTCGTCACAGCCTGCCGCCTGGGTGCTGGCACCCCGAGCTCTCTGGCAGGGTGGCAGACAGGCTCATGGGAAGCGCTGGGTGGACTTCCAGAGCCACAGAGATGTTCACTGCCACAACAATCCCAGGTATTTGCAATCGCAAGCAATAAAAGCGCTCAGGAACAGCTGCTCCACAAATAGACTTGACCTCGATACTAACACCAACCACCACCGGAGCCTCTTCACTGGTCTCTGTAGCCAGAACAGCACCGAGCAAGAGACAATCACAGAATCGCCTAGGTTGGAAGGGGCCTTTAAGATCATCGAGTCCAACCAGGACAAGCTATGAAGGACGTTTCCATGCGATCAGGCCCCAAACACTCCCATGCACAGCCCTGTGGAGGTGGTTTCGTGCTCCCCTGCCACCAGTCTGCCAGTGCCAAGTGGATTAATCCAGCAAAACGGGTGGCATCCTGAGCAGCAGGTCAGGCACGGGCGGCTCTCGAGCCCCGCGCTGGGCTGGGAGGCAGCTCCCGCAGCACTGGGGGCAGAAGAGTCACAGAACGGTCGAGGTTGGAAGGGACCTTTAAGATCACGGAGTCCAACCATCAGCCCAACACACCCAACACCAAGCCCAACAACAACTCAATGCCAAACCCACCACTACCCCACATCCCTCAGCACCGCGTCTGCCGGGCTTTTAAATCCCTCCAGGGGTGGCAACTCCACCCCTGCCCTGGGCAGCCTGGGCCAACAACCCTTTTGGGGAAGAAGTTTCTCCCAACATCCATCCTAAACCTCCGCTGGTGCAACTTGAGGCCATTTCCTCTTGTCCTGCGGCCTGTTCCTTGGGAGAAGAGACCAAGCCCAAACTCTCTACATCCTCCTTTCAGGGAGTTGTAGGGAGCGAGAAGGTCTCTCCTCAGCCCCAGAGCTGCCCCAGCTTGACCAGGCAACAGTGTGTGGGGCAGAAGGGAAAGAGCTGCCATGACCGAACGGCAAGAACTGGGAAAAACCAGATGTGCTTACGATGAAGTACCAGGGAGACTGGTGAGAGCTGTGTATAGAGGGTCTGCGGCAGGAGGGACAGGGCAGCCCCGTGGCGGGCACAGCAGGAATCTGTCCTACCTCGGGGAAGGACAGGGGCCAGCAGGGCTCTGCTCCGCACAGGGCTCTGCTCTCCGGGCCAGCTTTCTGGAACCAGGTTGATTTCCCAGCCTCGTGTCCCGATGTGCTTCAGCTCTGCCCCCTTGGAGCGGCAGAACCCACCGGCAAAGCGTTTCCATCGGCCGCTCCGCCGCCGTCTCCTGCCGGCTGGGCGTGCCGCCTTCGCAGGCTCCCCTATCTAAGCGCGACAATAAATACCCTTGGTCCGTACGAAGGACCTCACCAGCTGGGTTATTCGCGCTGGATGCCAAGAGCCGGCCAGGCCGACTCGGTGCCTCCAGCGTGATCGATCACCCCCAGCATCCCCCGGCTCGGGGAGCTGTAAATCACACGTCCCGTGGAAGCGCCACCGCTGCGCGCAGCAGCTGCCATGCCAGGGCCACCAGCCCAGCGGCAAATGACTCAGCTGCCCTAAATCACCGTGGCCGGGGAGCCTGGGGAAGACGTGACAAGTGTTTGCTTTCCCAGGCTCTTCTCCCTGCATCTCACTGGATGCCAGGAGCAGGTTAATTAGTCGTCAGGGCGGGCTGGCGCTGAGCGGAGGTTACGTTAGGGAGGATGTGGGAGTAATTAAGGCCGGGATCCCCGGGGGGCCGGCAGGTCAGCATTCCCCCCTTTTCCCAGCGAGGGCCGCGCAGAAAAGAAAAATGCTGCCAAAGGAGGGCAAAAGCCACCCGGAGCCACGGGATTCATCGATCCGACAGGCAGAGAAAATGAAAACACCGGGAGGAAGCATCGCGCTCGTGCCGCCATCAGCAGCAAGCAGCTCCATTAACACGCGGCGTTGGAGAGGCAGAGGACTCGCCTCCCCTGCCAGGCGGGCAGTGCTTGAGAAGCAGCTTTGCTGTAACTGTTTTTAATTAAACCAAGCGCTCGCCACTCTGAATGTGGCATCAGATCTTCACATGCGTGGCTTTAATTAAAGCTCTGGCTTTCCCCTAATCAAAGCACATAAATCCCGGCAAGGAGCTGCAGGTTCTCCCTTGGGCTGGCTTCTAGCCCTCAGCTCGCCCCGCGCTCAGGCGCTTTCTGTGCTGCTACAGTCGGTGTCATCGACACCCCAGCAACACCTTCAACAGGGGCCGAGCCTTCTCCTCTGACATCTGCTCCTCTGACAAACTCAAGTGACAAAGTTCCGCTGTTACTCAGCGCCTGGAGCTTTCTCCCACCGACCCACGGCCAGATGTGGCTCTGGATCACCGCTGAGAAGCCGCTATTTCTCCCCCAGCCCAGCCATTCACAGTTATTTGTTTGCAAGACGAGAGCTGTCGCTCTTTGGCAAGACGAGGAGCACTTCCAAGGCGCCCCGAGGCACGGGGCGGCCGCGGCGAGTAGCACCAACGCACGAGAAAACCACCTCAAGAGCTGGCAGGGGCTTAAATACGGCTGGGGAGAGAAGAGCTGAGCTTAGCAGACGGGCAGGCGAGGCAATACGGCGAAGCAGCGAAGGGCAGCCAAGCCCAGGAGACCTCGGAGGGTCCCTCCTTCCCGTGCCCGGTGGGGCACTAGGTGGCACTCGCAGCAGCACGCACCCGCCCAGCTATTGCTGGAATAATAATAAAAAAAAAGAAATCACTAGGACTGTTAGCTGTGGCCAAATAAATGCTTTAACAACTTGATTGTTAACCGCAGTAATAAGCGATTTTGAGGAGAATCGCTGCCGTTACAGACAGCCCTCGGTGAAAAGCTATAGGCTGTTTAAAAAGAATGACTCTGCCCAGCCAAAGGCTGCAGTTTGGAATTCTGCTTATCATCAATTAGCGGCTGCTTTGCCAACAAAGGACAATGCGGAGCCCATAGGACAATGCTTCCCAGCTGGCCTGTCCCCAGCAAATTAAAGTTGCAGCCCTGATGAAGCAGGAGCCGTTTAAGCACAGGAAGTTTTTTTGGAATTAACTCTGTCCTTCTCCTCCAAAAAGGAACACCTCCCCTTGCAGCTCTCGGGGAAACTCAGGAAGAAAATATTCCTGGGATGTTGTTCCAGAGCCACGCGCGCCCCTCGGGCACACCGGGCAATGTCACCCCCCTGGCCGGAGGGCGGGCTAGCCACCTACGGGGTGCCACACACTCGGGAATGGCCGTGTCCTCACACAGGGCTCGGGGACAGCCATCAGCCTGGGCACATCATCTTATTTGACGTGACGCACGGCCCCTCTCCGAGCCCCACAGAGGAGGTTTGCTAATGGAGGGACTTCAGGACACCCTCCCACACACAACCTGCTGCGAAGAGGGCTCCAAGAGCTAGAAATTTATGCCAGGGCTTGAAAAATATGCTTGGTAACGCAGCGAGGGGACGCGGAGGACTTTCGGCGCAGAAAACCCCAAGCAACAGGCTCCCAGGCAAACTGTCACTGCAACACACCGCCCCGGAGTCTGCCTCTTGGAGGGAGCAGGACAAGCAGACCAGGAGCCTCCTCCCTTGCGTCGCGCCCGGCCGCCGCTCTCTTCAGACCCAGCCTTGGCCACAGCCTCCCGACAGCCGTACCTTTGCTCCGTCAGGATCTCCAGGACGTTCTCGGCCAGCCAGATATTCTTCGCCGTCACATCCCCACCTGAAAGCAGAGAGGGAGAGGGAAGAGAAAAGCCAGGCAGATGAACCGGCGCGGTTCTGTTGCCAGACTCGACTGAACCACCGACCGCTTCGATCCCTGCGTCCCCAGTGAGGCAAAGTTAATTACGGAGTTTTGCTCCCTGTCTGAAGAACACGCTCCTGCCTGCTCCCTCTCTGCCTGCCCCGCGTCCTTGGCTGTCTCTAGATATCGCACATCTCTAGGCACAAGTGTCTTTTTGATAGGGAATCAAGTGGTCTTTGCTGCAAGAGTATTCTTGCAAAAGCAGCGTGCTAATATGGAGTCAGTAATTACCCTTCTGGAAAGCAAAGGAGAAGCCAGAAAGGGATGAGATTCAGTAGCCGGAAAAGAGAAAACATTTGTATCTGCTGAGCCTACAAAGGGGAGACGGTGTCTGCAAAGAGTGCCCAGACTCTCAAATAAAGGCCAAAGGTGTCCAAGTGGCACCTCGTGCCCCCGGCGTGGGCCTTCAGCACGAAGCCGGAGCCTTTGGCCGCCGTTGCTGGGAGCGGAGCGGGACTCCTGCTCGCCGGGGCACGGAAAATGCCTAAAGCAGGCAAGCCAAAACAATGGGATCATAACAATTAAGGCATCGTAAAAGTGGTGAGAAGTGAGACAGCGGCGTCCTTCCAGAACAGAAGGGGCCCTGAACGGGGAGGTGCAACCGAGGGGAAACAAGGGATGCCTTCACCAGTGGTTTTTAAGATGTTCTGTGTTTACACTGTGACAATGGGGCCAGGGCAGCTTGGCTCGCGCTCAGGACTCTGTCCCCTCCCTCCCCATTCTTCCTCCCCTGAAGAGCAGACACGGCAATTTCCAATGCGGGCTGCCCAGCCCCGTGTCACAGGCGCGGACAATAAAAACACAATGTCAGGTTTTACGGTGGGACATTAAATTCCTCCTCCGTGGACGTCAGTGGCCGGCACCAGCGCCCGGCAGAGAACACGGAAGAGGCACCGTTCCTGTGAATCCGGAAAGGCGTGTGCGCGTGTGTGCGCGCACAGTTGTGGGGTGCTTACACCGAGGGCTGGGGAGAACGTGCTGCAGGCCACCACACGGCCAGTGCCAGCTCCCTGGAGGGGCTACTGACTCGACCTGGGGAGAAGCGGCCTCTCTGATGCGTTACAGAGGAGCCACACGCACGGCTCTTGCCATCCCAGAGGTCAGAGCAGGGACTAAGGATGATCCTGGGGCTCTTGCGCAGTGCTGCGGGGTGAGAGCTGGCAGCAACAGGAACCAATACGCTTCCTGGCTGTGCCAGCATCTGCCAGAAGCCTCCTGGCGCGCTCTGTGATTCACCCCTCGTAGAGGCTGTTGCGAGCAAGGCTTATCCTCTGCCTCATCCTCCCTGGAGAGATTTCCTCACCAGACAGGTTGGGGCAGGCTCGGTGCCTGCAGTGAGCCCTGCTCCTGCCTGTCAGCTGGGGACAGAGACATTCAGGAAGTCTGTCCCGACGGCAGCACAGTCTCTGGCTCTGACGCCAAGCGCAGCACGCCACGAGTCAGCCCTGGTCCGCCACTGGCAGCGTCCAGCCCTGGCACTGAGCTGGGGGGACGTGGGCAGCAGTCACCTCACTCCCACGGCACAACTCACCCGCGATCTGCTTCATGAAGGTCATGCAGACGCCGTCGGCACCGAGCACCCCGCTCTTCACCAGCTCCCGCAGCAGCCACACCAGCTGGGCAGAGGGAGAAACGGGTGTCGCTTTTGCCACAGCCTCCCCCAGGACACCTCTCCCCAGCACTGGGGCTGTCTCAGCTGGCAAACGCCGCCACGTTTCACTTCCCCGAGTCCTTAACACGGAGCAAAGGAGCTCCGGCTGCCCCCCAAGCCCTCCACGCTCAAACGCCCTCTGCCTGGAGGGTGTGAAAAGAGCGATCTCGGGGAGAAAACCTCCTCACCTGGGTCCGGCAGGTGTCCTGCAGCTTCAAGTACTTCTCCATGAGAATGTGGTTGATCTTGTTGAGAACGATGTTCATGCCATCTCGGCTCACCAGCGCCAAGTCCCGGTAGCACTGCAGCAGAGAAGAAGGGGAGGAGATGGTTACAGATGAAAGAAAACATACAACGGTTTTGTCAAACCTGACCAGATAACAGCAAATAAACGAATCTCAGGGCAAGAGCACCGAGGCAGGCACCTGAGTCAGCAGCCCCAAGCCAGGCCGGGAGAGCCATTAATTCCCCGGGGCGTTATAAACCGACAGCTGGGTTCCCTGGGTCCAGCTCCAGGAGCCAAAGGTTTCTCACTCCAGAACGGACACCGGCGGGTGTCCCTGTCCCCTCATCCCAGCTCTCCCCGCACCCTGCCACCACACGGCTCGGGAGAGACCAGCGCTCGAGGGAAAAGACAGACAGCGGTCCTTCAGGAAGGAGCGGGTAAGGAACAGGCACAGCCAGGTGGCTTAAGCCCCCCACTGCTCCGGTCTCCCTGCCACCAGTGACCACCGGCACCACACCGCAGATGCCCGCAGGACTCGGGGTGGCTACGACGCGATGCTGGTTCGACCCGGCTGCGTGGGAGCTCCAGGGAGATGCGGGAGCGGAGGCGGCTTGTCCCTGTGCCACCCGCTCCTGCTCGCACACGCCTTCCGAGCTCAGACAGAGCTGACTTTGGAGACAGTCTGGCTCAAAACCACACTGCCACATCGGCTTATTTCGGGTTCGAAATCCAGACATCCTGCCCACGGTCCAAAGCAGCAGATTTGGTGGGGTTGTGCTGTGGGATCGTAGGGAAAGGAAGGACTTTCTCCATCTCGTCTGCCACCAGCAGCCAGACAAAGAGCTGGCCAGAGAGAGAGAGCAAAGGTGCTGGCTCTCCCTTCCCCTCTGCTCGGACAGCAGGGGGTGGAGGGTGATTAGGAAGTAATTTGCTATGCGGTTCTGCATGAATGTTCATTTGCACCAGTAAATGTCATGATATTCCAGAGAGCAGGGGTCTGGTCTCTGCATCCTCCCTTAGAGAGTTAATGAGGCCTCAAAAGATCTCTTTGATTAGGATCCCTGTGCTCAGCCTTTCCCCCCTCCCGTTTTCATACAGCTCTCTGTAAAATAAATAAATATCTTTAGAAAATCCCAAACAACAACAACAAAAAAGAATCCAATAGGTGTAGACTCTTTGGGGCCTTTAATTGCTTTTGAAATGCTAAATGAATACCCACAGTGCAGAGCCAGACTCGAAGTCTCCACGCGGCCGCCTACCTGGCCAGGGATGAACATCTCCCTCCCCTGCACCAGCTTTGGACCAGAAACGCAGACAGCACACCAACGGGGACACGCGGGGGATGGAACCGGCCCAGGACACAGCCGATCAGGAAGCACGCGGATGGCAGTTCCCCCGCGGGTCTGCCCAAACTCAAAGCTTTTACTTTGTTTGGGTAACGACGGTGGTGTTTGGGTCCCTGCCTGGATCCCACCCGCTGTGCTCCACGACAGGGTTACGACTGCCCACCGCCCCTGGCACGTCCCTCTCGCCCTCAGGAGCGGCGACAAGATGAACATTTTTCATCTTAGTAGCTTTTCCTGGTGGTCAGTAGCTTCTGTGCGCAAAGAACTCATGTTTTTCCGGGTGAAACACCCAGGCATTGGTTTTCTGCCGGATGTGTGCGAGGTGCAGCATCCGCATTCGCCTTTAAAGCCACCAAGATGTGCCGTGACACGGCCCTGAGCACGTGGGTTAGCTCGCGAGCGGCTGGGCCGATTCCAGCAGCAGCTTCAGGAGAAGGGCTGGAACCAACAGCTCGAAGAAACACTGAGGGATTCACTTCTGGTTGAGTCGCTAAGTCCCAGGAGGAAGGCCCCCGTAATCCCATTACCCAGGGAAGTTTGGCAGCTCTTCGCCTTGCTGACAGCATCCTTCCTCAACCCCTGTAGGCAAACACGGCAGAAACCAGAGCTCAAACCACACCTACGACACTGCGGGTCCTTGGCCCAAAGAACAGCCGGCCAGAGGAGAACAATTCCCGTTTTACCAGGGTCACGGCAGTACGGCATGGCACCGACCGGTCGCTGAGCTGGGTCAGACTGGGCTCCTGATTAACTATAACCCAAAGGAAGGTGCTGGGAGACAAATCTTCAGGGCTTCAGCAGATGGGGGTGGGGAGAAAACCTGAATTTCTTGATTACTGCCAAGGCTGCAAACAATCCATCCTCTCCTCCCGCTCTCGGCAGATCGGGGCCGCCACTCGCTCAGGCCATTTAATTAATGGGAAAGAACAAATGATAAATGTTCACTTTAAATGAGGGGAGAAGAAAAACAAAAGACGACAGCTATGGAGTGGAGGAGAGAGGTCCTCCTCCCGCCCAGCAGTGGGGCAGGAGAGGCACACGATGGAGGAGATGCCGGGGAAGTGCTGGGCTCATCTGCGGGGAGGGCTCCGTGCACTCTGATCCCAGAGCAGTGCGTTAATTAAAGGGAGAGGTGCCAGGTGGAGGAGGGAGATCTGACGGATCAGCGGCTGTCACTTTGATATTTGAAGGCGGTCAAGTGTCCCTGCTCGCAGCTGGACAAGTTTAGCAGGGCTCCTCTCTCCTGGCTGGAGCGCAGAGGCAACACAGGGGGAGGAGGAGACCCTCCGGCTTCTGCCCACCCTCGCCTGTGCCACCATTCCTTTAATCCACCGGCAAGGGGACGGGGCAGCTCGACACACCGCCCGAAAAGTAAGGGAGATGTGTTTTAAACAGCCTCGCTGGGGGGAAACAGGGGATACCTCCGCCTCCCCTCCACGCACCAGCAGCCGCAGGTGGGCGACACGGTGGGAGATGCACCGGATCTGCACGCCGGGGACAGACACCCACTGAAGAAATACAAGATGACCAAGCAGATGGCGCGAGATGCCTCTGCTGGCGTGCTGGGACTGGAGTCTGCTCGGCTTCCAGGGCAACAAGCACTAAAATACCCTTGAACGCAAACATATCTATGATATCCCTCATTTTTAGGGCAAAACACCAGGTCCCAGGAGGACGGTGACGCCTTGTGGGGTATGGTTGATTCGGTACCACTTCCACACCAACCTCGCTGGGTTCGGTGCTCGCGTGCTGACACCCGAGCTGCAAATCTTCACCCGTGACCAGAGATGGGAATGGCCACTTGTCCTGGTTTGAGGGACACTACTGTGGACCACCAGGGCTGTCCGCACTGCGCATCCTGGACCCGCGGGCTTCTCGCTGGAGGATGGAGAGAGCTCTGCCCTCTGCTTGATGATTTCAGAGCTCTCTCAAGATGCCGTACCAGTCAGGCGGACGTTAACCCCTCTTCACAGTCAGGGAGCAAAGGCAGGGAGTAATTTCCCCTCCAAAGCCTGGTAGAAAAATCCCTGACCATCTCCCTGTCCTTGCTGTCTGGCTACAGGGCAGGTGGCAGCAACAGATGACATCAGAGCCCAGCAGAGCGGCAGATCCAATTACTCCCTAAGAAAAGTAACGTGCTCCGAAGAGCAGATCTGACAAGAGCAGGAGGACCAGCCACCTCTAATTAATGCTGCCATGAGCAGCAAAGCATGTCCCCAGCCTGCCATCTCCGAGAGACGGCGTGGGCACCTGCCAGCAGCAGGGCCACAAGGGAGCCCGACCGCTCGCCCCTCTGCAAGAGGAAACCACGGGGGGGGACGTGCCAGGCAGGTTTATCCCGGCCCCTCGCAGCGGGATGGCCGGCAAGTGGCATTCAGATGGAAAGCTGGAGCGTGCCGGACTCGCTCAACCTTTGCTTCCAGTGTATGGAAGTGTAGGGAAAGCACCTGCCCTGCGAGCCTTATGCTCAGTCAACCACGTCTGGATACTCCCCACCGCATCCCAGCCGTGGTCCACCACGTTCTAGAGGGGAGAAGAGCATTTTGTTCCATGTGGAGGAGGCTCACCCTTTGGAAGACAACTACTCAGCAACTAGAAATACCCTTTGGCTCCTGCAGCGCCTTGGAAAGAAGAATGCGGTCAGCGATGCTCCGAGCCTCAGCTGGATTCAGCCTCTCCAGGCTTCCAAGTCCTGCACTCGGCGCAGGAGGCAGAACCAGGCTGGAGTGGAAGGACAGCAGGGCTGGGGACTCTACGGTCAGGGTTTGGGAAGGCTTGAAGCCTTCCAAGGAGAGCAGAACTCAGCCATCCAACCCATGAGAAACCTGACTCGCACCAGCACCGTAAGCAATCAGACCTAAAGGCTCCCAGGAGAAGAGTGTTTTGCTTTCAAGAGTCGATTTCTGGGGAATGGAGCTGTACCTCCATTGACAAGGACCATCCCATCCAGCAATGCCGAGGCAGCTCCGAGTTCCGGGAGCTAATGCGGATCTATTGCTTTGGTGGAAAGAGCTCTGCCTTCGTAGCAGCGATTAAATCAAGAGAGAATATCGCATGAGTCACCACCTTCGGTCCAGCACAGTGCCAGGATTTACAGAGCATCCCTAATGGCACGCCACTCAGCCCCGCTCGTGACAGACCCCGCCGCCTTCAAGAGCCCACTTCAAGCCTTTTAAATCCTGCCCAACACCTGCCAACCGAAATGCATCCAAACAAGGACCCCTGGGTACCGCTGGCCACGCACGGCCCTTCCAACAGGGCTTTTGTTTCTCCTCCTCTGGTTTCTATAACAGAACATCATTTTCAACTCCCTCCCGAGCACCCCCAGTTTGTAGCAACAGCGTCAAACCCCCAGCCGAGATCTTGAGAACACAAAACATTCATCTTCCTGTAGGTAATTTCAATTTTAAAATCGCAGTTTACAGCGTCGTTAAGAACAGTTATTTAAAAATTAAATCCGGTCTGTGAAATTAATAGAGGTGGACTGCTAAAAAGCAATTTTCTCTAGGAATTGAACATGTTCCTCCTTTGGAGTCTCAGTGATTATTTCTGTAGGCATCTACATCTGGCTTCCAGCACGCCAACCCGTTCTGGGCCTCCAAAGACAAGACAGAAACTGGGAAAGGCCTTACAGTTTCTTGAAGAATCAGTACTCGCCTCCCACGGCGAAAACCAATTAATTCTGGGGCTGTGAAAGAACCCAGCCGAGCTCCCTTCCCTGGCGGCAGCGCCTGTGTTCCCCTGAGCGGCAGCTGCTGCAGCCCCTGTGCCACGTGGCTGCAACAAAACCAGGACCGGCCCAAGCAAAGTCATTGCCCTGCTACAATAAACACAGCTCAACGCTGAGGGTTCCGGCCAGGCGCCTTCTGATGCCTGCACGAGACCCAGAACTTCCCCAGCTCCCAGTCCCCGGCTGCCTGGAAACACAAGAAAAAAAACTCTGGTGGACAAAGTTTGGGCACTCACCGAGGGGCGCAGACGTGCCTTACCTTCTGCGCCTGAGCAGGTTCCGTCAAGACCAGAGTGAAAAGACCCAGGCAGATCTCCTCGTGCTGCGGGGTTCCTTTACATATCTGGGAGAGAAAGAGGCAAGCGCCGTCGGTGAGCGGGCGAGATGGGACGTTAGGGGACGGTCAGGGAAGCAACAGGAGGAGGAAACCCCTCTCCAACCCACCAAATGGGTGCTCAACGGAGCACCCAGCACCCAGCGAGGAATTCAAAGCGGGATCACAAGGGAAGACAGAAAACATCCAGGGTTTCTCGAACACTTGTACCCTGTTGCAAAGTTAGCGCTGGTGCAAATCTCTTGGTACCGAGAGCTTTCCAGTGGTTTCCGTCAGACCACTCCAGGATCTCTGGTTACTGAGGGGCAACAAAGCCTCAGACTCTTGCCCGTGGTTGAGGCCCTGGCCGGGCTCTTCTTACAGACTTTCCTACAACCTCGTCATCAAGCGGGAAAGTGTTTCACGAGCTTCAGAGCCCTAAAAATCCAGCCTGTGTTGCCAACCTTTTCCCATTAAGGGAAAGTAACTCTGTGCCACTGACTGCAACAGCCCAAGGTGTTCCGGGGAGGAAAAAATGCAACCACCATGTCTGAGAGCCCATTAACGTGTCAGACGACAGCTTCCCTTATACGGTAACATCTGCAGCTTGCCGGCAAGTATTTTAAGCCCATGCAGAGTTAGAAATAAATGCTCTGTCCCTCAACAGAAAGGCCGAACCTGCCCTTTCCAGGTCTGGAGTCCGGCTGTTTGGAGGCCAGGAAAAAGCTGATCCAAGCAGCGCAGTAGAAAAAAAATATAGGAGAAATGCAAACAGCAGCAGCACACGCACAGTGACGGAGCCCTGCGTGCGTGCACACGTACACAGCACCCGTGCGCTGGGAGACACACAGGCTCGGCCACATTTCAGCAAGAAATTGCACTGCAGGTTGGCTTCCAAACAGGCCATTAGGCACAGACTAAAGCCACGGTGTCGCTTTGTCTTTTAACTGTAAGAGCTCTGGGAATCCTTGACAGGCTGAGAGCGGCGAGAGCACTCTGCTCCCCAGCCTCTTCCCATCCGCCTGGTCTTTGAGCCTCGCTCATAGCGCCCGCACCCACTCCCTCGGAGGGAGCGCCGTGCAGGTACAATACACCACGAGTTATTTCCTCCAGACAGGATTTCTCATCTCTCAAGGAGCTGACACTTACGTGAGCATTGAGGGCATCGTTAGCTTCCCTCTCCGACAGCCCGTTGGTTAGTGAAGTCACGATGCCCACGCATCTCTCCAGTCTCTGAAAGAGAGAGAAGCCAAACATCACGAACTGGGAAGCACAAACACTCCAGCACATCCTCGCCGGCACAAGGGAGGGCCGAGGCTGCTTTGACCCCCACCCAAACACCTGAACAGACAGAAAACCAGCCAGCGAGGCAACAGCCGCTCTTGGCTCGTGTCAAGGCTCCGAACCTCCTGCCAGCTGGAGAAGCCACCACTTCATCAACGTTCATTTATTCGCAGGTTTGGGCTTTAAATACTCTGCTGACACCACTCGAGGAGCCAAAAAGCAAATGTGTGATTATTGGGCGATACTAATACTGATGTCACTTTGATATGAGGCCAAGACACTGTTGTGCAAAGGCTGAATTTGAGGCAGGGCTGTCAGTCCTCGCTCTGAGCGCGGAGCTGCAGCCCGGGACGACGAGCTGTCCCTGTCCCGGCATCCAGCAGCTCCCGTCCATCTGGGAACCCCGGGCTGCGGGGCAGCAGCCTGGAAACCTTCTGTCCTCCTCACTTAACGTCTGAGCAACTGCTGGCTGAGAATAAGCAGCAGGAGCAGATGTTCGCATGCAAACGCCCCGAGGGATGAAGTGACGGGAAGGGCCACAAAGTCAGGAGTGGTAAGTTACAAGAGCGCAGGCATGGAAATACTTGGAAAAGCAAACGGCAAAGGCTTCCACTCCACTGGAGAGAATTCAGAGCTGTCCCCTCTCCATGTAGAACTGGTTTCTTCTCTCCGGCGGTCTGGGCACCGGTGTTAGCCGATGTTGGCCTCTGGAGTGAGGAAAATGTGAGCAGAGCAGTGTGACTCCGGGCACGGGGATGCCATCTCCTCTCCCCACCTCGCGGCGCCGTCTCAGACACGGTGACGGAAGGTCCGCGTGGACTCAGGGGCTCACCACATGCTCTGGCACCAGCAGTGACACCCGAGAGCCTGCAGACGGGTGGAGAGCAGGGATCCAAGGGCTCCTTTAACGCCGGGGTCTCGCTCTCCCACTACGGCTTGCATGGCGAGATGGGGTCTAAATGGGTCTAAATTAAACCCCACCATAAAGAGCTCCATGGCCACGCGAGGGAGATGTGCCCTGTCGTCTTTGCTGGTGCCACCACTTCCATGCCAGAGCCACGGACCCAGCTGGACCGTTTCAGCCACGGCAGCGGCTCGAGGGAAAAGAGGTCTCGCTTTCCTGGAGTTTCCTCGGAGTCTACAGTTAACGGAGCACCTGGGAGAAGCGGCAAAAGCAGCCCCGGACAGGCAAAAAGCAGGTTACGAGAAGGTTATTTCTACAAAGTCACTTTTTGATGAAAATGCAAACACATCGCGCCCATCATGGAACTGATCAGCGACTCCTCTGCATATCAAAGGGGCTGCGGGGAAGAAGCCTTTGAGAGAGAGGTCAGCAGTTCTCCCCTCCCGGGCAAAGCGAAAGACGAGGGACTGGTCAGTAAGGCAGAGATAATGCCTTTGAGAACTGGCTTTGTTCCGGGCCCAGCGATGGCATTATGAAAGAGCAATGGGGCAAAACCCATGAAAATCTCAACTCTAAAGCAGATGAATTATTTGAAAGGGAGGACAAGATCCAGCAGCTGAAAAAACAGAGTTTGAAAAATCCCAGTGAGAAACAAGACAACTTGTTGGCAGATAATGCGGCCAATGAGCCACCAGAAGAGCTTTGCAAGGAACTTCAAGTGTCAAATAACGTCTTTGAGCTGAGACCTGCCATTGGACCTGCAGGATCGGGGTTTGCTGTTCCCTTCTTGGGATAAACAGGAGACGCACCAACTCGCTACCGCCAGGTACAGAGGTTATTTGAAAACAGTATTTCTACCTTTGAGCAAGTTTAATGTTTCACGCTCCCATAAAAACCTCTGCTGCCTCTACCAAAGCCCACAGTGGATCAAGACGATAATTCCTCCGCGTTACCAGCTGGTATGGGATATATTTTTATGATATACCAGTCCTTCCCATCACATCTTTCGCCCCAAAACGGATGTGTTCAATTACTGCCACCAGCAGCTCTGACCACTGCTAGAAGGAAAGACCAGAGGAGGTTTTTCCCTAAACATGGCAGCCTGTTGACTGCGAAAACTCCACGTGCAATGATCACGCACGGTTTTTCCTGTGTACGTTCCGCTTCCTGTTTGTTGGAGTCTTTTAACACAAGAAACACGAAACTTGCGACAATAAATCCATCAGCGCTCAGGAGTATAATTAATACCCGAACCAGTTTCTCCCAACTGACCGAGCTTTTAGTCAAAAGCGCTGCTTTCCAGTGGTTTGAGAGAGGCACCGGAGGAAGGTTTGCTGGATAAAAATATCTCTGGGAAGTCTTCTCCTGGGACTTCTGTTTGCTCGGATACATCACCTTCGCCAAACTTGATCTCCATCACACCCGCTGACCCCCGGCTCCTTCCAGACCTGACGTTCTCAAGGAAAGCTCCGGGTGGGAGCCACCCAGACCCCAGGAGACCCGCTTCGGTAGCCCAGAGCCCATTTCCAAGCCCAACCGAAGTTCCCAGCCATGCCAGGCTCGCAGAGTTACACGGGTCCGAAGCTGGGAACGTTCTGTCCAGACCTGGACAGGACCCAAAACACACACGGGGACCAACGACCGCTTTGAAGGAATATAAATACACTCCAAATGGCAAAGGACAGTTTCCAGACCTTGAGACCTAGTTGTTCCAGTTACCACCCTGTTTTTCTCCTGCAATTGAAACCCAACATGGTATTTTTTTTTTGTCTGCACGGCTTCACGAGCCCCAAATACGCTCGTTTCCATCACACAATAAATAACCAGTCTCTCCCACAAGTCTAGCAGAGCACGAGAGCATCACTGCCCCCATGGCACCGGGGAAGCCGGCCCTACGTCCCCGCGCACTCGCTGAGCTGACCCTGCGAGCCAGATGGAAACCAGTGTTACAGAAGGGCCCCAGCACCGTCTCCGCCTCACTCGGGTCCCTGCAGCGGCTCTTCCGCAGCTCCTCCACACCAGGAACAGATCCTAGTTGTCCTGGGGAGACCCCAAACTTTCCCCACCTGTAAAAAAAAACATCCCTCTTTTCCCAGACAAAGCTCAATGGGCAGCAGGAGAGCGCTATGTAACACTGGGGCCGGTGAACACTGGTCAGAAAGTTTCCCGGCCACTGGGGTGATGAGTTCTATCGGTGCTCAGCCTTCATAACCCCACTCCGCACCCTGCAAGCGGGCCTGGGGTGAGGCACGCAGGGGCCCCGGGGCTGTGAGGTGGGTTTTGCTTAGAGCGAGCCCCCTCCCTGCACCGGGCTGGGTAAGGGGAGCAGCCTGTGTCCCCCCCCCCCGAGCCCATAACCCACCCCCTGGAGCCCGCCCCTGCCCCCAGCCCCAGGCACCTACCTCCTCCAACTCATCCTTGGCATCCAGAAGAGTGGAGACCAGCAACTTCCCTCCTCCTGCTGTTCCCCCCTTCCCCTTCTGCATTTCCATGGCTGGGGGGGGGGGAGGGGGCGGGGAGAGGGGGCAGGGCAGCTCCTATCCAGGGGGCTTGGCCTGAGAGGAGCCCCCCCTTTTTCCTTGGCGATCCCCCCCACCCAGCGCTTCCTCGTAGGAGGAGGGGAGGGGGGGGTGTTTATGGGATATAGCCCCCCTCCGGAGCACCCCCCCCACTCCTGCAATGGGGTGGAGGGGACGGGGGCACCTCAGGGGCTTCACCCCGAGGGGGGGCGATACAGGGGGTCGGAGGGCTGTCTCCCCTTCACAGGGGCAGAGGGGCTGCTCTTTGACTAGGGCAGACCGGGGGCCTGCAGCCTCGCTGGGGGGCCTGTGCTCGGGGTGGGGGGGGCCCTACGGGAGGGTGCTGTGGGGCAGGGTGGGGGTTATGGAGGGATCCGGGGGGGGAGCTGTGGGGAAGGGGGTCCCGGGGCGGGCAGGGGGTCCCCGTCGGCCCTGCCAGAGGAGGCCCGCGGGAAAGGAGCCCCCCGGGGGAGGCCTGCGGTGAGGGTGGGGGTGGCCCGGGGGTGGCCCGCCGCGGTGCCGGGGGTGACAGGTGCCCCGGGGCGAGGCGGGGCGGGCGCTGCGGCTGCCGCCGGGGCCGGGGGGGCTCCGCCGGGAGGCGGGGGGGGGTGTCTCGGTGCCGGGGGGAGGGGAGCGGCGGCTCCGCGCCCCCCGCCCAGCGCCGCCGACCGGAAGTCACTGGGAGAGGGACGGGAGGGCCCGGGGGGAAGAGGAAGCGCGGGGCGGCCGGAAGCTCCCGCCCCCTTCCGCCTCCTGGCCAATGGCAGCAGGGAGTGGGCTCGGAGTGACAGCGCGGGCAGCCGGCCGCGGAGGGGGCGGGGCCTCGGGGAGCGGGTCGGCCAATGGGGAGGCGGGGGCGGGACCTGCCCCGGGCGGACGCTCCGCCCTCCCGCTCCCGGGGCGCCGCGTGCGGCCGGGACCCCCCGAGAAACCCCCGGGTCGGGGACGGCCGGGACCCCCTGGGGACCTCGGGACCCCCCGGAACGTGCATCGCCGGGACCCCGGCAGCCTCAGGACCCCCCGGGACCCCCCCGGAACGTGCATCGCCGGGACCCCGGCAGCCTCAGGACCCCCCGGCACCCCCCCGGGGCGTGTCTCGCCGGGACCCCCCTCTCCCTCCCCCGGGGCAGCCCCCTCATCCCCTGCCCTTGTCCCCCCCAGCCCCTTCCCCACACCGTGGCAGCCGCCCCGTCCCGGCTGCTCTGGCACCACGGAGCCCCCCCTGAAAAGACACCCCCCCCCGCGGGGTGCCCCCCTCTTGCAAAGTCCCCTCCCGAGGCCCCCCCCCCAGCCCCCACCGAGACCCACGGCGAGTGCGTACACACCAGCTTTATTACAAAAATTAGAGCTCTAGTGACCCCCGCCCGGGGCCTGGGGGTGTCCCCGGCCCCCCGAGTGTGTCCCCCCCCCGCCACGTCCCCACGGAAGTGTCCCCCCCGCCCCGCCGGCCTCGGCCCTGCTCCTCCTCCTGCCGCGGGGCTGCTGGGGGTTTGGGACCCCCCCGGGACAGTCGGGGTCCAGCCTGGGGAGCGCGGTGCGGGGGGGGCGCCCAGCCCCTGGCGGTGCCCCCCGGCCCGGGGGGGTCCTTGGCGGTGACACCGGGCACGGCCCCGCGGGCCCTGGGTGCTGCTGGGGGGGGGGGGGGGGGGTGTCAGCCCCGGGTGCTGCCCCCCCGCTCCCCCAGCAGCCAGTAGGTCCGCATCTTCCCCTTGCCCTGCCGAGAGAGGGGGGGCGGCGTGAAAGGGGTGCGGGGGGGGCTGGGGGGCGGGGGGCGGGCATTGTCCCCGGGACCGGGGGGCGTGGGGGGGGCGTTCCCGCAGCAGGTTTGGGTGCAGGGGGGGTATCCCATTGCCCCAGGGGATGGGGTGCGGGGGGGGGGGGGGTGTCATTGCCTCAAGGATGGGGGTGCGGGGGGGGGTATTTCCTCAGTGGTTGAGGTGGGGGGGGGGATCAGGGTGCAGGGGGGGACCCATTGCCCCAGGGGTTGGGGTGCAGGGGGGGGCGGGGGGCGGGCCCATTTCCTCAGCGGGGCTGCGGGATGAGGATGCAGAGGGGGGGACCCAGCTGCGGGGGACCCCCCTGGGGCAGCCACCGGGGGGGGGGGGGAGGCAGGGCTGTTGGGAGGCCGTGGCGGGGCGGGGGGGGGGGGGGTGTCACCTTCATCTCCACGTCCCCCCGCAGCTCCAGCTCGAAGCAGCCGAACTCCTCCAGCACCGCCTTGGTCACCGCCGAGATGTGGATCTTCAGGGCTGGCGGGAGGCGGCACCCTCAGCACCCATGGGGGTGCAGCAGCCCCCCCCAGCAGCACCCATGGGTGCCCAGCCTCCTCCCAGCCCCGGCAGCACCCACGGGTGCCCGGCCCCTCACCTTCCCCGTTGGACTCCATGCGCGAGGCCGTGTTCACCGTGTCCCCGAAGAGGCAGTACCGCGGCATCTTGAGACCCACGACGCCGGCGCAGACGGGTCCTGGGGGACACCCAGTGAGCCCCCCCCCCCCCCCCAACGCTGGTCCCCAGTCCTGACCCCCCTCGCCGGGGACTCCCACCCATGTAGGTGCCATGTCCCCATCTCCACTGACTTTGTCCCCGTCCCTGCTGACCCGTGGGGTGCCATGCCCTCGTCCCCGTCCCTGCTGTCCCATGTGGCTGCCTTGTCCCTGTCCGCACGTGGATGCCATGTCCCCGTCCCCACTGACCCGTGTGGATGCCATGTCCCTGTCCCCATCCCCGCTGACCCATGGGGTGCCCTGTCCCCGTCAACCCGTGTGGATGCCATGTCCCCGTCCCCATCCCCGCTGACCCATGGGGTGCCATGTCCCCATCCCTGTCCCCACTGTCCCGTACAGCTGCCCTGTCCCCGTCCCCGCTGACCCATGGGGTGCCCTGTCCCCGTCCCCATCCCCACTGACCCATGGGGTGCCCTGTCCCCGTCCCCGCTGACCCATGGGGTGCCATGTCCCCATCCCTGTCCCCACTGTCCCATACAGCTGCCCTGTCCCTGTCCCCGCTGACCCATGGGGTGCCCTGTCCCCGTCCCCATCTCCACTGACTCATGGGGTGCCCTGTCCCCATCCCCGTCAACCCGTGTGGATGCCATGTCCCCGTCTCCATTCCCGCTGACCCATGGGGTGCCTTGTCCCCATCCCCATCCCCGCTGACCCATGGGGTGCCATGTCCCCATCCCTGTCCCCACTGTCCCGTACAGCTGCCCTGTCCCTGTCCCTGCTGACCCATGGGGTGCCCTGTCCCCGTCCCCGTCAACCCGTGTGGATGCCATGCCCTCATCCCCATCCCTGCTGACCCATGGGGTGCCATGTCCCCATCCCTGTCCCCCCTGTCCCATACAGCTGCCCTGTCCCCACGCTCCCCCGTCCCCGCTGACCCGTGTGGATGCCGATGCGCAGCTTGAGCTGCTGCTGGGGCCGGTGGCGGATGCGGAAGGAGCGGACGGCGTCCAGCAGCGCCAGGGCCATGCGGGCAACCTCGCGGGCGTGCAGCTTGCCATTGCGCACCGGCAGCCCCGACACCACCATGTAGGCGTCCCCGATCGTCTCCACCTGGGTAAGGGGGACATGCCATGGGTGCAACGCCAGCTCCGGGGCGTCCAGCGTTGCCCTGTGTTCGTGCGTGTTCACGCGCGTCTTCACCTTGTAGACGTCGAAGTTGTCGATGATGGCGTCGAAGCAGGTGTAGAGGTCGTTGAGCAGCGTCACCACCTGCATGGGGGTGCTCTCGGCTGACAGCGCCGTGAAGCCCACGATGTCGCTGAAGTAGATGGTGACGCTGTCGAAGGCCTCCGCCTGCACCGTCTCCCCCCGCTTCAGCTGCTCCGCCACCGAGCTGGGGGGGCAGGCGGGATGTGAGTGGGGGGGGCACAGCCCCCCAGCCCCTCCTGGGGGCATGGCGTCCCCAGTCCCCAGCCTCCAGCCGTGCCGGGGGTCTCCAGCCCTCTGAGGACCCCCAGCCCTGAGCCATGATGAGGGGCCAGGGTTGTCCCTGGTTCCTCCGAGGACCATCCCCCAGGATCATCCCTGACCCCTTTAGGTACCCCAAGCCCCACAGAGCCATGGCAGAGGGTCCTCGGGGTCTCCAGCCCTCCAAGCACCCCCAGCCCTGAACCAGTCAGGGGTCCCTGGCCCCTCCAGGCACCCTGCGCCATGCAGCATCCTGGGGGGGTCCCCAGTTCCTCCAATCACCCCCAGCCCCAAGCCACATGGGGGTCCTTGGGGTCCCCAGGGGATCCCCAGCCCCTCCAAACACCCCCAGCCCCAAGCCATGTGGGGGTCCTTGGGGTCCCCACCCCAGCCATGCAGGACACCCATGGGGAATCCCAGCCTGGGGGCAGGCAGGGGATGCCCGTGTGGTGCCCCGGGGTGCCCGGCAGTGGGGGGGTGCAGAGAAGGCCGGGCTCCCCCCGGTGCTCACTGGGGCAGGATCTGGTAGAGCAGAGCCTCAGCCTTGCGCTTCTCCTCCAGGTAGGCTTGGGTTCGCTCCTCCACCAGCTCCTCCAGGTTGTTGGCGTACTGCTCCATGCGCGACAGCAGGTTGTCCAGGATGTTGCTGCTGCTCTCCCTGCGGGCAGGGGGTGAGCACCCACCTGGGAGGCCCTTTTCGGGGTCACCCATCACCCCTGGGGCTGGGGGAGGCCAAGGTACCTGTTGAACTTGCGCAGCTGGACCTTGATCTGGTTGAAGTCGGGGCGCTCCAGGACGTCCTCGGCCCAGCAGTGCTGCATCAGCTGGCCCAGCTCCTCCATGTGGCACCCCACGTTGGCCGAGGGGCGGAAGCTGGGGCGCTCCCCGCTCTTCACCCGCTCAATGATCTCTGCGGGGCCAAGAAACCATCAGCGGGTCCAACCACCCATCACAGCAGGACCAACCACTCGGGAGCAGTTCCAAGCACCCATCACAGGTCCAAGCATCCATCAGCGAGGCCAACCACCCCTCAGCTGGTCCAAGAACCCATCAGCTGGTCCAATAACACATCAGCAGGGCTAAGCACCCATCACAGCATGTCCAAGCACCCATCAGGTGAGGCCAATCACCCATCAGCTGGTCCAATCTCCATCAGTTGGTTCAAGCACCCTTCATCTGGTCCAAGCACCCATCAGCAGGTTCAGGCACCCATCAGCAGGTCATACAATGCATCAGCGAAGCCAACAACCCATCAGCTGATCCAAGAACCTGTCACAGCAGGTCCAACAACTCATTAGTGGGGCTAAGCACCCATCACAGCAGGTCATAGCACCCATCAGAAGGTCCAAGCACCATCAGCAAGGCCACAAGCCCATCAGCTGGTCCAATAACCCATCAGCAGGTCAAAGAACCCATCACAGTGGGTCTAAGCACCCATCAGCTGGTCCAATCACCCATCAGTGGGGCCAAGCACCCATCAGTTGGTCCAATCGCCCATCAACAGGTCCCTGGCCCCATCACCCCAGCCCTCCTGCTCACCTTTGGGGCTCAGGTCCAGCCCCTCCACATAGAAGACACCATTGCGCAGGGCGATCTCTTGCAGGATGATGCCAAAGCTGTAAACGTCGCCCTTCTGCGTGCCGCGGGCCGGCGGTGACTCCATCCGCAGCAGCTCCGGCGCCGTCCACAGCTTCTCTGTGCCACCAGGGAGGGGACTCAGCCCGGGCAGGGACCCCAGGCGGGGGCTGCTCCTGGGGCTGGGGCTGGGCAGGGTGCTCACTGGCGAAGAGCGCGTGGGAGTCCTCGCCATCGGGGGCCACGCGGAAGCTCTCCAGCCCGTAGTCGGTGATCTTCAGGACGAAGCGGCTGTCCACCACGCAGTTGGAGGACTTGAGGTTCCCGTGGGAGACGATCACCCCATTGTGCAGGAACTGCATCCCCTGGCGGGGCGGAGAGCGGTTGGACCTGGTTGTCACCCCCTCCGTGGGAACCGGGGACCCCGTGGGAACTGGTTTCCTGGTGGGAACCGATGCAATACCTTGACGATGTCATGGGTGAGGGAATAGCGGAACATCCAGTCCAGCGTGATGCTCTCGTTCTCCAAGATGTCCTGGGGACACGAGGGTCACATTGACGTCCCCCCACCATGGATGGTCTCGGGATGGGGAACAACATCCATCTGCCCCCTGCAGTCGGCTCCTTCCCACGCTGGGCAGCCCCAAGGCTGGGTGACGGGGAGCAGGGACCCCAGTGGTACCTGGAGGCTCCCGCGTGGGCAGTACTCGGTCAGGATGCAGATGTTGGGGGGGTCAGTGCAGGCACCGATGAAGCGGGTCAGATGCTCGTTTTGGACATCCCGCATCTAAGGGGGAGCAGGGTGTGAGACTGGGCTCCCGCCATGTCCCACCCCACCCAGGGGGACGCCGGGCTGGGCACCCCCATCCCACCACGCGGCGCCGAGCCGGGGTCCACCTACGTGCTTCAGCTCGAACAAGACCTTGCGTGTCAGCTCGATGCGCTTGCGGTTGAGGTGCTTCACGGCCACGAGGTTGCCCTGGGGAGACACGGGGTGGTGGGTGCCCGGTGGGCTCAGGGGTGCCTGGTGGGGTGGTGGGTGCCCCGTCGGATGGTGGGTTCCCATCCCTGCTCCCATACCTTGTAATATGCCGTCTTGGCGTAGACCTGGAACTGCCCCTCCGTGGTCATCAGCGAGCCGTAGTTGGAGCCCCTCTGCGGGAAGGGAGGTGGGGTGAGCCCGGTCCCCGTCCCCGGGGCAGGGCTGGGGACGGCATGGGTGCTCACCAGGGAGAGGGTGAGCTTGCTGCCGGCGCTCCGGAGGTGTTTCTCCAAGCTGCTCATCTGCACGTCCTCCCAGCGGATACGCCACAGCTCGGCCGCCAGCTCCTTCTCCAGCTGCAGCTTCCTGCGCCGGGAGGGCAGGGTGAGACCCCGCCATGTCCCCCCCTCCCCGGTCCCACCACCACCGGGGACATCAGTGGGGAGGTCCCTCCCCAAGCCGGTACCCTACCTGTAGATGAAGAAGGAGGTGACGGTGATGGCCAGGAGGATCAGGCTGACCACGAGGGACAGGACCTCCAGGGTGGACAGGTTGGCTGCAGAGCGAGAAAGGGGTGGTGAGGGGCTGGCGGGTGCCTGGGTTGGGGGTCCCGCGTTGTGTGTGTCCCCCCCGGACACCACCCACCTTTGCGGCACAGCGGGTCGCTGTTATCGAAGCCACAGGGGGGGACGTCGGAGGGGACCACGTTCCCCGGCCAGTGGATCTCGCGCCCCGGCACCATCTGGATCTTCTTGGTGGTGCCGTTGTAGTTGGCCACGATCTTGGGGCGAGAAATGGGTGGGAGGAGGCCCCCGGCCGCCCCGCGGGACCAGCTGCCCCCGCGCCGGGGCTCACCTGGAAGTCCCCCCGTGCCGGGTCCATGTCCCACAGGGAATAGTCGCTCTCCCGGTCCCCGTTCTCATCGATCTTCAGGAAGCCGGTGACGCCTGGGGACGGAGGGGACCCCAGCCCATGGGTGGGGGCTCCAAGCCCAAAATATCACCCTGGGAGCGGGGCAGGGGGGTGCCTGGCGGGACGGGGGTGGGGCTCACCGTAGAAGGTGCGGTTCCACATCTGGCGGGTGATGGCGGAGGCGTTGGTGACGGAGCCGCCCCGCTCCAGCGTCTCGTTGAGGGCCTGGGCGTAGAGCAGCACCCCGTCGTGGAAGGCGGCTGCGATGAAGTTCATCTGGGGGCACGGAGACGGTTTGGGGACGGGGCGCAGCCGGGGGTGCCCGTCCCCACATCCCCACCAGCCCCAGATCATCCCGCACCTCCTTGTCCCAAGCGGCCTCAGCTCCATCCTGTGCCTCTGCCTCCATCCCACGTCCCCTTGTCCCCACCTCCATCCCATGTCCCCAGCTCCATCCCATGTGCCCCAGGAGCTCCAGCTCCATCCCACGTGCCTTGTCCCCAGCTTAATCCAATGTCCCCCAACAACTCCAGCTCCATCCCACGTCCCTTGTCCCCAGCTTAATCCAGTGTCCCCCAGCAGTCCCAGTTCCATGCCACGTCCCCCAGAAGCTCCAGTTGCATCCCGTGTCCCACCTGTCCCCAGCACCATCCCAGGTCCCCCAGCAGCTCCGGCTCTATCCTGTGTCCCCTTGTCCCCAGCTCCATCCCACGTCACCCATCAGCCCCTGCTCCCTCCTGTGCCCCCCTTAGCCCCACGCCCCCCAGCTTTCCCAGTGCCACCGCCCCACATCCCACCAAGCCGTCCTTCATGGAGAAGTTGAAGTGGGCAAGCGCCTCCTCCTTCAGCCGTGCCAGGAAGGGCTGGTACTCGGGGTTTTCGGGCTCCTTGTAGGTGATGATGGTGACAGCCTGGGCCGGGGGACAGTGGCTGGCAGCGGGGACGGGGACCCTGGGGGTCTCGGTCTGCCGTCCTGCCCGGCCTGTCAACGGCCCACCAGCGCCGGAGCTGGGACCCGCGGCCATCAGTGGCAGCTCCTTCCTCCACAGTGGCCGCCAGTGGCAAGCAGGGGGGGACGGGGGCTGCTCCGGCACCCACTGCCCCCCATGCCCCGTCCCGGGGGCTGTGCATAGGGGTGGGCACCCGTGCACACACGGGGTGGGTGCCTGTGGCCATGCACACATGGGGGGTGGGTGCCTGTGCCCGTGTGGGTGGTGGGTGGGTGGTGGTGGGTGCCCATGGCCACGTACAGGTGGTTGGGTGCCCGTGGCCATGGACACGTGGGTGGTGTCCGTACCCACGTATACAAGGGTGGGTGCCCGTGCCCATGGACACCCATGTGGGGTGGGTGCCCATGCCCATGCCCGTGTGGGTGGGTGCCTGTGGCCATGCACACCTGTGTGGTGGGTGCCCATGGCCATGGACATATATGTGGGTGCCCGTGTCCATGGACACGTGTGTGCAGTGGGTGCCCGTGGCCATGCACACGTGGGTTGGTGCCCGTGGCCATGCACACGTGTGTGTGTTGGGTGCCCATGGCCACGTACATGCGGGTGGGTGCCCATGTGCACGTATGTGGGTGCCCGTGCAGCGCCCCGGGCTCACCTCGAAGGCTTGCCGGGCGCTGGCGTCGTGGCGGTCCCCCCTCTTCCACGGCCGCTGGGGCTCGGGGAAGCGGCTGCCCTGCAGGCTGGCCCCGAAGATGTCGATGTAGAAGAAGGCGTAGTCGCCGCGGGTCAGCCCCTCGCGCCCCGCCTGCAGCATCAGCTCCCGCAGCGTCTCCGGGGCGCAGCACACGTAGACGACTGCACGGGACGAGATGGCTCATGGCACCCCCCCCTCCGCCCACGACCCCCCCGTGCCTGGGGGACCCCGAGACCCTGCCATCCCTGGGAGACCCCAGCCTGCCATCCCAGGAGGTCCCCAGTTCATGCGGGAGGGGACGTGCGGTGGGTCCCGCGGGCGGATGCCGGGGAGCAGGGGGGGTCCCCAACCCGGCTGCCTGCCCCCCCCGCTCCATGCCCTGCCCGTCTCTGCCCTCCGCCGCGGGCGCCGGGCCGAGGTTTCCTGTTTTCCCGACTCCGTTTCCTCCTCCCTGCGGCCCAGATCGCCGGCAGAGATTGATTCTGGGTGGCGCGGTGACCCCGCTGGGTGCCCCCTGCCCTGCCACTGGGGTCCCCTTTGTCACGGGGTCATGGTGCCCATGGGACCCCCAGGTGCTGCCCAGCATGGGGCCATGGCCGTGCCACCCACCGGGACCCTGGTGACCCGAAATAGCACCCGCCGAGGCTCAGCAGCAAGATGGCGAGGCCGGGGACGGCCGGATGCCACCCACCCGGTGCCAGCCCTGTTGGCACCCGCTGCCCTGGTGCCACCTGGGACGGCTCCGACGGGAGAGGCTGGCAGGGATGGGGACGGGGACGGAGGCAGCCCAGGACACCGGGACGGAGGGGAGCGGGGCGGGCGACCATGCTCAGCAGCTCCCGGTGGGGCACGGCGTGGGGCAGGGGCCTGGGGGGGGGGATCGGGGGCAGCACACGCGTGTGCGGTCGTGCGACGTGTGTGTGCGCAGCTGTGCAGAGCCAGACGCAGCCGCGCACCGCCATGGACACCCGTGTGGGGCTGGGCACACCCGTGTAGTGCCATGAACAGCTGTGCAGAGCCGTGTACAGCTGTGCAGAGCCGTGTAGCGCCACGAACACCCATGTGGGGCTGTGCACACCCGTGTGGTGCCACGAACACCCGTGTGGGGCTGTGCCGAGCTGCGCACACCCGTGTGGCGCCACGAACACCCGTGTGGGGCTGTGCCGAGCTGCGCACACCCGTGCGGCGCCACAAACACCCGTGTGGGGCTGTGCCGAGCTGCGCACACCCGTGTGGCGCCACGAACACTCGTGTGGGGCTGTGCCGAGCTGCGCACACCTGTGCACATTTGGGCAGAACCGTGCAGAGCCGTGTAGCACCATGAACACCCGCGTGGAGCCGTGTTGAGCTGCACACACCCATGTGGAGCCGTTGCCCACCCGTGCAGTTCCCCCCCCCCCCGACCATCCCCATGTGTCCCCCGGAGCCGGTGCACGGCAAGACCCCCTCCCCCCAAACCGGTGCATCCCCCCCTTCCGTCACTCACTGCGCCCCTTCTGCTTGATCTCCTGGATGATGAAGGAGAAGTTGCCGCCGTCGCGGAAGACGACGTCCATGACGGTGAGGTTGCGCAGGGTGGGCAGCTGGACGTACAGCCCCTCGGCGGCGAAGAAGTACGGCCGGTCGTCCACTTTCTCGTCCCAGTACACCAGCAAAGCCCGCCGGGTCCAGTTGAAGCGGCGGTGGAGCTGCACGCCCAGTTCACCCAGTTTGCGGTGGCTGGGGCCGGCGCGGGTGGTCAGCCCGAACTGCTCCCGCTTGTCGTCGAAGCCGTGGGCTTCGGCGCCCGCCGTCACCAGGGGTAGCCGCCAGTGGCTAGTGAACCGGGCCACTGGGGCCGCCGTGTAGACGCAACCGGGTCCCAGAAAAGCGGCGGGGTGATGAGCCAGCCGTAGGTCGACGGCGGCCAACGGCGCGGCCATTTCGGAGCAAACGCCGTGCCGGTCCTCGCTGCTACCGAAAACCCACCCTAAGGTAAACCCGGGTAATAAATCAGGCCGGGCGTTAACGGCGGCGGCCGCTAAACGAACCGCCGGCCCCACTCGTGGCCAAGCCCACGGGTAGGTGAGGTTGCGTTCGGGCAACACCACCGCTAAAGTCAGCGCCGTTGTCCCCGTCGTGGCCGCCACCGCCGCCACCGCCGTCACCGCGCCGCAGAGCACGGCCAGCACCGCCAGCATCGCCCACGGAGAGTGGCTTTCCCCCCCCTCCTCCCACACCCCCCCCCTCCCCCGTGACGGGGCTGAGCCCTTCCTTTTCCAACCCCCCCCTTTTCTCTCTCCGGTGACACAAAGGGCCGTTATCAGCCACACCGAGCTTAACTCCTTCCTTGCCGCCTCCCACGGTGGCCACCGAGGCACCCGGGAGGGAGGATGGGGCCGCCCGGTGGTGGGTGTGGATATGCCCACCCGTGGGAAGCCGGTGGGCTAGCGGGATGGGGCTGGTGGCCACGGTAGCCGCGACACGCCGGGTGGCGTGTCCCGGCGTGTCGCGGCTACCGCGGCCACCCAGGGTCTGCACCCCCCGCCCCAAATCACTCTGTGACACGGTCGCCCGTGGGGGGCTGAGACCGGACAAACCCATCAGCAGGGAACGTCCCGCAGCCCGCGTCCCCCACGCAGCCCCCCCTCCCCGTCCAGGCTTTGGTCGACCCCGGGGGGTTGTCGGGCATCTCTGCACACCCCACCAAGTCCTCACTCGTGGGAGCTCCTGCCCCACGTCCCGGTGGAACGGGGGTGGTGGTGGGGGGTGACCCCGAGTAGATGCCGCTCCGGGGGCTCTCGGGGACACGCGCAGCGCTGGGAGGGGGGACACTGGTGGGTCCGGGCGTTGCGGGAGACGCCGGGCACCCGGGGACACGCGTGACACCCACCGTCCGTGGGACGCTCCCGGCACACCGCGCCCCCGCCATGCTAGAAGAAGGTCAGTCTCACCGCAGAGGAGCATTAGGGAGCGCCAGAGGCGGCGGCAAAAATTAAAATAATTAAGAGGCTAACGAAGAAAAAGAGGCGGGTGGGAAAAATTAATTAGCAGAGGATGGTTTCGATCCATCGACCTCTGGGTTATGGGCCCAGCACGCTTCCGCTGCGCCACTCTGCTCCTTGTAGTAAGGCTTGTATCGGTGCTATACGTACCTACTTAGCATGTGCGCATGCGCACTGCGCTCGTCGCCTGCTCCCATTCATGACCGTCGTCCGCCCCCTAGCGGCCGCCCGCGCCGTGACTAGTCGCCTTTTATGCCCGCCTCCGCCTTGGATTGATGGGCGGCCGAGCCAATGGACTTGCAGCGAGGCAGACTGTGCCGGCGGGCGGGAACCAATAGGAGGGCGGGTTGTTGCGGGGTTGCGGAGCCCGGCGCGGAGGGGTCTCTACAGCGGCGGCGGTTCATTGTTGGGAGCGGCGGAACCATGAGGTGAGCGGGCCGGGGGCGTCTGTCCGGCGGGCAGGGGACGGGGCCTGAGGCCGGAGCCCGCGGGGAGGGCCCGGGGGGCACCCTGAGGGAGGCCCAGTCTCCCCCGAAGGAGGGACGGTCCCCCCTGAAGGAGGGCCCGGGCCCTGCGCGGGGACCCCCCCCCTCCCCGGGACGCGTTCCCACTGCCCTAACGCCGTTTCCCTTCTCTCTCCCGCAGGGGCGATCGAGGCAGAGGCCGTGGCGGACGCTTTGGTTCCAGGGGAGGCCCTGGCAGTGGGCGAGTCTGGCTTCTGCTTTAGCGAGGGTGGCTCTTTAGCCTGTCAGGCCTAGGGGGTGGGCTGCGGCCGCCCCCGGGGCGAGCTGCCGGGGCGCAGGGACCGGGGCTGTAGCTGGCAGCGTAGCGCAGGATAACGGCGAGGCGTAGGGCCGGGGGCGGGGGGTGCCGGCCTCTCCGGGCCGCGTCTCTCAGCGCTGCGGGGAAGCCCTCGGTGTCCGGCCACTGCCGATGGCACGGGGACGGGGGTTAGGTATCGTTAGGGGGGGGTGGGTTTATGAAGAAACCTTTCCAATTTCTGTAGGGCCTTTCTCGCGTCTCCACGGAACGGTGACAGAGGGGTGGTGTTCGGTGACACAGCGGTGAGCTGGTGGACAGCCCTACAGAGAATAAAGTTGTGGTTTTTTTTTTTCTTTCCCCCACTTTAGGTTCCGGCCCTTTGTGCCGCACATCCCCTTTGATTTCTATGTCGTGAGTAACCCTCTTCTACGGAGCTGTTTGCAGGCAACAGCTGCAGGACTTTTCTGTGTTTAAAGATGCATCTTAAAAACCACGTTTGCTCACTGTGATGGTTTGACTTCTTTTAGCGTAGCCGGAGTAAAGGAGCTCACTGAAAATGCCGTTGGTTCAGTAGCTAACCTGAAATAGATCATCTTACTCTCTCTGTTGTGTGGAGTGCTTGTACACAGGATGACTAGGATGCAGTTGAGTAATAATCACAACAAATAAATGCCTTGATTGAGGTTTTCCTGCTTTTTAAGGCACCCCACTCACCCAGACCCTCGGTTCTGTCAGCTCTCTCTAACACAAACCTCCAGGGTTACTCCGATAGCTGTCGCTCACCTGGCAGAAGTTCTCCCAACAGCAACACGCATTTCCCACCGCTTATATGAGAAAATAATTTCCTCCTCCTGCCGAGCATCAGCCCTTTACAGACTTCCAAGGCAAACAATTCCACTCGCCCTTCCAGGCCCACCATAGCAACTGAAAAGCTCCGCCTGTCTGCAAACAAAGGGTGTTATTCTTAAGAGACTGTAATATTGTTAATAAAACCCCCTCTTGATAGAGCCACTCTTAATGAGATCTGCCCTGTCTCACACCCCATAGTTGCAGGGGCACGCTGGCGGCTCCTCTGCCGTCAGAGCACAGTGAGTGTACAGGCCGGACAGGCAGCTGCCCTCCCTCCCTTAGGGTAATGTGAAAACGAAATTATAAAAGCAAGAAGTGAAAAGGACGATGGGGAAATCACAAAGGAAACAAGCGCTGCAGAATTTAAAAAAAAAAAAAAAAAAAAGGGAGTAAGTTTTCCTGATGAGTGGGTTGAACCAAAGTCTTTTTTCTCAAGCGTTGTAGTCTGATCTCTGATCCTGTTTTAGTGCGAAATGGCTTTCCCCCGTGTAAAACCTGCTGCTGATGAGACTGCCTTCAGTGAAGCCTTGCTGAAGAGAAACCAGGATCTCGCTCCGACTGCTGCTGAACAGGTTTTGTGCTGAAAATGGCTTTAAATTCTTTAGCTGGGTGTTCCTGCAGTGTTAGAGAACGCACAGACAGACTGCCCTTCAGAGAGCGTGGTCAGGAGGTTACCCTAAAAAGTAATGACTTCTCTCCGAAATAAGCATCGCAGTAGAAATATGGGTGGAATTTCTTGGACAGTGATTTTTAAATACATTTGTTTTATCTATTTATTACATATCTTGCATCAGGGCTGTCTGCGTTACGCTGTGCAAGATCAAATTATTTCAGGTCATATTGGACAACTGACTGGTAACACCACCCCTCTCCATTTCCCCTTTTTCAGGCTTCTATTCTTTCTCTGGTGACCAAAATAAACAATGTCATCGACAATTTAATTGTAGCACCAGGAACGTTTGAAGTGGTGAGTCCAAAAGTTTTGAGCTTAGAAAAAAACCAAAAATAGATAGCTACATGGGGAGATGTGTCAGCGTGCTTGAGGGATGCGGGTGTTGGAGCTACCAAACCCAGCCCAAAGCGGGTTGAAGATTCATGCTGACTTCTGGAAATTACACGCGCCATTAAATTCACCACTTTTTGCTTTGCTCTTTCCAACAGCAAATCGAGGAGGTGCGCCAGGTGGGTTCCTACAAGAAGGGCACCATGACGACGGGGCACAACGTGGCCGATCTGGTTGTGATCCTGAAAATCTTACCCACCCGTGAGTAGGGGCTGCGTGCGGCTGCTGGCTGCCCCGCGGCGCTCGGCCTCGCTTTAACCACCTTCTCTTCTGCTGCTTCTCTCTAGTGGAAGCTGTGGCAGCCTTGGGGAACAAAGTCGTGGAAAGCCTGAGAGCGCAGGACCCCAGTGAAGGTGGGATGCTCTCCCGTGTCCTACGGGCTTGGAGACAGGCCGATACGAGGCAGTCTCCCCTTGAGCTTTGGGGTTTCTCTGAAGGGGACGGTGCCCAGCCCGGTGCCGCAGCCGAGATCCATGGTCTTTCCTGCCTTCCTGGGTGCCGGGAAGGTCTTCCAGCGCCTCGGTGAGGAATTCTTATTCTTTCTCCCCAGTCCTAACCATGCTGACCAACGAGACCGGCTTTGAGATCAGCTCGGCTGACGCGACAGTGAAGATCCTCATCACCACGGTGCCGCCCAACCTCCGCAAGCTGGACCCCGAACTGCACCGTAAGAGCTCAGCTCGCTCTGCCCCACACGGGAACCCTTCAGTGGGGTGGGGGGCACCAGCTGCCGCCCCCACACCTGCTCACCTTTTGGTTGAAAAAAAACCAGGCATTTCTGCTGCTTCTTTCAGTGGACATCAAAGTGCTGCAGAGCGCCCTGGCTGCCATCCGCCACGCTCGCTGGTTCGAGGAGAACGCTTCGCAGTCCACGTGAGTTCGGCCTCAAATGGGAACTGCGGGCTCTGAGGGCTGGCGGAAATAATCCCCTTTACGGAGAAGGGGAGAAAGCAAGGAGAACTGCTCCCGCAGCAGGGAGGTGCGCGTGAGGCGTTACGAACTCTCCTCCTGCCGTCTTCTCCAGGGTGAAGGTCTTGATCCGGCTGCTGAAAGACCTGAGGATTCGGTTCCCTGGCTTTGAGCCGCTCACGCCCTGGATTCTGGACCTGCTGGTGAGCGTGCGAGGGGGAACGCTGCTTGTGCCAGACATGCCGTAGATGACTTGTAGCTGCCTGCACGTCCCTGGGCTCTGGCATTCCCCTCTCATCCGAACTCCCGCTTTCTTTTTTCGCCTCTTCAGGGACACTACGCTGTGATGAACAACCCCACCAGGCAGCCCCTGGCTCTCAACATCGCCTACAGGTCTGTTGCCATTTGCTTCGCTCCTATAAATTCTGTTACCATCTCAGTGCTGAACAGACCAAATAAAAGCAGCGGCATCTCGGGGCCTGAACTGGAACCAAAGCAGAATCCTCATGCAGATGTGCTAATTGCAGACTTTGTGGCTGTGTTTCTGTACTGGAATGGTTTAGTTTTAACCCAAAACATCTTGTCCTGTAGGCGCTGCCTTCAGATCCTGGCGGCGGGGCTCTTCCTCCCTGGATCTGTTGGGATCACCGATCCCTGCGAGAGCGGGAACTTCAGAGTCCACACGGTTATGACACTGGAACAGCAGGTGAGCTGCCTCCTCTACCGCAGGAGAAGGGAGCGGAACCCGTCCGTGTTCTGACTCTCCCCCACCCCACAGGACATGGTGTGTTACACCGCCCAGACGCTTGTCCGCATCCTCTCTCACGGAGGCTACAGGAAAATCCTCGGCCAAGAGGGCGACGCCAGCTGTAAGTGGGGCTTGCATCGCAGGGGTCTTCCTCCACGCAGGCTGCCAGCAGCTTGGTGGGGAACGGGGCTGGTTTTCTGCGTCGCTGGAGAAGGTTAAGGGCTCTGAGAAGCAACTCGTTAGACCCCAGAGCAGGGGGGAGGCAATGCTGGCGAGGTGGGGTGTTGTGTCCTGGGGACAGGGCTTGTCCGCGCTGCGCAAGGTCACCCCAAGTCCCTGTTGTTTGCAGACCTGGCTTCCGAAATGTCCACCTGGGACGGAGTGATAGTGACGCCTTCCGAGAAGGCTTACGAGAAGCCTCCAGAAAAGAAAGAAGGAGAAGAGGAAGAAGAGAATCAGGAAGAACCTGCGGCAGGGGAGGAGGAGGAAAGCATGGAGACGCAGGAGTGACTGGCCCAGGTGAAGCCCAACGCTCCGGCTGCCTGAGGGAGGCAGCTCTGGGCAGGGGAGGGAAAGGCTGGGGCAGCCTGTGCCCGCCCCCCAGCAGTTTGTCTCTCCCTCCGCAGCAGGACCCCCCACCACCGGGCGCTGCCAGCCAAAGGACGTGAGGAACCCAGGAGAGGACTGAGCCTGTCCTCGGCACATGCAGCCCACCACGGACACAACCCGGCCCCCGTATGTGTTTTTATAAGTCAACCTGGCCCCCCGTATGTGTTTTTATAAGTCAACCTGGCCCCCCGTATGTGTTTTTATAAGTTACACATTAAAGTGTTCCCCCCTTTCGAGCGTGTCCAGTTTCTTCAGGTAGAAAATGCGTGTTATCAATGGGGGCCAGAAAAAGGTCTTAACAGCGGGAGGGGGTCTTTCTTGAACTGGGGAGCCCAGAACTGGACCCAGTGCTCCAGCTGTGGCCTTGCCAAGGCAGGGTAGAGGAGGAGAATGGGGTCCCTCGACCTGCTGGCCCCATACTCTTTTAATGTGCCCCGGGAGACCATTGGCCTTCTTGGCCACAACGGCACATCGCTGGCTCATGGGCAACCTGTTGCCCACCAGGACTCCCAGGTCCCTCTCTGCAGAGCTGCTCTCCACCAGGTCAGCCCCTGACCCGTACAGGAACAGGGGCTTGTTCCTCCCCAGGTGCAGGGCCCCGCACTTGCCCTTGCTGAACTCCGTCAGGTCCCTTTCCATCCACCTCTCCAGCCTGCCCAGGTCTCACTGGGTGGCAGCACAGCCTTCTACTGCGTCACCTTCTCCTTCAGCTTTGTGTCGCCAGCAAACCTGCCGAGGGTACGCTCTGTGCCCTCACCGAGCTCAGCAGTGAATACATTGAACACGACTGGGCCCAGTAACAAGCCCCATTAGCTACAGGCCTCCAACTGGCCCCTGCGCCGCTGCTCACACCCTCTGAGCTCTGCCGTTGTGATGCTGAACCCCGACCCGTGCTCTCTGCTGGCAGCATCTGCAGGGCTCCGCTCTCCCCACCGCGGCAGCCCTGACGTGGGAGCGTTACAGACTCACGCTACAGACTCGTGCTGCCTCACCAGCCCATAAACAACGTGATCGCTTTTATTACAGCGCTTACAAACCTGGAAATACAACTCAGGGTCCCCCTGGTTCCTTCAGCTGCAGCCGAAGTGCTGCGGCCTCACTCTGCGGGGCCTCTCGCCCCCTCCCGCACTGTGGACGCTGCTACAAACAGGGACAGCAGCTCCCCTTGCCAGCGGCCCATTCCGTCCCCCGTCCTTCAGGCTCGCACCCCCTCACCATCCGGGGCCGCTCCTGCTCCGGCCCAGCTCACAGAGCTGTCGGCACAGCCGTGGTGCGAGGCGGATCCCGCTGCGGGGGTCTCACTTGCCAGGCAGGCCCTGGGGGTAGCCACCTGCCGCCTCCAGCATGGCCTTCCTCCGCACCGTCTCCTTGGCCACGCTGTGGTTCAGCCTCCGCAGCCGTTCCTGTGCCAGGGAGCGGCAGATATCAGGATGGGGGGGAGGGGGGGGGGGAGGGCTCCGGGATCCCCCAAAACACAGCAACCCCCCCGGGGTCCCCGCACTGACCTGGGCGTTCTGCAGGATGTTGTTGACCAGCACCACCCTGCGCCGGGCGTTCAGCAGCTTCTTCACATAGGGGTCAAGGTCCAGCGCCACTTTCTGGTCCTCGTTGATGCGGCAAAGCTCTGGGGAGAGGGCAGAGGCTGGGAGGGGGGCCCAGGCCTCCACAGACCCCCTAGGGGATGTGAGGCAAAACCCCGCTGTGACCCACAGCCGGGCTGCAGAGATGACCCCCCCCCAGGTCTCACCTGTGGCCAGGCTGTCGATGTGCTCCCGCAGCTCCACCTGGCTCTCCCTGCGGAGGGGATGGCTCAGTGGCCAGGACAAAACCCTCCACCCTGACCCCAAACCCACCCCTGCTCCCCCTCTGACACAGAGACTGCACCCCCAGCTGCCCCCCCACAACTCCCTCCCAGTCCAAATGCACATCCCACCCACCCGGTTACCTGCACCCCCTTCAGCCACCCCCAACTCCCCCCAAACCAGCCACATGCCCCCTCCCACCCCTCAAAAAAGTTCCCTCCAGCCCAGCTACGGACTCCACCCCCCTCCCAGGCACCCCCAAGCCCCCCACGGTGCTCCTAAAGCCCTTCACCACTCAAATTGCCCCCCGCCCCGGCCTTACAGGCTCACCTCGATACTGTCCCCTCAGTCCCCCACTCCCACCTCGGCGCCCGCTCCTCAGCCCCTCTCCCACCGCTCCTCAGCCCCCCCAGGCCCGCTCCCACCTCGGTACCCGCTCCTCAGGCCCTCTCAGCCCCGCTCCCCTCAGGCGCCCCGGCCCCCCCACCCTCCTCCCGGACCTGACGGCGTGGACGTGCCCGTCGAGCTGCCGCACGGCCGGCCGCAAGAACTGCAGCAACCCCTCGGCGAAGAGCTCCCGCGCCGCCGGCCCTCCGCCGCTCCCCGCCGCCATCTTGGCACCGCCGCGGGGGCCGCCGGGAAATGGCGGCGGCGGCGAGCGAGGCGCAAGTACTACTTCCGGTCTCGCGACGCGGGGACTGCTGGGAAATGTAGTCCCGGGGGAGGCAGGGCAGCTCCGGCCCTTCCCAGCGCCCGATAGTGCTTAAAGCCCGCCCTGGCTGTGTGAGTACGTTCTGCTGGGTCTTCATAGACTCATGGAATGGTTCGGGTTGGAAGAGACCTTAAAGCTCATCCCGTGCCACCCCCTGCCCTGGGCAGGGACACCTCCCACCAGCCCAGGTTGCCCCAAGCCCCGTCCAACCTGGCCTTGAACCCCTCCAGGGATGGGGCAGCCACAGCTTCTCTGGGCAACCTGCGCCAGGGGCTCACCCCCCTCACAGCCAAGAATTCCTTCCTCACATCTCATCCCAATCTCCCCTCTTCCAGTGGCAAACCCTTCCCCCTCGTCCCATGGCTCCCCTCCCTGCTCCAGAGTCCCTCCCCAGCTTTCCTGGAGCCCCTTGAGGGACTGGAAGGGGCTCCAAGGTCTCCCCGGAGCCTTCTCTTCTCCAGGCTGAGCCCCCCCAGCTCTCTCAGCCTGTCCCCACAGCAGAGGGGCTCCAGCCCTCCCAGCAGCTCCGGGGCCTCCTCTGGCCCCGCTCCCACAGCTCCGTGTCTCTCCTGTGCCGAGGCCCCGGAGCTGGCGGCAGCACTGCAGGGGGGTCTCACAGAGCAGAGCAGAGGGGCAGAATCCCCCCCCTTGCCCTGCTGGGGATGCAGCCCAGGCTGCGTTTGGCGGTTGTTTTTTTTTTTTTTTTTCCTTTTCTTACAAAAATTAAACTACTGTGAAGGATCAGGGCAGGGGGCTGGGCTCGGCGGCCGGCATGGCATGCAGGACCTCGTCCAGCAGCTGCAGGGCGCGATGGAGGTGCACCTCGATCCAGCATGGTGTGTGCGTGATGCTCTGCCGGGGGTAGTCGGGCCCCCAGCCCTTGACGAAGCTCAGCCGCAGGATGCACAACCGCCGCAGGTCATCCACCCCGATCCCCGCTGCCGCCGACAGCCCTGCGTGGGGGGGGACGCGGCCGTGGGTGGGGGATCCCCCATGCTTTGCGGGGGGGTCTTCCCCATGTCCCCCTCTCCCCGGGGCGGTCACTCACCCACGGCGGGCGCGATGCCTCCCACCGAGCCGGGGCCAGGGATGGTGCCAGCCACGGCGGCCGCCTGAGCGGCAGCGGCAGCCTGAGCCGTGGCCGCTTGCTGCTGCATCTGGCGGTGGCACTGGCGCAAGTCAAATACCTGGGGGCCATGGGGGGGGACACACACTCCTCAGCAGGGTGGGATGGGAGGGGGATGCCCTGGGGGGGGATGCACCCCCTTCAGCACGCGCACGGGGGCCCTCCATCCCCGGGGTCCCTCCATTGTCCCTCGGCATTGGGGACCCTTTACCCGGGACCCCCTTTAACACAGGCATGAGGGTTCCTCCATCCCTGGGGTCCCTCCACCACCCCCAGCGTGGGCGACTCATTGCCTGGGACCCGCTTTAACACCAACACAGGCATCCCTCCATCCACAGTACCTCCATTGTCCCACAGCACCGGGGACCCTTTACTTGGGATCCCCTTTAACATGGGCACGGGGCTCCCTCCATGCCTGGGGTCCCTCCATCCCCCCCAGAATGGGTGAATCGTTACCCCGGACCTCCTTTAACAGGGACATGGGGATTCCTCCATGCCTGGGGTCCCCCCATAGCCCCCAGAATGGGTGACCCATTACCCGGGACCCCCTTTAACATTGGCATGGGTGTTCCTCCACCTCCAGTCCCTCCACTGTCCCTTGGTATTGGAGACCCTTTACCCAGGACCCCCTTCAACATGGACAGGCGGCTCCCTCCATCCCTAGGGTCTCCATTGTCCCTCTGTATGGGGGACCCATTGCTGAGGACCCCCCCTAACATGGGCATGGAGGGTCCCTCCATCCCTGGGGTCCCTCCATTGCCCCCAGAACGGGTGACCCACTGCCCAGGACCCCCTTTAAGATGGGCACAGGGGTCCCCCCTGTGCCTGGTAACCCCTTTCCCCCCCCCCGGGAATGCCCCACCTTGATGTACGCGCCGGGGTAGATCTTGTGGACGGCGTCGCCGGGGGCCCTGCCCGCCTCCCGGTCCAGGTAGTAGCTCTGCAGGAAGACGGCGTGGTGGCTCCGGCACCGCAGCCAGACGTCGCCCTCGCCGCGGCACTCCAGCTGCACGCCCTTCCCGATGTGCAGCCTGGCCCGCAGGGACCCTCAGCACCGGCACCCCCCATAGCCCCCCGCATCCTCCCATAGCCCCCCGCATCCCAGATCTGCCCCACCACCCCCCGTTTACCCGTTGTATCCCCCCACCTGGCCCGCATACCCCCCGTTGCCCCCCTGTATCCCCCTTACACTCCGTCATTCCCCTTCTGCCCCACGCATCCCCCATTTGGCCCCCTATAAACCCCCACCTGCCCCATCACCCCCCTGTTGCCCCCCCTATATCCCCGTTCTGCCCCATACACCCCTCATTTGCCCCCCATATCCCCTCACCTGCCCCATACATCCCCCATTTGCCCTCTATATCCCCCCATCTGCCCCGTCATGCCCCAGTTGCCCCCCTATATCCCCGTTCTGCCCCGTCCACCCATTTGCCCCTCATATCCCCTCATTTGCCCCCATATCCCCCCACCTACCCTGTATATCCCAGTTGCCCCCCTGTATTCCCCTTCTGCCCCATACATCCCTGTTCTGCCCCCTATATCCCTATTTTGCCCCATATATTCTGCAGTTGCCCCCTGTATCCCTGTTCTGCCCCATCACCCCCCATTTAACCCCCTATATCCCCATTTTGCCCCACCCATCCCCCATTTGCTCCCCTGTATCAATGTTCTACCCCATACACCCCCCAGCTGCCCCTTAAATCCCCCCAGCTGCCCCCTAAATCCCCCCACCTGCCCCATATATCCCCCAGTTGCCCTCCTGTATTCTTCTTCTGCCCCATCCATCCCCCATTTTCCCCCTATACCCCCATTCTGCCCCACCATTCGCCGGTTGCCCCCTATATCCTCCCACCTGCCCCCTACATCCCCCCAGCTGCCCCCTATATCCCCCTTCTGCCCCCTACATCACCCCTGCACCCCATCCACCCCCGTTTTCCCCCCCATCTCCCCCTTCTGCCCCATCCCTCACCCCCACATCACCCCCCTTTCACACCTGCAACCCCCGTCCCCATCCCGGCCGAGCGTTCCCCCCCCCCACCCCCCTCCTCGCCCCCCGCCCCACCGGGCCCGCTCGCTGGCGTGGGTGCGGTGCAGGTTGGAGAGCTGCCCCAGGCAGAAGCGGGCCCCCCCCGAGGGGTCCACGTAACCGTCCACGACGACCAGGGGGCAGCCGGACGCCACCTTGAACGTCTCCCCCACCTGCACGTCCATCTCGAAATAGGCGATGGAGCACCAAAACTCTGGCCCTGGGGGGGGGACACACACACAAGAAGGGGGGGTCAGGGCACCCATGGCTTGGGCAGAGGGTGCTCATTAGGGTGGGGGTGCTAATTAGGGTGAGGGGAGCTTACCGGGGTGGGTGGACACCGGTTGCTGGTAGGGCCCGGAGTTATGGTGGGGGGGCCCTGGGGAGGGGGCAGAGATGGGGTGAGCGCAGCATCTGGGACGCTCCCTCCCTCCCCAGTTCCACCCCCCTCCCCGATAACCCCCAAAAACCTACAGTAGCGGTTGAGGGGGTGGAGCGGGGGCTGCGGCCCCCCCAGGCTGGGTGCGTAGATGGCTGTACTGGTCCAGCTGTCCGGCGACGCTGGGGCAGGAGAGAGGGTGAGCGGGTTTGGGGGTGGGGTGGCTGTGTGTCCCCCCCACCCCGAGGCGGGGAACGTCCCCGGTACTCACCGTGGCAGGGCGGCTCGGGGTACCCCTTCTGCGGGGGGGGCTGCGCCGGGGGGGGTGTTGGGCAGGCGACGCGCAGCAGCCCCTCGCCATGGGGCAGCGAGAGTAGGGAGCTGCCAGGGGCTGCTGTGGGAGGGGGGACACAGTGCGGGGGCTCAGGGTGACACCCCCAAAGCCGTCCTTGGGGATGGGGGTTTAATGGCGGGGGGGGGGTGGGGGGGTGGGTGTCTCACCTGGGGGTGACATGGGCAGCGTGGGGCGGAGGTGGGGGGACGCGGGGAGCTGTGGGGGGGGCAGTGGCTGGCGGTAGGGCGTGGGGGGGGGTGGAGGTGACACCACCTCGTCCCCCTGCTGCCGGCTGGGTGGTGGCACCTCCATCTGCGCACAGTCATGGACGACCTCCTCCTTCAGCGGGCGCGGGGGGGGCACTGGGGGGGGGACGACGGGGGGACACAGACACCGGAGACCATGGCGGGGGTGCGGACAGCCGCCGTCGGGGGCGGGGGGGACAACGCCGGCTGCCGGGGTGCCCCCCGCCGTCCCCCCCGCTGGCGTCTCACCTGGGCTGTGGATGCCGAGACCTGCGGGGAGATTTGGGGTGCAATGGGGGTGTGTGTGTGTGGGGGGGGGGTTTATGGGTGCCGGTGGAGTCAGGAGCGGGGTGATCCCCCCCCCCGGGGGTGTCGGTGGGGCTGGCTCACCGACGGGGGGGGCCGGCAGGCGCTCGTAGTGGTAGGGGTTGACACAGACGCTGTCGCGCTTGAGGCCGAAGGCGAAGCGGCAGAAGCGCAGGGGCCTCAGCTCGGCCTTGTGCAGGTCGGGCCAGCGCCACAGCCGGGCGTAGAGGACGTGGGGGAACCCCTTCCTGCCGGCCACCTGCGGGGGGGGGGGGGGCACGGCATGGGGGCACACGAGCTGCAGGGACGGTGTGTCCCGTCCCCCCGGCTCCCAGGCTGACTGCACCCAGCCGGGATGCTGGACCACCCCCCCAGTGTTGCCCCAAAGCAACCCTCCGGGGGGGGGGGTGGTTCCGGACCCCCCCCAGCACCCCCATAGGGGAGTCCCTAACCCCGAGCAGCCCCCCCGGGGGGGTCTGGACCCTCCTCCAGCATCCCCAGGGGGTCAAGAGCTCCCCAGCATCTCCCCGGGGAATCTGAACCCCCCCCAGCACCCCCGTAGCGGGGGGTCCATAACCCCCAGCATCCACCTGGGGCCCTCCAGACCCCCCCAGCATCCCTCAGGGGGGGTTCAGAGCCCCCCAGCACCCTTGTAGGGGGGGTCCGTAACCCCCAGCATCCCCCCAGGGCTCTCCATACCCCCCCAGCACCCCTGCGGGGGTGTCCAGATGCCTCCAGCACCCTCGCGGGGGATGGGGGGGTCTGTAACCCCCAGCATCCCACGGTAGGGGGGGGTCCAGCACCCTCGTAGGGGGGTCCATAAGCCCCAGCATCCCCCCGGGGCCCTCCAGACCCTCCCAACATCTCCTCAGCAGGTCCGGACCCCCCCTATTACCTCTGTGGGGGTGTCTGGAACTCCCCAACAACCCTCCGGGGGCCCTCGGACCCCCCCAGCACCCCTGTAGAGGAAGTCCATAACCCCCAGCATCCCCCCTGGGGGGTCCAGACCCACCCCCCCCCCCCTCAGCATCCCCAGAGCAGTCTGTACCCCCCCCCAGCACCCTCATACCGGGGTCTGTAACCCCCAGCACCCCCTGAGGGCCCTCCAGACCCCCCCCCCCCCCAAGCATCCCCTCAAGGGGGTCCGGACCCCCCGGCACCCTAGTAGGGGGGGTCTGCAACCCGCAGCATCCCCTCGGGGGCCTCCGGACCCACTGGCACCCTGTCGGGGGGGTTCAGAGCCCCCCACCACCCCCGCGGGGGCCCCCAGACCCCCCCAGCACCCTCGTAAGGGGAGTCTGCAGCCTGGAGCGCACCCTCCGGGGGGGGTTCCGGACCCCCCCCTGCACCCCATAGAGGAGTCCCTAACCCCGAGCATCCCCCCGGGGGGGGTACGGACCCTCCTCCAGCATCCCTGAGTGGTCCAGAGCCCCCCAGCATCCCCCCCGGGGGATCCGGACACACCCCCCCAGCATCTCCCCGGCGGCTTCCAGAGCCCCCCGGCATCCCCGGGAGGGGTCCAGGCCCCCCCCGCCCCCCAGGAGCCCCCCAGGGCCGGACCCCGCGGATGCCGGACGCTCCCGGGCGGGGGGAGGGCTGGCGCCGGGCCGGGCCCCCCCCCCGCGTCTCCCCGGCTCCAGACATAACAACCCCCCCCCGCTCCCCCGGGCCCGCAGGCTGCCAGACGGTGACTCATCCCGGGACGCGGGGGGGGCGCAGTCGCCGGGGGATGCCAGCGATGGCGGGGCTGGGGGCAACGCTGCCTGTGGCTGCCCCTGCCTGGATCCATCTCCCTGGCCCTGGCCCCCATCGCCGGATGCATCTCCTGGGGCGCACCGCCGTGTCCCCGTCCCTGTCCCCCCCCATCCCCGGGGCGGCCGCGGGGGGGGTGGGCACAAGCCCAGACACTGAAGTCACCGCGGCTCCCGGCCCGCAGCCGCGGGCTCCACCCGGGGGGGGAGGGGGGATGTCCCCCCCCCCCCACGCCTGCCCCCTCCCGGATCGGGGAGGGCTGGGGGATGTCGGGACACCAGGATGCCGGGGTCCCCCTGGACTGGGGGTGTGTCTCGGGGCATCCCGACACCCAGGTCCCCCAAGCTCGGGGTGTCATGGGGCACCTGGGTCCCCCCAGCTCGGGGAGGGTTTTGGGGTCTCAGGGGCCATGGGACACCCCAACACCCAGATCCCCAGCTCGGGGAGGGTCGGGGGGTCATGGAGCACCCCAACATCCAGATGTTTCCAGCTCAGGGAGGGCTGGGGGGGGTCTTGGGGCACCCCAATACCCAGGTGTCCCCAGCTCAGAGAGGTCTGGTGGGGCCTTGGGGGTCATGGGGCACCCCAGCACCCGGTTGTCCCCAGCTCAGAGGGTCGTGAGGTCTCAGGGTTCATGGGTCACCCCAACACCCAGCTTGGGGACGGTTTTGGGGTTTCAAGGGGTTAGGGAGCACCCCAACACCCAGGTGTGCCCACCTCGGGGAAGGTTTTGGGGTCTTGGGGGTCATGGGGCACCCTAAGACCCCAATGTCCCCCCCTCAGGGTGCCAACACGGGGGTGTTACCTGGAGGCGCCCGTCTAAGGTGCGCGGGATGGTGACGCACTTGCTGGGGTGGGCGCCGTTGGTGGTGACGGCGGCGACGAGCGCGTCGAGCTCGTCCTTCTTCTCCTTCAGCTTCCTGAGCAGGCTCTCGATGGCCCGGCGGGCGAAGGCCTCGCTGTCCCCGCGCTGCCGGTGGCACAGCAGGCTGCGCACAATGCTCGGGCCGGCGTCGCTGCTGCCAGGCGTGCCGAGGGACATGGCGCCGCTGCCCTGCAAGGCACAGCACGGCCCTGCTGTCACCCCGCGGCAGGGGATGCGTTGTGTCCCCCCCCCCCCCCGCCCTCACCCACATGGGTGTCACCGAGCTGGGAGTCACCGTACGGGGGGGACAGTGCCCACCGGGTGGTTGGTGCCGGCAAGAGGGGACACAACCCATGCGTGACATGGCAGCCCCCCAAAAGGCACATGGCGGGTGAGGAGGACGTGGGACAAAGCCCTGTGTCACCTGGGATGGGGGGGGGCAGCCTGGGTGCCACGGTCCCTCTGCGGCGTGGGAGGAGGGACGGGGGTCACTGCGATGCTGGGACCCTCCATGGAGTCCCCTGCGCCCCGCTGGCAGCAGCGCCAGAGCTGGGCCACGGCGTCACCTTGGGCAGCGTGCGCGGGGTGGGGCCACCGGCTGTGTCACACCGACCGACGGCCGGGAGGGCAGCAGGCCTGCGTGGGCGCAGTGTGCGAGGGTGCCCGCGTGTGTGCGAGGGTGCCCGCGTGCGTGCAGCGTGTCAGTGTGCCTGCGTGTGTGCAGCGCTGCCCATGTACGTGCACGTGCGCAAGGGTGCCTGCACTTGTGCAAGGTGCCTGCATGCATACAAGCGTGCAAGGGCACCTGTGTGTGCGTGCAAGGGTGCCCGCGTGTCTGCAAGCGTGCCTATGTGCATGCAAGCGTGCGCAGGTGCCTGCACGTGTGCAAGGGTGCCTGCATGCATACAGGTGTGCAAGGGTGCCCGTGTGTGTGCAGCATGTAAACGTGCCCGTGTATGTGCAAGGCTGCCTGTGTGTGTGCACGCGTGCAAGGGGTGCAAGGGTGCCCATGTGCGTGCAGCGTGCAAGCGTGCCTCTGTGTGTGCAAGGGTACGTGCAAGCGTGCGAGGCCGGGCGTTGGGCCGCGCTCGGCGCTCCCCGTCCCCTGCCTGGCGCAGGGGCCAGACTAAACACAGCCCCAGCCCGGCGCCGCTCCGTAACCCCCGGCTTCTCCCTCGCCCGCCCGCCCGCGCACACGCCAAGGGCCGCGCACACGCGTGTGGGGGCCCCGCGAGCATCCCCCCACCCGACGCCTCGCTCCAGGCCCTGGGAAAAGCCCGGGGTGGGCGGCAGACACAACGCCCCCTCAGTGCCCGTGCCCCCACATTGCCGTGGGATGGGAGGGTGGCTTGTCCTGCCTGTGTTCCCCCCGCCCCGGCGCGGGCGCAAGGCCATGGCCACCCTCTCGCTGGAGCGATGCCGCTGGCCGGGCTCCTTGAGAGGAGGCGGATGCCGTCGGCCATGGGGACACCTCAGAGGATGCTGGAGGGACCCCGCGGAGCCTCCATGTTTGGGGTACAACCCCGACCACCCCGTGGGTTCCAGCGCAGCCTCGGGCACCCGTCCCGCCGCGGCCCTGCCTGCCCGCCATGCTTGGCTTCAGGGCTCCATTTTGGGACCAAAGGAGGTGAAAAAGGGTGGTGGGGACTCTGTGAGCTGGGGCCGCCTGGGATCGCCCTGGAAGGAACGTGCAGGGATCCCGGGGGGATAACGGAATGGGGGAATAACGGACTGGGGGGGACAAGGAGGTGCCTCATTGCCCTGCTCCAGCTGGGAAGTGACATTTCTGTGCCAGCCTTGTGTCCCCCCGGGGGGGGCCTTTCACCAACCCGTCAGGGCTCCTCGGGGGGGCTGGCGTGGGGGTACCCCCTCCTCCCCCCATAGCTCCTGCCCTACAAATACCCGCCTCAGCCCGTGGCCCGAGTCCCGGCGCCAGAGCCAGCCTTGTCCCCGAACCCGGGGCGGGGGACGAGCAGCGCGGGACGGGGGGGATGCGCCAGCTCCCGCAGCCCCCACAGGGACACGCTCCCCGGACTGGTCTTGGCTCCGGGGCCACCAACTCCCGGACAGTCCCAAGGGCAGGGACAGAAGGACCGGCGGGGGCTGGAGCGGGCAGGCGGGGGGGGGCGGAGAGGGGGGGACAGGAGTGGGGACACCCGGGGGGCGATGGCGGGGGGGGGGGGGGACGGACCGGTACTCACCTCCGCCGCCCGGCTCCGCTCACTCGGGGCCCGGCTCCCGCTGCATCTCCTCCGGCTGCCTGCGCCCCCTGCACCCCCGGCCCTGCCTGCACCCCCTGCCTGCACCCCTGCCCTGCCCTGCCCTGCAGCCCTGCCCGCAGGTCCGCAGCCCTGCCCGCTCCTGCCGATCCCTGCCCGCAGGTCTGCCCGTCCCTGCCCGCTCCTGACGATCCCTGCCCGCTCCTGCCGTCTCCTGCCCTCTCCTGCCCGTCCCTGCCCGCTCCTGCCGATCCCTGCCCTCTCCTGCCCGTCCCTGCCCGCTCCTGCCGATCCCTGCCCGTCCCTGCCCGCCGCCGCTCCTCGGCCGCACCACCACAAGCAGCAGCCGGAGCGCGTGAGGCGCTGTCGCGCCGCAGCCAATCACGGGGGGCCCCGCAGGCGGCCCTCGCCGCGCCAGCCAATAGCGACCGCGCTCCCGGGAGGGTGGGCGGGGCGAGCGCCGGAACCGGCCCCGCTCCGGGACCCCGCGAGAGGCCCGATGCGGGGGGGGGGGGCGGGGGTGGGCCTCAGGCCGGGACCCCCGGGCCGCCGCCGGGCACGGGCGGGAGGCGGCGCCAGGGGGCGGCCCGCGGAGAATTTACCCAGAGTACGACCTGAAAATCCCCATTTCCCGGAAAAAACCCCACCCACTGTCCCGGAATAAAAAGCCCATTCCCCCCCCCAATATTTCCCAGGGTAAAAAAACCACCCAAACATTTCCCAGGGAAAACATCCCCCTCATTTCCCGTGGAAAGAAAACCTCAAAAACATTTCCCAGGGAAAAAAAACACCCCCCCCCCCCCACCCCGAGTTCCTGGGGGAAAAAACCCACCCCCCCATTTCCAAGGGGAAAATAACAATAAAAATAAAAAAACCCAAACATTTCCCAGGGGGAAAAAAAAAAATAAAAATCCCCTCACCCATTTCCCAGGGAAAAAAACACCCAAACATTTAACCAAGGGGAAAAAAAAAAAAAAAAAGAAAAGAAAATTCATGTGTGAAAATACCCCAAACCAACCCATTTTCTGGGTAAAAAGAAACAAACCAAACACTTCCCCCAGGGAAAAAAAAAACAACCCAGGACATTTTCTGAGGGGGAAAAAAACCTCCCAGGGAAAAAAACCGCACCCCATTTCCCGGAAAAAAAAATCCCACCCAGTGTCTATTTCCAACAAAAAATAAATAAAAAAAAAAACATCCAGAGCCCACACTGCTTTTGTCATTACTTCTCCTTTGTTACACCAAACCAGAAAGACGAGATTCCACTGAAAGTTTCACAGAGCGGCAGAACTTCAAAACAGGAGGAAAATGGGGGGGGGGGGGGGGGGGGGGAACAGGGCCCTGTCCCCGAGCCGGGGGCAAGTGCCGGTGGCCGGTCCCACGCCATTTTGGGCTACACCGACGGGGAATGAGGTGATTTTTGGACCCCGGTTTGTTTTTTTTTTTTACCATACTGTAATTTCGTCTTTCCTGCTGCCCATTCCGGTCAATAAACCCATTTTCCAGCAGATATGGAAAGCGCTGGTGCCACCCCCCCCCCCCCCGAAAACGCGACAGCAAAGAAATTCCAATTTTTAAGCTAAAAACCAAACCAACGGAGAAAGTTTTCAACCTGGGAAGTGCTCTGCAAAACGAGTTTTGGGGCAAAACAAGGAGATTTAACACCACCTAAACCCGGCTGGATTTTCCGCCCTGCTGGGAGGGGCTGACTTTTGGATTCAGGTGGGTTAAATTGAACCCCGGGCGTGAATCTGGCCCGTGGGTGACGCCTGGGGACAGAGTCAATGCCAAAAATAGGATTACGAGGCACAAAACCGCGATGCCAGCACGGATTCACCGCACCAGCTCTGTCAATGTTTGTCTGGAGTATTTTCGGGAAAGCAACAAAGACATATAAAAAAAACCAACAATCCAAAAAACAAAACAAAAATAAAAGGGGTTTCATACAACGGTATCAAAACGGTAAAGGAACACAATAAAGGCTGATCTCTCTCGGCAGAACGGGGTTCGCTCCCGGTTCCTGCGGGTCCTTCCAAGCGTGGATCAGGGTTTCCGTGTTTTAGCTGCTGGGCACCGCCACCGCGCACTGACCGCGGCCAAGAGTCTCTGGGCGCCACCTTCAGTCGTTGGTCTCCGGGTCTGTCTGGGCCATGTAAGCGTCCAGCTCCGCATCCAGGTGTCCCTTCGTTTTGGACATGTAGGCATCCAACTGGTTGTCCAGCTGCTCCTTGGTCAAGGCGGGACGTGCCGATCCTCTTCCTCGGCCTCGACCTCTGCCGCGGCCTCCGAAGCCCCCTCGTCCCCGGCCCGCCATGCCGCGACCTTGCAGGGAGACAAGATGGGGGTTACGCACGCTCCGCCAGACCCCGAGGCTGCATCCCTCAGCCTTTCCCCAGCACAGAGATGCTCCAGGCCCCTGAGCACCTCCGTAGCCTCCAGCAGACTCTCTCCTTGTCTTTCTGGAACCGGGGAGCCCAGAACTGGCCCCAGTGCTCCAGCTGTGGCCTTGGCAGGGCAGAGGATGACCTCCCTCCACCTGCTGGCCACACTCTTTTTGGTGTGCCACGCCAGAGCAGCTCTCCAAGCCGCTGCTCCTTCCGTCCAGAAGCCCAGACGGGCATTTGATCTCAGCTCCGGCTCCCATCTCCCCTGCTCGCGTCCCAGGCCCACCGACATGTTCCCTATGCCTCTCCCGAGACAGATCCCATCCCTGGAGAGGTTCAAGGCCAGGCTGGACGAGGCTTGGAGCAACCTGGGCTGGTGGGAGGTGTCCCTGCCCAGGGCAGGGGGTGGGAGGGGTTGATCTTTAAGGTCCCTCACAACCCAAACCATTCCATGATTCTATGATCCTGTGCACCTCTGGACAGGCTGAAGCTTTTGGCTTTTACATTACAAGCAGATTTTTCCCTATGCTGGGAGGTTCTCATGCGCCAGAAGGAGGATACCCAAGAGCCCCCATGGATCGGACCGGGGTGTCTGTCAGAATGAGCTAAAGGCACAGGCTGACGCCGTTGGAGACAGGCAGCGTCCCGGAAAGAGTCTGCTCTGACTCCCACAAACCCCAGGCCACTCCCCAAATAGCTGGAGCAGGCATCTGGCTGATGTTCTAACCCAACATCTGGCTGAAACATCAACAACCCCTCCGCCAGCAGCCGGCTCCTGCACTTCCTCTGGCACTCCTGCTTTACCGCTTCTCTCATCTGTTGTTGAAAAGAAGAGAGTTCATTTACCCCAGAGCTGATTCACTTTCAGATGTTGCATTTAAGTTTATTTTGCAGGGATTTAGGCTTTCTGTTCTGTTAAATCTTTCCCCTCACTAATTATTTTAAGAGTCTCTTGGTTTACACGGGCTCTGCGTCATTTTCTTTCTAAGTGCGAGGAGACAGCACAGTCTTCCTCAATACGCTGAAGATTAACTTGGTGCCTTGACCACTATTGCAAGCGACACCAGCCAGGAGGGGACAACTTCGCTGAGAGTCCCTAAATCCCCTCTAGCAACACTGACAGCATCAGAGTTCTTGTTGCAGCCAAATATTTCGGGAACAAAAGCCTTAATTGAGCAGTACGCTGTACGCCGATTAATGAATTGAGGGGTTTTGGGGCCACACACAATCCCACAAGCCAGCCTTAAACAGGAAAAAGAATTAAAGCTTATTTCTACGTCTTCAGCAGCAATGTGTCGCTCCTGAAGTCTGCCTGCACTGACCTCTGCCACCAAGTCCCCCGCGGCCCATGGCGCCTCTGCCCAGTCCACCTCTTCCAGGGCCACCACGGCCCCTGATGCCCCCTCTCCTCAGCCCCATCCTGGGGGATATCCCTCGTCCTCCACGAAGCAGGCTCTGACCTGCAAGAAAGGGAGTTCAAAACAGAAAGAAACTATAAGTTTTCAGGATCAAGCAACAGAATCGGAGTCCTGCTGTCAAAGAGACGGCGTTATTGATCTAGAAGCAACTCCAGTTCAGCCACTGACCTCGGAGCGGGACTCCTCCTCTCAGCAGAGCTCTTGCTCCCCGGCCACCACGCATGGCTCCTCGTGGCAAGCCCCTCTGCCCCATGGCCAGTCCTCTTCCTCCCATGGCTCCGCGAGCAAGGGGGCCCGCTGGCCGGCCCAGTCGTGCCTGGATGTTACTCTTACCCAGGCGTTGCTTTAAGCTCTTCTGGAACAGAAGATATTTTAAGAAAGAAGAAAAGTCATGCAGCAATCGTGCACTTGCAACGCAAACAGCAATCGCCTATCAATAGGAGTGGTGTGTTGGTTTGGGTTTGTTTTTTTTTTTTTAAAAACAAACTAGAGGGTCACTAGCTCTCTGCAATATTTAATCAAGCTTCAAAGGAAGACAATCAAATCTGCTCTGGGAGGGATAGTTTGTGAAGGTCAAACAGAGAACAAAGACCTTTCCTGGAAGCAAGTGTTCGTACAGAGATGAGAAAGTTTGCCGATTTGGAAGGAAATATTTTTTTCTCCTTTTTTAGTAGTGCTGCTCAGTCCAAATCAGAGCAGCCACTTAATCCACAAGGCAGCACTAATCCTTTCTGCTGGAAGGTGACAGTCCAAGCAAATCCCTGAGACAGAAAGCAATGACCCCTGCAGTGGCACAAGCCTAACCCACCTCCACAAGTGACATCTGTGCAGCCACACGCCATGGGTACTGCTCCCGGTGGCCCACTGCCCCATCCTGGCTAGCCCTCCACGCAGGCTAAGGCAACGGCTAGGAAAAGCATGGACTTTTCCATCTAGGCAACAAAAACTATAGTGAAGAAACTCACGGAAGAAATTGTTAACACCCACTGGTACCAGTTTGGTCTCCACAGAGCAGGTGGAGCTTCTGTAGCACCACTGAACCCTATGAGGAGCCAAGAAGCAACAGTGGGAACTGTCACGCTTACCTCCAGAACAAGAGCTCTCAGCACTAAGAGGCTAAAGCGACGAAGCAGCCATAAAGGTTGTATTTTACTACAGGTTCCAAGAGCTGCTTGAAATTATTGCTTGTCTATTGACCTGAGGCAGCTGAATCACTTCCTCTAAAATCAGTCTCTTCCGTCACTGTAGTAAGATTTTAAGTTTTATTGCCTAATTTAGACAGTCATTAATTTTTCCAACAACCGTAGCAGCCTAAAATGTTATCCTCTCTTTTTTGCCCAGCCTCGCTGGCAGAAAGGAATGAGAGAGCACATGTATGTTCCCTATCCAATTACTCATTTATGTCACTTACCACTAGAGTTTAACAGAAGCTGCTGGACTTTGCACTGAAACAGCCTAAAAGCGCTCACCCATCTGCTCTACCTCAGAGCAGCAGCACCTCAGTCTGCTCCAGCTACTGAGCAAACGCAGGTCTAGAACCACTGTCAGCATAAATGTTTTTACATTAAAAAAAAAAAACACAGCAGGTTTACATAAACACTTGTGCACTCAGATGCAGAAGGTACAAAACACAAAGCCAGGAATCTAGCCCAGGCAGTGCTCGGCAGGAGTTCAGAGAAGTCCTTTCGGAAGCACAGAGGATGCGTCACAGGGCTTACCCGCTCCCCCAGCACTTCTGGGCACGGCACAGCCAGAGGGACCAGAAAAGCTCCTGGCGATACCAAGCACAGTATTTGGGCAAATCCAATCACCACCCCAACTTCCAATCTTTGAAGAGCAACCCAACATAGCCACGTTTCCAAATGCCCCTACAACGCCCTTCTGTGGCCCTCCCTTGCCACATTCAATTCCAGGAGACCAAAAAAGTACACCTTTGCCCATAAAAACATAAAAATCAAATGGGTTTTAAGAGCTAAGCTAAAAACCTGGTTCTTCCCTGTTCCTCTGCAGCACCTCAATTCATCAAGCAGAAACTTCATGCTTTCAATCCAGTTTCACTTACCACTTGTGAAATTCTTAAACTTTTCAAACTATTCTTTAAAAAAAAAAAAAAAAACAAAACAGAAAATAATTCAGAGTACCATTCCCAGGGCTTTTGTTTACAAGCTCTGTAAGGCCTACTGGCACCACAGTCTGTTTTTTCAACAGAAGCCTCAAGAGATCTTGAAAAGCAGCTGCATTCCTCTTTCTCAGCAAGCGAGCCCTGAGCGTCAGCATGTGTGGCAGGTTTAAGTATTCCAGCTATTTGGTGAAGCAGCTCAGCTAAGAAATTTCCAGGGCTTTCTCCTCATGTGTGAGGGAACGTAGAGAATTACATTTAACTACTTCTGTAGTCGAATCATGCAGTGCCGCTGTTTGAACTCACCACCCCAGAGGTTTCAATTCGTGCCTTACACACACATTTTAAGCCCATCTTACCAGCCTTCCCATTTAAACATACGCTTTAAAACTTGCAAAAAGCCCTAGAGTCTGACAGCCAGCAGGCCCTAGACAAACATCGCTCTCCTGTATGTTATTTAGGTTTCTCTTGCAGCGAGATTTTGCCCTCTGCCCCTTCCGTAAGTCCAGAGTTATAAACACACTCGCTCACAGCAGAGAAATCAAAATCTAGCGTGTCTGCTCAGGTCTTCTGTGCTACCAACGGAAGGCAATTTGAGGAACACACCGTAATCTCTAATACTCAGCACTGAAATGTGGAACGATAAAGACTCTTTATATAAAAAGAATGAAAGAATGCAACGCCATGCCTTAAATCCAGGCCCACAATCTAGCATTTGCAACCAAGCAAAAAAAAAAAAAAAAAAAAAAATCAGTTTGTTCATCTGTTCCTCACAGCCAGCTGCTATCAAGGGAGGGCACCAAGGGAGGCTGGAGTTGGGGAAGGGAGCAACCAGCCCCAACTGGGCAGCCAGTACTGGAAACAAGTGTAACTGCAGCTAGATTGCGAGATGAAGCACTCAGCAGATCCAGAAACCCAGAATGAGAACATTTCTCTGAAAAAATAGAGAGGAGATATGAACAGCCAGCACAAACCCCTCCCCAACTCAATAATATTAACCAGGTAAGTTACAAAGCCATTACTTATCTGAAGTAAATGGTGGAATTTTCCGCAAGTCCCTCATTTTTAACTTTCAGGAGCATTTTTCAAAAACCACCGTATCCTGAAAAGCCGGTGACAGGCATCAACGGGCTGCCCCAGAAAATGCCACTTTCTCTCACCTGTTTAAGCTTCAAAGCAGCCTGGACAGAAGGTCTATTCTCCATCTGCTGGGCCAGTCTTCTGTTTCTGGCACTGGCTAGCTGCTGCTGCTGCTGCATGGTAGCCCGAATATTCACTGGCATCGGCTGTTTGTTCTTCAGCATGTTAGTAAAGCTTCAAGGTCGAATAAAATGGGTGTTTAAATAAAGCTTTATTACATACATTTATTGGCATTTCATGGTTCTCAAGATTGGATCTCCAGATCCCATGAACCTTATGTAAAGAGTGGTACTTAGGTCACGTCATATGCGATTACGTATTCCTTGTTTTCCACAAGTGTGCAAGAAACTGGAAACTCAGAAATGATGTCGTATATTAATTCAGAAGTGATAAAGCTTTAGGTTACTGATTTTAGAAATGGCAGAAGGAATGAAAACAAGCAATAAGCAGAGATGATCATGACAGATGGGAGAGGACACCACAGAAACAGAAAAGCAAACCGAGATCTGACTGCAAAATCCAAATAAGCCCTCTACAATCTGAGAAAACTGTTTAAAAACCTCAATGCTGACAGGGCAGCTCTCCAAAAGACCCAAGAACAGACCGCTGTGCCTCTGGTGCACCACAGAACCAGTGCTGTAAGAAATGCCACCACTCAAGTGCGCTCACTTACAAAAACAGTTCACTCGGCAATTTCTTTGGTGCACAGACACTCTTCTGTCTTTAAAAGCTACGTAGGAGCAGAACATACAGCGTGATGGTACGCCTCCTTAGCGGCAACCCATCTACTGTGTGCTGGGAGCTACACGGGACTGCAAAAGAAAACACTTAGAGATGAGGAATATGGACTGACCAAGATGGAACAGGCCAGCAAGCCTCCCCTGCACTGCACCTCCTCACTCATCTTCCCCGGGGTGAGCTCTGAGCACCTGTTCAGGCTGCATCTCACCACAGCACTTGCCAGAGCAGGAACTGCAGGCAAATGGCTCCCTTTATCCCTGGTTCAATGAGACTAACATCATTAATCCAAGACCAATTAGTAAGAAAGTGAAACATAACTGCAGCATCACTGTTAGTTGTCACTGCAGAACCACAAAAGCTCAATGGCATGGAAAAAAACAGAAGAATACTCAACGGAAGAAATAAAGAAATCAAGAAAAGAGAGAGATGGAGATGAAGCAAAGCATTTGCCTCTTACAAGGCCCAAAACATTGTTAAAGGGCCTTTGGGCTTGTTCAGTGGCCTGCTGCATGCCTCTTACAGGCCAGACCACATGCACGTGTGTCCGCCTCGGACAAAGCAGCAGGCCTGCTGCAGCTTAGGTAACATGCTACCGTGCTGCAGTGTCAACTATATAAATGTAAAAACATGTGGAAGAAAAAGGGAGGGTGTGAGGTTTCTCTCTTTTGTTATAACACATCCCACCATATTTACATGTTGAATAGTTTAATATTAACTGCTATGGATAAATTTCTCCACAACACTTGCCCTTTTAACCTTGCGTACCACATCTGTTGCAGTTTAAGACAGAGGCGCATAGCCATCTGCTTGTTTTAGTGAGGTTAAAAGAGGGCAGAAACCACGTTGGGTTTTGGACACCAGACAGTGATAATTAAGTAAAAAAAATTTCTTATGAGCTGAAGCTGCTGTTGGCTTCCTCACCGCTCGTTCAGAGACATCTTGGTGGTGCTCTTTAGCACAACCTTCGGTGCTGACTGTGCAGCCATCTTCAGATCAAGAGAATCTGCAAAACACAAGAACCAGATTTAACAAACAGCATGGAGATCTTGCGCTGACTGGACTGAACATTGTAAAAATCTGCATTCCGGCTCCTTTGGTGGAAAGCATCAAGAACAGGGCATTTAATGAGTATTTTATCAACGCATTTTTAATAAGACTTCTAGGCCACTGCCATGATACAGCAGGTTTAATAAATCAGCAAGTTACGCTAACTCACCCTTACTAAGAAGTCATCTTTTTAGAAAGGGAAAATTTTACCACTGACAGGAGCAATGCTGCAAAAACAGTCCATCAGAAAAGACGGCACCCAAATATCTTGTTCAGTACAGCACCTAGGGACACTGCCACACTTCCTCAGCTTTTACTATCAACAAGATGGAAACCCCGATTTGTTTTAAACAGACACATACCATACACCTGGCAATAAAATTTCGATGTTACTCTACAGAAGAAGTACTTCAAAAATATCAAGGTTCTGTCCTCCCACTATGATTGCCACCACCTGCACAGACATAAACTGCAGTCACTTGGGATTTTTCACATCTAACACTCTGGTAGGCTGCTCACCCGCAGTCCTAATGCGGTTCTCTAACACGAGAGCCTGCCACATACCTCAGGAAAGCAGCAAAGGGATTTAAACTCAGCTGTTCCTGATCTCTCCAGCACAGCTCAAGCCCGAGTGCTTTGGCAGTCATGAATACTACTGAAATGCGCTAAGCTCAAACCCCCTAACTATGCAGATCGATTTAGCGCTTTTTAAAAATATATAACTAGTATCAAATTTAATGCTTAGATGACTGACGAAAACTGCTCGCCCTCAAAACACCTTAACAAAATGCTTCCTTCACAATGTTTTACAGTCCGTCAGCCAGAAATTGAGCCAACAGGCAGCCGCACCCCATTTTTTTTTTTTAACTGAAAACGTTGTTAAAAAGCATTTTTCCTGAACAACGACCGCAAAGGAAACCCCGCTTCTATCAGCCCGCCCCGGCACTGCCGACAGAGGAAGGAAGCCGAGGCCTGGCCTAGGCCGTCGATCCAGCCGCCTCCGGCAGCTGCCCTACAAGAAGCGGGGGAGAAGACCCGGCCACGGGCAAAACCGGCACTTTTCCCCCTTTAAAGGGAGAAGATCAGCCCCCTCCGGCCGCCTGAGGGGACCCTGAGGGGACCCCCCAGCCTCCCTCACGGAGCCTCCCTCCCTCAGCATCCCCCCACCGCGGGCAGAGCCACCCGCTCCTCACCGAAGCAGACGGTCGCCAGGTCTCCGGTGGGGCTGCCCGACGGGTGGCGCGGGGTGTAGGGCTGACTCCGGCGCCCTCCGCCCGCTCCCCGCCGCGCTCAAATGGCCGCGACAAAATGGCGGCAGCGCCCGCAGACACCCTCCCTCCGCCCACCGCGCCGAGCCGACCAAAATGGCGGTAGCGACGCGCAGGCGCACAGCCCCTCACGTCACCACGCCCCCCTCCTATTGGGCGGAGCGACGCCGACGCAGGGGCCGCCCCCTCGGCTATTGGTACCCCGGGGCAGGGCGGGCGGGACCAGGCGTTGGGTGGGGGGCGGGGTTGGGGCTCCCTCAGGCGAGAGGTGGCGGCGGGGGCGCCGCGGCCTGGCCGGGTTCCAGCGGGGTCGGTGCCTGGTGCCCGGTGCCCCCCGCCGGGGCCGATCCCGCGGGGCCTGGCCTGGTTGGAGGTGTCGAAGGTCTGAGGAGGCCTCACGGGGTCCGCGGGCCCCCCCGCCGCCCTGACTGGCCCCGCGGCCTGGCTGTCCCCGGTGTGTCCCCACTTTCTGCCGGGGCAGCCCCGGCGTGGGGCCGGAGCGGGGAGGAAGGGGGTGAGATCCCAGATCCCCCGGAGCACCCCAGCCCCGGCAGACGATGGCGCTGGCGGCCCTGCGCCGGGCCTCAGCGCGGGGGCTGCTGGCGGGCGGCCCGCTGGGGCCAGCAGATAAGAACCGGTTCCTCCGGCCCCACGGGGCGCCGTGCCCACGCCTCTGGCGGGACGGGGCGGCGAGTCCCGGCCTGTGGCCGGTCCCCCCCACCTCCGGACCCTCCTGCACCCATGCTGCACTCCTGTGTCCCGCAGCCCGACACCCCCGGTGTCCCCGGGGTCACCCGCCCCGGCCGTCCTGTGCCCTGGGGTGATGCGGAGTTGATGCCAAGCTCCGGGGCAGGGCGCGATGGAGGAGCCGGAGTAGGGTGTAGCCAGGGATGTCTCCAGGTGCTTGGGGTGACCCAAGGTGGCTCTTCCCCGTGACCCCGTGGCTCAGGGGAGGGATGGCTCCCTGGTACCCCGGGGGGGCACTAGCCGGGGAACGGGGCAGAGACCCCGACCCTGGAAATAAGAGAGCTGACAGCATGCCTCTGGCTGGGTCGGTGCCTTTATTGTGGAGCTGGATCCCAGTGGGATCCCCTGGGAGTGCTGGGGAGCAGAGGGTGAGCTGGGGGGGTGGCGGGGGGCTCTGCGTTTTGGAGACGCCGTGGCCGGCTGCAGCAGGGGGGGACCGGCCTGGGTCAGGCGTTCTCCCAGAAGAAGGTGTTGCAGGCCACGGTGAGGGCGGCCACCAGGACCACGTACTCCTGGAAGTCCACCTCCCCATCGCCGTTCTCATCCAGGTCCTGCATGATCTTCTCCACGGCACCCGTGTCCTTCTGGGTCTGTGTCGGGGGGGTGACAGGGTGAACCCTGGGGCTCGGCAGCCCACTGGGACGCTGCTGCCCCAGGGCACGGAGGGAAAGGGGGGGACCCCTGGCCCCCACGCCCCGGCATGGCCGGCCCCTACCTCCAGGAAGCAGCCCAGCTCGCTCTGCAGCAGCTCCTTCAGCTCCTTCTTGCTCAGCTTGTACTTGTCCCCCTCTTTGCCCGAGTAGTGGTGGAAGACGTTGATGAGCGTCTCCATGGCCCCTTCCAGCTGTGACGCCATGGCTCTGGCTGTGGGGAGGGACCCGGCGCGTCACGGGGGGGCAACTGCCAGCCCCTTTGCCCCTATGGGGCAGCCCCCAAATCGCAGCCACCCCCTGTCCCATCCCCTGTTGGGGAGTGTCACATGCCATGGCCTGCACGCCGAACTCTTGGCGCCGGGCAGAGACCCCCACGGGGCACCCCACTGCTCCCCAGGGCTGGATGGGGGGCTCCTGCGGGAGGGGACCCCGGCTGCCTGTCCCCGTGCAGGGCACCCATGGCACCCATGGCACTGGCGCTCACCTGAGCTCCCCGCCGCGCCGCCCGCCCGCTGCTCCGAGAGTGCCGGGCTGGGACAGCCGGCGATGTTAAATAAGCTCCAAGCCCCCTCCCTCCGGGAGGATCCGATACCGGGGCTGGACAGCCTGGCTGGCACCGCCGGGACACCCGCGCCGCCTTTGCAGGGGCCAGGATGTGGGGAGCTGGGACCCATGGCACCCTGCTCACCCCACACCGGCCCTGGGGCGACGTGGAGGAGCGTTTCCAGCCCCACAGGTGCTTAGGGGACGGTGGTGGGCAGGGGAGGGGTGGGCAGCCATGCCGAGAGTCGCTTTGGGGGGCTCCACGTCCCTCGCGTGCTAAACCTTGGGTGTCACGTCTTGCCACCCCACGGCCCTGTGGGGCAGCGGGAGGCTGGGGGGTATGGAGATGTGTGGGGTGGGCAGCAGGGCCACCCTGGGGCCGGCTCCACTTGCCAGCCCTGGGTGGGATCCCACTGTGGGCCCCGGCTCCGCTTGAGGCTGTGGTGGGTCCCCATGGCACAGCAGCGCCCGGGGTCTGACCCCGTGGCGTCACCCGCTCGGCGCCCGCCGGCATCCCCCATCTGTCAGCGCCGCGGTGCCGTGCCGGATCCGTCCCCAGCCCTCCTCCCCGGGGCTGATAAGCCGCGGCTATCCGGTGTCCTGGGCCTCTCAACGGGAGCCAGCCGGGGCCGGGGGGAGCTGGTGGGGGCTATCGGGTGACTCAGGCCCGGCCCCCCGGGGCCGCCCGCTCCCCGCGCACAGAAAGGCCTCTTGTCAAATTAAAAAAGCCCCACAATCCCGACCTGGAGGTTGCTCCAGCAACGGGCTCGGCCAAGAAACCAGATTCCCCGAGCTGGCATGGCCCATGCCGATAATCCCGGCCCCGCCGTGGCTCTCGTTACAGCCCCGCATCCGCGCAGCCGGGGCAGCGGTGTGGGGCCGAACCCACTGCGGGCCCCCTGGGGGAACTGGAGCTGTGCCGAGCCCCCAGACTCAGGCGGACACCATCATCCCCCCTTTTTGAGACCCCCCCCTCCCCTTGCAGGGGGGTTGCCGGGAGGTGCCGGTGCGGAGTCGTGGCTTTTCGCAAGAGCCGGGTGGTGCCGGGCTCTTTATCCCGGATTCCAGTCCTAATTTGGGGCTAATTATATCCTGCTCCTGCCGTTTCCAGCTCCCGCACTTCCTGTCCCCGCGGTTGGGAAATGCCATGGCTCCATGGCACCCCCACCCCCCCCGGCCTGGGGACCCCAAAACCACCCCTGGACCCCGTGCGGCCACCCCACCGCCACTGCCCTCTGCTTGGGGGGGGGGAATGGCGTGGGGGGGGCTGGAGGGTTAGGGGTAATGTGCAGGGTCTGGGAGGTCCAGGCCCTGTCCTGTGCCTGGGGCAGCTGAGGTGGCTGCAAAGAGGGTCCCTGGGTGGAGGTGGGGGTCCTGGATAGAAGTGGGGGTCCCAGAGAGGGGTTGGGGTCCTGGGTGGAAGTGGTGTTCCTGGGTGGAGGTGGGGGTCCCGGATGGAAGCGGGGGTGCCAGACAGAGGTGGGGGTCCTAGATAGAGGTGGAGGTCCCAGGCGGATGTGGGGGTCCTGGATGGAAGTGGGGGTCCCGACTGGAACCTGAGGAGCTGCTTCCCAGCAGGACACAGCTCTCATTTTTGGTGTGGGGCAGGGAGGGGGCCCTGGGGCTGCAGAGCTCCAGGAGGGGCCAGATCCGGAGCCTGGGGACAGGGGGGAAGTGGGGAGGGACCCCCGTGGCACTCACTCTGCTGCAGCCAGTGGCGGCGAAGCCCCTGTGCCCCTGTCCCCAGCACGGCTCGGCGGCGGAGCGGGGTCCGGCCGTCCCTTCTGGGGAAGCCTGGCCCACTTGGCTGCGTCGCCTGCCCAGTTGGGCAGCAGCTGCCCGTGACGGGAACAGGCATTGCTGCTTAAAAATAACCCGACCCTGGTCCACGCAGCGGGCATGGAGCCGGGACCGCCATGCCCCGGGCACCGGTGTGTCCAACCCCCCCAAGGGCTCCAGCTGCCCTTGGAGGGGCTCTGCCCCCCTCCCATTAAACCCCAGACCTCCCCGGACCTGGGGATTTGGCCAGGCGGTTCCGGAGTGGTGGGACCATATGGAGCTGGGTGCCCAAGGGCAGACCCCCACCGCTGGCGGGACACGGTGTGGGTGCTGGGGGAGTCGGCCCCGGGTGCCACAGCCCTTTGGTTGCCGGCCGTGGGGAGAGCAATGCCCAGCGTGTCCGTGCTGGCACATCCCCAGGACAAGCTCTTACCAAACCGGGAGCAGAGAGGGACATGCCAGGAGGTTTACACACATCTTGGAACAGGTTTCAGCCGCTGCGACTCCCTGTGCTCCACTTTGACCCAGCTAAACCAGTTGCTCCAGTTGCTGGTGTCGGGGCTGGGCCGATCTTGTCTCTCCATCCCATCACGGGAGGATGGAAGAGGCTTTTCCATCCTTGGGAGCTGCCGGGCAGCAGCCGTGCCAGGGCTGGGGACATCGCGATGGCACCGGGCGCACAGTTTTACAGCCTCAAATAATCGCACTCCCCTCCAACGAGCCCCAGTAGTTGCGGTGGCGTGCACGGACCACTGCCGGGCACTCAGTGACTGTCCCTGGTGGAGCCAACGCAGGTTGGGGACAACACGGGGACCAGGACACGGCAAGATGCCGACCCCCCGGGATGCAGCTGCACCCCCGCCCTGAGCTCTTGCCCCGGCACATGGTGTCCTGCCGTGCTCTGCCACCTCCCGGCGGCACCGGGGTCCCCAGGGCTGGGTCACCCCTCCCTGCCCGTGGGGACAGCCCCGAGCGGGGATCCCGGGCTCGGCCGGGAGATGCCATTTCTCCTGTCACCTGTGATTTGGCCGGATCCTGTTGCGGGGCCGCTGCTGCCTCCTCGCCCCATCCCGGCACCCCGAATTCCAGGGGCGGCGAGTCACGGGCCCGCCTGGCTCTCGGGGACGGTGATTCACCCCAAACCTGTCCCTGTCCCTGCCGAGCCTGACTCAGCCCAGCGCTTTCCCAAGAGACCGTCTCCGGCCCCTGACGTGGGGCTCGACGGAAGTCCCATCCCTGTCCCCCTCGTCACCCCGGCAAGGGGGACGGGCCGGATGGGGCTGCAGGAAGCCAATTCCTCCCCCGTGAGCTGGTGTGACGGGTGCCGGGTGGGGACCAGGCTGCCCGGTGCCGGCCGGAGCCTCCCCGTTCCCGTGGAGAGGTGGAGTGCGTGCGTCAGGGCTCAGCAGAAACTGGGCTGGTGATGGTGTCACTGTACCGGGTCCCCAAAACACTGCCAGTGGGGACGTTTTCATGGGGCCCCTGGGAACCCACTCCCATGTGTTGTCTTGGGCGGGGGCTGCTCGCCATCGTGCTCAGTGTCACACGGCTGTGGGGACACCAGGACACGGCCCCCTGTGGCGTGCAGGGATGGGGTGGCTGGCAACCTGCTCTGAGGAGAGATGGTCCCCTATGTCACCCCCATCCCACACCGCCCCCGCGTCCCCCCTGCCTCCCGCCGGGGGTTGATGGGGCTGAGGCGGGGTGCCGGGGCGAGGGATGTGGCTCGGGGGGGGGTCCCGTGGGAACGGCGGTGCCACGGCACGGCGCAGAGCTGCTCCATCTCCCGGGTGGAAACCCGCCAGGGCTGCCATGTTATAAATACACCGTGATTAAAGGGGAAGGCTCGGGCAGTACCAACCCCCTAATTAATTTGGATTAATTAATTTTCACAAAGCCCACTATTAATAGGGATGATGTCAGCAGGCGGCTGACTCACAACTCTCACTTGCTGCGGGTCGAGCCCGGCCCCGGGTCCGCAAGAGCCACTGGATGGCAGGCCGGGATGAGCCACCACGCCGGGGCATGGCAGGACGCGCGCGGGGCGCGTGTCCCTGTCTGTAGTGCCACCCTGTCCCCGCAGGGATGCGTTTGGGGGTGAGACCTGCCCCGCATGCCCAGAAAGCTGCGGGGGATGCTCGAGCCCCGCGGGATGCTCAGTCCCGGCGGGTGCTGGAGCAAACCCGCTCCATCCTCCCGTGGCCCCGTGGTCCCATCCTGCTCCCCACCGTGGCATCCCCGCGGAGGCTGGGGAAGGTTCGAGTGCTGGATTTGGTCCGTTGCCCGCACGGGGAGGGAGGAGAGGAGGAGGACGGGAGGACGGAGGGACGGCTCGGGCGGTGTCTGCCTGTGCGTCCGTCCGGTTACAGCAGGAAACCCAACACCGTGGCATTGGGGGACAAAGCGCCGCGCTCTCCCCTCCTGCGGCGCAGGGTATAAAACCTCCCCGGGGGGGGGGAAGCGACCCGCCTGCAGCTCTCTGCCCGCTGGCGAGGGGGGTAAGTAGGAGATTGCTGCCTGCAGCCCTGGCCCCACCATGGCCACCCGCTCTCCGGCGCTCGCAGGATGAGAGCAGCGCTGGGGGACCCCCACCATGCCCCCATCCCTTTCCTGATGTCCCCTCCCACCCCCATCCTGGCTGCCATTTGTTGCCGAATGGCAGCGGCATCACCAAAAGGCTCTGCCCTCCCCCGTCTGAAGCCGTGGGTCTCCGGGGAGCCGAGGGGCAACCCCCAGTGCTGAGCTGAGACCCTGCAGACTCACTGCGCCCCAGGCTGGGGAAGGGGAGAGGTCCCTTTTCCCGGAATCGCCTCGCTGGGACGTCCCTCCACCTCCCACCCTCTCTCGGCTCCTCTCCCTGCAGCCCCCGGGGCCACTGCCGTACCCTAGCCCCATGGCCACGGGCGAGCTGACTGAGCTGGAGACAGCCATCGAGAAGATCGTCACTGTCTTCTTCACCTACGCGGGGAAGGAGGGCAAGAAGGGCACACTGACGGCTGGCGAGTTCAAGGAGCTGGTCCAGCTCCAGCTGCCCAACCTGATGAAGGTGAGGCGAGCGCATGTGGGGCCGCGGTGTCCCCCCGATCTTGGGGGGCTGCTCCTGGTACCCGGGGATTTGCAAAAGGGATCGAGCAGCAGCTCCCCCTCCCCCCCCGCCATCCCCATCCCGCTCGCTGGGGTCCGGGATGTGGCTGAGCCCCCCTCTCTGTCCCCCCCGCAGGATGTCCCCTCCCTGGAGGAGAAGATGAGCGAGCTGGACGTCAACAACGACGAGGAGCTGAAGTTCGGGGAGTACTGGCGGCTCATCGGGGAGCTGGCAAAGGCCGTGCGGCGGGAGAAAGCGGGGAAGAAGTGATGGGGGTCAGGGGGAGACTTGGCCAATGCCGAGCTAATAAAAGAGGTTTCCCTGAGCCTGAGCATCGCTCCTGTCCTTAGCTGGGGGGGAAGTCCCGATTTGGGGTGTCCATCTCCTCCGCCGCCTGGATCTGCTCGTGGCTCGGAGCTCGGGGGAACCTGGGATGGACGGGGCCATTCCCAAATCGCCCTTGTGCCCGCTCTGGCTTCCTGCTGGGCTGTGTGGCCCTGATGGGTGTCAGGGATGTGGCTGGCAGCGGGGTGGGGCTCGGAGCGTCTCCGGCAGCGATGCCGTGGTGGCCACCACCACTGGGCCATCAACGCCCATCCTCTCTGGGGACTTGGGTGACATGTAGGGGGGGACGTGCGTCTGCTGGCACAGCGTGTCCCCGGCTCAGCGCCCCTAACTGAGCTCCCATTCCCAGCGTTCAGCTCCCAAATCCCAGCACCTCTGAGAAAAGGTGGAATCCCCACCGCAGGGCAACACATCCCAGAGCTGGTGGGTGCTCAGTGCCCAGTTTGGCTGTTCCCACGCGGTGCCGGGCGGCTGTGCCGTGCTGGGCTCAGATGATGGAGCCATCCCTGTGGCCGGGAAGGAGGCGTTTCCCTGGCCCCACGCTGGCCCTGGGCCAGGCTCCGGAATGAGACGCCCTTGCACCACACCGCAGCTGGCGGCGCGCGGGGAGCTCCCACTCACACCTCCCCGCCGTATAAAACCCCGGTGCGCCGCAGCCCGCCCAGACCCAGGAGAGCCCGTGGAGCAGGTAAGTGGCCCATCCGCCACCACGGGATGGGGGGGGGGGGGCCGTGCCCAGGGGTCCTGCCACCCCTCCACATCACCCCCCCCTCCACTTTTTGCTCCCACGCTCGGCTTTGCCACGACTTGCCGCTGGGGCAGGGATGTTCCTGCCGCCGGGACGTGTCCCAGCAGCTCACCGCATCCCGGGGCTCCTTCCTCGCCCTGCACTCAGTCCTGGCTCTAAAGGAGGGGAAACTCCCCCACCACCACAATCCGAGACCTGAGCTTGGCTTTCTTCCCCCACCAGTTCCCCCAGACCTCATCGCAGAGGACAACCCTGCCGCCGCTGCCACCGAGGACCTCCGGACCCCGCGAGGAGCAGCATGGGCCAGTGCAACTGCCGCAAGAAGCGCAAGGTCCATGAGCGACGCCGTGGCACCGGGAGGGCTGGGACCCCCCCTCAGCGGGGGCGCAGGGCGCAGGGGGCACCCCGCGCCGTCCCACCCCTGGGAGCAGAGCCCCGGGCGCGGGGTGACTCAGAGCAGCACGGCCGGGCCAGCCCCATCCTGGAGCCAGGCTCCAGCCGAGGAGCTGGGGGGATATTTCAGGGTTTGGCGCAGACTTGGAGCCACTTGAAAGCTCGGGGAACCAGGCGGCTTTCTCCGGCTCCCCTGGACTCACCTTTGGGAGCTGCGCTCGCTCCTCGCAACCTCTCCAAGGATGCCCAATGGCAGAAAGTCTCCTGTTTTCCTCGGCTTTCAAACAGGGGATGCCCACCCTGCGTCCCTTTGCACCCATGGAGGATTTGGCCCCGGCTGGCTGAGCCAGGGCGCGGGGCTGAGGCTCCGAAGATGGCTGGGTTCTTCCTAATGGGCATCGCCTGCTGTGGTTTCACGGTGTTTCGTGGGGAAACCGCAGATGCTGAGTGAATCACCGTTTCCCTTCAAACGCAGCCTCGGCTAATTAGCGCCAGCGGCCGGGCGCGTGGGTCAGGCCAGTCTCGGCCCCCCACCTTGCCGGGGAAGGGGTCTGCACCCTGATGGCGGGGGGAGAAGGGCTCCTGCTGCTGCCCAGCCCCATCCCGGCAGGCGCTTGAGTTGTCCTGGGCACTGACTCATGCCGCCATCCGCCACTTGTGCAAAGGAGAGGAAGAACCAGTCCGGACGGCCGCGGCGGCCCCCGTGCGCCGTGGGTGTAGCGCCTGGAGACGCCAGGGTGGCTAAGCCCCTCTGGCCCCGGGCAGGGAGAAGCCCGGGCAAGCAGTGACAGGGGGGGTGACATGCCTGCGGGGAGGGGTTGTCGCGTCGAGACGGAGGGGGATGACAGCTCTGGGGGGTGCCGAACCAGGCAGAGCATCTATGGAGGGATGCAACGGCTGGGCGGAGGGTTCTTGCATCTGTAGGGGGGTCTCACGCCTGTGTGGTGGGGTCTCACATCTGTAGAGGGGGTCTCACATCTGTATGGTGGGGTCTCACATCTGTAGGGAGAGGTCTCACGTTGATAAGGGGGTTTATCACGTCATTGTGGAGGGGCTGAACATCTGCAGAGAGCACTGGTGCGTCTTCTCGGGGGGTGGCCTGTCTATTCAGGGGCTTGTCCTGTCCCTCTGGGGGGTGTCCTGTCCCTCTGGGGGGTGTCCCGTCCCTCTGAGGGGTGTCCTGTCCCTCCGGGGAGGTGTCCCACCGGTGCTCACCCTCTCTCCCCCTGCCGCGCAGGACTGCCAGGAGCTCACTGACGTGGAACGGGCCATCGAGACTGTCATCAACCAGTTCCACTGCTACGCGGTGAAGGGGCAGAAGGAGTACCTGACGCCCAACGAGATGCAGGAGCTGGTGGTGCAGAAGCTGCCCCACCTGGGAAAGGTGAGGGGTGGGCAGGGGGAGACAGGGTGGGCACGGGCTGCCCGTGGGACCCCACAGCCCCATCACCCCCATGCTTTTTCTGCCCCCTCTGCAGTGCGTTGGACCGCTGGAAGAGAAGATTGAATGCATGGGCAACCCTGACGAGGCCAAGCTGGAGTTCGGAGAGTACTGGGACATGATGGGGGACGCGGCCAAGGGCTGCCGGAGGAAGTAGAGGGTGGCGGGGGACGGGAAGGCGCCCGAGGCCTCAGGCTCTGCACCGAGAAGCGCGAGAGGCTGCTGGTCCTGGCGGGATGCGCCTGGGAAAACGCAGCGTTGCTCCCGCCGGGGCTCATCTCCTCCCCGTGTCCCTGGCCGGGGCGGGGGGATCCCCCTGCCCGGCTCCGTCCCTGCCCTCTCCCAGCTCTCCTTCCCATCAGGAAACCTCCCTTCCCACCCCCAGCTCCGGCCCGCGCCACGGCGGGAGGGAGGTGGCAAGGGGGTTCCTGGCCCTGGCTCCGGAGGCACCTTTCTCCGTCCTTCGCTCCAGAGCCTTTACCCCCGGGGTTGTCCCACCTCCGGTGCCCAAAACCCTCCAATTGCAGGTCCCCCAGCCCCGGAGCATCGCAGCCAGAGGGACTCGGCTCCTTTCCCCCCAAAGCCCTTGGATGTGCGGGCTTGTCCCCCGACCCTGCGCCTTGCCACCCGATGGGAACCCCTTTGTCACAGTCCTGCCTTGTGCTCCGAGCACCTTCAGGGACATCCCAGGCTCCAGCACTGATGTCCCTGTGCGTGGCCTGGGTGTATTCCCTGCACTTCCCCCGGTGCGGGAACCGTGGTGCCCCGCGCCTGCCCGGGTTTTTGGGGTGCTGTGCCGGGGTGTGCTGCCTGCACAGTGCTCCCCCGCCTGCCCCCTCGCCAGGGATGCTGGCCCCCAGCTGGCGGCTGGGCTCGGGGCTGGGACGGTGGCGGGTTGTAATTGGCTTGCATCACTTGCAACCATTTTTGTATAAATTAATAAAGGAAAACACTGGAAAAAGGAAAACTAAACCCAGCCGGGATGGGGTGACCTCATTTGTCCTTGGTGGGAGAGGGAAAGGAGCGGGGCCGGGGGGGACAGGGCTGCAGCGATGGGGGCTCTGAGCATCGCTGGGTGGTGTGGTCCCTCTCGCCCCAGCGCAGAGCACCAGGGTGCAAGGGATGTGGTGGGTGTGCGAGGGGTGCTGCAGGCATGCGAGGGATGCTGTTGTGGGCATGCAAGAGATGCTGTGGGGGTGCAAGGGATGCTGCAGATGTTCAAGGGACGCTGCAGATGTGCAAGGGATGCTGCAGGTGTGTGAGGGATGCTGTTGTGGGCACGCAGGGGATGCTGCAGATGTGCAAGGGATGCTGCGGGCATGCACGGTGCCGTGAGTGTGTGCGGGCACTGTGATGGCCATGGTGCTGCGGGTGTGTGTGTCACCACAGGTGTGCGCGGGCACTGAGGGTGCTCACGGGGCCGCCCTCATGCCCATTGCAAGGGTGGCTTGTGCTCGGTGGTCCCTACTGAGGGGACCCCACAAGCAGAGCCGGGGCTGTGTCTCCGGAGCAGGCACCCCGAGGGCTCTGTGGTGCCATGCGGCCCCGCTCTGGGCTGGAGGGAGCGCAGGGGAGACCCCGAAATCCCAGGCTCAGAAAGCCCCGGGAACCGCGAGGGCAGCAGCGAGGTCCCACCTGTGCCAGGTGAGCGGGGGATTTCTGTCTAATTACAGCAAATTGGGAAACTGTAAGTGCCACAAAGCGGTGGCTCGCTGGGATGGAACAATTAGCTCAGGCACCGAGCGCACAGAGAATGAAGAAATGGGCTTGAGAGGGTGCAGGGCACTCGCGGAGCCTGGTTGTCCCAACTTTTTTCTGCCATCCGGGCTCTGTGTCCCGGGGGAGCCTGTGGGCAGCCCCGGAGGCGCGATGGGCACCCCAAAAAGGGAGAGGGTGTGGGCACCTCAGCAGCACCTGCCTCACCTTGCGAGGAAAACAATAAATAAATAGATGAACCAAACCGAACCGAACCAAACCAAACCAAACCCCCGAGAAATATGATGAAACTGGGCTGGGGCGGCGGGTCCTCCCTGCCGCGGCGGCAGCACCGACACCGTGGCTCGGCCACAGGCCACCCTCCGTCTCCTCTCACCTTGGGGTGGATTTCACAACGAGAATGACTATTTATTGTTCCTGCCTTGGAAATAAATACATGGAAATTAAGCAGAAAGGTGTGGCGTGCATTTAATTAGAGGCAGGAAATGTGTCAAATGGTTGGGGTGATGGAGGGGAGGAAAGGGGAGCCAGGGCTCCCGGATCCTCGTCCCAGCACCGGGGCTGGGAATGTGCCGTGGGAGTGGGGACTCCTGGCTCCTCTTTCTGGTTTGGTGACCGGCTCCCCGGCGTGACGGTGCGCTGTCGGGAGGGCGGCAATTCCATCCTCCTGAGCCACCCTCCGTAAGTATCTGTTGTAACTGGAAAGCCCTCGGAGGTGGCAGGAACAGCTCAGCCCATGGCGGGGCGGTGGGTGCCCCTTGGTGAGTCAGTGAGTGCCGAGCGTGGGGACACGGCACCACGCTGATGGAAACGCCAAAATATGGATTTGTCCATGGCGAGGTGGCCACTGCGTGAAGGAGAGGTGGCCCCAGGGCACCCATCGCAGTGGTCACCAAAGACCCCCAAAAAGCCAGGGCTCAGCATCCCCTCCACCAAACGGTCCCATGGGGCAGAGCTTGTCCACGAGAAGCCAAAATGCTCCCGACCCTTCAGACCTGGAGCTGGTGGGAATCCGGGGGGAGACCAACCCCATCGGGGTGATCAAAATGGCTGGGAAGTGTCTTGTGATGGGTTTGGATGGGACGTGGCTGCTCCGAGCACACGCACACGCCCTGGATGCCTTGTAAAAATAAGGGCCTGGATGCGGTTGTGACATCTGCCAGGCACAGGAGGGTAATGAAAGCCCGTGATTCAGAGGTGAGCTGTTTGCCTGCAGGGTCGGGGAGGGATTCCCACCCTCCTGGGATGTTGCATCAACGACATCGGCGCATCTCGGCTGAGAACGGGTTTGCTTCCTCCCAACCGAGATTAGGAAGAAGCCGGTGGAGAGCCGGGATGACACATGGCGTTTTTTTTCCGGGATGGGAGTCCCAAAGGTCCTCTGAGCAGGTGGCTCCTACCTGTAATGTATCACCTCCTACTTTGCATCCCGAAATATGCAGCTCCCAATAATGCCCGTATCTAATCTTGGCATCAAATCGCTGCGCCACGGCTCTGCTAGACATACAGGGGTACAATTTGCTGGGAAAATTAATTACGGATGTGACTTTACCAGCACAGCTACCATCCGAGAAGAGCCTTATCTGTCCCAGTGCATCTAGAGATGGCTGAGCTGGGTACGGCACTGCTTGGAGCCGGGGCTTGTGCTTCCAGGGCCCCAGAGACACGCACCAGCCCTTTTCGCCCCTGAAAACAAGTGGATTTAGTTCAAATAAATGATGCCCCCCCATAACCGAGGGTCTTCGGTGGGTGTGTGGGGTGGTTTGGAGGAAGGGTGGCTGGTGGGGACACGCCATGGGATGGAGGAGCCGGGCTTCTGGCTGGTGCCCGGCTGGATGGCGGTGGGTTCGCAAACCCTGGGAGCAGGCTGGAGTCACACTGCGCCTGGCAAACCGCCCCTTCCAGGCAGTGGGGTCTCTTTGGGGTGGTCCCCAAACACCGGCCGTCACCCCACGGCCACGGCCAGGCACCCAGCAGCCCCCGGCAGGGAGCCGGAGCCCGCTGCTCGCACCGACCCGTCAGGGTGTTGCAATCCCAGGGAGCCATTTCCCAGGTGAGTCCCAGCCCGGGAACGCCCTGAGAACGTCAGGGAGGGGCGGGAGCCTCTTTAAAAGCCGGGCTGGGCCCGTCGGTATGGGTGCAAGGTGAGGAGAGAGCGGGCGTGATCGGCTCCCACCGCCCGGGCTGCCAAACCGGCGACAGACGGACACAGCGGGACCCCCCGGACGGAGCCAGGTGAGGCTCCGGGCCGGGGACGGGAAAGGCGACGTGGGCACCCTTGGGGTGGAATATCCAAGCGGGAGCAGCCCTGGGACGTGCCGCTGCAGGTTGGGTGGTGGAAAACCCCCGAGCCCTTCGGCAGCACCGCGCGTGCGGGGCCGCGGCGGAGGGGACCTGGCGGATGCTGGGGGGACACCGGGAGGAGCTGGGATGGGGGGCGGGTGGTCCGGTGTGGGGCTTGGCAGCATCCATCCACCTCCACTGCATTCGTCGCCCTACGCTGCCTATGGAAAGCCCGGCACATGGGGTTGCTGGTGGGGTCTGGACACTGGAAAAGGGGCACTTCACCCCGGTTTTGACCCCCCAGAGCTGTGCCCGGCTGTGGGTCCTGGCTCTGGGCACCGCGCTCGAGGGAGGAGGTGGAGCGGCGAAGGAAGAGGGGGCACCGCGGCAGCGGGAATGGAGCAGCCAACGAGCCCCGTCCTGCCTGTCCCGCCCCGCCGGCGCCCGGCTGTGCTGCCGTCCCCGCGTCCCACCACTGTGGTGATGTCCCAGTGCCCCAGGCCGGCCCTGGGGGGCACGTGGCGGGGCTGGGGCCGCGCCGTCCCGGATGGGCTGGTGCCGTGAGTCAGCAGCGAGGCCGCAGCCACGACACCCCGAGGATGGGCTGGGCGCTGGTGGCGGGGGGGGACTGGCGACACCAGGGTGGGGTCTGCAAGTGGGGACCCCGGTTGGGTGCAGGGGGTCGGTGCTTTTGCACCCTTTTTTTTTGGCAATTAATGGCCCAGGAGGAAGAAGGGCCGGAGCCGGAGGTTTGCAGTGAGTGGCTCTTGCGGGGCCGTGCCGGGGTGACCGCCCCGGTGGCCACCAGGGATGGTCCCTGGTCCTGGGATGGGGTGGCCCTGCGGTGGTCCAGCGAAGGCTCCCGTGAGGACAAGGAGGGCTTGGGAGGGCAGGGATGAGCGCGGGGAGCCCGGGGCTGAGCCTCCTGTCTCCTGTCACCGCCCTGATGTGCCGCCGTCCTTGGCCTAGGGCTGAGTTTGGGGAGGATGAGCGCAAAGAGAGAGGGGCCCTGAGCCAAGTCTGGGGCGCGGGGCAGGTCCTGCCGGCTCCCTGGAGCCACCGGGCTGCAGACACCCTCCTGGGCGATGTCCCCAGAGCAGGGGGACAGTGTTGGGCCACCCCTCTGGGCTCCAAACACGCCGCCCCATTGGCTTCCCCCAAGACCCGTGTGGCCACGGCTGCCGTGCCGGTCGGTGTTGCACCGCGGGCTGGTGTAAATCAGCACGGCTCCACAATGGGGAGCACCACGGTCCAGGAAAGGGCCAAGGCAGGACAAGGTGACTCAGTTTCCGTCCTTTCCTGCCTGCATCCTGCCTGGGATGTGGACGCTGGACCCCGTGACGGGGACCATCCTGTTGGCTCCGTCCATAAGGGAAGGAGCTTCCCAGCTTGGGGCGGCCTCGGGACGGCGGAGCGAGGAAGAGGGACCCCGGACATCGAGCAGACAGGCAGGATTGGACCCTGGGGAACAGGGGACACCTGCGCTGGGCCCATGGTGGGGCTCGGGCAGGACCAGACCTGCCCTGCCGGGGTGTTCCCAGAGCCGTGAAGCAAGAGGAGGGGCCGGCCAGTAATTCCTGCCCTCGTCCCGCCGTGGCTCCCAGCCCCATTCCTCCCTAATGAGCCCTGGGAACCGTCGGCCGCGGCCCTGGCGCTGCGGAGCCCCGCGGCCCCTGCGCCATAATTGCTGCCCCGTCCCACGCATGGGGGCGGCCGCCCCGGGGGGACAGGTGGGGCGGCTGGCGTGGGGTTGGGTGCCGCCCCGTGGCACGGGGGAATTTTTTAGGGTGATCCTGGATAGCGCGGGGAGACCAGCACCCCTTTTGGCTTTCCATGGAAGCTGCTTTTTGCCTGACCCGGGGGCTCGCGGCGACCCCCATTCGTGCCCTGAGCGATGGCAGCGCAATGGCACGCCGCCTGTCCTTCCGCCCTGTGTCCTCCAGCGCGCAGAGGGTCCCCATCCCTGACCCCCCGCCTCCCCGCAGGTGACGGTGGGCAGCCATGGCAGAATGCACGGAGCTGGAATGGGCCGTCCAGGTGCTGGTGAACAACTTCGACAAGTACTCGAGCCGCCGCTGCTGCTGCAAGAAGCCGCGGCGCATCAGCAAGAAGGATTTCCGCAAGATGCTGAGCTGTGAGCTCAACCACATGCTGACGGTGAGGCCGGGGACGCGCGGGGGGCCGGGGCACCGGCTCCTCACCCTTCACGGGGTGTCCCGTCCCCTTCCTCCATGAAAGCACCCCTCTTCCCCCCGCCTTGCCCCGGTGTGAGCGGCTCCGCTCTCTCCCCCAGGACACCGGGAACCGTCGGGCAGCCGACAAACTCATCTGCGACCTGGATGAGAACAAAGACGGGCGCATCAGCTTCGAGGAGTACTGGACCTTGATAGGTGGCATCGCCAGCCCCATCGCCCAAATCATCCGCCAGCAGGAGCTGAGCGTCAAGCTCACCAAGTAGCTGCCTGCATCGGGATCAGACCCCCCTTCCCCCAGGGCTCCGTTTCCACCCCCCCCGGGCTCAACCCCTGCTTCTCCGCGGCTCCCCGCTTCTCGCCTCTCCCGCTGCCGAGCCCTGCCCCGAGCCCCGGTTTGCCCCGGGACACCCGGGTCTCCCGTGGCTTTGCCGCCTGAGCCACGCCAGGGTGCAATCAGGGCGAGAAGACCCCCCTGGGTGGGAGCTGGGGGGTGGGAAGCCATCACAGCCTTGGCCGGGGGGGAGGGTTCCTCCTTGCCCCACACCGTGCCATCCCTGCTCTTTCACAAGCCCTGTCCTTGCTGGGCTGCTGGGCAAGAAGCAAAGGGAGAGGCTTCCCCTCATCTAGGACATGAATTCTGTCCGTTCTCAGACCTCTGGGGCATGGCCCCACCGGCAGAAACCCCGTCACGACCGGGACCCCCCGTCCCCTTGGAGCTCCCCCTCAAAGTTAGGGGTCTTTTTGGGCCAAGGCTGCCTTTCCCCCCTGCCCAAGCTGGTGAAGGGTCTCGCCCTGCCTGGTGCTCTGGTCCTTGGGGCTCGGGGAGCGGCGCGGTCCCGGCCGAGCCAACACCACCGTGGTTATTTATTGCAGCAATAAAGTTCGGAGGAGTGACGCTGAGGCTCTGCCTTCCCTGGGGGGTGTGTGGGGGGGTGTGTGTGTGTGCCCCCGCAGCACCAAGGGGATGTGGGGGCCTGAGGGAGGGGGCCTGTCCTGTCCCCCATCACCCAGGGATGGTGATACCGCCCAGGGCTGGGCTCCCTGGGGCTGATGGAGCCACCACGAGGTGTCAGCAGACACCGTGGCCTCCCGGCACCCCGCCGGCCCCGCAGCACCCCGAGCTGCTGCCTGGGGCGCAGGGTGCGGTGGCTGCTGCTGCCACCGCACTTTGCGGGGGACCCTCTCCACGTCCCCCCCGAGCAGCCCGGGATGACACCCCCGCACCCATGCACCGCAAGGACGCGGCCACCCTGACACTGGGGCGTCTCGGGGGACCCCTATTCCCGTATCTCGGCACGTTGCCCCACCCGGGATGGGAGAAAAGCTCCGTGTCCCGGCATGTGGCGGGTCACCCCGGGCTGGCACCGCTCGCTGGGGACCGTGCCACCACCCTGCTCGCGGGGCCCTGTGATGCCCACGGTGCTGGCCGGCAGCCCCGCTGAATGACGGGGATTTTCCACTGGGAGGGGACTGGATTTTCCACGAGGTGCCCCCCCCGCGACACCCCACTCCCGCAACGGGGCGGTTGCCACCACCTTGGAGCTGGGACCCCCATCCCCTTCCAGCCCGGCCCCCCCGACTTTGCTGACCCCACTGCTGCCCATCCCGATGCTGGCTCCTGCCTGTCCCCCTGCCCACACAGCACCGGGGGTCCCGGGGGAGCTGGGGGTGCCCCCGCGGGAGGCGTTGGCAGCCGGGCAGGGCTGCGGCTGACTCAGGGGGGAGGAATCCCTCCCGGGGGAGGGCAGGGCGCGTGACTCACCCCCCTGCGCATGGGGCTCGTCCGGGAGCGGCACCCGGACGCTCACACGGGATCCCGGCGATCCGGTGGGATCCAGGGTAGACTCTTGGGAGGGGGTCTCTCCAGGCGGGACCCTCAGGGTGGGGGGCAACCAGCCCCCAGGCTCTCATTTCTAGATGCAGATCGGTTGCTGTGCAGGGAAAAAAATGCAGGATATCCCATCTCTGGAGGCGTTCGAGGCCAGGTTGGGCTTGGAGCAACCTGGGCTGGCGGGAGGTGTCCCTGCCCGGGGCCGGGGGGGGGAACGGGATGAGCTTTATGGTCCCTTCCAACCCAAACCCTTCCATGATTCCATGATCCCCCGCCTCACACGCATTTCCCTGCAGCCCCCGCGCCCGTCCCAACCACGTTATTCCCTACCCCGGAGCTGCTCGGAGCAAACGTGGGTGCAGGGGGAAGCCGTTGGGGGGGGGCACGGGAGGGGCTGCTGCAGGGCAGCGGCGTGCAGGGGACCGGAGAGAGCACTGCAGGGGCATCGGTGTGAGCAGGGGGGCGGTTCTATGCCCCCGCTCCTCCTGGAGACCCCCCTGGACACTCTGCACCACCCCATACGGCAGGCAGGGAGGGGGGGCAGCAGGGGTCGCAATGGGGATGGGGCTGCCGGCCCCAGTTTAGGGAGCTCAACCCCCCCGCTCCTGCCCTCGCGTCCCCGCCGGGAGCAGCCCCAGGCACCCAGCTGGCCCAGCCCCGGCGGCACACCAGGCTCCATGTCCCACCTGGAGCCAAGATTTGCTAGATTTTGGAAAAGCGCCCCAGATACGTTCCCCCACGGTCCCTCTCCAGCCACCATATCTCTGGGAGAAGGAAGACACGTATGCTAGGATCCCAGAATGTGTTGGGTTGGAAGGGACCTTTAAAGGCCATCCAGTCCAACCCCCCTGCAGTCAGCAGGGACATCTTTAACCAGAGCAGGTTGCTCAGAGCCTCCGCATCCTGTATCCTCTGCGGTCACCGGAGACGGAGAGGTTGGCTGTCTTTGAGGTGCTGGAGGCCAGGCCAACTGGAGCTTCTCCAGAGGAGGATTTCCCTGACCCCCTCCTCCAAACCAAACAGGCTCTCGCGGGTGGGCGGCAAAGTGAACATCGCTGGGGGTTTGCAGGGAAAAGCCGCGTGCCCTCCCCCGGGAGCAGCCCCCTGCCAGGATGGCCACCGCCCTGGAACAAGCCCTGGCCTCCAGCATTGCCACCTTCCACGAGTGCCCGGGGAAGGAGCATGACTGACGTGTACCAGCTGAGCAAGGGCGAGCTGCCCAGCTTCATGGGGGTGAGAGCGGCGACACCCAGGACTGAGCCCCACCAGCATCCTCACGTCCCTCCCCACCACTGGGGCGGATGTGGGGTCCAGGGAAGGGCTCGTTCCTCCCTGAAACAGGGTCCTCCCACTTGCCGAAACCACCCATCGGGGTTGATGCCTACCCGTGCCACGGCCGTCCTTGACCCCGCTGGTGCTCCATGCCAGGAACAGCCGGATGAGCGCAGCTTCTGGGTGCTGCTGAAGGACCTGGAGGACAAGGACGACATGACGGACTCCAAGGAGCACGTGGTCCTCCTGGGCTGCCTCAGCACGCTCTGTGATGACTTCTGCACTATGGCTTATGGCCCCACCAGTCAGCATCGAGTCCTAGCCCATGGCTCGAATAAAACTTCTGTCACCTCCCCAGCCCCGCTGCGGAGCCTGTTCCTTTGCACTGGGGCCACTGGGATGGGAGAACTTGGGACCATCTGCCTTGGGGGTTCCTGGGCCACCCAGAAAGCTGGCGGTGTGGGGGACAGTGCAGTGACAGCTTAGGGGGGGACCTGGGCTAGTGACCAACTTCCTACAGGAGCCCCAAGGGATGTCCCAGCCCTTCCGCCCATCCTTCGGCTGGTCCCTCGGCCCCCAGACTCCCCAGTAGGGCCGGCACCTCCTTCCAGTAGCACCCGAACCCACTCACCCCCCCCTAATGGGATCACACAGCTCGTTAGGCAAAAATGAGGTGCGGGCGAAACCACCCCGGCGGAGCTGCTGGGAAAGCCTGGGGGCGCGGGGCACGCTGGGCAGTGCCACCCCACCGGGGCTATAAATGCCCATCGCACAGTGGCCACGGCACCCCTGCTCCTGGCTGCTGCTTGCCCTGCGCCCGCTCCGGTGAGTCCCCGCTCCTCGTCCTCCTCCTCCATCCCTCCTCCCGCGGCTTCGCTCTCCAGCCACAATTCCCCCCGCAGTCGCTGCACCCCAAAACGCCTCCCGGAGAGGCATCGCGGACCGATTTGGGCAACACGGGACTCCCGTTGCCACCCCTGACCCCATCCCCGGCGCTCTGCCCTCCAGGTGCGCAAGAAGCTGGCGATGGCGTGTCCCCTGGAGCAGGCGCTGGCCGTGATGGTCTCCACCTTCCACAAGTACTCGGGGAAGGAAGGGGACAAGTACAAGCTCAGCAAGGCAGAGCTCAAGGAGCTGCTGAACAAGGAGCTGCCCGTCTTCGGGAGCGTAAGTGGCCCTGGGGACACATCCCTCGCGGGTGGCCAGGGAGAAGGTGTGGTGGTGGCAGGAGCAAACCAGCCTGGGGTCTTGCCACGTAGCAGGGTAAAAACAAAACGGGGTGAGCCAGGGTGGTCTCGGAATTTGCCCCAAAACACGCCCGGTTTTGGGCACGCTGGGACCTCCTGCTCCCGGCCAAGCTGTGGGGAGGAGGAGGGACGAAGCTAGGAGGACCTGAGCCATCAGCGTGCTCAGAGCCAAAGGAAACTTGGCTTTCTTACACCCACAGAGATATTTTGATTGGCAAAGAAAATGGCGCTCCTGCTTCAACTTTTTTTAAGCCTTTTTTTTTTTTTTTTAACTCCCGCTTTCCCTTCTGGCCTATAGTTTAAACTGGGAGGAGACTTTTTTTTTTTTTTACCCAAACTTCCTCCTGACGGAGAGGCTGTAGCCGTGCCAGCACGCCCCGGGTCACGCGAAAGCCACCTGCGTTTCCAAAGGCCACCTCCTTCCAAAAGGCGAAGAGAAAACCCTCCTTGCAGGCGGGGGGAGGGAATCCCAGGCTTTTACATCCCTCCTTGCACGCAGCGGGGCCGGATGGAGAAGCCCCGCGCCCCCAAAACCCCTTGCCCCCACCGTCCTCTCCCCCTTCTTTCACAGAAGCAAATGGACGAGGTGGAGTTCAAGAGGCTCATGAACGACCTGGACCACAACAAGGACAGCGAGGTGGACTTCAAGGAGTACGCCTGCTTCCTGGCCTGCATCGCCATGGGCTTCAACGAGTTCTTCAAGGACGGCCCCGCCAAGCAGCCCCGCAAGAAGTGATCCCCCCCCCAAAACCCTGCCCCCGGCGCCGCCGCGGGGCTCTCAATAAAAGCTTTGCCAAAGCCCGGGTTGTGCATCAGCAGGTTTTTGTATGCCGTAGGTGTCACGGGCGGCCGGGTGACTCACGCCTCCCTCCAGCTCCGTGGGATTTTCCATGGTGCGACTCAGCCCCAGCAGGCATTTTATTTTTTTATATATATATTTTTTTTTTTTTTCTGCAGAGAAGCCAGAGCAAAACAGCTCAGCTGCCGCCTCCGAGCAACACACTTGGGCACCCCCCCCGAACCCCGTCCTTGATGGCTTGGGGAAGGGTCCGGCACGCATTTAGCTCAAAACCGATGAGATTCCCTGAGCCCAGCTCGGCTCGGAGGCCGGCACAAGGGCAAGGAGTTGGGTTTGGGGAGAGAAAGCCGGTCCGGAGGAACGGGCCAGCCAAGATGCGAGTCCGTGCAAAGCCCAAAAGCCAGAGCATGTCCCAAATTCCCGCAGAGAAGAACCGTTTCTGGAGGAGACCCTTCGCCCCCCGCCGGATGCGGATGAGCCCTGCACTGGAGAGGGTCAACCTGAGCCCCCCAGTTTTACCACCGAGCCGTGGGGCCGCAGATAAATGGCGTTTTCCTGAGCGCGTCAGCCTGTGATAGCAGCTGGGAAACGCGGGGCTCCCCCCACCCCCCGCCACCTCCCCAAAGCCACCGCGGCTCCTGGCGGGTCCGGGCAGGTCCAAGGAGGTGATGCAGCTGCTCTCCAGCTTCTCCCAGCGGCCACAAAACCCCAGAGAAACCCCCCCAGATTCAAAAAAAAAAAAAAAAAAGCCCTTACAAAGCCTTGGTGTCATTGCACGGCAGGGCAGACCCCATCCCCGAGCGCCCCAAGTCCTCCCTGAGCCCCCCAAGTCCTTCCAGCATCTCCAAACTTTGCTCTACCCCTTCCCAGGGTCTTTATAAAGAGCCCCCAGGAGCTTCTGCCCCCTCCCAGTAATTTACACCAATTTGCACTCGCTAACGGGGGACACGAGGTTCAGGCTTGGGGGTGAGTTTTTTTGGTTGTGTTTTTTTTTTTTTTTTTCCAAAAATGGTCCTTAAAGAAACCCCCATGACCCGGAGAGGTGCTGTTTCGCATCCCGCTGGAGCTTCGGAGCACACCGGAGCTGGCGGCGGCGCTTCATCCCCTCTTTTTGGTCACTGTGGTCCCCATCAGTGGCGGGTGCCTTTGTCCCAGGGGGGCTCGGGGACAACTGGGGGGGGGGGTTTGTCATCCCTCGCACCAGGGTGAGGGACAGCGTGGGGTTGCAAACTGCTGGCTCCTGACTTCCCCCCCCCCCGGCCCCGGCAACTCCTGGACACGTGCCCGGGACACGCAGACACCAAAACAGCGCTCCGTTACACAACGGGGCATTGTGACGCGCCGCCCTCGCAGCTAGGAAACAGATCGCTCGGAGTCGAGTTAAAAACAGAAAAAAAAAAAAAGAACCCCACAAAAAAAAAACCCCTCACCCAAAGCCCAGCACAAAACCAAAACCGGGGACGAAGGCCGCTGGGGGTTGTGTGGCTCCAAACATCCCCAGGGATCCTGCCAAGAGCATCCCGCCCTGCGCCGCCATCGCCTGCCCCTCGCTGCCCACCTTGTCCCTCGGGGTTGTCCCGTCCCCCCCCACCCCCGGGTGATCCCCATCCAGCCCCCAGGGACACTTTTCGCTCTTTCTAACCCAAACCAGCCCCCTGGCAGGGCAGGAACCGGGCGATGTCGGGGGGGCCGGGGCTGCTCCCAGGGTTTCCTCTCTTCCTTCGCCAGCCAATGTCGGGATGGGCGCGGGCGCCTTCCCACCGGAGCAGCGAGGGAGGTGGCCCAGGCGGGGCTATAAATGCCGGGGCTTGACGCCGGCTTCGCCTCCTGCCCTGCCCGTCCTCCGCTGGTTCCTCTGATTTCTCGGTGAGTTGGATTTTTTTTTCCCTGCGACGCTCTGCTCCCCCCGGCCCCGCTGGCCCTCCAGATGCTCTCCAGATGTTGCCCACGGCGCGGCTGCACCGTCGTCCCCCCCCGCCCCCCGCCGGAGGCCTGGAATGAGGGGTCCCGCTGCAGCGAGCTGAGCTCTGAGGTGGCATTTCACCTCGGGGGTGCCCTTTCCCTGCCCGACTCGGGCAGGAGGGGGCTGCTCCCTCTCCCCCCCAGTATTCTCCCCTCCGGCATGGCTTTTGTGGAGGTTGCTCAGCACCGGTGTTAGATGACAATGCCCAGCCCGGCTGTGGGTGAAATTAGGGAACAAACGGTGACACATCCGTGTGCGTGCCTGGGAGCGGGGCTCTGGAGCTGCCTGCGTGGTCTGGGAGGCTGGGGGAGACCATGGTGGGTGTCTGGAGACGCCAAGCTCCGTTCTCACCCCCTTGTGCCTCCAGACTCGCTGGCATCCCCCATGGCGTGTCCCCTGGAGCAGGCGCTGGCCGTGATGGTGGCCACCTTCCACAAGTACTCGGGCAAGGAGGGGGACAAGTACAAGCTCAGCAAGACGGAGCTCAAGGAGCTGCTCATGAAGGAGCTGCCCAGCTTCAGCGTAAGTGCGGGTCAGGGGGTGCCACCTCCCACGGGCAACGCTGGGACTCGGGGATGTAGCCCTTGATGCCAAACTCCATTTTAACACCCCCCAAATCTTGCTGCCGGGCAGGGTCAAACCAGCGAGGCCAGCCTGCAGCAGCTCATGTCCCACCTGGACTGCAACAGCGACAGCGAGGTGGATTTCCAAGAGTACGTGACCTTCCTGGCCTGCATGGCCATGATGTGCAACGACTTCTTCCAGGACTGCCCCGACAAGATGCCGCGCAGAAAGTGAGCAGGGGGCACCAACCCCCCCCCCCCCGAGGCTGCATCACCTTCCTGATGCTCTGTCAATAAAGGTTATTTTAAAGAAAATCTTCTGCCTGCTTTGCGACGGGGGTTTCTCGCCCCGGAGGCTGGGGTTGGGGAAGACACCGTTTCCCTTCCATGGGCGCGTTGCAGGTACCGGGTGAGGAGGGGAGAGCAAGGGCGCGTCCGAGATGGAGTTTGCTCCGTCGCAGCAGCCTGAGCCCTCGTAAACCGCCGGCGGGGCTGGTCCCCACCGGCCACGTTGGTGTGAGTCACCGGCTGGCAGCACCCTGCCCCGCGGCCCCAAGAACTGCTCCGGCTACGGCAGGGCAGGAGCTTTCGCAGGCGTTAATGCCTCCGGCCGGTGCCATGATAACAATAAACAGCTCTTCTTTTTTTTTTTTAAACCGTAATTATTAAGCTTGCACGGGCTCAGCATCTGTCCCCCCCACTACCTGCTGCCCCGCGGGGCAGGACTGGCCGCGTTGGGGAGTCACCCGGGACCCTTGTCCCCTCCCCACCCTGGGTGAATCCTGGGGTTTCGGTCACGTTCCTGCCCGGGGTGGGGTTGTGGCGTGCGGAGGAGTGACGTCCCCCCTGCAGCCAGCCAGGCCCCCCCGGGCCGCCACCGTGGGAGGACTCGGCCCGTGGCTATAAACGTGAGGAGCTGCGTAGCCACAGCCCTCCCTTCCCCGCACCGCAGCCCGCCCTGCTCTCCTCTGTAAGTCGCCATTGCCTCCCTTCCCCCTGCCCCCACCCCCCGAACCTCTGCGGCCAACCCGGGCTTGCGTGTCGAGCTGCAGATGTGCAGCATCCCCCTTCCAGATGTGGATGTCCCCCCCCTGCCATCCCACCCCCGGGAGCCGGACCTTCGTCAGGCGGTTGAGCTCTGCTCCGGAGGCGCTGGCGAGCGGAGATGCCGTGAAGGCTTTGCTTCGTCCAGCCCAAACTTTGTGTCCCCCCACACTCCCCCCGCACCAGGATGTCCCCTCCGCCAGCCCTGGGGCTGCGTGTGGAGGTGGCCGGGTGACACGTCTGTGCCCCGTGAGTCCCCCTGCAGCCACCCGCCCCGGCTGACGCAACGCCCCGGGGGTGAAGTGAGGGTGGGGGTGCTTGGGAGCCCCCCCCCCGGCTCGGGGCCGGAGCCAGGGGGGCTTCACTGAGCGAGCAGGAGGGTGGCAGAGCATCCCTGGGGGGAGAGGGAGCCACGTGCCGGGGGTCCCTGCTCCAAGGCCGGACCAGCTCCCGGCCGCTCGCTGAGCTCCCCTCCACCACCTCCCCCTCCTCTGGCACCGGACCCGGAACATCACGATGACGAGGAAATTAATTTCGAGGAGAATGTCACCTTCCTGGGGACCCTGGCCACGACCGATGGCCACAGTCTGAGGCAATGCAAAATTCCTGAGCCAGCCGGAGGGATGAGGGGCCGCGAGGGCCCTTTGGGGTCCTTCTGTAAGGACCTTTTTGTAAATTTTTTAGTCATTTCCTCCTGTAAAGTTTTGTTGCTGTGCGCATGGCTATTTTTGAACTTTAAATAAATTAAAACCTCATGGATAGCACTGGTTTTTTCCCTTGCTGCGGGGCGGGGTGGCAGGGACTCGGAGAGGGGCTGCACCCCCGGTGCTCCGGTCCCCGCACATGGATCCCGTTGGGTGCTGGGGAGGCTCTGCCCATCCTCCTGCCCGGGGATCCCACCTGGGCACTGCACCCTTGGCCTCGCGAGGGCTGGTTTGACAGGAGACGGGGGTGGAAGCTCATCCCCTCACTCCCCCAAATGGAGGGCGCAGGGCTTGTCCCATGCACCCCCGCTGCCGAGATCCAGCGCTCACTTGAGCATCAACATCAGGAAAAAAAAAATAATAAAAAAATATATATCCATCCCTACAGGCTCAGTGAAACACTCGAGAGTGCAACGGCACCGCACTTGCATCCCGGAGGCAGGTGAAAGGGACCCCTCCTACAAGCCCTTGGCCCTTTTTGTGCCCAACCTGCGAACGTTTGAAGCTGGCGCGATGCTGTTCACAGTCATCCCAGCCCGCGTCCATCCACACCCTGCCACGGTGCCCTCGGGGCTGCATGGGCTCCGTCCCTGCGGCACCAGCCCTCCCAGCCCCACGGCCGCACTCGGCCATGGAGCAGATGCCAACACCCCACCGCAGCTCCTGCACAGCAGCGTGGGCTGCCAGGGCATGGCCGCCGTGCCCCGAGGCAGGGCATGTGCCAGGAACTTGCCGGCACGTGGCTTCCATGGCAGGTTGGGCAGCAAATGGCAGCGTGAGGTCCCACGGCGCACGCCTGCCCCTTCTTGCCTGCCCCACGGCGCATGCGTGTCTCCTCCCGCACCTCCCTTCGCGCCTCCCCACGTGTGTCCCACCACATCTGGCACCCCGTGTCTCGCTGCGCAGCCTGGGGAGGACGCGCCCATCTCCCTCCCTATTGGGTTTGCGTGGCAAGGTTGTGGTAGCCGTGGGCTACAGGGATGGCTTCTGTGAGAAGCTGACGGAAGCTTCCCCCATGTCTGACAGAGCCAATGCCAGCCGGCTCCAAGACGGACCTGCCGCTGGCCAAGGCTGAGCCCATCAGCGGCAGCAGTGGTAGCATCTTTGTCATAACATTTAAGAAGAGGAAAAAAACCCTGTGCAACTACAGGCAGAGAGAGGAGTGAGAATATATGAGAGGAGCAGCTCTGCAGGCACCAAGGGCAGTGGAGGGGAGGGGGAGGAGATGCTCCAGGCACCAGAGCAGATATTCCCCTCTACCCCATGGTGAGGCAGGTTGTCCCCCTGCAGCCCGTGGAGGTCCATGGTGGAGCAGACATCCACCCACAGCCCGTGGAGGTCCGTGGTGGAGCAGACATCCACCCAGAGGCCATGGAGGTCCATGGTGGAGCAGACATCCACCCACAGCCCGTGGAGGTCCGTGGTGGAGCAGACATCCACCCAGAGGCCGTGGAGGTCCATGGTGGAGCAGACATCCACCCAGAGGCCGTGGAGGTCATGGTGGAGCAGGGGGATGCCCGAAGGAGGCTGTGACCCCATGGGAAGCCCGCATTGGAGCGGGATCCTAGCAGGACCTGTGGCCCCGTGGATAAAGGGGCGCATGCTGGAGCAGGTTTGCTGGCAGGACTTGCGACCCCGCCATGCTGGAGCAGTCAGTTCCTGAAGGACTGCATCCCATGGAAGAGACCCACGCTGGAGCAGCTGGTGAAGAACTGCAGCCTCTGGGAAGGACCCATGTTGGAGAAGTTAATGAAGAACTGTCTCCCAAGGGAGAGATCCCACGCTGGAGTAGAAGAAGAGTGTGAGGAGTCCTCCCATGAGGAGGAAGGAGCAACAGAGACAAGGTGTGATGAACCAACCACAACCCCCATTCCCCATACCCTTCGATTCCCTGTCCCCCTGTGCCACCCAGAGGTAGAAAAATCAGTAGCGAAGTTGAGCCTGGGGAGAAGGGAGGGGTGGGGGAAGGTGTTTTTAAGATCAGGTTTTATTTCTCATTATCCTGCTCTGACTTGATTGGTAATAAATTTAACTTCCCCAAGTCGAGTCTGTTTTGCCTGTGACAGTACTTGCTGAGTGATCTCCCTGTCCACATCTTGACCCGTGAACCTTTCATTGTATTTTCTCTCCCCCGTCAAGGTGAGGAGGGGAGTGATGGAGTGGCTTTGGTGGGCATCAGGCATCCAGCCAGGGTCAACCCACCACACCCTCTGTCATACAACCCGTCCCTTTGTTTCACTCTTTTGCAATTCAGGCTTTTTCTGGCACCAGTTCCTCATGCTCCTGGATTGGGAGGCTGATGGGAAGATGTTTCATCACCGCTGTCCTTCCCGTCTCCTAAAAGCCTTAATGGCTACCATGGGCTTTTTGCTGTGCCAGTCCCACCAAGCATGGATTTGGGGTGAAGGGCTTGGGCATCCTCGGGCACGGGCTCCTCACCAGCCCTCCCAAGAGTCTTTCCCCCAGGATACTCAAGGTTTATCAGCCCGTGCCAGGCACTGGGAACGCCATAGGGTGTCCCACAAGTGGCAGCATCCCCACGACACCAGGAACAGCCAGCGATTGCCAATGCCCTCGGTTACCATCAGGCAGCAGTTACGGCTGTCGGGAAATGCCACCTCCTCAGACCAGCTGGCAGGTTTCTGGCACACTGGCGTGCTCAGATTTGTAACATCTTTCTTGGCTAGCTGTTAAGAAATGATTCAGGCTCATCATTTTGGAGAGGTGACGTTGGGGTGGGATGCGTTGGCCAACCCCCCAGTGCAGCAGCGTGTTGGGGGCAGACCCCACACCTCCAGCCAAATTCAACAGCATCAGGGTGGATGAACCACAACCCCCGTGGGGAAAACACAGCATCATCCCACTGGAGACCCTCACCCAGTGCCTTTCGTGTGATCCGGGAAAATTCCTCTTCCATCATCTCGGCAAAGACCCCCAAACTCTGCAGGAACGTCCCAGCTCCTGGGAAAGCCCCTGCACCGTCACCGACCCGCAATGCTGGCTCCCTGCAAATGTCTCTTTTGGCGTTTCCTTGTTTTGCCCTAACGAGTTTGGTGCGTCCCCTCCCTCGTTAACAGTGGGAGCAGCTAGTTCCTGGAGCCAGGCAAGAAATTGCCACCTGGGTGTGCTGCGAAGCCTTGCACAATTCCTGGGGTTATTGCCCCGAAGAAAATTTGAGGGTGTCACTAAATCGTAGCTCAGGGAGAGTATAAAAGAGACCTCGCCTCCACCGCCGCAGTCACTGCTCCTGCCCGCTCCTCTCCTCCCGTGCACCGTCTCCTGCAGAACTCACCCCAGCACCGCTCATAGGTAAGTAGGTCCTTGCCAAATGGTGGCTTCAGGCTTCGTGCTGCTGGAAGTGCCACCAGGGTGAGCCCGACCCTGTTGGGCTGCCAGCGCCTGGCTGGGGCTCACGGAGGATGAGGGGAGTCCTCCTCCTCCTCTGATGGGGTTTAATGTTTTGCTGCCTGTCCCTTCCTAGCAAGATGAAAACCGACCTGGAGCTTGCCTTGGAGTGCGCCATCAACATCTACCACCAGTATGCTGTGAAGAAACCCATAGATGACTACCTGAGCAAGAATGAGTTCTCGGAGCTGCTGAAGGAGAACGCCAAGCCCTTCCTCCACAACACCATACCAGTAAGAGCCGAGCATGGCCCAGCTCTCCTAGCGCTGGCGAGAGCTCGCAGGAGTGGTGACCTCCCTGGGGCATGGGGGTGGCTGAGGGTGTCCCAAAGGGGAGGGAAAGACTTTCTAGGGTTTTCCTGAAACCACACGATCCTTGTTGGGTGAGCCTTGTGCCGTAGCTGCAGGCTGGCAGGGTGACCCCAAATCCCGCTGTGCTTCAGGTTGACTCTTTTTCATGTTTGTCCTGCTGCAGCCTAACCTGTCTGTTGATGACTACATAAGCAAGCTCTTCAAGAAAGCAGACCGCAACCAGGACGGTCGCCTGAAGTTCACCGAATTCCTGACCACGCTGAATCTTGTATTCATTGATGCCCACAATAGGTCCCACAAGAGCCATTCAGATGCTGGTCATGGCCATGACCATGGCCATGACCACGGCCACGACCACGGCCATGACCATGGCCATGGTCCCAGGAAGTAAAGGGGTTCCCAGGGTGACTGTGCCCATGGGATTGTGCTCTTCCAGCAGCATCATCCCTTCCATTTGTCTGAAAGCACAGACAAACCTGTAACCAAAGCTCTACCATCTGCTTCTGCCTATGTTGTTGAAATAAAATTTCTCTCTTCAAGCACCAAATGCATCTGTATTACGTGTCCTGTTGTCTCCAAGGAGGATGCAATATGCACCCAGCCAGTGGCTGGACGGGCTTCAACGCAGATTGAACTGGAGAAGCAAAGGGAAAGGGAAGGTGGGATGGGGGGGACGCTGGTCCCTGCAGAGCCAGGACAACCCAGCGCTGCTGGGTCCCCGCTGAGCAGCACAGGCTGGTGAGTTCCCCATCTTGAAGCACATCAGACCCCAACATGCTCCCACTGCCTTCCCAAAGCTCAACGGGTTCCCTGCTCTTACAGTTTGAAGAACCCACAACAATTTATTGTCATTTAGACAATTATTCCTATCACCTGATGACCCCTGCCCACCCAGGAGGGGGAATCAGGAAAAAACAAGGAAACCCGAGGGTTGAAATATACACTGATTTAGTAGAATAAGGCTCAATAATTAACATTAATAATAGTAAAGCACCAATATTGATCCCGATACCAATATAAAATACACAGGGGCTATACCCAGCCCATTCTATCGTGGGAAGCCGTGCACTCCCGGCAGGAGGAAGGGAAGGGCTCAGGGCTCCGGCACCGGGGCGAGGAGTGCTCTGAGAGAGAACTCCTCGGCAAACTTCCTAATTTCTATGGAATGTGCCATTCATGGGATGAAATAACCCCATTGTCAACTTGGGTCAAGTGCCCGGGTCTTGCTCCTCCTCATCCCCACACCTGGGGACCTTGAAAACACTGAGACCTTGAAACCAGCACCCCAGAGCTGGCGATAAAGTAAATATTTTCACAAATCGAGACACTAGAGTCTTCTGAAAGTGTAGTTTTCTCAGGTGTTAGAAGAGAAATTAGCCCTGTGTCGCTCAAACCAGCTCCAGGACACGACGGGGTGAAGCACAACTGGGGGCTGGTCCCCAGGGTGGCTGCCAAGACCCAGCTCCGGAGCCGGGGGTGCAGCATCCCAGGGGTGAGTGCGGTGCTTTTGCAGCCCACAGAGCAACCAGAACTTTATCTTGCGAGCCCCAACACAGCAAAGAACGAGGCCGAGGGGCTCCCAAGAGCCGGTGTTAACTCTGCACAATGAAGTCGGATGTTTTTGTTAGAGTGTGGTAACAGCCCTCCAGGTCATAGCACATTTACAAGCCACCGCTGGCTCCTGGGGAACAGGTACACGAGGGGAAAAGAGCTCCTGTGTGTTCCGGGGACTCTGCACCAAGCGGGAAACCCTCGGGCTCAGGAGGCTCTGACATTTCCAACATCAGCTGTAACCATAAGCCTGTCCCATGTGAAACCCAGGCGCAAAAAAACCCCCAGCAGCATGGGGCTATTGTGTGGTTATTTGCACTCCGTGACACAGGAGATCACTCTCTGCCTCCGCGATTTCAGCGTCAGGGTGCAGCCCTTGTCCCCCAGAGGCAGAAGTAGTTTATGGTCCTGCCAAGGCACCCGTGTGTCACTTGGGCATCGTCCCATCCTTGGGGCTAGGCATCACGAGTTGTGCGTCTCCCACAATTTTTGGGCAACAGGGATGGGAATAAACGGGAATTCAGCGCTCACATGTCTGTCCGCATGGGGACTACACAAGCACACAGGACAAAACCCAGATTTGCAAGACCAGGTGGGGAACAAGGACGTGATTTCGGATTGTCAACAGTCCCTAATGAGTGGAGCAGGAAAACAAAACAAAACAAGCAATGAAGTGAGTCAGGGATACCGGAATAAAACTCATGCAACAGTTCTTGATACTGCCCCTGGGACACGCAAGAAGCATCCTCCAACAGGAATGATTACTCTTTTGTTTTCCTGTTCTTACCCTCTTCCTGGAATCTATTGTCTTATTTTTGTATCTTCTTAAGTCTTTTCATTCTTCTAGTACCTGTTCTGCTAACGCAAGATGAGTGGCACAGAGGTGACTGTTGCAAAACACTCGCTAGTTAACGCTCCAGCCAGCAAAGACCATGACCTCAGATTTTCTTCTTGTTTTATGCCCAGTTTCCTCCACAAAGTTTCTGGAGTGAGGGGAAAGGTCTGGTACAAAATATGTGAAAGTAGAAAGTAATGGAAAACACTCTGGAAAACAATTTATTGAGGTGGATGCTGCCTTCATCTTCGGTAGCGTTCAACCAGTTAGTATTGCAGGAAACAGAGATGACATTGAGAACAACCGAGGGACAAAGTTATCCACATCTCCCTGAAACAGCCCATCCTTCTCCCACATTGCCATGGAAGTGCACAAAATTTTCAGCACATTGCCAAACTTGCAGAGTTTGGGGAAGTTCTGCCAAGAGGGACCCACCCTTCATGGCCGCGTTGAGGTGTGATGGCACATCCAGTGGTTTTTCCCCCATTCTTTGCCCAGCAAAAGGCAGCTCAGCCCTGTCAGAGGTGACAGTTGGGTGGAAGGACAACATTTCCAAAGCCTGGTGGGTGCAACCAGGAACTATGTGCAGAAGTATGAGACGGGGAGGGGTTCAGGAGTTCCCACCTTGCAATTTCCAGGTGCGGGAAACGCTAACTCAAGCTGTTGCTTGCAGCAGGTGTGTCACTGCCTCTGATGAAAGAGGACCTCAGACATGTATAAAAGGTCTTCCCGGGCGCTCGGATCACTGCGACAGACCCATCCTCTGCAAACCCTTCTCAGAGACAAGGGTAAGTGACACTGCAATGGTTCTTGCAGGAAATAAGATGAGGGAGAAGCGATTCTGAATACGGCACTGCATGCCGTACCTGTTTTACTCCAGGGTGACGCTTTCTACTCAGGGCAGGGTGGGAGAGAGTATAAATTTGTGGCATTTCTGTGCCATCTTCAGTGGAGGTGTCATTGTTTCTGCCAGCAAGGAGAGCACCCTTTGGGGGTGCCACCTGCAACAGGGGCACTCAGCAGAGAAGTCTCCATCCTCAGTGTCTGGTGAAAAGGTTTTGCAGCCCAAAGAGGGGAGGGAAATTCACAGAGAGAGGAAGAGGAGGAGGAGGTGGTCAGGCAGAGGCTGCAATGGAGCCCAGACCTGAACTGTGCTCCCTGCCTTAAAGCCATCCTTGCTGTTGGGGGCACAGTACATATATGTGACTCCAGCCTGATGGGTTTAATTTGCCTGAAAGATGCCCCCGGGTCAGTAAGAACAAGCTGCTTCTTGGGCAAAACTAAAATTGGATGTTGGTTGGGCAATGCCATAAAACGGTGACATTCCTAGAACCACTTATTACCTGCTGAGCCCCGAGGAGCCGCCGAGCGCCCCTGGGCATGCTGGGCACTGCTGGCTTGCTCAGCCCCAGCCAGACACGGCTCCTGGTGTAGACCTGCAGCCCAATTTGGGGGCCAAGAGCACGGCGTGGGGGTCGTGGTTTTTTTCTTGTTTTTGATGCATCTCATGGCTTTGAGATTTCTCCACACAGTTTCTGCAGGTACCTCAAGAGCTCAGCCATGTCTGCAGGCACCCAGGCCACAACCACCCATCATGAGACTCGTCAGTTCCCTGGGAACTGCACAATGGAGATGGTCCTGAAGACCATTGTGGAAGTCTACCACCGTTACAGCACCCGGGAGGGCGACTTCGACCTCCTCAACTTCAACGACTTCAATACGCTGCTGACTGAGCAGGCACCGACCTTCCTCCAAGCTTGTGTGAGCGCCACAGGAGCTGTGTTGTGCTCCCCAGAGGGATGCTCTCCTCGGGGGATCGTGGCGGGGGGAAGAGGCTGAGGTTGCCTCCAGGGATGCTCCTGGGGAAGCGGGGTGCAGTCCCTACCAAGGGCTGTGGTCCATGGGGTGGGTGGGTTTCTGTGATCAGATCCCACATGCTGCAGGACCATCCACACTCAACCCTCCTGCCGCTGCAGGGGTATGGAGCAGCCAAAGGGGTTTGGGACAAAAGCCTGTCCATCTGGGGTTTTAATTAGGGGTTAACTGCAAGGTAGGAGAGGGTGACAACGACCCTGCAGCTTCTAAGCTCTTCTCAGAGCACGAAAGAGTAAAGCTGGCTTGGTTTCTACCAGTGGGTGTGCAGCCCAGGGCGGGGCCACGTTAACACATGTCCTGTCCCCCAATTTCAGGGCAGGAACAATTGCGACTATCTGAAGAAGCTCTTCGAAGAGACAGACTTGAATAAGGACAAAGAGCTGACTTTCGAGGAGTTCGCCATCGTCTTGGCCAAGCTGACCAACGACGCCCACCAACTCATCCACAAGGAAGACCGCTGTACACCAGACAAGGACTGAGTCCCAACGCATGAAAAACTCAGAGGGGGGTTGCTTATAGGAATTGGGCTCTGGCTGCTTTCTGTCTGCTTGGATCACTCATGCTTGTGAGACAATAAAGCGTTACTTGAAGTTCACTGAGTCCTTCCTCTCTCAGCACTCCCTTTTGCATCCATCTCACAGGTGGGGAGGGTGGGCACCAACAAGGTCTGGCTGGAGCTGTGGGGTAAAGCCTTCCCTAATTGAGGGAATCAAAAAACCCACCAAGGGAGAGGCTTATGATCAAGACGTGATGAGTGGGCAAGAGCTGTATCGCTCGGTGCCTGGCCCGAGCTGAGCTGGTGGGCGAGGAAGGTATTAATGGTCAGAAGTCCAGCCCAAGACACTGCCTGAGCTCTGCAAGGGCTTTAACCATCACCTGCAGCATACAGCAGTCATATTAACAGTTTTTCTCTTGGAGGGGAAGTTTTCTGCATAGTCTGGGAAGAGCAGAGCCAGCCTAGCTTGGGGGTGCACCTCCTGTTTTGCCCATCCTCATCCAGCTTTTTCCCCTCGGCTGTGCCAAGCACATCCTCTGGATGCGGAATCACCCGTGAGCAGGAAAAATGCATTAATACCCATGACAACTGCAGTTCGCAACAGAACAGCCTTTACCACAAGAACGAGCCCGGGTGCTCTTAGGGGAAAAAAAAAAAAATTACACACAAGAGTCACTATCTGTATATATAGCTTCTAGTCCATGGGGAATTCTGAGATTTAAAATTTTCTCCCTAAATCCCAATGAAAACTCTGATTTCAGAATTTTCCCACACAGACGAGTCATCCGGAGCGCTCCCTCCCAACCCTGCTGAATCACTTGCTACCCAGCCAAGAAGAAACTCCCGCATGGTTTCCGTCTTGGAGTTTTCCACTGGCAAAAATACTCCCACCAAAACCCTGAAGGGCTCCAACAGGGCACAAGGATCTTGTCCCTGCCTAAGTCATCTGGTAGATGTCTTGCAGCACAAACAAACCATTTCTGGGCACTAAATACGCTGTGATCCAGCTCTTTTCCTCACCAAACGCTCGGGTAGCATCACCCCGCGGGGCTGAGCCGGCAGCTGCCCCAGCGTGAGCGACAGCGACGCTTTTCACGTTGCAGCACAGGCAGAGAAGTGCAATGGCCAGATTCAGCCCTACAACCTGCCAGAGCTCCGGGAGGGCTCGGAAAGGGGCCGGAACCACGCAGCAGTTGTGCCGTGCCCGCGTGGGCAGCGGAGCTGGCTCTCAGCTCCCTTTGGGCAGGACCAAGGTGGTGCCCTGCTGAGCAGCTGAGTTTGCAGCTGTTGGATATGGCCGAGACATACACAAAAGCTTTTTTGGCTCGAGCTAAAGGACTGGGAAATCCTTTTCGCTGCAGCTGCGGGGTGGGAAAACCTCTAGGCTGCCCCACCTCCTGCGGTGACTGCTCATGCTGGGCCGCAGCCAGAGCATCGCTGGTCTGGTGATGCTCAAAGGTGCTCAGGAGCCAGGGCTCAGAGCGCGGCCCCCAGCTTCCCCGAGCTAAAACCACATCTAGCAACCAGAACATACGTCCTGTCTTGATGCTAGGCTAAAACCTGCTGTGAAACATGACAAACCACACAGTGACAAACCCTGCCGTGCCCTCTTCCCGCATCAGCCAGACGCTTGCCCATAAATGTATATTTTGAAAGAGTTTTGCAACGATTGTCGAGCACAGGGTGCCCTGGCAGGGCTCAGATCCCCAGGGCACAACCCACCGCAGCCACCTCAAACCAGATCTTTCACTGATGATGGCTATGGGGCCGCTTGCGTGCCACCCGATGCCTTCTTCCCACTCCTTCCCCCCTGCAGCTCCAGCAAGCAGGCGCTTGCTCAACCCTGGTGGCCTTGGGGCCAGGATTGCGGCTTGCTGCCGCCACTTCAGCGTGGCTTACAGGCATGGCTGGACAGGGAGGCTCCCCCTGCAAGGAGACTCGCAGAGACAGGCAAGAAGTTGTGCTAGCATGTGTTTCTGCAACCCTAAGTGTTACCCTGGTCATCTCAGTGGCTGCACTGGCATTTAAAAACCAAATCATGGAATGTTTCGGGTTGGAAGGGACCTTAAAGATCACCCCGTGCCACCCCCTGCCCTGGGCAGGGAGACCTCCCACCAGCCCAGGTTGCTCCAAGCCCCGTCCAACCTGGCCTTGAACCCCTCCAGGGATGGGGCAGCCACAGCTTCTCTGGGCAACCTGCGCCAGGGGCTCACCACCCTCACAGCCAAGAATTCCTTCCTCACATCTCGTCTCAATCTCCCCTCTTCCAGTGGAAAACCCTTCCCCCTCATCCCATGGCTCCCCTCCCTGCTCCAGAGTCCCTCCCAAGCCTTCCTGGAGCCCCTTGAGGGACTGGAAGGGGCTCCAAGGTCTCCGCGGAGCCTTCTCTTCTCCAGGCTGAACCCCCCCAGCTCTCTCAGCCTGTCCCCACAGCAGAGGGGCTCCAGCCCTCCCAACATCTCCAGGGCCTCCTCTGGGCCTGGGGTCTCATCCCTGCTGCCTGGTGGGCACATCTGAGGGTCTAGCCACCATCCCTCTGTGGAAACCCCCTGCCCATCCCACACCCTTGCTCTTCCCTACCTCCAGGATGATAAAGTGACCAAAAGTACGGTTTTGTGAAATTGCTACAAAACTGCAACTGAGCGGATGGTCCCCGACACCCTGTTGTGAAACGCCCCGGCCCTTCTCCAGCTGTTTTGTGCATCAAAGCACTCCTGTTGTGAAACGCCGTGAGGGCTGGAGTCCGGGTGGGCATCGTGTGTGGACCAGGGCTGTGTCCTCAAGCATCCCCCCTGACGGTGCTGCCCCACATCAGCTCCTCTGGAGCTTGCCCCAGGCCCATCCACGGCCCCATTTTGACCTCCACTTTGTGTCTGAGATTAGCATCGTGTTTGGCAGGTTAAACAAACCCCCAAAGAAGCCAGCTGAATCAGCAGGCAGAGCATTTTAATGAAGCAGCACTGGAAAATCTTGTTTTACTCCTCATCTGAGCTGCTCTGAGCCTCTCCGACACAGAAACACACACACACAAAAAATGAAGCCGCAAAGTGAGGACACAGTCCTAAAGAGTAAACATACACCATCCAGCCACACCTGGTCTCCACAGCTTAGAGCATACCTTGGGTGGGGAAAAACCACTCTTGGCACAGGCTGTTGCTAACCTGAAGAGATGAAATGAGGCTCCTGGAGCCCCGCCAGTTTGGGAACCCACCCCATATTATTTGGCTTTCATAGGGCTGCTTGCAGGGGATGGTCCCCCAGTGTTGGGACCCAGGGGCAACCCCGGGCTTGCCACGTGAAGCAGTGGGATGCTCCTGGGTGCACAGGACCATGCGGTGCTTGCGTGCACCAAGTCTGCAAGGATGGGGGTGCTACAGGGCCAAGCAGCGCTGGAGAAGTGCAGGCCACGATGCTGTGAGTCCCCTTTGCCTCGTGGTGTCTTTTCATGCCCCTACAGCGGGGAGTAAAACAGGTGGAACTGAAGAATCTGAGGGGAATGGGTTTCTGTCTATTGTTGACGGAGAATGGCAGCCCCAACAGCCAGGTGAAGGGGGTGAGGGCACACGGCCATGCCCTAGCAACCTCCCTGCCACCCAGCCAGAGTACGTGACACAGACCTTGCGGGAAAAGCCACAGAGACCCCTTTTAAGGAACTACCCTAGAGCCTTAAGCAATGCACATGTCATGAAGATGGACTGGAATTGGATGAAACAAGGACATTTCACAACCGGTGGAGTGGCGCAGCAGGGCAGCCAGGCTATAAGAGGTGTTACGCTCAGGACCAGACCTGCTCCAGCCCGAGTGGATCTCGTTACTTCGTCAAGATGAGCAAGGCAAGTCCAATGGTGACTTGGGCATCTAAGGTCTCCATGCTCTTTTCCAGGTGCCGGTTGGGCCATCGGAGGTGCAAGGACCCTTGAGGACCCTCTCCTCACCGTGCGTGCTGCCATCAGTGGCTGGCAGAAGATAACCGTCTCTGCCCAGGCTCATCCAAGTGGAACCCACCAGGAGAGATGTCTCCTCCTGGAAGAGGTTCCCCACAGCATGGTCCCACCACCGGGGGGGCTCCTGGACATCAGATCTCATACTCTGTATCTCTATGGAGGTTTTTTTTCAGTGCAACCAGCTATTTTGGGAGCCTTGCTCCAACAGTGCCTGGCTTACAGAAGGCACATTTTTTGTGGGGGAAAAAAATCAGCTCTCAGCTATTATTTGTAGTTGCAGATCTCAGAGCAGAAACAAAGACTGCAACCCCTTTCTGCCTCCTTTGGCTTATAGATAAGAAAAAACTCGAAACAGCTGAAATTTATCCTCAAAAAAAGGATGACTGAACAAAGCCAGGCTGTGTCCTCATCTGGTGTGATCGGGTGGCTGTACCGGAGCCTCGCTGGTTTACATCAGACTTTCCCCATCTATTGCGGCTCCTGACATTATTCAGTGCCGTCTTTTCTCTTCCAGACCCCCCAGGCCCAGGAGCAGCTCTCTGAGCTGGAGAAGGCCATGGATGTCATCATTGATGTCTTCCACCAGTACTCGAGACGGGAGGGGGACAGAGACACCCTGACCAAGAATGAGCTGAAGCTCCTCATCGAGAAGCAGCTTGTGAACTACCTGAGGGTGAGTGGAGTTTCTCAGGACCCACATGGGGAGGGAGCAGGGCTGGACTCCGTTGCCTGAATACCCCCAGGGGCTGCCTTCACCCCCTTCCCACTCTGCTCTCCTGCCCCGACCCTCCCTGTCCAACCGCCACTTTCCAAACATGCTCCATAAAGCGAGATCAAGGTCTGGGTGAACCTGCAGCCGGGTATTTACCCTCATCACCTTCTCTGCAAACAATCAGGGTCACATTGCCCAAGAGCTCCTTTGCCGTCTAGGACTGATGATGTCAGAAACATCAGGCAAAAAGACCCCTTCCCGCCCCCCCCCCCCCCCCCCCCAAACTCACTTTCCTAAAGCAGAAGATAAAGTTTTTAACCCAACACCCTAAAGGAGAGGTTTGTGGCTGACAGGACACTGCTGCCTTCATGGGTCTCCATGTTCACGGTGTCCTTGCAGTGATGCTCTCCAACTGCTTCATCACCATGGGTGAACCATTGCTGCACCCAAAGCAATGGGTGATGATGGCATGGGGCTGGAGCCACACGCAGCACCACACTGCAGGGGACCTGGCAACCGTGAGGGTCCCAGAGAGGCTGGGGGACAGCTGTGAGTGACAGGACTTTGCCCTCACCCTGTCCCTTCCTCCGCAGCACGTGAGAAACAAGGCCACCATTGACCAAATCATGAAGGACCTCGATACCAACAGAGACGCGCAGATCTGCTTCAGCGAGGTGATGTTGCTCATCACCCGCGTGACCATCGCCACCCACGAACACCTCCACGACGTTGAGGACCAGCAGCAGCAGCAGAAACAGCAGCACCAACACCACCACTGAGGCGGGCGGCCGTCCCCAGCCAAAGGCAGCCACGCAGTGCTCACAGCTTTCTCCCTTCCCTCCTCCTCTGCCCACCTCCCTCCTCCTTTCCTTCCTTCAAGTTTGATGGTTTTTGCTGCCCAATAAAGATTTGCCCTGAGGCTGTCAAAGCTCTTCTGTGTGTCTGCGTGGGTTTTCCTCCAGGCAAGTCTTGCACCTCGCTCTCTCCACCTTGGAGACAGGTTCTCAAGGGTGAAGTGGACACCTGGGGAGAGGGGGGTTCATCGCAGCGGGTGCTCACAGTGCTCCGTACATTATAATGTCCTCCATAGGTCAGGGAAGACAGTATAATTCTACAGGTCTTTGCATTTCCAACTAGAAAAGAAAAAAAAAGAAGCCTGTTTTGGCCTGAAAACACTCTGCAGGTCTCCTAGGACTGAGCTGCGGTGGTAGGCAAGAGCTGGAAGGAAGGATGGGGGTGGATAAGCACTCTTCCGTGGAGGAGCACCCTTTTTCAGGCACTTTTGCTCTGCAGGGCCCTGGCATGGGGCTGGAAGGGTGCTGGGGGGTGGATGCACGTAATTTTAGTGCTACAGCCAGCAGCGAGGTCTGACTGCCGGGTTTTGTGTGGACAAGAAGCAAGAAGAACTCCAGCTCCTCACTTAGAGCATCCTGAGTTTGCACCGAGGAGGTGTCCCTCATTAGCAGGCTTTCATAACGAGCTTTCCAGAGTGGGTGGCTGGAAATGCCTACAATGCTGCTGAGCATCGTGCACACTCAGAGCCTGGCTACGGATTTGCAAACATCTCTTAGAAGTGGGGGCAGGGGGGAAAAAAGGAACAGTTGTGATTTCCTAAGGGTGAGTCAAAGCCCTGAAATCGCCCTGCTCTGCTGGAGGAACCCGCCACGAGCTTCCCCAAACCAGCAGCACTGAAGCAAGCCCCCGGGTAACACAAGACTGCCGCAAGTTTGCTTCACCGCTGCTGGCCAGGTTGCTTCAGCTTCCTTCGGTGTCAGTTTTGACATCCCAAGTGTCAGACACCTTCTTACAAGGTAAGAAATCTGCTGCAGGGACTGGCATCCACTCAGCTCTGCCTGAGCCAGTGCAGGGTGGCAGGTCCCCTCTGGAGCCAGATCTTGGACCCAAGACTCAATCCCGCACCCCAAAATGAGTCGTGCACCCCAAAATGAGTTGTGCATCCCGTCCTGCAGCACTTCAGGGTCTCTGGAGCAGGTATGAGGCCCAGGGGACAGAGTGGGGCTCATCCTTTGCCACCACCCTGCCAGGACAGAAGCACACCACCTCCAAAACCCGAGCTCCTTCCCAGGGCTGTCCCATAAGAATCACAGAATTGTTTTGGTTGGAAGAGACCTTTAAGATAGAGTCCAATCATTAACCCAGCACGACCAAGTTACCACTAACCCACATCCCTCAGCACCATGTCTGCTTGGCTTTTAAAAACCTCCAGGGATGGAGACTCCACCACTGCCCTGAGCAGCCTGGTCCAACACTTGGCAACCCTTTTGGTGAAGAAATTTTTCTCAATGTCCATCCTAAACCTCCCCTCACACAATTTGAGGCCGTTTCCTCTTGTCCTATCACCGTTACTTGGGAAAAGAGACCGATAAGGGGATGCCCAGCTTTTGGGACAAGGTTGGTTTGGGTCCCGTGTGCAGCAGATGAGCTTCTCAGGAGCTCAGCACCCTGCCTGTGGGTGCTGAGCCCTTCTGTTCTCTGCAGCAGAGAGGTCTCCCTGCACAGGGGCCAAACGCACAAATCTGGGTGCTGGGGAGCACTCACAAACCACCCTGATACCTTCCCCCAGGGTCCAGGCAGGAACCAGCCTCTTCAGCGGTGCAGATGCAACAGGATATTTGCCAACCCAGCAGGACTTAGAATCATAGAATGGTTCGGGTTGTAAGGGACCTTAAAGATCATCTAGTTCCAACCCCCCTGCCGTGGGCAGGGACACCTCCCACTAGATCAGGTTGCTCAGAGCCCCATCCAGCCTGGCCTTAAAAACTTCCAGGGATGGAGCTTCCACCACCTCTGTGGGCAACCCATTCCAGTCTCTCACCACCCTCATGGTGAAGAGCTTCTTCGTAACATCCAGTCTGAATCGTCCCACTAGTTTTAATCCATTCCCTCTAGTCCTACCATTACCCAACATCCTAAGAAATCCCTCACCAGCTTTCTTGTAGGCCCCCTTTAGATACTGGTAGGCCACTATAAGGTCTCCTCAGAGCCTTCTTTTCTCCAGACTGAACAACCCCAACTCTCTCAGTCTGTCCTCATAGGAGAGCTGCTCCAGCCCTCTGATCGTCCTTGTGGCCTTTCCCTGGACACGTTCCAGCACCCCTGAAAGCCAGGGTGCAGGACAGGACTCCTATTGTGTCACCCACTGGGGCCGTTGGACCATCACACTGGAGGCGATGAGGAACAAGCCACCACACACCCTGAGCGTGGCAGGACTGGGACACCAAAGCCACGACATGAGCAAGCTGAGGCAATCGCCAGGTCCTCCCGTAATAGCAGAGCGGTCCCCAAAATCCATACGCATCCTTTCACCCCAACAGAACCTGCAGCTCCCAAACAGACGATCCATCAAAGCGACGCAAGGGAGAAAGTGTTGGATCCACCCCATGCTGCAGAGGCATGCAGATGGGCAAGGTGCTCCTCTACCCTTGGCCACGCTGTCTGGGGATGGGGACGGCACCGGGGTTCCTCCAGCCTTGCTGCCCCAAGAGCAGCTCTCCAGCAGCACCAAGCAGGTGGTGTGCAGCACCCCCCCGGTTATGAAGCCGGATTCGACCTTTGCAAGCGGAGAACCAGGCAGTCTGCGGCAGGTTCCTGCTGCCACCTGGTGGCATGTGCCACCGAGGCTGCTGGGGTGGCCACCAGCCCTGGAGCCGCCCGGGGAAGCCCGCAGTCCTGCCCTGCTCCCCAGGGCTGCACCCTGGCCCATTGATTGCGGGCAGAGCCCTGTCCTGTGACCCCCCATCTCCATCACAACCCCTATTTCTACACCGCAGAGCTGTTTTCAATAAGTAGGATTACTCCGATTTATGTGTCAGGAACAAAAACGGAATTTTTGGGCTAAGCTGGCATCACAAGGACGTGCACTGACTTGCAAACACCCAAAACTCCTCTCTCACACCCCTCTGCTCAAGCTACCAGGCAGTTTTCCTGGTAAGGGCTCCTTTCTTGCTCAACGTTGCCACACCAGCTCCTCTTACCTGGGTCCTGCGAGGAGCAGGAGAAGGGAGAAGCACCACAGTTCCTCCAGGGTACGGCTCAAAGCAGCAGGCAAAGGGTGGATGCAGATAAATGCCAAATCCTCCTCCTTTCCCTCTTTGGGGAGGGGTGGGTGGGTTTGTACCCTGCATCCCAATCCCTGAGCTTTGCCCTGGTGAGGTACAATGCCATCAGCCCATATTCACACCCTTCTGAGGGTCCCAGCCTACACCCCAGCTAAGGGCTATGTCTCCCCCGACTGCCACCCTGTCCTGTTGCATCAAAACAGCCTTGGGGTGGCCCCACCAGCTCCTCGCACTGCTGATCCCCTCCCAAAGCTCCCAAGCTGGAGAAAAAAGACTGAAGCCCCCCCAGGGCTGGGTTTTATAAATGATTGTAACGAGGGGATGCGATCCAGCTGGGGCTGAGCTGTGCCTCCCAGCTGGGAGCCAGCCCAGCCCCAGTGTTCCCATCCTGCCTGGTCCCCCTGCCCACCACGGACCCTCTGCACCCACTGCTGACCCCCTCCCCCTGCTGCAGACACCCTTTGCTCCCCCCCAGACCCCTCAGTGTGGGGTCAGCAGCCGGGTGGCTGACACAAAAGGGTTGCGCAATGCCCAGCCCTGCGGCAGCTGGGGACTGGGATGCATCGTGCGCGTCCCTTTCGTTATCAGTCTAGACACGCTGATAAGGATGAGCCATGGTGGGGTAAAACTGGTCGGTCCTGGGCCGCCAGTGAGGCCAGTGGCCAGGAGTTGACGTGCTGTCGTGGGCAAACCTGTGCCCAGAGCCCAGGAAAACCATCCCTGATGCTGCTGCGGATGGGGACGTGCCGCCACGGGATGGCACCGTGGTGGCAGCAGGCTGGGAGGGAGTAACCGGCGGAAGGGACCGTCTCAGAGTGATTCAGAGCAATTTTCCTCCTAATTCCACTCATTCCCCGGGCGGATGTGTACTAATCGGGGCGGCAGCAGTAGAGGGAGGATTGTGGCAGTTTTAGGTGCCATTGCCGTGCATTGACCTCCCATCCTCCTTCGCAAGCGCTTCTTGCCCGGTCCTGTGGCTTCCACACCGCTGTGCCTGGCCACCCCCCAGCATCCCCAGTCCTGGGGTCCATCCTGCACCTGGGCATGCACCGTCTCCATGGCAGAGCCACAGTCTCCCGAGACCCTTCAAACAGAGATAGGGAAGCCTTAAATCCTGAGTACCCGGCCATCTGGATGACTCCAGCCCACGGGAAAACACTCTGTGTGTCCATCAAGGGCATGGCCGGGAGCAGCAGGAGCTCCAGCTCATGGGAGAGACGCTGTGGGGATGTTGCTCTCTCTGTGGGGTTCATGCTAAGCAACATGGCAAGGCTACCCCAAAAGATTAAGGGGCAAATTGGGCTGCTGTCTATGCCCAGCTGCCTGGCCATCCCACATACAGCCCTGGAGCGAATCCCCCAGGGCTGTGGCTCTCCGGAAAACTCCAGCTCCCAGGGACCGTAAGCTGCAAGAGCAGCCACTGGGCTGATCCCGCTTCCACCGAAAGCATCCATGTGCCGGGCAGCCCTTGCTGTGGAGGGCCTGCAGCGACTTGCTTGCCTCTCGCCTCACTGTGCCAAGGTAAAATTTAGCTCCAGACCATGGTCTGCATCTCATTTCCAACCCACTTAATTGCAGAGACATCTTGTGCTGCGCTGGCGGTGTCAGCAGCGGTATGTGGGCGGCACAGGTTGGCTCCAGCAACCCCTCCTCTCCCAAAAACGCTGCTACGAACCCGGCCCTGCCAACACCGCCTGGGAAGATTGATGCAGAGCATGATCTCATCTCGCTTCGTACCGTATCTGGCAATCTTGGGACGGTGCCTGAGCCCTTAATGAAAGCTGGCACACCCTTCATAGCAGGGATGGCTTGTTACACCCCCTTTCCAGGTGAGCAAACCTGGGGTCATTGACTTCTGCGAGACCACACAGAGAATCGGCTGAGAGCCAGGCGTCCTGCCCTGGCCGCCTCACTGCAGCATCCCCACAGCCGCTGTCCTGTGCCTTGTTCTTTCCCTGGGAGCCCTTGGGAGCCCCTGGGAGCATGGCTCGATTTGCTCCGTCGGGGCTGAAATACAGCCTGGCACTGAGGCCACGCTGCTGGGACACGCTTCTGTCCTTGTCCCATGGGGATTTTACGGTTCTCTGGTTCCATGAGATGTGTAGTAAGTGACTTTCCCACGAGAGGGAGCTCATGACCCCGTTGGCCATGGCCAACCGCGGCTGTCGTCACCAGGCGTCCCCGCACCGCCGTCGTTCTTGGGAGCAGGAGCTCAGCGCTCCTTCTCGCTCGCAAAGGAAACCACAGCTCCGCTGCCGTTGTCCCAGCTGGGCAAACGTGAATGTGCCCAGTGGCAGCCCATACGAGACATGTGGGACGGCCTCAAAAATAAGATTAAAACCACCTTTTCCGCTGCAAAGTTATTTTGTCTGTGACATTTTCTAAGCTTCGGCATTGCAAAGCCCCACGAACTCACAAGTCACCTTGGTCGTAAAGGGAAAAAAACACAACCTTTTGGGAGAAGCTAGATGCAAACTTCCATACATGAAGAGAAAAAAACCTTTTGGGAGAAGCTAAATGCAAACTTCCATATATGAAGAGAAAGAAATCATTGGGGGAGAAGCTAAATGCAAACTTCCATATATGAAGAGAACTTCTGGCTAGCTTTTTTGTTGACCCAAGGAGGTGACTCCAGTGCAAACCCCTGCATTCCCTGCTGGGATCGCAGAGGAGCACCCGCGGAGAGCGGAGCTGCGCGCTGACCTACATATGTCTTTCCCAGGTGTGCTGGTAAACATCCTCGCCAGGGGAAGGCTAATGAGGGAGGCTCCCTGGGAAGCACAGCAATGCAGAGAGGCAGCCAGAGAACAGGACTGACCGGAAGAAATCCTCACCCTCCACCCACTCCCCGGCAGCCTGGCAAGGAGCTTGCCCGGAGCTGCTCCCACCAGTCCCATATGCAGCCGTCGGCTGGTTGATGCAGGTGAGTAAGGTGAGTCTCCGCCGTTTCTTTTTGCACTTGAAAGGAGCTTTTATGTTTTCAGGGTCATTTTGCAACCGGTCTTTGCCAGTGGGGCTCGGGGCAGCAAAGGGACTAAAGACACAAGCAGAGGATCAGCTGCCCGGGCTCCCTCCGCCCAGCCCTGAGCACGGTGGGTGTGTAGACGCGGCACTTTCCTTAACTGCAAGAGCTGATTCATTCAACCCCACAAGTGCCTGAGATGGCTGCAGGGAGCTCCGTCCTTTTAATTGAAGCCGGGAGTGGGAAAGCGGAGAAATGAAGTGAGTTAAGGTGAAAGTTCTGAGAAGTAGCCAGGGCGGTGGGCAGCATCTAGCAAAGGGAGGTTTCTTTTTACCTCCAGCAAAAAAAATAATTTAGAAAGGCTGCAACTGAACTGAATATCTTTTGAATTATTGGAAGGGAATGTGGGGGTTCTGCCTCTGCCACCTTCCTGTGTCCTCAAGTTTTGCTCCTTTCCAGGACCGGAGACATGTCTAAGCTCATTAAAGCCATCACTGACATGATGGAGAGTTACCAGGGCAATGCCAGGAAGGGGAAGAAATCTGAGCCGTTCAGTAGAAGTGAGTTCAAGAAGCTGATCCAGCAGGAGTTCGCTCCCGTCAAGGTAACTGTATGGGGTTGAGGGTGCAAAGATGGATGGGAAAGGTGATATTTAGGGGTGGTCAGGGGTAGTGAAGGGTCCTGCAACACCCACCCCACATCCAGGGTTGGAATTGTCTCTCTCCAATCTTTGTTTTTCCTGGGGTGGAGCAGGGCAGGCAATTTCCTTGGGTTTGTATTGCAAGGGAGCAAAGCTCTTGTGCGTCCCTCCTGGTCCCGCTGTCCCCATTTTCCTGCTGGGAAGGGGAGGGGGAGGGTGAGAAAGGGGTGCCCGGTCCCGCTTTGCCTCCATTAGCCCCCTGGGCAAATCCAGGTGTAACAACACACTATAAACCCTTAGCATCAGGCTCTGTGCAGCCTCTACTACCTGCAGCAACCAGCCTTCTCGTTGCATCACCCCTGCAACAATAAAGGGACCCAGCCCTCGCTTCACCACCTTTGGGAAGGTCTGATGGGCTCCTGTTCTCTCAGAGGTCACCCACCAGCAAGTACAGATACATCTCCAACCCGCTGGATTCGGACACCGAGCCCATGAACAAGAAGGAGAGGGGCTCCACCAAGCCCTGCGTGTACTGAAGAACGGCTGCTCCTGGGGCACGGGGAGGAGGAGGTAAGGGAGAGCTCAGGTGAAGCTCCCGGGCAGCATTGGCATTGCTTCATTAAGTGGGGACAGATCCTTCCTTGGGACTGGTGTCACCCCGACGTGGTGCATGGCTCCCTGGGTCTGCTTTATCAGAGAATCACAGGATGGTTTGGGGTGGAAGGGACCTTAAGGACCACCCAGTTCCCCCCCTGCCCTGGGCAGGGACACCTCCCACCAGCCCAGGTTGCTCCAAGCCCCGTCCAACCTGGCCTTGAACCCCTCCAGGGATGGGGTAGCCGCACTTCCAGGGATGGGGTTGTCCCAGCAATATTGGGACATTGGGACATCTCCCGGTCCATTGGGGAGGATGGGATGGAGCCAGGAGCTGTGCTCCAGCTCCATGGGGACCCAGAGAGTGTTTAATCAACTCTAGTAACTCCAATAAAATTGCACGAGCTTATCGGGCACAAGCATAGCGTGAAGCAGAGGTGGGCGGTAGGGAAATGGGGGCCGGCAGGATGGATGCCAGCCTCAGCAGGGCTTTGGGGTGGTCACTGGTGAATTATCCCCACAGGGTTTTCTTCCCTCTCCTGTAGGATCCCTGAATTGCCCCGTGGGTGAAGTATGGAGACGCGGGCGCCGTGTGGGCATGGTATGATCACCTTTGGGACTTTCCCTGCCCCTCCGGTGCGTGCCCTTGCACCGGTGGCAATGGGGGAGAGGTGAAGACCGTGCCCCGTTCCACGTATTACCTCCGTGAGGCAAAAATAACGCCGTGTCTCTTGTTTCATCCTGTTGCCCCACGGGTGTCTCTTTGGGGTGCTTTGCAAATGCAGTTTAAGGCTGGGTGTGTGTGTGTGTGGATGGGTCAGATTTGCTGTTTCCTTCTCCTAAACACAGCAGCGGAGCAACGGCTGACGTATCAACCCCTTCCTCCACGAGCTACTTTTGTTTTTAATGGGTAGAAAGTGAAAAATCACTAGTCGGTAGGGCTGGAGTGAGCCATACAATTAGTTGACTCAGGCTGTAGAGTAATAACGAATAAAGAGTGGCAATTCTTCAGGGAAAATTAGAGGCCTGTGGTTGGGAGTTCATCTCCAGCTCATTCGAAGTGAGCGGCAAAATTCCCACGGGTCTGGGGGGGGGGACCCGAAATGCACCTCAATATCTATGAGGGTGTTTCTGTCTAATAAATGTAGCTGGGGCAGCATACTGGCTTTCTTTTCCATTAAAAAAAAGGGAAGCCTAGCCCTCTTTTTTTTTTTATTTTTTATTTTAGGGAAGCCTTTATCCATGTCTTTGTGTAATTAACCTGCCCAGGGTTGTGCAAAGAAATACTGCTGACAGTGAGTGGCTGGAGAACGATGAAACGAGACTGCTTTCCTTGGCTGCGCGTGGTTAAAACACTGCTCCTGGTATATAATCCAATAAAACGAGGCTGTTCTAATAGCAAGGAGGGGATGGTAGAAACCCTGAGTTTCACTGGAAAAAAATATTGCAGGTAGTTATCAGGACTGTAATAATTATATCCCTATCTGCAAGGTTTTGGAAAGTCATAGGAAGGTTTCTGACAAAGATTCACTTTATGATCCCTTTACTGGGCAGATGGATGTTTTCTGCAGTAGTTTATTCCTCTCAAGCTAATGAGATCTGGTCCTTCAGCTGTTCGCTGCCTGAATGGGTTAATACATCAGCCGTCTTGACTGTGACGTTTCAGCATTGTAAATAGCCAAAAGGAAATTTTTTTTGGGGGGGGGGGGGCTTATTTTTCTCCTTCTTACATACACGGTTGTAATACCATAAAAAAGCAATAAAAACTGTACAATGTGATGCCTGCCTGGTTTTCCTGAGCCACCCGGTGATCGCCTGTAGCCTCCATGGGCAGGAAGTTGCTCAAAGCTGTGTAAAAAGAAGCCATCGTGTGGGAGAAGCCCCAATGTGGCGGGACAGGAATGCGAAGCCCTAGGGGTCTGGGGGTACTGGGGGCACCCGGGGCACCCAGGACCATCTCCCCACCCGGGTGTAGGGCCCAGGCAGGACACACTGTGGGGTGGGGAGATGTTTTTGTGCTTTCCCCATCACCTGGGACCCAGCGGTCCCAGCTGGTGGAGGAGAGCGGAGCTGGTGAGCCCCCAGGGATGACCCACACTGAATGTGGCCCCTCACCGGAGCATCATGAGGGTTCACAAAGAAACCGGCCCTGAACAAATGGCACGAGCGTGTTGGTTAGTCCAGCTGTTCCCCTGCAGCACGCGCGGAAAATGAGGATGAGGAGTTTAAGGAGAGGCCAACACAAGAGAGGTCTGGGGAATTTCGTGCTTTATTGTCTCATGGGCACCTCGTGGGGCCAAAGCACAGCCTGGAGCATCAGGCGGAGGCAGCAGGGAGGCACAAGTGATGCTCCTTGCCCAGGGAGCGCAGGTCCCGGAGGGCAGAGGAGAGGGTGCGTGGCCGGGCAGCCCCGGAGCTGGCAAAGCTCTGGGGGGGCCGGAGGGAGCTGGTCCCTGCGTGGCCTTTGCTGCCGGAGACAGCCCATCACTTCATCTTCTGGGAGGGCAGCTGGTGGACCTGCTGCTGCTGCTGCTGCTGGCACTGCACCTGTGGCTTCCCGTGGCAGCTGGAGCCACCACTGCTGTGGCATCCACCGCCGCCGGAGCTGTGACAGCCACCACCGCTGCCACCGGAGCTGTGACAGCCACCTCCACCGGAGCTGTGACAGCCACCGCCGCTGCCACCGGAGCTGTGACAGCCACCTCCACCGGAGCTGTGACAGCCACCGCCGCCGGAGCTGTGACAGCCACCGCTGCTCTGGCGGGTGTAGCGCTCCTGCCTGTGGCACTGGTCCTTGTCCTGCCGAGAGCACATCGTCGTGTTTCGGGGTGATCTGTCGGGAGAGAGGAGCTGTCAGGAGCTGCTGCACGTCCCACTGCCCCGATTGCCCCACTGCCCCGATCTTGTGGTCCCTATGCCTGCCCCATTTGCCATCTCGCCCCCAGCACTGCTGTGCTGGATCCCGGGAGACCCCCCAGGTCTGGTGCCCTGCCTCCGCTGACGCAGGATTTCACCAGCTGAGCGTAGCAGCTCGGCGTGGCCCAGCTTCCCTCTGCGCATCCCACTGCCCTGCGAGCATCCCCGTGCCACGGCACCGGGGTTTGCATTAAACCCGTGCTGCTCCATGGGGAAACGAGCCCCTAGCGAAGGAAAACCCATCCATGCTGCCAGACTTACCTGGCTTGAGAGGAACGCAAGAGGAGGGAATGAAGAACCCCAGGACAGGAACAATTTATAGAGATCTCGGATCCCTTTCCCCGGAAATGAGACAGCTCTCTGTCATAGCGATCTATTAATTTAATACCCAATCCCCATCAAACCGCCCTCTGTTTACATCGCTTGCCTGACTCATTGGTGATGGGTATCATTCCTTTTTTATCTGTTTCCTGTGCCACATAAGTATCTAATTGCCAGCCTCACCTGCCTCTAATAGGAAAATCCGTGGGTGCCTGTGTTTCCAAAGGCTCGTCTGTTTGGGGTTTGTTTTGTTAAATTAAATCCAGGCATAATTATAGCCCCGTCCCACGAGGCTCTGCTCACAGAACCCAATCCCTGCTATTGAGTTGGCACGAGGTAAAGCCAGAAATAATCCAGGTAAAAAGGAGTGGAAAGTTGCTCTCTCTTCTTCCTTAGATGCTTGGTCTGAAAGACCCGCCTCGGCCATGGGGACAAAATCCTCCTGGGCTTCCTCTAGAGAAAGGTCTTGGGTCTCAGGTCTTCAGCGGGCATTTTCTAGCTCCCCTCCTTGACCTGAAGGGTGTTAAATTCCCCCAAAAGGCACCTGAGCAACCAGAAGAGAGCCTTGGGGACCGCTGAAAGCCTTGCAAGCCCTACTATGCTCACATACATCTGAGCAAGGTTCCTGAGTGCTTCTTTGACTTTTAATGACATCCTCTTAATGACAAAGATCAGGAAATGAAGCCTGAGGAATTAAAAAACCCATCTGGTCCTGCCTCCTTCATCGGTCTGTCTTCTGGAGCAAAGCTGGAGCTCTGGAGATGGCCCATCTGCACAGCTCTGTCCTGGTTGAAAAGCTGCCCTGCACTTCATCATTCCACGAGGTACATTGACCTCTAAGGGCCACAGCTCCTTATTTACAGGATAAAGGGCAAGAAAAACTCTGAGACACAGAAGGCAATGTTGGGAGCCACACAAACAGACATGGAGATCCACCTTGTTGCCAAAGAGAAATGCTTTGGCAGGTCTCCGAGGGAGGAGGAGATGACACCAACAGACACCTTGCACCGTTTGAGCTGAAAGCCAATGTCTTTCCCAAGACACACATCAACTAGTGCTATTTCGTTATGCTCAGCACCACTAGTGGCACTGAAAATTAGCTCCTTCCAGCTTCTCCTGGACGCCGTTGGGTGATTCCTGTCTGGCTTCAGGCAAACACCCATTGGCAGGGGGCTGAGCTGGGGTCCCTGTGTCCTGCATGTGGCCCAGAGCAGAGGGGGATGTGGTGACAATGGGATGAAACCTCACTGCGGCTGTCCCCAGGGCTTGGACGGCTCATGCTGCTCACATCCAAAATTTTGGCTACTTGACCTGTCCACCATGAGCTTCCCACCTGGTGGCGATGGCTGCCTGTCCTACCCGAGGGGTCAGCGATGGAGAGGACCACAGAGGTCTCCTCCCACCTCCTGGACACGTGGCTTCACCCAGCATGAAATGCGTCCAGCATTTACCGTGCTGACTGCCGCTGATGTCATAAAATTTCATTACAGAAACCGGTGGCTGCGATTGTAATTAGCAGAGGGACCGGGCAGACACCCATCTAGAGCTGCGTTGTGCTGGAGGCAAAATCCCTGTGGCTGGTGGAGCAAGTGCCTGCGTGCAGCAAAGGGGCCGGTTCCTGCGCGGGCTGAGCGCGGTGTCCACGGGGCTTCTCGCTATTGCTGCGCAACCCCCCCTCCTACCACCCAAAATAATAACCGGTGACTTAAGACTTAAGGACAAATGGATTTCTGTGCATGAGTCTTGTGCAATCTGTTTTTGTCTTTTTTCCGGAGGATGTTAGTAACAGTCGTGTCTTGCCCAGGTCAGGGGTGATGTTCTGCACAGGAGAGTTTAATGTTAATTTGCTTTTCTGGTGATGATGTCATTCATTCAATGAGAAAGGACATATGCATATATTCAGGGTAACCAGCTGTGTACCAGGTTTCATAAAGGCTGGTGTTTTTCTTGCAGTCTCTAGACTCTCAGACGTGTTTCAGTTAAAAGCAGAAACCACATCAAAATGGAAGCAGAGCAGCCTCTCTCCTTTTTTTATTGTGGTTACAGGAAAAAAAAATATCTTTAAACAGTCAAAAACTTAAGAGGAGAAAGAAAGGAAGCTCAAAACATATGAGCAGTAATCGCTCGTAGGGTTTTCCTGGGATGAGTGGGGTTGGCAGCAGGGGTTGCTCCCCTTGGCTCCCCTCCATCAGCCTTGGCTGTAGCACATCTGGGCCAGCTGCTCCCAGCTGCAAAAGCCCTGCCCCGGTTGCCTTTCCAGCAGCACCTCTGCCAGGTCCTGGCCGTGCAGGGAGATGGATTTGGCTCCTCTCTCCTCCAGCTCTTCCCTTGACTCTTCACATCCCTTCATCCAGCTCATGGGGGCAGATACCTGCTGGCTTCGCCTGCCGTCGGCACACAAACCACAAGCATCAGAAAACGAGAAGTGGTGGAGTCTCCATCTCTGGAGACATTCCAAACCCACCTGGACGCATACCTGTGCCCCCTGCTCTGGGTGACCGTGCTCTGGCAGGGGGCTGGACTAGATGATCTCCAGAGGTCCCTTCCAACCCCCGCCATTCTGTGATTCTGTGTGATTCCGTGATTTCCCTGAATTGAATTGCACTGCTTTATGCAGCAATATCATTCTCCCTAAAATGCAACGCTAAATGATTTCCTCATGCACATGCGCTGGGCGCTTTCTCAGGGGGGAATTCCCCTGGTTAAGTTATATGACCTGCTAGTAGCTGTATAGACCCTATATTCCTCTACACCCCTGTGCCCCTGCAGCACGCGCGGAAAATGAGGATGAGGAGTTTAAGGAGAGGCCAACACAAGAGAGGTCTGGGGAATTTCATGCTTTATTGTCTCATGGGCACCTCGCGGGGCCAAAGCACAGCCTGGAGCATCAGGCGGAGGCAGCAGGGAGGCACAAGTGATGCTCCTTGCCCAGGGAGCGCAGGTCCCGGAGGGCAGAGGAGAGGGTGCGTGGCCGGGCAGCCCCGGAGCTGGCAAAGCTCTGGGGGGGCTGGAGGGAGCTGGTCCCTGCGTGGCCTTTGCTGCCGGAGACAGCCCATCACTTCATCTTCTGGGAGGGCAGCTGGTGGACCTGCTGCTGCTGCTGCTGCTGGCACTGCACCTGTGGCTTCCCGTGGCAGCTGGAGCCACCACTGCTGTGGCATCCACCGCCGCCGGAGCTGTGACAGCCACCACCGCTGCCACCGGAGCTGTGACAGCCACCTCCACCGGAGCTGTGACAGCCACCGCCGCTGCCACCGGAGCTGTGACAGCCACCTCCACCGGAGCTGTGGCATCCACCACCACCGGAGCTGTGACAGCCACCACCGCCGGAGCTGTGACAGCCACCGCTGCTCTGGCGGGTGTAGCGCTCCTGCCTGTGGCACTGGTCCTTGTCCTGCCGAGAGCACATCGTCGTGTTTCGGGGTGACCTGTCGGGAGAGAGGAGCTGTCAGGCCCCTTTCTTTCCTGCTTCTGCTCTTCCAGGGAAGAGAAATCTGGATGTACGTTTATCCAGTCTTAGCCAGATCCCACAATCGTCTTTAAACCTCGCACCAGCTTCCTATACCACCCGCAGGATTGTCCCACCACAACCTTAAAGATGCTGGGAGCATCCAGAGCTGACCATGGATGGCTTTCCGAAGTGGAGCCATCTCTCTCCCGCAGGGAGCAGAGCAACACCCTAGAGCCTCCCCCCAAGTCCAAATCTCTCTGCTCTCCTTCGGCATCCCTCCTCACCCCACCTCCCTGCTCACAAGCCCCAGCCCGCTACAAGCTGTGGGGCTCAGTCTCTTCCCAATCCATCCGGAGGGTTCCGAATGCCGCACCGAGCCCCAAATCCCCGCAGCATCGCTGCTCTTACCCAAGATGCTCCTGCAGTGAAGGGGCAAGGAGGGAATGAGGCTTTCCGGGACAGGAGCACTTTTATACCCTCTCTGCGCACCCCGGCTGGAAGCGAAGCACCTCCCTGTCGCAGAGGTCTGTTCATTTAATTTGTTGATGGCTTTTTGGTTTGGTGTTTTTTTTTTTTTTTTTGCCTCCCTACTCTTCAGGTTGCTTGCGTGACTCACCCCATCCGCGCCGGGTCTCGCCTCTCGTTATCGGTTGTCTTTCCTGTGCCGCAGAAATATTTAATTGCCAGCTCTACCTGTGTGTAGCTCCGATGGGGGAGTAGTGTGGGTGGCCCCGGTTTCCACAGCTTTACCAGTTTTGCTTTTGGTGTTGATCACAGCCAGGGAACACTTTGCGTTTAGTGGGGGGATTTATGTCACGTACTTCAATCGTGCCATCCTTTTAAAATGTCTTGAGGTCCTCTAATCCTGCAAATCCCTGGAGACATCCAAGGCCAGGCTGGATGAGACTCTGAGCAACCTCATCTAGTTGATGATGTCCCTGCTCACTGCAGGGGGGTTGGACTGGATGGCCTTCAGAGGTCCCTTCCAACCCAGCACATTCTGTGATTCTATGATAAACCCCGAGATATGCCTATAAGTACCAAAAACGTCTTTGGCATGGCAGACAATTTTTCCTTAGCAGCAACTTAACCGGTACCACTGTTGGCTTGTTTCTCTTAAAACCCGCTGGTGGAGTGGTGAAAAGAGAGAAAAGACAGCCCCTGTGAAACTTTTTTTGTCAGTCAAAAGTTTCCTGCTGTTGCCAGAAGGACCAAAAGCAGTTGGGATTCTTATTTTTGGAAGGGGGAAGACCTACCCTAGGTAGTGATCCAGGATTAGCGAGGTACGTAATTACGTGGTTAACTTTCGGTCCGTGAGTAATGCCGGAGCAGCAGCGCTGGTGGTTTTTTTCCAGGCTGTGAGCGTCTCTGGTGCTGCCACGTGGAGGAGAAGGTCTCCCATGGGTGCTGCCTTGGGTGACGCGCGGTGGCCTGGGGTGGCTGCCACGTTACAGGGAGCTGGGAGACCCCAGGGACTTTCTCCAAACTTGTAGGAACATCATTTTCGGAGCACTCTTCCCTGCTCGCCAATTAGCTCGTAATTGGCCAATGAATCCACGTGTTATTTGGATGCACAGGCCCACACAAACCTTCAGTCCAGGCCAGGCACCACGTTTCCAGTGAGAGCTAAACTCAAGCAATAGTTTGTGATACTCCCTGTACCTTTCCTCTACCTCTGCGGCATCAGTTTGGAAGTGCTGAGGACCATGGATCTTGGTTTGCCCTTTTCTGTCACTACCTGCGGAAGTCATTTCGGTTATTAAACAGGCAGAAAATAAAAGACTAAAAGCAGTGTTGCCAGCTGAAATTGGGAACTGCTGTGATTTTCTCAGTGCAAAACACTGACAAAACACCTCCCCGGAGGTGTTCAAGGCCAAGTTGGATGGGGCTTGGAGTAACCTGGTCTAGTAGGAGATGTTCCTGCCCAGGGCAGGGAGGGTTGGAAATGGATGAGCTTTAAGGTCCCTTCCCACCCAAACCATTCTACAATGCTATGATTCTATGAAAAGTGCTTGGAAAGCACAGCCTGAAAAATATTTCAGTTGCCCGCAGAGATGCTCGAGCATTTGGTATTTTTGGCCCACCTTTCCTGCCTTTTATTTCAATGTCTCCATGCTGATTCAGTTTTTATGCTATTCCCAGACGCTGACCACAGTCAGATGGAGCCTCAACCCCATCCCACCTTCGCTACTGCTGTTTGAGAGACCCGGCATCCTTCAGGAATTGGCTGGAAAACTGAACAAGCTGCCAGGCATCGAGGTGCCTCTCCAGCCTCATGTGAGCTCCTGCTTTGAATGTGGCTGCTGAAGCTTTGTCAAGGCACCGCAAGCCCTGAGCGGTTCCTGCAACCCAAAAAACACTCTGACACATTTGCTGTTACCAAAACGCGGAGGATTTTTGGACAGGGCAGGGTTAATGAATCAAGTACGCAACCTAAATGTTTCTTTTGTATTGCTTAATTGCTATTATGAATGAGAACCGTGTCAGGGCAAACTGTACCCAGGTTTGATCACTTCTGTTTAATTGTGTTTGGTCCTGGCATCAGAAGAACTATGGGAAATACTGTCCATGAAAAAAGACTCAAAGTACTTTTTGCTCTCAACACTGTGCTGTATTCATAGAATCAGAATGGTTTGGGTTGGAAGGGACCTTAAAGCTCATCCAGTCCAACACCCAGGTTGCTCCAAGCCGTGTCCAACCTGGCCTTGAACCCCTCCAGGGATGGGGCAGATCCTCTCTGGGCAACCTGGGCCAGGGGCTTGCCACCCGCGGAATAAGGAATTTCTTCCCCAGATCTCATCTAAATCTCCCCTCTTTTGGTTTAAACCCATTCCCAACGTCCCATGGCTCCCCTCCCTGCTCCAGAGTCCCTCCCCAGCTTTTCTGGAGCCCCTTGAGGGACTGGAAGGGGCTCCAAGGTCTCCGCGGAGCCTTCTCTTCTCCAGGCTGAACCCCCCCAGCTCTCTCAGCCTGTCCTCACAGCAGAGGGGCTCCAGCCCTCCCAGCATCTCCGGGGCCTCCTCCGGCCCCTCTCTGACAGCTCTGTGCCCTTCTGCTGTTGGGGTCCCTGAGCTGGACGCAGCACTCCAGGTGGGAGTTCCTCATGTTTTAGTTATTCTGAATTTGTTAAAGATCAGCAGCACCCATCCAGCAGTCCTGGGCACCTCTGGATTTTGTGGCTGTCCACCTTAACATGCGTTGAAAGTGGGGTTTGTTAACGGGGCTTAAGGCAGATGCCGGAGTCACACAACCAGCCTTTTCAAACCATTCTTACACCAAAAGCCAGCAGCCTGTTCGGGGAGTTAGCTGCTGCCTGCGCCCTTTTCAGCAATGCCAGATATTTCTGATCATCGTGACACACTCGAGAATAATCTTATCAGGACAACATCCATTTCATGAATGGCAATGCCAAACCAATAAATTACACAATTCAGTTAATTACAAGCTGAGAAGAAATTTATCGGTTCATTGTGTAACGCTGGCATTTTGCAATGCCCCTGGCTTGACCCAGGGCTCTTGAAGTGCTGGGCAGAGGGTTTCTAGAAAGGCTTGCTGGGGGGTTTGCCACAAGCATGTGGAGATACCTGCACATCGATGGCGCTTTGGGGCCAGATGGCAAAAAAAAAGGAGTTTCTGTCCCATCATGGGTGCCTTTGCCTATTGGGCTTTTTCTGCCCCAGGGTTGTGCCCATAGCCAGCCCTGAGGGCTTGCGCAATGCAGCCGGTGGGGTCTTGGTGGGGGATTTGGGTCTCCGGCTCTGTGGGAAGGCGCCATGGAGGAGAGCTGCCTGCACTGCAGGGGCCTGAGATGGCCTCCTAAAATGTCAGCTTTTAAAATTATTCTCTCTCTTTTCCTTTGGAGTCCATAGGGGAGATTGTGGCAGTGCCTACCCCTATTGCCTGTGTCTGGGCAGGGTAACTTCAGGGCTATTGAAGAAGCACAAGGGGTCTTGTATTGTGGTATGAAATACAAGGCAAAAGAAAAATCATGATCAGGAAACTCATGAACTCCAAACTGCAATACCTCGTACACAGTTACAGACTGATACAGAGAAAATCGCACCAGTGCGGACGTACACAATTTATTTTAGCACCCACAGATAAGATCATTAGAGGTACAGGACTCTTTGAAGATTGCTAGGAGACATGCAAAGCTTTCTGAACTCAGCACAAGATCAAGGATATACATGTGTATAACATGCAGACAATGTCCTTCCTGCTCACTTCATCTTTGAGGATACTTGATAAATTTGCTGCTGGCAATCCTGTGGATTTCCATGGCAGGATCCCCCACTGCTCCCATGGCATCCAGATCCACCGCTGCTCCTGTGGCAACTGAATCCTCTGCTCCCGTGGCAACCAGATCCACTGCTGCTCCCGTGGCATCCGGATGCACCGCTGCTCCTGTGGCAATCAGATCCACCACTGTTCCTGTGGCAACCAGATCCACTCCTGTGGCAACCAGATCCACCGCTGCTCCCGTGGCACCCTTCACTGCTGTGGCATGAGGAGGCACTTGTCGGTGGCACTTCTTCACGGTGGCACTGGTCTTTGTCCTGGCGGGAGCACATCTTTGCAGATCTGCTGGAGAGACTATCATCTTTGAGTGGGTGCAAAGGCAAGAGACACTGTGATGTCTGTCAGCTGGCAGTAACAGCTGTCTAGTTAGATGGGGTTATATATCAAGAATAAATTCTCATTATAAGCCAGATTCTTGAAGAAGAGAGAAAAGTTAGCAATGCGCGGCTGCCCGTCGTGGTCCCTGACCTGTACAGAGGGCTCTGTGCTGTCTTCATTTGGGGAAATATATGAAAGAGAAGTTAAAGCACTTGGTGATTAGTGAGAAGAGGTGGCCAGACAGAGTCCCAACCTGAAAAGTCCCGTCCTCAGCTGTCTGAACCAGTAAGTTTGAAACTTTCCTCATTGCTTTCTGTTATTTATGTATGGACATGGATGGAGAAGACAACCTAGGCAGAAGGAAGGACTAAGCAACTGTGAACAGAGACAGTCACAGAGAAGAGACATGTAAGAGAAGTGGTCAAGACCTCAGGATCAGGACAAAGCTGGTGATCATTAGAAGTGCAAAAGTTGGATCAAGCGTGACTTACCCTTTTCAGCAGGAGTTTGAGAGGAGACGTGGAGCTGAGACAATGAGGAGACATGGGGTGCGAGATCTTTTATAGGACACCCAGTATTTTTCCTCCGGAAACAAGAGGAGCTCCCACTGGAGGGACTTGATTGTTCACCACCCTGAGCACTTTGTTAATTGGAGAGTTTTTACACTGCTGTTTTGACTCATGGTAGTATGAGCAGATCAATGTCCCGTCTTTGGGATCGCCATTCCTCTCGTTACTCCATAAAAATGTTAATTGCCCACCACGCCTGGTGTGGTTCATGAGCAGGGATGGGGAGGTTTCTGGATGGTCTTGCTGCCTTGGCCTAAAGCATTTACCTGCTTCTTGTGCCTAATGCAAAGCAGCTGCGAGCCCGAGTCAGCAAAGCAAAAATATTAGTGGATGGGAAGGTGGGATAGTGGGGTGGGCTGGTGGACTGGGCTGCAAAGGGATCCAGAAAATAAAAGGGGCTTGAAATAGAAGAAATAAGGCCACGGTGGTGTGTAGGAAAATGAATGTATTTGGGCAGCTTGGGAAAAAAATCTAGGTTGTGAGTGGGCGAAGGAGACAAAGGGAATTAAGGTTGCAGGTATGAGCACATGATGGGGTGGCAGAAGGCGAGCACAGAGCCCGGGGCTGGCCTATGTGGGGGGTGGCCTGAAAATAAGGAGTGCTGAGCATCCTCCTCCGAGCCCCGGGGCCAGCATTGGCCACCCGCCTCCACCGGGGCAATGGGGCTCAGCCCTGGTGGGTTACAAAAGGAGTCGAGCTGCCTCTGGGCTCTAAAGCTGTCACTGAGGTTTGGGGTTGGGGTTTAGAGGTGGGAGATGGCGACACGAGGCTTTGAAGTGAATTCCTGCTGGATGTGTCTGGTTGGAAGGGTGGGAGCTGACAAACGCAGGCGGTGGGATGTGCCCGGGGATTAGCATCAAAGAGAAACCTATTTCTGAGTAAAACAACAAAGAAGCACTAAAAGGAGTGTTGCTGTATTTCAAGTCAGTCTTTTCTTTGCTCAAAGTGAGACTTGTAACCCAAACAAAAGGAATTTAAAACCCCACAGGAGGCAGAGAGCGTCCAGGCAGGAGGCTCGGAAGGACAAAAGGTCTCCAGTAATGTCCCATTCCCACAATACTTCTTCCAAATACCTGCTGTTGGTTACCTTTATCACACTTTGGTTGGAGAAAAAGGTAGGGAGGGAAGCGTTGTGACCTGTCTCTGTGCCTCCATCCTCACATATACATCGGGGAGGGCATCGGGATCCGCGTCTCTGTTGATTTAACGCTCTGCTTTGGGGAGAAAAGTGTCTTTCTGCCTACAGAGCACACAGGCCTGATCTCATCCAGGACTCTAGAGGCCACTGTAATATTAATAATAGCACAGATCGAATTAAAATGAAATAGAGAGTCAGGGAGATTCATCGCTATCCAATGGAGCTGAATCACTTGGACAAATTGATACATGAGGAAATCAGAACGTGTCTGAGGATATTTCACAAACGTGAGAAGAACAAAAATTCTTGTGAAACTATTATTCACGATTCACTAATTACACCCCACATCACGTGGATGGTGACAAACAGGTTTATCGTTTCTCTCGGCAATAGGAACATCCACCTGAGCATGGCCTGGTGGGGAGAACACTCACGTGCCCTGGACAGGACTGTACTGCTGGTCTCTGAGCCCCACATATCTCCTGCAAAGATCGAAGTCTTTGGGAGAGGCTTCCCTGCGTCCCTTGATCCTATTCTGAGCAGATGGCAGCTTTTTTCTTCGGGTAATTTGTTGGGTTTATGGAAGCAATTGTTTCAGGAGCTGGTTTGTTCCCCAGTTTGGATCACGGTTTCTGGGTGGCTTGTATGTGGTCATGATTCTTCCATATTTCAGTTATTGGTTTTCTATTTATGAAGGAGATACATGAAGCACAGAAAAAACCCAAGATTGTAGGAGGATCCGGGGGACACCCCAGGTACAAGGTCAAGCCTCCAAATCCCTGAGAGGTGATTTAAACACAAAGATGCTCTCTCTTTTGTTTCGGACAAGGATAGCTTGTGTGAAGTCCCTCTCGTTAGAGGTTAGAAATATCTATGTCAAAATAGCTTAAGCAGAACAACTGCCTGGGGTGTGGGAAGTGGGAGCTGCCATCCCAAGGTCTCCTCCATCCCTCTCTTCCACAGCCCTGCAAGCTCCAGAAGGGATTTGAAAGTGGATTTTGATGCCTTTTCCAGTTCCCCATCCTTTGCTGTGATAGTTTTGCTGGCACTTTTCTTTCCATGGGGGTCCCCGAGGCTTGCACAAACAGTGTTGCCATTGTAGTCCACCACACAGCCCATGGGGTGGGCGTTTGGGCTGCCCCAGCCACCCAAACCCTGCTTGGGATGGGGACTGTGTGCTCTGCAGCACACATGGCCATCAGCCTCTACACACGCACAAGGAAGGGGTTGGCGAGGAAGGCTTGCCTCTGTGTCACGGCAGAGCATGTCGGCAGCCCCCGTGTGTCCACCTGTAAAACATCCATCCCAGGAAGGAGCACCCTGCGCCTGTTTTTATTTCTTTTCCTTATCCAGATTGTGCTGCAGGAGAAATCTCCACCATTAATGTTGCGAAGTGGCTGAATCTGCGATGTGTCACATCCTGCAGGCTGGGCCAGGCAGGACACCGGGAGATGGAGACAATGGAGGCTCTCGGCTGGGCTGGGCGAGGTGCGAGGAGCCACCTGGGACATGATGCTGTGAGTCACTGACTCCAGATCCCTCCTTTGCTGCAACAAGCCTCCCTTTCCAACCCTACCAGGCCGTATTTTACGAGGAGTTTGGAGCTTTTTGCTCTGCTAGAGAGAGTGGGTCTGGCCAAATGCCCCCCTGATGTCTACAAACCCATTTCTAACTTCCATTTGCATGTGTTCCTGGCCAGATAATCCCCATTTCTCCATGGGTCAAAGTCTTCAGCTCTGAGAGGTCTCACCCTTCCCTGGTTTTTCCCAACACCTCCCATCCGTCAGAGCAGCACCGAGCATCACTGAGCACCAGCTGCTGAAGACACGTAGGTCCTGCAGGAGCTGCCTTCCTTGGGGTCAAAAACTGTCATGCTTGGGGTCTCTCAAGGTCTAATGGACCAGAGCATTTCTCTTCCACCAGCTTCAGCATCCCCTCTTGCTCTGCACTATCTGTGCCATTCCTATTCCTGAATCCTCTTCCTGACTTTTTTCCCAGAGCTTATTTTGGAGGCTTCTGATACAAATCAAGCTGCACCCATCGCCTTGTCAGTGGATGAAGTGATGTGCCAAGCAGACCTCCTCGTCTTTACCTCTCTGAATAAGTGTATGTTTTTGGTTTTTTTTTACATTAGTATATCAGTATTTAATTGCTGGGTTGCATAAAAAGTCCACAATGAAAACTGCTAGTCCCTACTCAATGAGGAAGTTGTCTGGAGTAGGAATAGAAAGACACCAAGTTGAATCAACCAGGAACCTTGATGTGAGGGGGAACGGGGATGCTGCAAACACCAGCTTTGGCCACAAGAAGGAACAGAATCAATTCAAAGGGATGAAGTGGAAAACACTGATGCAAGGGGGTTATGAGCCATAATTTTTTATTGCCTCCATGTCTGCTGTGAAATAAGGAGATGAATAGCACTTAATATTTCACAGAGACAATGGGTCACACCTTTAAAGCACGTTACAAGCAAAATGACAGCAAGAGTGGAGATCCGTGAGCAATACGGGACACGCAGACCATCAAGGCAATGCTGCAAGTGAGAAGTTCCTCTCATTCATCCCCATTCCTTGTGTTCTCTACTTTATCTTCCGGGCTGGAACTTTGCAGACCTGCTTTTGCTGCTGGCTTGGGATGCACTTTGCCATGGGCTGCTGGCTTGGGATGCACTTTGCCGCAGGCTGCTGGCATGGGATGCACTTTGCCATGGGCTGCTGGCTTGGGATGCACTTTGCCATGGGCTGCTGGCTTGGGATGCACTTTGCCGCGGGCTGCTGGCATGGGATGCACTTTGCTGTGGGCTGCTGGCTTGGGATGCACTTTGCCACGGGCACGCAGCCTTGCTGCACCGGAGGGGGACAGGTCTGCACGGGGCAGCACTGAGGGATGCACTGCGTTGGTGCACTGTAGCATGGCTTCCCCCCCTGGTACCCTGCTCCGTGGCACGTCTCGGAGCAGACCGACCTCCCGTAGCTGTGGCATCCCCCCGCTGACCCGTAGCTGTACGTGGGTCTCCTGACACAACTTGAACCACCTCCGTGGCATGAACCCGAGGACCCTTGGCATCTCTCGGAGCAGACCGATCTCCCGTAGCTGTTGCATCCCCCTGATGACCCGTAGCTGTACGTGGGCCTCCTGACGCAGCTCGAGCCCCCGCCGCCGTGGCATGAGTCAGCTGCAGCATAGCCATGGCATCTCTCGGAGCAGACCGGCTGCCGATAGCCATAATGCCGGTAGTTGTGCCCTCTCATGCCTTCGACGCCTTCGCCCTCGCAGCCTGAGGAGCAGGTGTTGTAGCCGTAGCGGAAGGGTGTGCGCCGGGTGTCCAGCCAGGACCCCGAGGGATCGTACCAGGTTGAGTTCAAGTTGAAGTATGATTCCCTTCCGGACGAGTATATCATGTTTGAATTGTAGGGAATAACCTGAAAAACACATGGACAGATAGGTTTGCATTTCCATCTCCTCTGTTTTCATTTAATTTCCCATAAATCTGCTTTAGCGAGCCATTCATAGGTCAGCCTTGCTTACCCTGAAAGCCTGGATCTAAAGGAAATTCTTACAGTTGCCCAATACTGGTCATATTATGTCCAAACCGTCTTTCTGACCTTACCCTTGATTTTTTTTCCCCTCCAAGAACAGAAGCAGCTATAAAGCACTGCGGCTCATAGTGGCATTGTTTTAAATCCCATGCCTAGGTCCCCCAACAGCTTCTTTCTTGGCTTAGCCCACCATCCTCTGGCCCTGGTGTGTAGAGCACGGTCTGAAGGACAGTGCAAGCGTGCCAGGACCGTGACCTCTTGAATCCAGACGCCCATCCAAAAATGAACCTGGCTGCTCCAGGATGCGTCTTACCCAATTCACGAGGGAAGGCAGATGCTGACCAGGAGAGCAGATTGTGAGAACCAAAGGGATGGAGGCCTTTTATATGGTTCCAAGTCTTCCCCCTGTAAATGAAACACGCTGCAGGAACGAGGACTAAATTATTTATTGGCAAAACATCTCCTCCATTTAGATGCTGTTCCCAGCGCTTGGCATGTTCTGCTTGACTCATGATTCCTGATAAGCATCTTTTAATTATAATGTACTTACTGAGTGGTGCACATAAAGGACTCACATCATTTAAGCCACACATGGGCTATGTGAGGCAGGTAATAATGTACTTATTCACCATCTCCAGAGGACCGAGACACTGAGTGGAGGCTGCCGGGTGACCTGTGAGTCAGGAGCCGTGATGGACACACTGCTAATGTCCCAGCCTTCCCCTTCTGCTACCCATGAGGAGAATTTCCAGGTGCCTGAAGCACAAACAGGTGATTGGGAAGAGCCAGCTCAGAGTCACCAAAAGCAAAGCGTGTTGATGGGTTTCGGTGATGAAGAGGCTGGCTCTGCGGATAGTGGAGTGTGATGGATGGTGCTACCTCAGCTTTCGCCAGGCTTTTGGCACAGTGTCCCACAGCAGCCTTGTAGTTAAATTGGTGGAGGTACGGACCAGATGGGTAAACTACGTGGTGGGTGAAAAACTGGCTGGTGCTGGTGCTGGTGCTGTTTAACATCATTAATGCCCTGGACAATGGGGTGGAATCGGCAAATCTACAGGTGGCACCAAATTGGGGTGAGTGGCTGAAACTGCTGGAGGATGGGACTTGTTCAGGCTGGAGAAATGTTCCCGTGGCTGAGATGGACTAACTGGGATGGGAGGGCTGGGGCGGCTGTCGAAAAGCAGCTGGGAAGAAAAGATGGACCAAAGCTGGCCTGGAAGGGCCGGCGTGTGGGCTACTAAGGTGGCCCTTGGTCTGTGGGCTCTGAGTCAGCCCTTTGGGCACGGCGCCGGGACGGTGCCTGGGAACCAGCTTCAGTGAGAGGAGGCTGGGAAGAAAATAGCTAATAAAATAAGGGATTTCTGAAGTCAAAGTTCATATGTAAGTGGTATTTCATTTGGTTAAAATTAGACATGAGAAAAATAAATTGTCGTGGTTTTCCGTGTTAAGAAAACAAGAATGAATTTCTTTTTTTTTCCCTCTTTCTGGTTTTGCTTGGTGGTTGCTAGCGGCTCTGAGGACAAACTGGGGCTGTGCTTAAGCAATACAAAGAAACAACAATATATATTTTAATGCACCTAGTGGGAGGCTTTTCTGGCAAAGTGAGAGAAACAGCACATTTCCAGTGTGCCTGCCAGAGCTGGGCAGTGGGGAGCTGCGGAGGAAGAGCCTGGCCTGCACCCTCCTGCACCGAGTGAAAGGCATTCCTGGCACGCACAGACACGCCTCACGTGCTGGGGCACACGCTTATTATCATAATTAACATTTATATGCTGGATGGCCTCCCGGTGCAGTGTTGCTATCTAGCTAATGAAGACGATGGCACACATTGTAGAGCAAACTGCTTGTACCTAGGTGACTTGCTGAGGGACCATAGTGAAGTCCGTCCATCGGTCCTGCGGTGGGCGACCATGGCGGAGAGGGTTTTACAGCACGCAGACGGAGGTCATCCTGGTGGAACTGCTACAGCCACAGCTGAAATCCTCACGTGTGAACTCCAATTTTCATTTTAAATTTACAAGTTTGCTTGTGAGAATTTGAGCGACTTTTAACATCTTCTCATTGTCGTGTCGGTGATATTTTTGGGGGTAAAAAAAAAACAAAAAAAGGAACCAAGTGTCAATTAAATTTTTTCAACTTTATTCTTGAATACACAGGGAGAAAATAAAATCACAGGAGTCCTCGACGCTCCTGCAGTCACAGTGTGTACTTTTTTCCCAGTACAATCCTGTATCTGTTCTCGAAGAACCTTGAAATCACAGTCCGCTGAACCATGGGAGACGGGGAATCCAAGGCAGGTGGTTTTCCCATCCTCGCTCTGGCTCTTTCCATTTGGTTTCCCCATCCCCAGGCTGCTCACCTTCTCAGAAGAGGGGAGCAACAGCTGCTCTACCCTGAGTGGGGATGATTAAAGCTTATTCCCTGGCAGGGCAGGACCCTGGGAATTTAAAGTGTCGGTGCTGGGGTCGAGCAGGGGACTGCGGACCCCGGATCCAGTGTGCAAAGAGCAGCAACGAGCCACTGGCCACGGCGGTGTTGCCTCGTGCCGAAAGCGGAGTTGGGAGCGTCGGCAGCTTGGGTGAGAGGCGAAGCATCCCCCACGCTGAGCAGCGTGCGGGCACGTGCTGGGGAGGGGTCTGTCCTCGTCTGAGGTAAAACAAGAACTAATTTTCTGTTCAGTAATTTTAGCTTTTAGCTTTTAGCTTTAGCTTTTTAGCTAAGCCTCTTCTGACTAACTGAACTCTCCGAAATTAACGGCGTATTGTGGAGGCACTGCTCGTTCTCAGAGTGATAAGATCTGATTATTTATAATTTATGCCAAGGAATGGTACGCAGAGAGGCTCTTGCTTATACTTATTGCTGTAACAACCAAGCTCCGATAACTTTGTTATTTGCCCCGATGGAGGGTCAGAAGCGGAAAAGCGTAGAGGGGTGGCACCTGCGGGGAGGAGCGGACAGGACAGGTGACCCCAAACTGACTAACACAGTATTCCATCCCATCGGCATCACACTCAGGATAAAAGCCGAGGGATCAAAGTCTCTTTCTTGAATGGCCGGTGTCCAGGGAGGACTCTGTTCCTCTGCCTTTGATCCCCATCGGTGCGTTCCTGAATCCAGATCCAGAATCCAGTTCCCATCCATCTGGGACTTTCCCAGTGCCCGCCGGTGACGTGATCATCATCCTACGATCTCGATATGGTTTTGTATATATTGTATATATTTCATTATTTTCTTTTTCTTATTTTATTAATATTTTCATTGAAGTAGTTTAGTTTCTTCTAGACGCACAGGTCTCTTTCTCTCCCTCCTCTCCTTGGAGAGAGGGGTGGGGGAGACCATCTGTCGTTCTTCTCGGTGACCATGACAGGTCCCAGCTCATTTCGTCTGCAGACAGGGTGGCAAGAGAGGGACCTGCTTTTGCTGGTGCTGGCCAGGATGCAGCGGCAGGGGCACAGGGGCTGGGCAGCGGTGCTGGACGGGTGGGCAGCAGACTGGGATGCAGGGGCAGCGATGCTGCAGCGGCCGGGGATGCAGTATCACGGGGGGACAGGCGTCCTCCTCCGGGCACTGCTCCACTCGCCGCCGGGGTTTGCCGCAGCACCCCGGCTCCTCGCAGCGCAGGGGCGGGCGGTACTGCTGCAGCGGGCGGCGGTGGATTTTCACGGGTGGGGGGCAGACAGGCTGCACGTGGCTGACCTCCACCCGCCGCCGGGGCTTGCCGAAATCGCAGCTTTGCTGTGGTGGGCAGCAGGTCTGGGGTGGGCACGGCTCCATGGGCTGGCAGCTTTGCGGCTCGCTCTGGCAGGACCCCTCGATGTCACGGCTGATGCTGCCGGGGTCGTGGCAAGGGGACAGGTCCGTGGTGCCCAGGGGGCTTTCGTGGCAGCACCCTGTGGAACCGTGCCACGTCCAGCCCTTCTCGTCATGGCACAAGTCCTGGTCGCTGTCGCCTTTACGGTGGTGCATCCTGTGGCAGAGATGGCCAAGCCCTCGGGGATAAATAGTCTGGGAAAAAGAAAAAAAAAATCCACCCACTTCTTTTTTTTTTTTTTTTTCTTCGGTTTCTATGGAAAAAAATTTGAGGAATCCAAGACAGCTGAGAGAATCCAACTCACCCTGTGACCAGTGACAGACGGGCTGAGCAGAGTGTCCGAGTCCTGAGGACAGTGCTGGGGCCGAAAGCTTTTATATGCGGCCAAGCTCTCTTGGAAATGAGGCATGCCATGGGAATTAATAGCTGAGCAGTGAGTGCCACTTCTGTATGTATATTTTTTCTGGCACTTGCTGTTGGATTAATCAGCTGCAATTAGCATCGCCCTTGATGTAATGTCAGCTTAGCTCTTTGCATATGCAGTGGCCATTATCTAATTAGTTCTCCCATCGGTCATGTTCAAATATGCTGTTACCTAATGTTAGTCAGATGGGATCCTGGGATAAGGATACCTGGAATACCGTGATGCTGAGTGATGTGCCCAAAAGGAGTCTCTCGTGGCAGTGGGAAAACCACAAAAAGACCTGGGAATTTGGGTGTCCAGTCCCATGTCCAGGCGCCCAACGGCTCATGGCTTGAAACCGGGTGTTGGAGCAGAGGGGTGTTGGAGCCGGGTACGTGAATGGCAATGGTTTTTCATGAGGCTGAAAGAAAACAGAGAAAAGTCTCTCATTGAAAATAAGCAGGCTCCCTGCCAGAATAAAGAGCAGTTTTCAAAAAAAGGAAAAATTGGAAAAACAGTGAAATTCTGTTTTCAGTATGAAGTGATCGATTTTTCAACTATTTCAGCTTAACACCACCCTGACCAGCCCTAACCCAGGAATCGCTGTGTTTGCCGTGTGCTCCACCGAACTGGAGTTGGGTTTGCAGGTGGGGCTGCCCGTTGGACCTTGTCTGTCAGAGAAGGTCTGTGACATCTGGACACGATGCTCATCACCTTCCAGAGCACCGAGAAACCTGACAGCGGGAGAGATGGTGATGGAATGAAGGGTGACATCAGGACCATGACGAATGGCAGATGTTGTTGCTTTGTGTGTAGTACGGATGACTGGAAGAGTTGAGCTCTGAGTACAGGATCCCTATGGACACCAGCACGCCAGGGCGTGGGGGTGGACCATGTCAGGCTGTGGATGGGATGCTTATTCCCCTATTTAAACAAGTGAGGAGCACCTCGGTCAAGTGAGCGGGTTCAACACCGAAAGCCCTTTTATGCTCTGCAAATCTGGAATGAGGACACCGCAGAGGAGTCCTGACCTCACGGACTAACAATGTCAGGCTTTGTGAAGCACCGTATCCACCTTTCTGACATTTCTGCTTTGACTCATTTTCTGTAGACCTGCTCCACTTTGCATTTCTGTGGGCGGTCGAGGCATTTTTTAAGTACCAGCGAAGTCTCCCTCCCAGCAGCCCTGGGCTGTCAGTGCAGGAGGTATTTCCATGCGCTCACTCCATGGCAGAGCCTCTGTGAGAGATGCTCAGAGCTTTGTCCAGTGGCATTTATATTTGAATCACTGGGAAAAGCATGTGCAGAATTCAGGGGTGTGACTCCAGGGCGCGTGCTTGGACCTGACGACTTCGCTGCTGCTGCAGTTAATTTATTCTTTAGCTACAGGAAAAATGTAATTGCCTTGCAGGAAGCCACGGGACTTGCACGTAAGGATGGAAAAGACCTTGATATCTGTTAAGGGCCAACAAGGATTTTAGATTTATAACTCATTACCACAGTCCCAAGATTATGCTGTTTTTGGATTATTTTTTTTTCTTGTTAGAAGAGATGGTTTGGAGTCACTTCCCCCCCTGAGGATTTTACGAATCATGAAGTGCAAATATTTAATTTCTGGATCTCATCTCTGAAAAATTGCCACGTTTTAATAGAATTCCAGATGAAATTAAATAGTATTTCTGAATCCTTCAGGCTAGACTTACACGTCAGCATCCTTCAATCACTCCCTCCCTCCCTGCACCACGCAGACCGTGCTTGCTGGTCTATTTGATCTTACTGACAAGGTATCGAGCCTTTTAGGAAAGCGGCTTTAAAGCTCAGCAAATTCGCTGGGAAGATTTCCATTACCAAAAAAGACCTTTAGCTATGGCTTTAGGACCATACAGCTGCTTCAGTTGCAGTCTGTGTATCTTCAAAGTCGCAAGCAGGGGAAAGAATAGCATGAAACTGCATGACCAAGTGGATGCTCCTGTAGCTTAGATAACATACCGACACTAGCAAGCACTATTTTTCCGTGGATGAAAGACTGACCCAAGAAATTTACTGCATATGCTGGGGGGCTGTCATCAGTAGCGTGACAAATAGTGCAAAAATTCATTATATTCAGAAACTAAGCAAGTGCTAAAAAAGTCCCAGACCAGAGACAGAGTTTAAAAGACAAAGATAAATGAATAAACGTACCATAAGTTTGCAGTGTCATAGCTTATAACTTTTATTGTCTTTCATGACTAATTGGAGATTAGAGCAAGAAAAGGCTGTATGATATATCAACAGCACTAAACATCCCACACACCAAGAGGAAAATTAACAGCAGGACTAGCACTTACAAAGGAAAATCACACTGATCAGTGGGTAGCAACTTCAAAGCACATTACAAGCACTTGGTGATTAAAGGCAGGCAAAGAAGAAGAGAGATGATCTACAGTCTCTAAGCAAAGGAGGAAGAGCGTTCAGGGCCGTATCCGTATCCATATGCATATCCGACACCGAATGAGCCAGGAGGGAAGCAGCAGGGGGCACAGCCCTGCCTGCCACTTTGCCGAGTGGGTTTAGTTGCCACCACAGCAGCCACCACTGCCACCGCAGCAGCCTCTGTTGTTGCTGATGCTGTAGCAGCAGGTCATGGGCATGCAGCAGCTCTGCATGGGGCAGCAGTACTGTGGGCAGCACGGCATCTTGCAGCACTTGGGGCTGCTGTAGCAGCACACGGAGTAGTTATTTCCACCGCAGCATCCGCAACCTCCGTTGGGCATGTTGTTGGTAGTGGTGTAGGCAAAGCTGGAAGGAAAAGAGAGAGTCTGCCTGTGACTGGGAGTGGGATATTTTGAAATACAGAATTAATTCAAAGCTCTCTTTGTGCTAAATCGGAGATCCAAGGAGCTGAAACCGAGTGCTGTCTTGTTTGTAATAAATCTTGCTCGTAACTCTTCTCTCTGTTTTTTTTCTGCAATGTAGATGCCCACCTACTCCTACCAGAGCATCTCTAATGTCTTAGCAAGAATCACACAGCCCAGTGCACGTAGCCCTCAGCCTGGGCCCTCCTGAATCATTCTCAGTCCCCTTGCTCTGCATGGGGATATTCAGGAAGAAATTTTTCACTCTGAGGGCGGTGAGCCCCTGGCCCAGGTTGCCCAGAGAAGCTGTGGCTGCCCCATCCCTGGAGGTGTCCAAGGCCAGGTTGGACGGGGCTTGGAGCAACCTGGTCTAGTAGGAGGTGTCCCTGCCCAGGGCAGGGGGTGGAACGAGATGGTCGTTAAGGTTCCTTCCCACCCAAACCATTCTATGATTCTACGATTCTATGATTCTATGGCTCTGCTGATACTCCTATAGTCTCTCCATCCTTAACCTTCTGGCTCGTCCCCATAATTCCTAGTACACAGTTCATAAAAGCCCAACTTCAGCCAAAGTCCCAGTCCAGATACCCAGTTATATTTGGGTACTGTTATAAGATATCCATAGCATTTTTCTTTTGTGAAAAGGAAGGAAGATTTAGATGTTCTCACTTACCCTGTTGAAGAGTGAGGAGAGGTGAAGGGAAGAGAAGATGAGCGAATGAAGTGAGCTGGACTGGGAGACCTTTTATAGTCCTAGACACCTTCCTCCTGGAAGTGAGACAGCCATTGACCATTCGAGCTTCCCTGTTTACTAACCCAAACCCATACTTTTTAGTTATACGTGTCTCCTGGTATTTACTCTTTGCCTTATTATTTGTGATCACTACCTTTGTTTTGCCTCATAATTGTTTAGCCTGCAGATAATCAAAGGGCTTCTACGAATACTAATGAATTTGTCCTCTCTGCAACCTTGCAAGGGAGCCAAAAAATGCGTCCTCGTATCTGTTTTACAAATGCAGACAGTGACGGACAAAGATTCTAAGGGACTTACTCAGCAGCGGCTGGTGCTGAATCAGTGTACGAGCCGAAACTGAACCCCTGGGTTGGGACTTTTGGGCATGTGATGGGCTGTTTCATTGGACTGGTGTTTGAACCAAATATTTGGAAAATCTAATGAAAATAGGTATGTTTGCTCCTGGTCACAGGACATGCACGTGAGCAAGAAGACCATGTTTTTGGGATGTGTCGGGAGTCACGCCAGCTCCTGGGTCTCTGTCACCGGCATGTGACTTCATGCAAGGTCATCTTGCCCTCATGCATAGTAAGAGCATCTTTGTGATGCCAAAGCCATCTTTGTCTTTTGGCTTCCCTAAATTTTTTTGCAAATCCTCTAATCTGGGGGGTTTAGGTTTGCATGTGGGCATCACTAACACAAGAGTGTGTCAGGTCCTGCTTTGCTTTGCTGGGACCGCTTTACTAGAAACATTTATAAAACTTGGAATCGAGTAGTCTCTTCAGAAAATTTGCCATTTTAACTAAAAAGTTAAGGGGCAGCACTGCCTGTGCAAGCAGCAATGCAAGGAGCTGTGGCTCTGGGACCGGTCATGATGGACAGCAAGTCAACATGTTCCTCCTGCAACCTCCCCTTGCAACCAGCTGAAACTCCCTTGGGTGCTGGAAGCCCTGGCATCCATCAGGACCACCCTGCCCAGCTCCTCAGCAAGGACTTGGAGGTTGTGCAGGACTCTTTGTGGGTGTTGGAAGTGGTAAATTAAAGACCCCAGTATGGACTGAGAGGGTGAGAGGAAGATGAAGGTGTAAGAGATATGACAAGCACAGAAAACTGGTCCTAACTGGGGTCATGGAGCTAAGTGGGAGGCAGGGACTCAGAAATGATGCAGGAAGAGACGTTGCTGAGGTGAAACCATTTTCTGGGAGGGAGAGAGGAAGGGAGGAAGGTCAAGGTAAGGCAGAGCCTTGGGCAACTGAGCCAAGGTGGATGAATGCTTATTTAACACCAGCCTCTGCCTCCAATGCACTTTGCTGTGGGGCTGAATGCTGGCAGGAACACAGGGTATTTGTGAGGAATTTTTTCCATATCCTAAAATTGCTCCTCTCATTCGAAGATCTCGCCACATTATCCTGAGAGGAGTGCTGCCTAATGAGAGGATGGTGGATCCTGCCTGGCGAGTTCCCTTCCTGCTGCCTGACATCCTCTGGGATCCCTGGGGTGCTCCAAAGAAGGATGCTCCTAGATGAGCTCCTACCAGCCCCGAGGATGCTAGCAGGGGTCTTGGTTTGATTTCTGCACAGTGAAGCAGGGGGTACATTGCGATTTTAGTGCTGCTTTGCACTGCAGTAGATGCATCCAGCTCCTCTCCAGACTTTCCTGGAATGAGAGTTATTCCTTGAGCAAAATGCTAGAGAAACAACATGTATAATTGCGACTTCTACAGACAGGGTAGAAGAACATTCATGGCATTTCCTTTCCAGAAGGTCCCCTCTGTGGAGGCATACACCTGCCTGCCCATGAAAACTGACTAATTTACAAGGAATTAATAGGGCAGAAGCAAAAGGGTTCCCTTCACTTGTGTCTCCAGAGGCAAAATGCTCATTGGCAAATCCTGCAACTGCAAGAAGTGATGATCTAGGTGGGCATTTCCCACCCGTCGTAGTTATGTGCAGCCGTTTGTGTTACCTGGGTACTTGAATGGTCTTTGGTGAGCAGGCCGTGGATCTTAATGCAAAGAAGGGACTGAAGCGGTGTGGAAACAGGGTCAGTAAAGGGCATTAGACACAGAACGAGGACTGTGGTGCAGATCTGGCATGCTATGTTTTGGTACAATTCCCACTGTCCCAGTCACTCCTTGAGGTTTCTCAAGAGTTCAACTTGAGAACTTAAACTTGTTCTAAGAGTTCAACTCGATATCTGCTAACCCAGGCACTTGAGAAGAGGCAAGACCTCCATCTCATAAATGTTAAACTATTTATAGGGACTCTCTGTAGGCTCTAAAGTAGACCTCTAGCTAGCTGAAATACATGAGCTTTCCTAGTCGGGCTGTGCCTGTGTCAAGCTGTTTCAGAAGTAATTCACATGCCTTACAAGTTTATGTATTATTTTCTTCCTATTTCTTTGTAGTTTTATAGTGGGAGGAGAAATATTGCTTGCAGAGGTGTCAGACACTCAGTTTGTGTTTGAATAGACCCATGCAGAAGTTCAGAACTGCACCAGGGATGCACTGATTTTCTTTGTGTAGGCAAAACTCCCCCCGTTCGCACCTTTTAGACAGGAGCATCCCAAAACTGGAAGAAAACGCAAGGAAAATGCGATCGATAGGTGTGGTGATGCACTCTGGATGCACCAGCTAGCAAACAGACAACCACCAGGAGTTTTGCAGGGTCATGAACTACAGATTTTATTGTTTTTCAAGACAGATTGAAGCAAAACAGCGATGAAAGGAATTAAACATCCCACATACCAAGAGGAAAATTAACAGCGGGACTGAGGAAAATGGCACTGGTAGCAACTTCAAAGCACATTACAAGCACTTGGTGATTAAAGGCAGGCAAAGAGGAAAGAAGATCTACAGTCTCTAAGCAAAGGAGGAAGAGCGTTTAGGGCAGTATCCATGTCCACATCCATATCCAACACCGAATGAGCCAGAAGGGAAGCAGCAGGGGGCACAGCCCTGCCTGCCACTTTGCCGAGTGGGTTTAGTTGCCACCACAGCAGCCACCACTGCCACCGCAGCAGCCTCTGTTGTTCATGCTGTAGCAGCAGGTCATGGGCATGCAGCAGCTCTGCATGGGGCAGCAGCACTGCGAGGGCATGCAGCAGGTGGAGGGGCAGCAGCACTGCATGGGTGGGCAGCACGGCGTCTTGCAGCACGACTTCTTGGTGCTGTAGCAGCACACGGTGCAGTTACTTCCACCACAGCATCCGTTGGGCATGTTGTTGGTAGTGGTGTAGGCAAAGCTGGAAGGAACAGAGAGAGTCTTTTACACTGCCTGAATCTCCCAGTTGTTTAGAGAGCTTAAAGCATGCTTATCCCAAAGTCCATCCCAGACTGGCTGGGGAAGTCCCTACTGTCCAGAATCCCATGGCAACCCATCCCTGAGATCTCCATATTTTTGCATTGGACACCAGTGCATTTGGCATATTGTCCAGCACTGGTTCCATCAGAAAGAAGCCACCCAGGTGGATCCCAAAACCAGTGTCTCAAAACTAGTCCCAAACCAAAAAGTGCAGGAAATCCTGGATGGTTTGCTGCAAAAGCAGCCCGAGTAGAGTAGAGAAGAGTGCAAATGAAAAGTAAGCTCTGACTTACCCTGTTGACCAGTGAGGACAAGAGAGGAGAAGTCAAGATGAGCGAATGAAGACCACTGTGCTGGGAAGCTTTTTATATGCTTCAAAGCCACCCCCCCTGGAAATGAGGCATTCTTTGGCAATTCTGACTTCGTTGTGTATCACCCAGTACATGCCGCTCACATGTCTTCCGGTATTTAATCTTTACCTCTTTTTGTTTGCTCACCACCTCATTTCTGCATGGTAATTAGTTGTACATATAAACAACAAGCGCAAATTTTCTAATGAATTTGCATTAATGGGAACCGGAGGTAGCTGTAAGGTATTCCTGCGCACTTCCCAAGGAATCACCTTGGGACACAGAGACACTTAACAATGTGCCCGGGGGAGGTGGGTGCTGAAGCAGTGGGAAAACCATGCTTGGAACTTGGAAATATCACCGATCATGTGTCCCCTCTGCACCTGGATGGCATTTTGGGGGACCAGTGGAAACTATTGGTCAACATGAATCCTTTTTTTTTCCAGCCTCTGAGAGGTGGCTGTGTGGTCAAAGTTAAGATTGAAGGGTTTCTCCTTTCTCAGGCTTGTTCTTGGGTCTCTCTCCATGGTGTTTGGTCCTCACATCCCCTGCTTTTTATTTCTGCTAAACTATTGTGATTTTTTTCATTTTCATCCATGCAAGAGATGGATTAAGTCTAAATGAAGCAGCTTTCAAGGCAGTTGTGCACACATTAGCTTTTTTCCTTGTTGTTTCTGTACACTCCATTTCCTGAGATTATTTCTAAGGTCTGTGAGGCCAAAAAAGCTTGTATTTAATGGTATTCATGATGATCACATTTGAGTGTTTCACACTAACAGTTTGCTTCTGTGTCACTGTAGGCAAGCATGAGGTTCAACACTGCAAATCCGATCCTGAGTGCATTTCTCCATGCCTTTCCCCTGTACCTTGGGAGCCCTGTGAGTATCTCACAGATGCTCCAAGTTCAGGCACCCGACAGGACTTCTCCGGCCATTGCTTATAGAATGATAGAATCGTAGAATGGCTTGTGTTGGAAGGGACCTTGAAGATCATCTAGTTCCAACCCCCCTGCCCTGGTCAGGGACACCTCCCACTAGACCAGGTTGCTCAAAGTCCCATCCAACCTGTCCTTGAACCCTTCCAGTGAATTGTTTTGGCTACAGTGTGCTAAGGCCAAGGCTGCTGTGCGTGCAAAGCTTGGCTGAACAGTCAAGAGGCAATGGACAAGATGGTTGGAGTCGAGGCAGATGGCAGGAAACAGGCTTGGGGATGGAGGAAGGAATTGTGGCCACATGCAGCACCAGGACAGATCCACCTGGGAAGAAGGAGGTGGTGATGGTGCTTTCCTATGATGAGAGGGGACACCAATATAAGGTAACAGTCCCAAGGTGCTGAGACAGCATCTATTCATGGCAAATAAAGTCTGCATCCTGTTCAGCAGACTCTCGATGTGAGGCTGGAGTGGTGGCAGGTGATCTCTGGTGGCTGGGACACATAGTTTCTTCCCAGGATGTTAATATGACCTCCTATGACCTTGTGTGACTCTTCTGGAATTGTCCCTAGGGGAGCATTATTTTCGTCACACGATAATAGCTGAATACCTGCCTGCAGGAAGTAATGCCCTCTTTGTGTAAACTCTCAAACATGTTGTCCACTGAATAAATAATTCATTGCCTTTTTATCAGGCTTTATTGTCGCCATATTGGCCAAGATGATCCCTGTGTTAGAATCATAGAATCATAGAATGGTGTGGGTTGGAAGAGACCTTTAAAGACCATCTAGTCCAATGCCTCTGCAATAAGCAGGGACACCTTCAACTAGATTAGGCTGCTCAGAACCCTGCCCAACATGGCCTTGAACACCTCCAGGGATGGGGCATCTCTGGGCAACCTGTTCCAGTGTCTCACCACCCTCGTTGTAAAAAATTTCTTCCTTCTATCTAGTCTGATTCTACCCTCCTTCAGTTTAAAAACATTCCCCCTTGACCTGTTTCTACAAGCCCTGATGAAAAGTCTGTTCCCGTCTTTCTTATAAGCCCCCTTTAAGTTTTGAAAGGCCACTACAAGGTCTTCCCAGAGCCTTCTCTTCTCCAGGCTGAAAAACCCCAACTCTCTCAGCCTGTCCTCACAGCAAAGGTCCTCCAGTCCTTGGATCACCTTTGTAGCCTCCTCTGGACTTGCTCCAGCAGGTCCATGTCCCTCTTAGAAATGGATGTCAACCCTTGCCAGGCTATTGCTAATCTGGGTCTTATACAGATATTGAGGAGATTCTGGCATTAATGTATAGTTGGGTCAGAAATAACATCTTCTGTACTAAATCCCTTTTACATGCCATGCCATGCCATGATAACTTCACAAGCTTCCATGGGGCTTATGTGAATTTGAGAGCTGCAGTACCTTTGTGAATGGGGAGGAATCTGTCACGGCAGCTTTTCCTGCATATGGTGAAATTAATATTCACAAGATTTCCTTAACAGAATGCACTTCTGATATGGCATGGTGTGGTATAGGATATCCTTCTACCAGCGTATGGCACCTGATTTACCTATTAATAAAAAAATCCTGAAGACCTGAGTAATGTCTTCAGAAGAGTCCAACATGGTAGTGAAGATTATTCTAATGCAGACTCCATGTTTGCGCTGAAGATTTGGTTGAGGGAAGCAATCAAGACAGCGCTCAAGGCATTTTCCTGAGACGTGCAATTCAGAGCTGAGTCCTGAATTTTAATAGTAAAGGAAGTCTCAGCCGGGTAGAAAATGTATTGTTGACTCATGGGTGTGCTATTTCAGGAATGAAGCTTTTAAGTTCTATGCTAACACCTGGGTTTCATTCCACTGCTTGTGATCCAGGAACGCCGCATATGGAAATCTCTGCTCACATAAAAACAATTCACCGATCTAAGGTGTTTTCTGAAATTTTATTTTTGAAGAGAGTAGTGGAAGAAGATGGTGCCTGCTATTCAGTGAGTAGTGAATTCCTCTCGGTACCTATTGAAATACCTGTTCCAGTATCAGGGATGAGTTTCTGTACATCTTATGGAGTGGTGCGTTTTCAGATGGTGGAATGAATCAATTCGGTCTCTGTCCTTTGGGTTTTCTTTACCTTAACCATTTAGTTTTATAGTAAAACTTGAACTAACCAAGGCAGATGAAGGGATCATACTTCTCTGCTTGCTGTCTTTAGACATGACCTGATTTACGGCAATGGGAAGCATGGCGGGGCAGCTCTTTGTTCCCTAAATGTTCTGCTGTGCCACACGAGCACATCTGTAGCCAGCAGGAGCCTGGCTGAAGGCATAGAAAACGCCACCAGAGTGAGGACACATCCTGGACAAAGCTATGTAAGAACAACCAAAAGACAAGATTTTGTGTTTTGCTTAATGCTAAATTTTATTGTCTACAAGTCAAGAGAGAAAATGAAGAATGATCATGTTAACAGCAAAAGTATCCCAAGTGCCATACACCAAGAAGAGAATTTACAGCCCCACTAATATCAAATAGCTCTTTGTTTTATATGACGGGTGATATATTCAAGTGCATTGCAGATGTTCAATAATTAAAGGACAGAATGAAGAAGACAGCTTAAGTGTGAAAACAAGAAGAAAATCGCTAAGTGTTTCCTCCATCATCATGTGAACCAGAAGCAAATGAGCAGGTTTTCGTCTCCTTGTGCCTGCTCTTGCTGCACAACAGAGATGGGAGCTGGCAGAGCTGCTTTTGCTACTCAGAGCTGGCTCAGCAGCTCTTCTTGATGGCGGCGCAGCACTGCTGGATGGGTATGCAATACTTCCTCATGGGAGAGCAGTACTGCACGGGTCTGCAACACACCACAACAGGCTTCTTCTTCACCACGTAGGAACAGCAAGACAGACATCCAGAGCAGCAGCAGGGGTAGCAGCCACAGCAGCAGCAGGGCTGCGGGCAAGGGTGGCTACAGCTGCAGCAGGACTTCTGGCACACCTTGGTACAGCAGACGGACTTCTGGCATGGGTCACAGCAGGACTGCTGGCAACAAGGGTCACTGCAGGACTGCTGGCAACATGGGTCACTGCAGGACTGCTGGCAGCATGGGTCACAGCAAGGCTTCTGGCATGGGTCACTGCAGGACTGCTGGCAGCATGGGTCACAGCAAGGCTTCTGGCATGGGTCACAGCAGGACTGCTGGCAACATGGGTCACAGCAGGGCTTCTGGCATGGGTCACAGCAGGACTGCTGGCAGCATGGGTCACAGCAAGGCTTCTGGCATGGGTCACAGCAGGACTGCTGGCAGCATGGGTCACAGCAAGGCTTCTGGCATGGGTCACAGCAGGACTGCTGGCAACATGGGTCACAGCAAGGCTTCTGGCATGGGTCACAGCAGGACTGCTGGCAGCATGGGTCACAGCAGGGCTTCTGGCATGGGTCACAGCAGGACTGCTGGCAGCATGGGTCACAGCAAGGCTTCTGGCATGGATCACAGCAGGACTGCTGGCAACATGGGTCACAGCAGGGCTTCTGGCATGGATCACAGCAGGACTGCTGGCAACATGGGTCACAGCAGGGCTTCTGGCATGGATCACAGCAGGACTGCTGGCAGCATGGGTCACAGCAGGGCTTCTGGCATGGGTCACAGCAGGACTGCTGGCAGCATGGGTCACAGCAGGGCTTCTGGCAACATGGGTCACAGCAGGGCTTCTGGCATGGGTCACAGCAGGACTGCTGGCAGCATGGGTCACAGCAGGGCTTCTGGCATGGGTCACAGCAGGACTGCTGGCAGCATGGGTCACAGCAAGGCTTCTGGCATGGGTCACAGCAGGACTGCTGGCAGCATGGGTCACAGCAGGGCTTCTGGCATGGGTCACAGCAGGACTGCTGGCAACATGGGTCACAGCAGGGCTTCTGGCATGGGTCACAGCAGGACTGCTGGCAACATGGGTCACAGCAGGGCCTCTGGCATGGGTCGCAGCAGATGGACTGCTGGCAGGGGCTGCAGCAGACGGTCTTCTGGCATGGCCTGCAGCAGATGGTCTTCTGACATGGTTCGCAGCAGATAGTCTTCTGGCACGGCTGGCTGCAGCACACTGTCTTGCTCTTCACAATGGAGCAGCATCCGGTAGAGCACATGTTGTTTGTAGTGTAGTTGAAGCTGGGAGGAGCGAGGACCTGAAACACAGCGTATGTTCAGATACAACCCATCTTTCCAAGCCTATACATGCGTTTTTTTTGGCATACAAATGCTATTGTCTAGGCTCATGGGTGACAGCCACATCACACAATGCTTCCTATTCATTTGTCTGGAGTTGCCAAAAAAAGATCCTTACAGAAATCAAGCCACTTGTCACCATCCCAGCGATACTTGTGCATCTTTTGAACTATCCCAGGAACTAACTTTCCTGTGCTCGTCCATGAAGATCACTCCCTGAATTTCCATCCCAAGAAGCTTATTTCCCATTGCGCTCTCTCCACCAACTGTCTTTTGCAGTCAGCAATAGGCCAACCGGCTAGGAAAATTTGGTTTTCAGAGACAGCCGTAGATCAGAGAATCACAGAATCAGTGAACAGTTTGGGTTGGAAGGGACCTTTAAAGGTCATCGAGTCCAACACCCGACTAAGTTCAGATACAAAGACACATTTCAATTCATCGCTCAACCAACACCAACTGAGAACCATGGCTATCCAGGAACGCTGCTAACACTTACCGTGCTAACTGAGTGGTTCAGTTGAGTGAGGAGCAAAGGGATGGGGAGCCCTTTTATTTAGCTCAAAATTGTCCTCCCGGAAATGAGGTACCCCACAGCAATCTGCGATTTACGCACTAAGCCTATACTTATTTGTTGAATGTGCCTTCATCTATTTAGTCTTTGCCTCATTGATTTGACCAACCCCTCAATTTTGTGTTATTAGCAATTTGTTCTGTAAATTTTTTACAATTTTTTAATGTCAAGTTAATTCTTGTGTGATGCTCGTGAACTGCTTAAAAGGTATGTTTCTGCTCATTTTGCATATGGTAACGCTGCTGCATTGAGGAGCTACGTGGCTTGTTCAGAGCTAGTGAGTGCTCAATTAACGTAAAAATCATAATTAAGATTGAGGAGCGGTGGATTCCAGAGGCATGCAGAGGCCTTCTGGACGTCAGTCGCTCCTCGATATGATTTTTTTAAATAGAATTCCAGCAAGTGTAATTCTGTGGCTGCATGTTTTGGTTTTGAACGCAGAAATGGTGAATCCCAATGTCTTTCTTTGGGGTCTCTGGTCATCTGAAGGGTGAAAATGTAACAGAAAGTTCTTGACACCTCACCCCTTGATGCCTCATCCCGCCCATGCATGGGAAGACACATGCCCTTGGCCTTGCCAATGTCGGAAATTGTAGGTGCAAAGGACTGTGCAAATTCATCACGGAAATTTGCAACAGAGTTTGGGTCAAATTGAAGTCTGTATTTTTCCAGTTCCTTTTCGACATCTTTAAGTAAAAGCAAAACGTGAAACTTTTCTGGAATTTTTACATCCTGTTTCTGCTTAGCATAAACTTGATCTGCAAAATTCCTATTCCATTTTTTTAAGTTCTAGTATGCCCTCGAGTAATGAAAGATCCATTTACGGATGTTATGTTTGGAATAACTCTATGCTCAGTTCTCAGTCACCCATTGGCAGTCATTAATGCTGATGTAAATGATCGCGTTGCAATTATTCATTAATGATGTTAATATTTATTTTGCAGGAAAGCCCGAAGGCCTCACATGATGTTCTGAGCATTTTTAGGATTTCAAATTAAACTACGTCTTTTTAAAAAATTATCTCTCTCTGGTCAGACGGAATTCACGGGAACCGGGACTGCGATTGACGTGATTAAATGTTTTGTCTCTGAGATCACCCCGAGGAGGAGCGCGGCTCCTGCTGCTGTGGGGCTGTGCATCTGCAGGAGCAGAGCACCGAAGGGCCCTTGACCACCCTCCCCTGCAGCGTACAGCTTCCCTGGAGATACTCTGATTCCACCTGAGGTGAAGGAGAGAAGATTCGGGCTGTTTCTGTTCATACAGAAACAGTGAGATCCAAATAAGAGATGCTGAGGACAAGATAGCTCATCGTTAACCTTCAGTTTGACTTCTGGTGACGCAAAGCGTCCATTTCCACTCAGTTCCTGTTGGGTAGCTACTGTTTTTATTTGGCTACATCCCAGCTTTTAGAAAGCTACCCAGACTTGCTTTGCAGAATTCAAAGGACCATGAAGTCACCACTTCTCCAGGCAAGCTCTTTCCAGGGTCAACGTGCCTGTTCACTAAAACATAGGCTTCATTTCCTATTGAGATCGGCTTCATGCTAATGACCGGGTTAGACGAGGTCACTGTCACACATTATAATCTAATTAGTGATAGAGATTGACACCAGCTGAGTGCCTGCATCTCACTAGCAACAAAGGAGGCTCATGGCAACGTGACAGAAGGCCAGGAGGGGATTTCTGAGCCTGCAGAGAGATGACAGGAGGCGCTGACATTAGAGACATGGGGGATCCTGAGCAGTGAGGTAAAGTGAGAGATATTGGTCAAAATAAGGCAGTTTTCTGCCCGACTTTGTACAGATCTGGTGCATTGCTTCATCCAGCATCCCTCTGAGGCAAAAACCCCACTGCTGCTGTTGGAGCTGGATGTGAACATCAGAGATGTCCAAAGCCAGGTAAGACAGATCCGTAGGCAGCTGGGAGACCCATGACCCATTTTACAAGAGGAGCTTTACAAAAGAAAAGATTCAAATTAGATCTAGAAAAAGATCCCAATTAAATTTTGCGTTGAGTGAATGAACTCAGCGGGCTCCATGAGATGCCCGGAGTAACACCACTCTGTTTGTTTGGATTTGGGAATTATGGATGTAGTGAAGCAATCCTCGCTGTGAAACAACGAAGGCAAATTCCTCCTCATTAGTCCTTAGGGGTTTGCTCACAGTTTATCCTGGTTGTGGAAATCCGCAGTTACGTTATTTAACACGTACTCAGCAGAGCAGTAATGTTCCTCTAAGCTATCTGGAGTGTTAGGTGTAGAGGACTTCTCTTGCCAAGTATGGTCTCTGATTTTAAAAGAAATATTCTAATGAGGTAAAGCATTCATAAAGCATTTGGTCCTTAATGTTCCAGGTGTTAAACCTCTCCAGGGCTGAAAAAAGATTAGAATGGAATGGAATAGAATGGAACAGAATGGAACGGAATGGAATAGAATGGAACGGAATGGAATAGAATAGAACAGAATGGAATGGAATGGAATAGAATAGAATAGAATAGAATAGAATAGAATAGAATAGAATAGAACAGAACAGAACAGAAAAGAAATGAGCGTCATTCTTGTTTCTCCATTATTGCTGCCATTTCTCATCTTCAAGTTAACGGGAACTTCAAGCTTGAGCACCTCAGAATGTGTAACCAGTTCAGAGGCTTTGTGCCTTTTGTAGGACTTGGAAAAGGGAGAGGAAATAAAATGCGCTGTGATTGGCCACAGAATAGAAAGTTGGAGGCCTGGGGCAGCGAGGGAAAGTGAACGTACGTATTTGAAGACCAAACCGCTCCTTTGGACAGAAAACCTTATTGACTCAATACCCAACTGGAGGGAGGTGAAAAATGAATAAGGAAAAGAGTTTTTAATGTAGCTGCCAAGAGTCGCGTAAAAATGAGCCATCTCTTAGCAATGGCAACAACTTGAATGTAGGCGAGTAATTAATTGCTTTCTGAATCCTGTTTGCAACTTTTCCTTTTTAGCAGGCCATTCCTCTATAATGACAATTTTCTCCATAACCTATAAATAACTAATTCCAATTACTTAAGTAGCAACCAGTCATTTACGTGGTACTTGCAGAGCCCAGCTCATCCAGCCTATTTCCCATGCCTGCCCTGGGATGGGTGAATCACACTGGGGAAAACATCTCTCATTTTACACTGTAGAAATTGTTTAATTGAGGGCGTTCCAAGGCAGGTTCCAAACCCTGCAGGATTTGCTTTGTTTTGTTTCCAAATATACCAGCGGCTTTTAAAGATTGCATCTGCAGTAAAAACATGAACGTGCAGGCCAGGCCCCCGGCTGTAACTCTGAAACCCCCGATGCAACTGCTGAGCTCAGTGCAAATATTTGGTTTCAGCAGGAATTAACCCGACATGTTTCTCCCAGCCCTCCGTGTGCGCTGCAGTGCTCCTGGCATCACTGGGGGTAGACACGGGAATTTTCTTTGACTTTCTTGTTTCCTTGGGCTGTCTTTTAGCTATTTTGACCAGTGATTAAAGCATGGCTCTAGAACCATGAGAAAAAAACAGATGCTGCCAGGCCAGTAGATATGATGGAGTGATGACTAAAATCATCCAGAACTGTCAGGTAGGCTTGAAATATAATTTTTATTGTCTTGCTGGAGAATGAAGTAGCAGAGCAAGAAAGAAGCTAATCCCAGTGGACAGTGTGCTTTGCGTTGGCAATAAGAAGATACACAGCTCAAAGCTCATTGAACTGAGAGACTTCATCCCAAAACCACACATTTAAAAGCATTTGCTTGCAGAGAAGTGACGGGCAAGGAGACGAGCTGGAGGCTTTGGGTGAGGAGTGAGCTGATGGGTCCAGGTGCCGGGGCCGGATCCTGCTGCTAGTACTTGGGGTATGTTGGTGGCAGCTTGCAGATGTTCTTGGTGTACTGGGGGCAGTAGGGGACCTGGGGGCAGTAGCGCTGCACCGGGGGGCAGCAGGGCTGCACAGGAGGGCAGTAACGCTGCACCGGGGGGCAATAGGGCTGCAGAGGGGGGCAGCAGGGCGTCACGTAGCTGTACTTCTGCACAGGCTGCCTCTGGATGGTGTAATGGCAGGAGGGTCCCGATTCATGGCAGGAAGAGCGGGATTCATGGCAAGAAGAGCGGGATCCATGGCAGGAGGAGTTATAGTCATGGCAGGACCCGCGGGAGCACATCTTTCTGGAGTATTGGCAAAGCTGTCAAGAGCAAGAGATCAACGTAGTGAGAGGAGTCCAAGACTCACTTCTCATATTCCCTCCCCTTTTTGAAATAATATTTTTCTTGAGGTCCCCACTGAACTGCTTCTCTCTTTTTGCTGAATGCACCCCACCATGCTGCCTAATCTGCAGGGCTTGCTCTGGCAATTGCTGTCGGAATTTAGGTCCCTGCAAGCCAATGCATGAGCCCCATGAGCCACTCCCAAATCCCATCTCCCTTGGGGAACAGCATGGAGCTGGTGTCACCCAAGGATCCCTTTGTGTTCCCTCACTGTACCTTCCCTGATGATCCCCATCCCTCCATCCGCCGCTCACTGTGCCTGTCTCTGAGCACCACAAGGATGCAAGGAGAAGGCATTTAGTTAAGTCCCAGCTCCCAGGAGGCCCATAAAAATCTCTAGTGGAGGTTCCTTCCCTCTCATCTTGAACAGAAATAGTAAAATTGGTCTTACCCTCTTCAGCTACAGGGAGAAGTGTCTGGAAGCGAAGGCGAGCGACTGAGGAGGACTGGGCTGAGCGGTCTTTTATACGGCTCCAAAAGGTTATCTCGGATATGAGCCACCTCTTTGCAATGACAATTTAATTATTTCCACACTCAATCCCGCAGATGTTTATGCTATCCTATTTTTAGCGTTTCCTCTTTGACGCACTGTATTTCGTCCCATATGTAATTCCTAATACATTTCCCATAAGGATTTTGGAAGGCATTTCTCTCCCATTTCCTGAAGACTGACACTAATCTCCTATGTGTTAATTAGCTTGCCAATAAGCAACTGGGATTGCATCAGTGACAGAAAGGTCTTTAAGTCTCAGAACTGCTGACTCCTGGGGTAGGCCTAACATTTTGTGCAGGTGACAGCTCAGGATTTTAATTTGTTTGTTGTTGAATGCCAAGAGGAAATGGGATTACCATCTGCAACTCATGGGTATGGCACGATGCTGGGAAGCCTGGTGTGATTCCTTGGTTCCCTGGTACGGCAAAAAATAAAATATTTCTGATTCTTCACATGTTCCTTGACTTGCCAGATGACTTGGCCGACCCTATCGGATTGTTCCACAGGTATCAATGATTATGTCGTACTTAAGATCAGAGAAAAATGTCTGGCAATGAGGTCTGTACAAGGTATGACATGTCAACTTTTCCTGTTCCTTAGTTTCTCTTTTCCTTCACTGATTTCTCATACTTTTTTTTTTTTTTTTCACCTGACCTCACCTGTAGAGATGTCTGGAAAGCAAAGGATTCAGAGAAAGGGAGCATTTGAGCAAATATTGGGTTCTGTCACTAGTGGTCAAATTATGGTCACTAAAATTGGATTTAGAATCCTCTTTGTCTTTGAAGCGTAAGAAAATGAAACCCGTACCTCATCAACTTTGGAAAATGTTACCCATTAGAGTAATTCGCTAACTGGTAACTCTAAAGTGCGGGTGTCCTACAGCTTTTCTTCAGGCTAGAGGTGATATAATTGCTTGTGGTGAGTTTTGTGTAGCAAGGGAGGATTGCATGAATTCCTTCAGGGACGTTTTGTGACTCAGTTGTGGGTCCAAAACAAAGAGAGGCTACAGCTGCCTAGTTGGTGAAGCGGGTGCTTGTGTGACAGTTCTCCTTTCATCTGTGCTTTGGCCTGGAACCTCACACCAATGTTCCTCCCAAATGCTTCTACCTCCTCAACAGCCTTCCAAAACTGGTGTGTCCTAGGTTATACCCACTCAAAAATTTGTTCTGAATCTTTCAAATTCAGATCCTGCTAAGGAAAACATAGAATCACAGAATGGTTAGAGTTGGAAGGGACCTTGAAGATCATTTAGTTCCACCCCCCTGCCCTGGGCAGGGACACCTCTCACCAGCACAGGTTGCTCCAAGCCCCGTCCAACCTGGCCTTGAACCCCTCCAGGGATGGGGCAGCCACAGCTTCTCTGGGCAACCTGGGCCAGGGGCTCACCACCCTCAGAGTGAAAAATTTCTTCCTGCTATCTAATCTAAATCTCCCCTCTTCTAGTTTGAAGCCATTCCCCCTCGTCCTATCACTACATACCCACATAAAAAGTCCCCCTCCGGCTTTCCTGTAGGTCCCGTTCAGATACTGGAAACATGATCTCTAAAGAGTTGTCATCCATTGCTTGCGGATCTTTTTGGGGAGTATGTAAGGGAAGCCCAATCTACAGTGACGAAGTGTCATTTTAAGAGCAATGTGGGGGTTGATACTTGCTGAGTCACATTCAGCAGTGTTGGGTTTAGGAGCTTTCCATAATAACATATTGTGGTGTTCAGATCCGTGCTGTGCGAGTGCACAAGAGTCTTACATGAGACGGAACTTCCCTGGACCAACCCATTACTTCATTCCAAAGAATATACTAGTGACAAGCAACACTGGAATATGAAAAATAAGTTTGTGACTTCTGTTTTCAGAGGGTCAGAGGTATTAAGATATTTGAAAATATTTATACGCCCAAGTTCTGAAGTTGAGGTTGGAGTTAGTATTGCATGTATTGAGAAAGAATATTAGCAACTGTGAACTACTTATTCCTCTTTCATTTAATGAGTTATGCTCATCTCCAAAGCAAAAGAATTTCCATTCAATTGTCTTTGATCTTGTTATTTTCAAAACGATGGGACAAAAATCTGTGTAGACCAGGTCATTGTCTGGTGTAAGCAGGGGAAGCTTTCATCTGCGCAGCCCTTTAGGTCCATGTAGATTTTGGGTAGTTGAGAACTTTGTCTTCTAATAATATGTCTGTTTTCTTCCCAAATTAACATGGGAATTGTTGTTATTGGCCACCAACTATTGGGTCACTTTGAGAATATGGGGGAATTTGACTGAAGAATCCAGAAAAAACTGAATAAAGAAATTGAAAGACAATGCAGGTTTCATGAATTTTAAGATTTATTGTTTCCCACACCCAGATGAGTCTGAAACAGAAGTGCATGGCACAGAAAGATTTCCAACAGTGATTATGCACTGAATAATTAGAAAGGACATTTCCCGAATAATTAGAAAGAATGACACCTTGAATGATAATTAGGGGCACGCTTCACCCTGACCAGCGGTGAGGCACATGGCAGAGACCCAGGGATTTCAGTAAGGATGAGATGATCCGTGGCTACAGCGTTGAAGGGAGGAGCGAGCTGGTGGGTCCAGGTGCCGGGGCCGGATCCTGCTGCTAGTACTTGGGGTATGTTGGTGGCAGCTTGCAGATGTTCTTGGTGTACTGGGGGCAGTAGGGGACCTGGGGGCAGTAGCGCTGCACCGGGGGGCAGCAGGGCTGCACAGGAGGGCAGTAACGCTGCACGGGGGGGCAATAGGGCTGCAGAGGGGGGCAGCAGGGCGTCACGTAGCTGTACTTCTGCACAGGCTGCCTCTGGATGGTGTAATGGCAGGAGGGTCCCGATTCATGGCAGGAAGAGCGGGATTCATGGCAAGAAGAGCGGGATCCATGGCAGGAGGAGTTATAGTCGTGGCAGGACCCGCGGGAGCACATCTTTCTGGAGTATTGGCAAACCTGCAGAGGGGAGAGAGAGACACCATCAAGCTGGCACAGCTGCCCCACTGTAACCTTCTGCATTTTCCTTGGATCTTTTCCTGTGGTGGTCTGGGAAATTTTGTTTTCCTCTGTTTTGTAATATATCTTATATCTTGACCCTGAAAATGATACTGCCTTGTCTTTTTGGGGATACTCTACCATGGTCCAGCTCTGACAGAAATTTCCCTACCAAGATGCTACTGTTGGCTTTTTAAGGTAAATTTACATCCAAAACTGCACTAACTTTTCTGAGATATCTCTCCCTCCATTCACCAGCTAGTTTGGGAATTAAATCCTTGCTGGGTCCCAAAGACTCTGTGTCTTTGCAGACCTAGTCCTTCAATTACTCCTATTTTTCTGTTGTCTCGTCTACTGTGAGGAAACCACGAACACCCTTTGCGTGGTTTACATGTTCAGGCACACAGCCACCAAAATTAAGAAAATTCTAAGACAAAGGCAAGGTCTAAATGCAGAACTTGCCACCTAGAATTCCTATGCAAGTAGATAAATCAATATAATCCAACTTACCCTTTGTTGGAGCAAGCGAGAGGAAGAGCACGGAGAGCTGATGCTGAATGAAGGAAGAACAGGGGATGGCGAACTTTTATATTGTTCAGAGGGTTGTCCAAGAAATTATGCATCTCTTGGTAATGCTGACAATTAATTAAGTAGTCACATTCATATTTATCTTCTGTGTCTAGTTTTTAGCATTTCCTATTTCACAGAGTCAGGAAAACCAATTATGACTTTTTCCTTAACGTGTTAATAGGCAATGAATTTCCCAATCTGCTTTATAAGGGAATTTTGAAGGCAGTTGCATATTTACATACTAAAAGCGAACCTAACCCTAGAGTTATTAAGTGATTTGTCGTTGGGCAACCAGTATTGCATCAACGTACAATTCAAAAGTGTTGACTCCTACCTTGCATGCTGCCCCTTGGTCTGCATGGCAGACTCACATTTTGATTGATATGTTTTTTTCGTGACACAAGGGACTGTAATTAACAGCCACAACTCACAAGGACTCTACTCAGAGGGAAGTCCTGTTGACTGGCTCAAACGCACCTAATGCCTTCACACCGGACGTGACGCTAGAAGGATGTCACAAATTCTGATCTTTTTCATTCCGTTTGTGAGTCTACCAGCCATCAGCTGTTTTTCCCTTGTGCCACGATATTATCCTGTTTACCTTCCTCCTATAAGAAGGGGATTTCAAATCCTAAGCAGGAAGGATTTGTGCTGGGAAGCTATCACTTATTGGCATCCTGTTTTCAGATCCCAAATTGTTTTGGGCTCCCGTCTTACTTAAGTGGTTTTGTAATTTTTACCCATTGCAGTGTTTCACTATTTACTACCAAGTTTCTCTCACAGCGGCCCAAGACTTTACTTTAGGGCAATGAAATGGGTAATTGTTCCTTTCCTGTGACTTTTAACCAGGTGGATGCTGCAGGAACTTCTCAAGATCATCCCATGGGTTAGTTCTGATGCAACTAGAACAAGGGGGTCCTAAAAGTTGCTTATTGAGTTCAGAAGGAAGAAGCTATCCCTATTGACATGGCCTTCATAACTTTCAGGGTTTATGTTCATGTCAAATTTGTGAAAAATGAGAATAATTTCCTACACTGCCAACAGTTTTGAGAGACGCTAATTCATTCTGAATTGGAAAATACACCCCAGGAAGACATGGTTTCATGTTCTAGGTGGGGTTCTTTTTATTTATTTTTATGGCCAAGATTCAGCAAAAGAAAAGTTTTTTAAAAAGTCTTTTAAAGCTAGCCCTTGTTTAGGAAAATCTCACCTGCAGTTTTCTGAACAGCGCTGTGAATTATAAGTAATGTAGAAATAGTTCATCTAGGGTGATAAAGCGGTATTTTTGGGGAAGACCCTTGTGTCAGTTCTCCATTATACAAGGTTTGTTCATCTCACCCTTTTCTAGATACCCAAAGTTAATAATTTCAGATGAAACTCTTTGTGAAACTGATGTAGAGAAACAGACACTGGCAGACGGAAGCGAGTGATCCTGTTCTAGAACAGATGTCTCAGCTAGATGGGCTGGCGACTGGGGAGATAAGAATAGTCTTAGGTTGTAAAATGCAGAGAGAGATTTAGCGTTTATTTTTAAGTGTGCAGTTTTCATTGAAAACAGACATATGAAGTTCAGTGAAAGAAGGAGGGTTAGAGAAGAGCTCTAGGGGCCTATTTGCATTTATTAGACACCTCAAAATGTTTGAAATTCTGAGTCAGAGTGACAAATGAAGTACGAGGTGCTGCTGGAGTAGGGAACTGGGATAGACAGTCCTAGGCTAAATAGGGTACAGATGAGTTCCCTGTCTGCTGTCCGTAAATGCATTCATCTGCCTCAGAAATGACTGCCTTTAATTCATTTTGAAACTTTAGGATGTGGGCATTTTCTGATAAGATTGAGAAGAAAAGAATGAGAAGAAGTGAGTAAGAAGTCAGAGGTAAAGATTATTCTCAAGCAAAGAGGTCAAAGAATAAACAAATCATAAACTTTTTCTATTTTTGGAAATGAAATTTTATTGTCCCATGTGCATGGTTTGGAGGTTGACACATCATGTGTAAGGCACTGCCAGCAGAAATCATTCCCAGCCTTTTGGGAAAGAACATAAGCTGGGTCTTGCATGCTAAATAAATTAAAACAGGTCTGATTTATATTTCGAAGAAAATTCTAATTGCAGATGAGGTATTAGAGGATTCACGTAAACAAAAACTGGGAAAAGACAATCAGAAGAGACAAGCTTTAGGCGTTGAGAGCATCCAAGGGAGCAGTGAGCCGTTGGGTCCAGGTGCCGGGGCCAAATCCTGTTGTTAGTACTTGGGGCATTTTGGTGGCAGCTTGCAGATGTTCTTGGTGTACTGGGGGCAGTAGGGGACCTGGGGGCAGTAGCGCTGCACCGGGGGGCAGCAGGGCTGCACAGGAGGGCAGTAACGCTGCACCGGGGGGCAATAGGGCTGCAGAGGGGGGCAGCAGGGCGTCACGTAGCTGTACTTCTGCACAGGCTGCCTCTGGATGGTGTAATGGCAGGAGGGTCCCGATTCATGGCAGGAAGAGCGGGATTCATGGCAAGAAGAGCGGGATCCATGGCAGGAGGAGTTATAGTCGTGGCAGGACCCGCGGGAGCACATCTTTCTGGAGTATTGGCAAAGCTGTAGGGAAGAGAGAAATGTTCACGCCGGTACAGTGAGCATACCTGCATTCTCTATTTTGCCCTGGAATCCCCCATTTTCTTCCTCATTTCTAGTTCTTCAGGCATAAGAAAGCGATTTCAATGCTGATTAGATATTGGGAGATAATTTATATCCCCCATTGAAAACACAACCTTTTATGGAAGCAATTTGCTTTTCAGAGAAAAAGCACTCGAAGCATCCATTGCCCAGATGCAGCCCCAGACCCTCCAGTGCTTTCTATTTGAAAACTTCGAAGCCTCTTTTCCATAAACTCCTCTGACTGTCCTCTCTCTGTATTTTCCAGTCTTTCTTTTCTTTTGGTTTGGCTCAAGCACCTCTGCCTGCTAAGCCTATGCCCCACTTGCCATTTACGTTAATAAAACAGCTCTTGTGGGTTGCAAGAACTTGGTCTCTGGCACGACCGAGGTCCAGAGATGAGGAGTATCACACTCCAACTCTACCAGAACTTGTATGAAAGCAGGTGGTTTCATAAAGAAACTCAAGAGAGATAGAAAAATTGGACTTACCTCTTCAGCAACAGGAATGAAGGTGTACAGGACCAGAGAAGCGAATGAAGGGAACTGGGATGAGAGACCTTTTATACTCTTCCAAAGGGTTATCTGGGACATGAGACATCTCTTGGCAAGTGTAACCTAATTACATATCCCAGCCCATTTCTATCCGCTGTATTCAGCTTCCGACATTTTCCCTTTGATGCACTGTGCTTTTAGCATTGTAATTGTCCCATAGGTTATTAATAGCACTCTAATTCCTTCACCTCCCTATGAAAGAGATTGGAAGGTATTTCACGCAAAGTGACGCCAATACTGAAGAAACTAATGGATTTGGTCATGAACGACATGTATCAAGTGGAAGAGATGTTTGGCATTCAGAGGTACCAATTCCTCCAGCTGTGCTGGGATGTCACATGGACCAAGAGCTAAACGTGATCACACCTCCATGCGAAAGAAAAATGATTATTAATGTTAACTCATGCGGATTACATTTAGGGCTGGAATACTCTAGCTGACTTGCCCAATGGTACCGGATATATTAATGAGGGATTCAGGATTAGCCCAAAGATGTCCTTCCTTGATAATTTCAACCTGTCTGCATGATGTGTCCTGTCAAGGATTTCTTTTATTCTTGCTATAGATGCTGTTTTAGTCTAATTCTGCGATACAGAGTTGACGGCAGTGATATCAAATCCTGGAGCAGAATGCTTTGAGGTGCACCCACCAGCCTAAGTCCCACTCACGCTCCCAGAGGTGTAGTTATTTTCTGTTCCTAATTTCCTCTGTCCTTCTTTAATGTACTTCTAATTTTTTCCCCCCAACATCTTAAGTAAATTTCAAGTCTTCAGTTTACTTTCTGGAAATTTTTAGCAGTTGAGGCTGTCAGAAGGTGGGCCACGTGCCCGCCTCCAGAGTAAGGTTTAAGATCTTCAATTTCACAATAATGTTGAAGATGATGTTTGGAGTATTAGCTGGGACAGTGCGCTAGTATTACTGTGCTGCTTTCAGTACTCAGCCATGGAATCTCTGCAGCTCTTATGGAAATACACATTAGACAGGGCTGTAGTTGAAGAAAAAATAAACAAAACAGTGTAGTGTGGCAGAGGTAGATGCTTCTGAGCCTGGATTTTCCCGTGAATCATGGATGAACTTCGGTCTTCCTTTCCATGTCTACATACAGGTCATGCCCATCTAACCTGGCAATTACGTTTTCTTGTCCCATAAAAGGCAAGAATGTGTCAACACTGGGATGGCATTGTGGATTAGACGTCAGGTGCAATTGATTTTGGGTGATGCTCTACTGACTCACCAGGATCCTTCAAACAGGTCCATTCACATCTTTGCTTCAGTATCACAAGGTACAGAATTAACCTATAAATACAAAGTTTTGTTTAGGCTGTAGTAGGGCAGTGCCTTTAGAAACCTTTCAGTGCGTACGGGTGTAAATCTGCTCTTGTATAAAAGAGAGAGGATAGTAAAAATAAATAAATAAAATGGTGCATCAGATGTAAATGTCAGGAACCAAGGGCATCAAATGGAAATGGCAGTGGTCAGGGGAGAACAAAGCCCCATTCCCCAAGAGTGTCTCACTGAAGCCTCCAGCTCTATAAAGTTCCCCTGTTTCAGGCCATTCCCTTTAGTTTGACTTTACTTCTCCCTGTTGTTGACTAAGGTACGTGATTTGACTGGTGATCTGGAATATTTATGAAAACTTATTTGTAGACTGTAGCTCTGTGTTTACACGCTTGGCTCTGCCTAAAACCAAACTGCTGGTTTATTGTAAATAGCGTGTGAGGGAGATACATTCTATGGAATATTTCTTGCAGTTCATTGATAAATAATACATAATTATTGAAAATATCAATAAAAAATAAGTTTTTGGAATAAATATCTCAATCACAGGAAAAATACTACAGTGTCTAATGTCATTCAGAAGATATCTTATAGACAATGATAAAACGGGAGGGGGGAAAAGTCCAAATTCGCTCTTGGTAATTCCTCTATTTCTGGTTGCCCTGATTATCTTGAAGTGCAGTATATAAAAAAAGTTGCATAAAAAGCTATTGTCTTGCTTCCATCATGAGCTACCTTTCCTTTAGGTGTACACCACCACCCAAAATGGCGTGCTCTTCCGGGAGGGAATCCTTCTTCAACCTGAGCTCAACCTGGTATGACCCAGCAGGCTCCTGGCTGGACACCTGGCGGACACCCCTCCTCTATGCGTACGCCCCTGGCTGTGCCCATGGCAGAAACTAACGCCGAGGTGGCCACGACTATCGGCACTATGGCTACCGCCGCTCAGTCTGCTCCGAGCCAGCACGGTGCCAGGGAAACAGGTCTTCTCTCTGTGCTAGGGAGCTGAGGAGGCATGTGGGGCATGTCATAGCCATGGGGTATGCTCGGAAGGGTGTTACGGGGGATGTTACAATTAGTGGAGTTCCAGGTTGTGTGGAACCCTCACCTTGGTGTGGTCTGGGACCCTCACGTTGCCGAATCGCTGTGTGCAGCCACAACGGCACAGCCAGAAACTCCATGTAGAAGCCCAACACTTGCCCAACGCTTGTTTAGTGCTGAGAAACATGCTCTGCATGCAGGGCTCCCTTTGCCTCTTGCTTTTCTAATGTTTGCCTTGGGGTTATCATGCTTTTTGTGGTCTGTTTCTTGCCTATTCTTCTCCTGCTGACTTGACTGAGGCACTGTCCAGAAAAATGTCCTCTGCAGAGGTTGCCCTCAGCACAGGCATCGTTGCTGCTGTGGCCTTCATGGCAGGGGGAAGGTGGGGACAATTTCCTGCTGAATTTATGCAATCATCTGCTTTCCTGCTTCCCTTCCTAGGCGTGTGCGCTGAGATAACAAAACTCCAGCTCAGGAGAGATTTGCTTCTCTGTTCCTCAGGCTCTCCCTAAGTCTTTCCTCAAACGAATGACACAACCTGCAGTGCTTCAGCTTGGCTGAGAGCGAGAGCGTAGGTGAAAACTTGGACTACCTAGAAAGAATTAAGATAGGAGATTTTTATCTCCCCTTGCCACAAATGCTTTCAGCCAGACTCAAACCCAGCCCGGAGCCTCCAGTCTGACTTGGTTTCAACCTCCCGTTTGGCACAGGATGGGTTTGGGCCTGGCAGAGGGATATTCAGGTGACTGGGGGGACAGGGACAGTCAGTGGGACCACACAATGCCTTCATGCGCAGTCAGAGCTGCCCGTCTCTGACCCTGACGTTCATTCTTTGCACCTGCAATCATGTACCTTGCACATGGGAATGATACTCCTCATTATTTTAATTAACAATAATAATAAAACTGGTGCTAATAATAAGTTTCTCGTTCCTTTCAAAGACTGAGTGCAAACCCTTTCCTAATTAAATATCTAGCGCATTACACACAATACTGCTCTCATGCCACAGAGGCATGAATTCCTGTAGCAATCTGCCACCATGCTGGTGGACACTGGAGAAGACCCTGGGGATGAATCGGGGGCCATGGGAAACGCAACTGCCAATTTTTATGTCCCTCTGTCCTTTCGATATTCCTTTTTTCTACATCTACGAGGGAAACTCCGAAATTTTATGGTTTCTGCTGAGAAAAGTTAGCTTAAACCTTGGTAGGAACTGGGAACAATTTTTCTTTTCACTATCTTTCTCTTGTTTTCCGGACACACGTGGTGTTTACAGGACCAGAGTTCACAGTGGAAGTCCATGCTGCAGTGCATGGCCTGACTTCGACCCAGTTATCATAGAATCATAGAACAGTTAGAGTTGGAAGTGACCTTGAAGATCATCTGGTTCCAACCCCCATGCCCTGGGCAGGGACACCTCCCACCAGCCCAGGTTTCTCCAAGCCCCGTCCAACCTGGCCTTGAACCCCCCCAAGGAATGAGGCAGCTACAGCTTCTCTGGGCAACCTGGGCCAGGGACTCAATGTATATATTTTACATGAGACAGTATTTCATCTAGGCAATACGGACTCCTGCTGGGATTTTCAAAGATGGTAGAGCTACCTTGCACAAAATATCGATCTAACCCCCTATTCCCTGTTTAGAATGGGTCAGAAGGAAGATTGAATATGATGTAGACTTTCCTCTGCTTATACCCTCTTTCTTGTGGTGATCGGGGATTTTCAGACTTCCTAGACGGAGTCTGCTTTTGTGCTCACCAGCCATGTGCGCATTACAAAGATGAAGCTTTGCTTTTAGCTCCTTCAAAATGTGCCTGTGAGGGTCTGAGGCTCAGGGCCAGCTGTCGCAGAGCCGAGGGCTGGGATTAATGAGAGATGCTGATCTGCACCCCAACCCCAGGCAGCTTTTCCAAACCCGGCGTCTGGGTTTGTCTGACAGATGCACAAAGTGTGGGGTCTGGAGTGTTGACACATCGCTGCCATCGAAGTGCAATGGGAAGGGGTAAGGCTGTGAAAAACAGCTCTCATTAATAAAGGTGGGCTTGGGAATGATGACGAAGATAGAGAAGAGTAATGGTGGAAAAACACCAGGACACCAGCACATTTTGTGAGCTTTAGGTTTTAATATCACAACTTTGCTACCGGAGACAGAAGCGGGAAATTAAGATTCAAATTCTCGTGCATGCGAGGGCAAATCACGATTCTGCCATGCTAATGCCACTTTGCATTATCGGGAGCAGGGAGAGGTCATAAGGTCATACGTGTTGGAGGGAAGGGGCAGGACCTGCCCAAGCTCAGGGTTGCATCTTGCGGAGGAGAAGGGAGAGATGCAGCCCCGGGGTGTGCGCTGACCATCGCCTTTTCCTCGCTCCTTCACTTCTGCTGCTGTGGGGGCCACTGCACCGGCTGCTTGATCTGCTGCTGCTGCTGGCAGGGAACGGGGGCCACTGGCACCTGCCCGGGCACCGTGACCACGGGGCACTGGGGAGGGAGGACCACCACTGGCGTCACATCCTGCACGGCGCTCACTTCATGGCAGATGACTTCCTCGGAGCCATGGCAGGACCTCTCTTTGTCGTGGCAGGAGGAGCCTCCGCTGTGGCAGGAGGAGCTCTCAGAGCTGTGGCAGCCTCTGTCTGCACGGGAGCACATTTTTCGGTTGGTGCGATGAACCCTGGGGAAGGAGAGACCTTTGTGGTTAGATGCATAAAGGGCAGTGTCTTTTCCCTGCTCTGCTTTGGGTTCAGATTTCCTTGATGTGTTTATAAGCCTGCTGGGGATTGGCAGGATTTGCCTGTCTGTCTGTCCTGTTTTCCCTGCTTGGGACTTCTTTCCCGCAGTGCCAGATCAGCCCCCACCATCTGAACACCCTCACAAGCCCCCCTCAGCAGCCCCAGTCTCCATTTATGATGGGCTCCATGAACTGTTTCCCTGCTCCGCCTTGCTGGATCCCATGGGCACTCGTGGAAGACACCCTGGGATTACCTCAGGGCTGTGTAACGGAGGATGAGATGTGCCATGGGCTGCCAGTTTATGCTGCACCAGCAAGACGCATCTTGGCAAGGGTCTGAAGAACTTGCACCCTCGAGGGGTGCTGGCACAGCCGGTGAATTTACAGCCAAGACAGGTGGTATTAGAGCCTCGGCAAAATGTATCTTCAAAACCAGGTGCTCAAAATGAAGAGAGTCCTGTGCCTTCCTCCCTCCTTGCGTCCTCTGTTCCCCCTGTGCCCTGCGGACCCTTGGCTGGCCAGTGCCCCATTTCCTGAGCCATGAGGAAAATCCTCTCTGTGCATCTAAACCCCCTCCTGAGGAGAGCGGAGATTTCAAGGAGGCAGAAGCACTCAGGATGCGGCCAGCTGAGCCGAAGGCTGCTCATTCTACTCCTTCCTCTCATAGTTTAAATCTGCCTTCTCAGTTCTTTCCTAAATTTCTTCAAGGCAGCTTAATACTTTCAGCTCCTGAAGATTTATATTTTCCAAAGGAGCTTAGTAAAGGAGTCATGCTCTTAAATGCAATTAAAATTCCCAGCTTAAACCCAAGGTTTTTTAAGAAAGATCAGCCTGCTGTCTCCCATTCATTCCCAAATCCCATTCTTTACTTTTTTATTTCCAGTTTGTCCTTTGGAAACTAGGAATCCTGAGCACTGAAGTAGTCCAAATTAATCTACATGTGATGAGAACAATTTTTTCTTCTTAGCACAGACAGCCTTGAAACCAATTTTGATAGCGCAAAATTGCCCTAGCTACCAAGGCAAGAACTTGGCTCTCAATAATCCCAGCACCTGCAGACAGACCCGTCTTTGTAAGAGCATATCTCAGCTCAGTTCAGCGAATATTCGTAGGAATGAAACGTTAGAGGTGTAGCAGCAACTTACCTTGGCTGTGAAGGCTCTGAAGAAGGAGTGGAGCTGAGTGAATGAGCTGCTCTCCCATCCGAGAACTTTTATACGGTTCCTAACTCTCTTCCTGAAAATGCAATAAACCCCTGGGGAAAAATGACCAATGTATTTACAAAACAGCCACACCTCTAATTACCCACCACCTTCAAAAGCTTATTCAACCCGGTTTCTTTGATTGACTTGTCATACAGTAGATTGTCTTCCTTGTGTTACACAGCTTTAATTGCCACCCTGCCCCACACAGGTTGTAAGGCACGAAGAGTGAAAACCGTGTGGGTGGCTCGACTGTCTCACCGTCATGCCAGGATGAGTTTTATATTGCAAAATGGGTGGCAAAGGTGGCGCTTTTGGAGGTTTCTATCCTCCTGAAACCTCTCGCCCAAAGTCTGGCAGGGAGGAGAGGTCACGATGTCCGGTCACCTCTACCTGCTCTTCACAGGACCGGGGGTCTGGTGCAGTGGACAAAAGCCACAACTTTCAGGTCCTTGCCATAAAAAAATGGCAAGTTTTTAGAAAGTCCTCATCACATGTCCTCTAAAAGCATCTTTAAAATTGTCTTCACCCTGTAAGACAGGTACCAGAAGCTTAGAAGCTGAGGGTCCCCTCTAGACCTCCTCTCTCTGACTCTGTCATTTCCCAGAGCAATAAAACCAGGATAATGAAGCCTGTGGCCACTGCGTCAGGCTCCAGGAGCTACGACTGGAAAGCGGTCCGTCAAAGCCACATACCTGTACAGGCCACTTTTGGAAATCTTGGCTTATACCAGTGAATACCCCAAAAACATAGTGTGGTTTCTCTACCTGTGTCCATCTACTTCATGTCTGATTTTAGAGCTATTTCACTGATATTGACATAGCTACCACTAATTTTTATTGCTGACATTTTCCCTGGCCAATACAGAACAGAATTGCTCTTTTAACATTTCTGTTTTTCTAATATCTTAATATTTTTTTTTAATTGCCTGCCTTTGAAGCAGCTGTTGTCCGTGGTGGGAAATGCGTGCCTACAGAAGCCTCTTGGGCAAACTTTGCACTCATGAGTAAGCTGTGAGTAAAGCACTCGCTCAGAGTCTGTGTACCTGAGCTCACCCACCACCTTGAGCTCACCCACCACCTTGAGCTCACCCAGCTCTTCCCTGGGGCAGGACGGGTGCACACTGGGTGCAGAGCAGCGGAGTCCTGCGAGCCTGGGGCACTCGCCTGGCCCTGCTGCAATCAACTGTGCAACCATGGCCTTGCAACAGCCCCGGCTTCTCCTTTTCCTTCCCATTAGAGGACTTTCAGCAGGGCTCACTCTGTGTTTTTACTCATTTTGCATCTTAACTCCCTGTGCCAACATGGGAGTCACAAGGTTTTGTTGGGCAGAGATTGACTGAACATCTGAAGCGGAGGGCTGGTTCCCGCTTGCTATCTCTAAAACAATTTCTTTAGTTTCTATCCAGAGGCGCCAGTTAGTGACTTTCATCAAGAAACCAGGTTTGTGTTTACCATTCAGCCTGTTTATAAACAGCCGGAGCGGAGGGGCTGCAGCTTCTGCAAGCACTGACACGCAGGTGGACATGACTCCTGTGTTATCACAGTTCCTCGGCCACGAGGGATGACTCGTTCCTCCCCTTCTTGCACAACGAGCAGGGAGGAAATCTGCATGTGCAAATGCGTCTGGGTATGTAAAATCCAGCCTCACGCTCCAGTGTGCTGAGAAAGGCAGTGGGTTGCAGCCTCAGCTCCTCGTGTTCAAGCTCTGGGTGCAAGACCATCCTCCTCCTCCTCTGGGTCTGTTATACTATTATTCAAGCTAGCTCAGTTAACATCTAAGCTTGTGGAGTGCTTTTTGTGAATAAAAAACCAAAGAACCAGCCAGGTGGGATAGTGAATAAGAACTGTACTTTTAAAGAGTTTTCTACTTTCCCCTTTTTTTTTTTTTTGAGGGGGACTGAAATTTTGGGATGGCTTTTGGTCAGTTAGTTGAATAGACGAGAAGTTTTTGAATACTTCAGACTCTAATCAGTTTTCTGAAAGCTCTTGGAAGTTGTTTGAGCTTTGAGGGTTTTTTTTCTGTCTTTGATGTTATCAGATAAAGTAGGTAAAATAGCAGAAATTGATAATGAAGTGTTAGATTTTAGAAATACAAGTGGATGCAAATCAATGATAATGCTGTCTAATTTTAGAATGGAATTTAATATGGCTGGTGACAAAACCTTGTGTAACGTTCCCCCCACTGCAGCCCTTCAGTTTTACAACGTTTTACAGCATGAAAGATACCTGTTATGGCACCAAACACAGGGTTAGAGCTCAGAGGAATTTTTTTTTGGTAAGTTGTGGTGTTTTACAAATATCAGGGCAAAGTCTTCCGGGTTTTTATTGAGCTGAAAGGGTCAAAATCCCCACAGGTGTCTGAAAGCAGCAACGGCAAAAAGTATTTTACAATGTAATTTTATGCTCTTTTGTCTCCCTCTTAAATGGGCACAGATCTCTGGGTGTTTTTTTCCTTTATTACCAGTATTTGGAGGAGTCAAAAAAAACCCCAGAGAACAGTCCCAAAACACTAAATATTTGGCAAGTACCACGTCACAAACGTCAGTGTTCAAGCCTCCCCCACACTGTCCCATCAGCACAGAGGAACCGTCTTCTCCCCGTGCCTAATTTAGGGCCTGATCCTATCAAAAAATGTCATGAAACAGGTTACTGAGAAGAAGCAAACGAGCGTGTTCGAGTTGCCTCATGCCACTGGTGCAAGCAGAAGGGTTACGTGCTCTGGCTTACGACATCTCCTGCAATCTCTCTGGGGCAGGAGCCTGGCGTGTAATTGTTTCCCAGTAAACAACTGTGCGCTCCCAAGGTCACGCTGTAAATAACAATCAGTCGTAAATCGCCTGGGAGTTTTGCATATCTCCTTAACGTAGCCATGCAGAGGGTCTCAGCAGGTCAATTTGATGGGAATATTTGGGGGAAGCTCTGACTGCAGCAAGAACAAAATTAAGAACCTGCTCTTGCTCTTGAAAACAATGTATTTTCATTCTGTTAAAATAAATATTACATTTGTGTGTGGTTGTAAAATGTATAGCAAAAATGTTGGAAGATAAATCTTGTGTTGTGAAGTAGACTCCTTGAGTATCTGTGTTTTGAGTGAAGGAGACAGAAATTAAAGAAATCATTCAGATACCGGAATTTCCCACAGACTATGAAGTTTTATTTTCCAACCCATGAGCAAAAGGAGATGGAGAGAAGAATCTCTTCACGCCACCAAAGCACAAATCCTCTTTCCCAGTGGTGCTCAGAGCAGCACTACTAACACAACCCAATGCAAGGAATGCAAAGGTCCCTGACAACAATGGCACATCCAGGACACTTTTGCTCGAGTAGGGCTGGCTGCTGGGTCAGTCACTTCTTCTGGCTGGGGGGCCAGTGGTTGGTCTTCTTGCTCTGGTGAGCCTCGATGTTGGGGACCACCACGGGGCACTTCTGCTGCATGGCCTGGGAGGACCCACCGCCTCCAGAGCTGAGCTCTTGGCTTGCGCATCCCCCAATGTCATAGCCCGATCCTCCACTATAGTAGCCTGACCCACCACTGCCCCCGTATGTTGTTAAGGCCTTTTCTCTAGGTGACACATCATATCCGTATCCAGAGCCTCCTCCCTCAGTGATGCTCAATTTCCCACTGTGGCCGCTGGGTCCACCATCCCCGCAGCTATCAATGATGTTCCAGCCTGAGCCCTCAGAGCCGCACCCTATTCTGCCCCCGGTGCCATAGACTGGGACTGTCCCCCCTGCAATGCCCCGGCCAGATGTCTCCCCACTGTCACCACAGCTTATCGCAACAGATCCCTCACCGCCACATCTGTATCCCCCTCCAATGCTATAGGTGGAAGATGTTGGCATGAACGGGCAGGATGAAGGTCCCCTGCTGTAGATGACCGAGCCTTCCCCACCACAGAAGATGGAGCCATGTCCCTGGAGGCTGCTACTGCAGTGTCCTGGGTGGTGTGAGATCTCATCACTGTAGCCCCTGTTCCGCCGGGCACATCTCCTTCGGAGACAGTGATAAATCTGAAAGAGGAGAAAAAAAAAGAACCCCAAACCTGCATCATTTTGCTTCATTTTCGCACCATGGCAGGTGTGGAGGTTTCATACAGTGTGGTCAGAAAAGCTTTGCCAGGGCTTGCGGCAATGCCAGGCTTTGAAACTGGGTACTGCCTAGCTGTTCCTCAAATGCAGGAGTACTTTGACTCTCATTGGGGTAACTTTTCTCTTATCTCCAGGGTGTACTTCCAGAGAACCAAAATCTGAAATATATTCTTTCAACATCTAATAACTGCCATAGTTTTCCCTGCTCATCTTCATGAGTGTAACCGCAGACACGTAAAAATAGCAAGGATTATCCTTGCTTCTGTTTTTAACCTGTTGCAAGAGCAGTGGATCAAAATTTCCATGCACGATGATGTTGCTGGCTGTATTATCGCCATCGTTGCGTAGCATCCCCAAAGGTCTTTTACACAAGGCAATTGCCACAGCCACAGAGGTGTGTAACCATTCTGAAGTACAGTAATGGGCTTTTCTTAAATAATATAAAAATGTGTCCCACACATTGCAAACACGTTCAAAACTGCAAAGCCTATGCAATCATCATGTGCTGGTCCCACTATGGACAAATCTGAGTTTTTAGTGTCCTCAGTCCTATGGCTCCCAGTCTGGTGTCCTGACTTCACCTTGCTGCCTAGCGATCTGTTCTGCATCGTAGCAAGAAACCGTACAGATGCTGAGAACTTTGCTATGGATGTGCAGGCAGCATCGGTACTGCTGCAAGCGCGTGTCAAGATCTCAAATGAAACTATCACCCATTGATATGAAATAATAAAGTCTCATAAAAGAGCAGACTTACCATCCTCATCCATTGGAAACACATTTAGAAGGTAAAAGTCGACTGAATGAGGAGCTTTAACAGACAGGAACTTTTATATGGTGTTTAGCATATGGGAAGTGAGACACTCTAAGGAATGGCAAGGATTTATTTACCAAACTCTGATTTCAGTGTTTGCTTTGACTCATGACATCTGATCGATATCTTTCCCTCATGCCACTTGTTGCATTGCATGTGGCAGTAATTGCTACTTCTGCTTAATGATCCTATTCCTGTGCTCCTGCCCTGAGCTACGGAGAACCGCTTCAGCCCCCAGTGAGGTGGGGGAGACCGGGAAAGGTGGGTGGCAGTGTGGGTGTAGGGCAATGCTGAGCAAGAGCAAGTGTGGGGCAGAGGGTGGTGGGGACCGGGTCCTGCCTGGGGAAGGGGCAGGGAGGCTGCAGTTCAGCGGTGTGGCAGTGCTCGTGGCATCGCTGTAAGGTGGACCTGCGAGAGGGGAAGGCAAATGCTCAGAAAGCATCTGGTGGACACACAGCACCTCGATCCCTCCAGCATCTCACTGGTGGCTCCAATGGGAGATTTTCTGAGGAAGACATTTGCATCCGAATCAGAAGCTCATCAAAAGTGAAGCCATGCAGCTCAGGGATTTTGCAAGGTGCTAGAGATGCTCTGAGAAAGTTTAGGGGCCCTGTAGAGAATTGCAGAGGTGTGAATCACAGAACGGTTTGGGTTGGAAGGGACCTTGAAGATCATCTGGTTCCAATCCCCCTGCCCTGGGCAGGGACACCTCCCACCAGCCCAGGTCGCTCCAAACCCCGTCCAACCTGGCCTTGAACCCCTCCAGGGATGGGGCAGCCACAGCTTCTCTGGGCAACCTGGGCCAGGGGATCACTACCTTCACAGTGAAAAATTTCTTCCAATCTAAATCCACCCTCTTCCAGTATAAAACAGTTCGCCCTCATCCTAAAGCTATATACGCTTGTAAAAAATCCTCTTCTGCTTTCCTGTAGGTCCCTTTAAGATACTGGATAGCTGCTATAAGGTCTGCCCGGGGCCTTCTCTTCTCCAGGCTGAACCCCCCCAGCTCTCTCAGCCTGTCCCCACAGCAGAGGGGCTCCAGCCCTCCCAGCAGCTCCGGGGCCTCCTCCGGCCCCGCTCCCACAGCTCCGTGTCTCTCCTGTGCCGAGGCCCCAGTGCCGGAGGCAGCACTGCAGGGGGGTCTCCCCCGAGGGGAGCAGAGGGGCAGAATCCCCCCCCTCGCCCCCCTGCCCACGCTGCTGGGGATGCAGCCCAGACTGTGGGGGGCTTCCTGGGCTGTGAGTGCACATCATCAGCTCATCTTGAGCTTCTTATTCACCAACACCCCCAAGTCCTTCTCCTCAGGGTGGCTCTCAAGCCATTCTCTGCCAAGCCTCTGCTTGTACCTTCACCAGGAACTCCAGGGAGACTGATTTGGAGGGGTGCAAGGGATACGTGCTGTGGCCATGCTGGTAGTGCTGCTCAACACGTTGTCCACGCTGCAGCCTGTGGTGCTCCAGCTTGGCCCTGCAGTGTGGCTCTTGCAGGCTGGACCAGGTCCGTTCAGCTCTGAGCAATTCTGCCATAGGGATGATGAGTCCCAGCTTTGGCAAAAGGCCGCGTCTACTGGGCAGAAAGCAGAACACAGGGGCGGTGGCGCTGCCCTCGGCATTTCAAAGCAGATTTCAGAAGGTTGGGCAAGGCAAGATTAAGGCCTGGAGGCATGATTTGGAGTGTGTTGAGCTGCCTGAGGGTCTTGCTGCTGGTTTTATTTCCTTCTGCCTCGCCACAGCTGGTTCGGCTGCCTCGGCGTGTGAGACTTACCCTCTGGGTAGAAATGCTCTGAGGTTTCCAAAGCTGGGAGGGAAGGGGGAGGATGGCAGAGACGTGGACATTGGCATAGAGTCATAGAACCATATGATTCACCAGGCATGGTGCTATTTGGTTTGTTCCAATCCCCGCTCTTCAGGACTGAGCCAGATGAGCTTGGCCATGTCTCCCAGCAGCACTGCACGACTCCACAGACATGGTCATTGGGTGCTGGTACCTCAGAGGACTTAGAAGCCACAACTGGGATGGCTGCACTGGACACAGGTGCCAAAGGGATGTTGGGTGCTGTGGGTACTTGGATGTTTTAAGCTGTGCTGTTACTCTCTCATGGAGCCCAGAGGGAAAATGAGGGTGCAAACTCTCCATGGCTAGAAACTGGATGGCTTTAGATCTGCATCTACAGCAATGCGCTATTGAACACATCATCTTTGCAGAGAGGAGGAATGAAATGTCTTATCAGATAGATTTCCAAGACCATAAGATGCTGGTTGAGAATACAAGAAAAAACAAACTACAAAAAAAGGCAGCTTTGAGATACTGTTACATTTATTAGATATAAAAAATGCTCTTTGGAAAAGAATCAGAGCTTTATCAAAGGCATCCCACCACCAGCAGCAAGGCACAAGGCTGTTCATCCTGGAGTTCAAACCACGGGGATGCAGCATCAAGGGAAGAGAAGAGAAGAAGACGTGCTGAGAAGAAACAGGCTAACAGAGCCGGGTCTGGAGGGAAACAGGTGACATAGCAGAGGCAGGGCTGTTCTTGATGAGCACGAGGGCCGCTTGTGGCTGTTACTTCTGCTGGCCGGAGGGCCAGTGGCAGGCCTGCTTGGTTTGATGGGACGGGATGTGGGGAATGACAATGGGGCATTTCTGCTGTGTGGACTGGCAGGAGCCTCCGCTGCCCCCTCCAGAGCTGATGATGATTGTGTGGCCTGAGGAACCACCACTGCCACCACTGGATCCTCCACTGCAGCATCCAGAGGATCCCCCACTGCTTCCACCTCCAATGACGATCTTCCCTCCTGAAGACCCACCACTGGATCCCCCACCACAGCATCCAGATGAGCCACCTCCTCCACCACCTGAGCTCACGATGATCTTCTGGCCACTGCCACCACTGTAGCCTCCTCCCATGCTGTAGCCTGAGGAGCCCCCACTGCAGCATCCAGATGATCCTCCACTGCTTCCACCTCCAATAATGATCTTTGATCCCGAAGATCCACCACCATATCCTCCTCCCATGCCATAGCTGGATCCCCCACCGCAGGATCCAGAAGAACCCCCACTACCTCCACCTCCAATTATAATCTTTGTTCCTGAAGATCCACCACTGGATCCCCCACCACAGCATCCGGATGATCCTCCACTACCTCCACCTCCACCGATGCTCTTTGATCCTGAAGACCCACCACCATATCCTCCCCCCATGCCATAGCTGGATCCTCCACTGCAGGATCCAGAAGAACCCCCACTACCTCCACCTCCAATTATAACCTTTGTTCCTGAAGATCCACCACTGGATCCCCCACTGCAGCATCCGGATGATCCTCCACTACCTCCACCTCCACTGATGCTCTTTGATCCTGAAGACCCACCACCATATCCTCCTCCCATGCCATAGCTGGATCCTCCACCGCAGGATCCAGAAGAACCCCCACTACCTCCACCTCCAATTATAATCTTTGTTCCTGAAGATCCACCACTGGATCCCCCACCACAGCATCCGGATGATCCTCCACTACCTCCACCTCCAATGATGCTCTTTGATCCTGAAGACCCACCACCATATCCTCCTCCCATGCCATAGCTGGATCCCCCACCACAGCATCCAGAGGAACCTCCACTACCTCCACCTCCAATGATGATCTTTGATCCTGAAGATCCACCACTGGACCCCCCACCACAGCATCCGGATGATCCTCCACTACCTCCACCTGCACCGATGCTCTTTGATCCTGAAGACCCACCACCATATCCTCCTCCCATTCCATAACTGGATCCCCCACCACAGCATCCAGAGGAACCTCCACTACCTCCACCTCCAATGATGATCTTTGATCCTGAAGATCCACTACTGGACCCCCCACCGCAGCATCCAGAGGAACCTCCACTACCTCCACCTCCAATGATGATCTTCCCTCCTGAAGATCCACCACTGGATCCCCCACCACAGCATCCAGATGAGCCACCTCCTCCACCCCCTGAGCTAACAATGATCTTCTGGCCAGATCCCCCACTGCCACCACTGTAGCCTCCTCCCATGCCGTAGCCTGAGGAGCCACCGCTGCAGCAGGAGCCACCTCCTCCACCGCCAGAGCTCACAATGATCTTGCCAGAGCCCCCGCTGCCCCCGCTGTAGCTGCCCGAGCCTGAGCCCCCACAGCAGGAGGAGCCCTGCGCCTGGTAGCCGGAGGAGCTGCCCCCGTGGCAGCAGCAGCCCCCGCTGTGACATCCGCTGGACTGGGAGGACATTTCATGGCAGCCTCCTGAGGTCTGTCTGGAGCACATCTTTGAGCTGTGACCCTGCAAGAAACAGTGCTGTTATAAAGGAGCTGCTTGGAGGTGCTGCTGAACTTTCACAGCAAACCAAAAATGGAGCAGTACCCAGGAAATACCCCGTCTACCACATCTTCCGCAGTCCTACAAGAATGGCAGCTTCCTAAACTCCCTCTTCCTTGTTAGACAGCAGGAAAGACCCGCATCCAGAGACTGCTTTGCAGATCACAACAGTTACAGAAAAACCGCGTGCAGGAAGATTGAGAGTACTTCCAGAGATTTGCACACATGCTCTGACATGCTCAGAGCTGTCAGTCTAAGAGCTTTAGTCCCACTGTAGATCCTTCTGGATGTGCAGACTGCTAAAACTCACAGCAGCTGAGAATTCAGCCCTCTTTGTGTGCCCTTAGGATATCGGCTACAACTCCTTTCTCTAAGGAAGGCAGTGCTGTTGGCACACCAAAATGGTTATTGGAGAACGCCATCGGATCTCAAGCCGGCATGGTTCCCTTGTTCAAAGCATGCTCAAAGACTAACTGGTGGGGCAACCTCTCTACATAGGGGTTCAAAAATTTTCCGTATCAACGGGCTTACCTTCGGTGCAACTGGAAATGCGTGCAAGGCTTGGTGGCAGGTGAATGAGGAGCCTTGGGATAGGTGAGCTTTTATATTGTACTCATTGTGCTCCTAAGGGAAGTGAGCCACCCTAAGGAATGCTGATAGATTTATTTACTGAGCCTGGCTTTAGCTGCCTCCTTCTTTGACTCACTTGCAGAAGCAGATAGGTGATACAAAAGAGATGTATCAATTACTTTCTGCATGGCAGTTGCTAATTGTAGCTAATGATTCATTTCCGTGAGTCTTCCTCTGAAACGTTGGAGGCAAACAGCTTCTGGGAGTCTGTTTTGGGTGGTCCCCAACCCATTTCTGTGAGGCTGCAGCTTTTTGGGTACTCTGCAGAGTGGAGACAGAGCAGATGCAAGGGGATGGAGACCGGAGTGGGTTGGTGCTAGAGCTTGATGGAAGGGCAAGGGTAAAGGGTGCCCTGGAGCAAAGTCCCAGGGAGCTTTTGGGGGAAAGAGGGTTTCTTCAAGGACTGGTGAGATGGGGAGCTGGATGGGGAGCAGGAGTCCATCCACCCCATAGGAAAGGCAACCATGTGCTCCACAGGCCAGAGGTATCACCTCTGATGGGGCACTGCGCCGCTCTGGAGAACCTCAGCCCAGATCCATTTCAGAGACCCCTGTGAGGATGGCAGAGACAAGAGGGACATTTCCCCTCACCCTTTTGGGACCCCAAGGTAGATGCTGCTGTTGGATTGAGCAGAGAGGTCTGTGCTCAGCTCCAGCTTCCCAGGGGTCCTGGTCACCAGAGAGCAGCGGGGAAAGTCTTGAAATCTTTCTATTTACAAAGGTGCATTTGAAGGCCATCAAGACCCTACCCTTGAACTCTAGGACATTAAACATTTTCTCTCTCTCAGCAGGATCTATTTTCTGAGAGTTCTTCGCTGGCCAGCCCACCCACATCTGAGGCGGGGGAGGCATCTGGGTATTTTTCTTGCTGGAGAATGACAGTTTGTCAGCACAGTTATCACAGCGCTGGCTGCCGTGTTTTGCAGCAGCTTCATCCTGTCACTTCGTCATGCATGCTTGGAGGCTGACAACAGCATCCACCCTCATGGGAGATTGAGTAGAGGAAAGCATAATTGGGGGGTTTTAGCCGAGAGGATGCATGACAGCAGCAGGAGGCTGCCCAGCCCTGTCACGATGAGCATAACTTTGAGCATGCACACAACTCCATTGCTATGGGGACAGGATCATCGGCACCATGAACACGGGTGCAGGGGGCTTTGGACTCCCTCCAGTGGCCTAAGCTCCACTGTCAACACCAAAGGGAAATCTAAGGTCTCACTTCAATTCTGGCTCTCACATGTGAAGTGTGGGTGTTGTCCTACTGAGCATCACAACACCTTGATCCCTTCTGTGCATTTAACCTGTCAGGACTTGCACAAAGGGACACCCAGGATTTGCAGCTCATCAGGACCCAGGGTGCGAGGGAAGGCTGTGGAGACTTTCGGCAGGGGTGGTGGGAGGTGCTCCCGCAAGCACTGGTGTGCAGAGACCCCAAGGCTGAACCCTGCAGGGACTGGAAACACTGAACACATAACACATGCACATGTTGGCACTTGCCATACGTGGAGGAAAAGTGTGGCTGGAACCACAGCTGCTGGAGAGGTTGGCATTGCCACAGCACCTCCAGATTAAAGAGCAGCTTTAATACCTGTGTTGGGTAAAAGCAAGGGTGGATGCAAAAGTCCTCAGAGTTGAGGCTGCTCCAAATCTGGGCCACTTCTGCCTGTTTTCTGGTGCTTTGTATCCTTTTCTGCCCTGGAGTCCAGTCACCCTCAGGATGGGCTGGCAGGTCATGTTCTCTTTCAGTCCCATCGCCACAAACACCTCATTGGCTGGTGCCTTGGCGTGCCTTGTTATGGGAGAGAAAACCCTTGGCCAGACCCTACAATCCTTTTTCCCAGCAGCTTCCTTCATGCACAGCGATGCTAACTAACATGGGTAACATGGGACATGATGAAGATGCTGCTGGTGTAACAAGAGCTCTCCAATTTTTCTGCAAAAGGCATAAGCCAGCCAGTCATGGTCCCTCAAGCGTTTGCATGGCCAACGATCCCTTTTATTCCTAATTTTGTTTCCTACCTACCAGTTGTGTGTGGGAGATGGACAAAAACCCCTCTTAGCTTAAAATTTACCAAACACAAGACTGTAACCACACCTGCCCTGAAGAGGACTTGCTGCTGACTTCAGCACAAATGCTACCGAATATTTTCTACCATAATTAATGGTCGTCTTGTGATAAATCTAGAGAAATGGAGCACATAAAATCGCAACTGTATTTCCAAAGGATGCTGCTGTCTGCACTGGAAAACCCTGCAGTGGAACCTGGAGCTCATGGTCTGCTTCCTTCTCTGTGAAGGGGAAACTGAGGTGGAGCTATTTCCCAGGTTAAAGTTACAGCCTTGGTGGACATTATTTGCAAGAGGGACAATGACCATCTGCTTAAGCAACAAGGGTTCTCTCAAGCAAGGTCTGTTAATAACCGTCTGCTCCATCACTGAAGCCTGAAGAAGATTTCACAGCTGCATGTATTTGATGCATTATTGACTTTTTGAAAGTAAACAGGGGACTGACAGATGATAAAAGCAACCTTGCAAAAACAGTTCTTTCTGTACACAGTAATCTTTATTTCCCTTCATATTGATGGGTGAGAAGAGCCATCTGGGAATTCAAAGCACAGGGATGCAGCATCAAGGGAAGAGAAGGAAAGAGGACATGATGGGAGGCAAGAAGCAAACTTCTAAGACAGAGGCAGGGCTGTTCTTGATGAGCACGAGGGCCGCTTGTGGCTATTACTTCTGCTGGCCGGAGGGCCAGTGGCAGGCCTGCTTGGTTTGATGGGACGGGATGTGGGGAATGACAATGGGGCATTTCTGCTGTGTGGACTGGCAGGAGCCTCCGCTGCCCCCTCCAGAGCTGATGATGATTGTGTGGCCTGAGGAACCACCACTGCCACCACTGGATCCTCCACTGCAGCATCCAGAGGATCCCCCACTGCTTCCACCTCCAATGATGATCTTCCCTCCTGAAGACCCACCACTGGATCCCCCACCGCAGCATCCAGATGAGCCACCTCCTCCACCACCTGAGCTCACGATGATCTTCTGGCCACTGCCACCACTGTAGCCTCCTCCCATGCTGTAGCCTGAGGAGCCCCCACTGCAGCATCCAGATGATCCTCCACTGCTTCCACCTCCAATAATGATCTTTGATCCTGAAGATCCACCACTGGATCCCCCACCACAGCATCCGGATGATCCTCCACTACCTCCACCTCCACCGATGCTCTTTGATCCTGAAGACCCACCACCATATCCTCCTCCCATGCCATAGCTGGATCCCCCACCACAGCATCCAGAAGAACCCCCACTACCTCCACCTCCAATGATGATCTTTGTTCCTGAAGATCCACCACTGGATCCCCCACCACAGCATCCGGATGATCCTCCACTACCTCCACCTCCACCGATGCTCTTTGATCCTGAAGACCCACCACCATATCCTCCCCCCATGCCATAGCTGGATCCTCCACTGCAGGATCCAGAAGAACCCCCACTACCTCCACCTCCAATTATAACCTTTGTTCCTGAAGATCCACCACTGGATCCCCCACTGCAGCATCCGGATGATCCTCCACTACCTCCACCTCCACTGATGCTCTTTGATCCTGAAGACCCACCACCATATCCTCCTCCCATGCCATAGCTGGATCCTCCACCGCAGGATCCAGAAGAACCCCCACTACCTCCACCTCCAATTATAATCTTTGTTCCTGAAGATCCACCACTGGATCCCCCACCACAGCATCCGGATGATCCTCCACTACCTCCACCTCCACTGATGCTCTTTGATCCTGAAGACCCACCACCATATCCTCCTCCCATGCCATAACTGGATCCCCCACCACAGCATCCAGAGGAACCTCCACTACCTCCACCTCCAATGATGATCTTTGATCCTGAAGATCCACCACTGGACCCCCCACCACAGCATCCAGAGGAACCTCCACTACCTCCACCTCCAATGATGATCTTCCCTCCTGAAGATCCACCACTGGACCCCCCACCACAGCATCCGGATGATCCTCCACTACCTCCACCTCCACCGATGCTCTTTGATCCTGAAGACCCACCACCATATCCTCCTCCCATTCCATAACTGGATCCCCCACCACAGCATCCAGAGGAACCTCCACTACCTCCACCTCCAATGATGATCTTCCCTCCTGAAGATCCACCACTGGATCCCCCACCACAGCATCCAGATGAGCCACCTCCTCCACCACCTGAGCTCACAATGATCTTGCCAGAGCCCCCGCTGCCCCCGCTGTAGCTGCCTGAGCCTGAGCCCCCACAGCAGGAGGAGCCCTGCGCCTGGTAGCCGGAGGAGCTGCCCCCGTGGCAGCAGCAGCCCCCGCTGTGACATCCGCTGGACTGGGAGGACGTTTCATGGCAGCCTCCTGAGGTCTGTCTGGAGCACATCTTTGAGCAGTGACCCTGCAAGAAGGAGCATGGTTGTTATTCAATTTCAGCCACTGTCATCATGAGATTTTCTCACAGCCAGAAGGACCCGTGTACAGCTCAACGACATTGACAGACAGTCTCCAGAACTTTCTCTCTTCTAAGTACTTTGTGCCCCATCCATCCCAGCTGCACGGAGAGCCTTTTGCTAACAGATTTCCAGATTAATCAACCCATCATTTAAAGTCTTTTGTCCCATAGCTGTCCCATCTCAACTTCTAAAATGATGAAACACATGAATTTCAGTAGCATGGGATGATCCTGCTTCTGCTGACATCCACAGGAGATTTAAATTCCTAAAAGCAACCTCCCTACCATTCAAGCCACCACCCTCAGGCATACTTTACCAATGCGTTTATGTCTTGCAAGTGCAAAAATAAGAGAAGAATCTCTCCCTTTGGCAGAAATGGACTTACCCTTCTCGGCTTCAACAACGTGTACCACAGAGCAAAGCTGAGCGAATGAAGCACTGCGAGATCCAGCAACTTTTATACCGTTTCTAGTTTTCCCGAGTGGGAAGTGAGGCATCCAAAGGAATGGTGATAGCTTTATTTACTAAACACACTGTCCTCCTTCAGCCCACTTGTCCTGACTCATCCAATCAGATCAATGCCTCCCTAGTGCATCACTTCCTAGGCTACCTGCAGTTTGGCTGCAGGTATCACATGTGAGCTCAGGTCCCGCGGTTGACTTTCAAGGTAGGATTGCGGGACTGCAGCTAGCACCCTCCGCTCAAGCTGGGCGATGCTGCTGGGGTGGTGACTGACAGCAGAAGGGGCCGTGGAGGCTCGTGTTTATGGAGTGTTACGGACTATGGAGATGTCCAGGGGAACGGAGGGGGCTGCACTGGGTTGGACTCCTGTTGCTGGGGCAGCAAACAAATCTCACGTACCTGGACTTCTCCACTACATCATGATTTTTGTTTCAGTGCACCACTATGGACAGCACAGAGGTCAGACAGACTTTACATTGCCTCTGGGAGCGGGGGGATGCCTATTTTAGAAATGAGTTGGAAGTGCTGCAGGTAGAGGGTACCAGATCCAGCATCCACCCTGTGTATTAACACCTTGATAGATATTAACCAAAAGGATGAATTCATCCCAGTTTGGGAGATGGCTCTGGCGTTTCTGAGGAAGCAACAAGAGCTGAGGGTGCCCTGTGCTCCTGCTGTCACCCTGAGAGCCTCTGAAACGTGGGTACTTGCTTTCTTGGTCCTGGGCCATTTCTAGGTGCACAGATGTTCACCAGCAATGCTCCCACCTCCCTGAAGTGGGACCCCAAGACTTCTGTTAGCACTGTGCAGGCAACGGCAGTGTTTGTGCAGCTCCCGGTCCCTGGTATTTTAGGACCCTATGACTTTCCATAATAAATTCCCAGACAACTCAGCTGCTCCAGGGGCAGCACTGGCCGGAGGAGCCCGTCTGGACAAGTTTTGAGAATGCGTGCATCCCTGGGGTCCCTGAGGGGGAGAGGACAGAGGGTAGAGGGACAAGTAAATGTGAAGCTCTGTTACTTCCTATACGTGTGGGTCACTGCTGTTTCTTCTGGGAGACTTCCAGGCACCTGTCATCTGCCTCATGTAGAATAATTCAGGCAGAGAAGGTTTATTTTCCTTTCCTTGTTAATTGCCACAATATACCACATCAAAGAAATCACTTCCCATAGGGAAACTCCCTCTGAAGACTCATACCTGGAGCTGTGTTTTATTCCTGTGGGAATGAGGAGATCCCTAGTTACTCCAGGCTTAGCTTAGAAGGGGTTTTCTGAAGTCCAGGCCCTGCCGCTGTGTCCATGAGTGGTTCAGAGCTGAAGGAAGGGTTGGAGAGACCCCTCATTTCTCTTCCACAGCTGCTTGGTGCAGCTGTGAGCACCGAGAGCTACTGCACCATGCATGTGCAAGGGCCTCAGCTTCACACCTGTAATAGCACCTTGTAATCCTTTGTACTAGAGTTTTTTCATCTTTTCTCTCCTAACCCATTTAAAACTTCCTTAGGCATTGCATGGCGTTTTGATGGGGTAGAGAAACTGCAGTGTTTAACTTTGTGGTACCTTATCCAGTGGACAAAAGTCGGGGTCATGAGTAGCAACAGACATTAAAAGATGACCTGAGAATATTCAGGGAATCCAACATCTCTTTTACAGGTGGGTTTTCAATGCACTTGTGCTCTGGAGCTTTATTACAACAGCATCAGCTCAGAATAAAGCCACAATAATGGAAATAAAGCAAATGTTGTGGTATAAAGCAAAATCCAACCACTCAGACACTGAAGCTCTCTAGAACTGCAAGTTTTATTGTCTTGTGCAAGCACTAGAAAATCGAGGCAGATAACAGACATATGAAACAACTCTGGCTGGAAGTTATTGATACACAACACCAGAGGTTCTCCTTGGCTGGAGAGCTGAACAGAAAAATCACAAGGAAGAGAAGAAAGGAATGATGCAAATATTCTTAAATTTAATAGAGAAAGAAATGTGAGGCATGTTTGTATCTTGGGCTTTCTTGATCTGAGAGTCCCTTCTGCAGACACTACTTGTGTTTAGTCTGTGGTGGCCAGGAAATTGGCTGGGTCTCCTGTTGAATGGACAGACCTCCAGAACTGGATGAACCACCTCCACTGCCACCTCCCCCAATGATGCAGATGGATCCTTGACCCTGGTGGCCTGAACCACCACCACCTCCCCCTCCTCCTCCACCAATGCAGATGGGACCTTGGCCCTGGTGGCCTGAACCACCACCGCCTCCCCCTCCTCCTCCACCAATGCAGATGGGACCTTGGCTCTGGTGGCCTGAACCACCACCGCCTCCCCCTCCTCCTCCACCAATAATGCAGATGGGTCCTTGTCCCTGATGGCCTGAACCACCTCCTCCTCCGCCACCACCACCACCAATGCAGATGGGACCTTGGCCTTGGTGGCCTGAACCACCTCCTCCTCCTCCTCCTAGGCTGCCACCACCAATGCAGATGGGGCCTTGGCTCTGGTGTCCTGAACCACCTCCTCCACCACCACCACCACCACCACCAATGCAGATGGGACCTTGGCCTTGGTGGCCTGAACCACCTCCTCCTCCTCCTCCTAGGCTGCCACCACCAATGCAGATGGGGCCTTGGCTCTGGTGTCCTGAACCACCTCCTCCTCCACCACCACCACCACCACCACCAATGCAGATGGGGCCTTGGCTCTGGTGTCCTGAACCACCTCCTCCTCCACCACCACCACCACCACCAATGCAGATGGGGCCTTGGCTCTGGTGTCCTGAACCACCTCCTCCTCCACCACCACCACCACCACCACCAATGCAGATGGGGCCTTGGCTCTGGTGTCCTGAACCACCTCCTCCTCCACCACCACCACCACCAATGCAGATGGGGCCTTGGCTCTGGTGTCCTGAACCACCTCCTCCTCCACCACCACCACCACCACCACCAATGCAAATGGGGCCTTGTCCCTGGTGGCCTGAACCACCACCTCCCCCTCCACCACCACCAATGCAGATGGGGCCTTGGCCCTGGTGGCCTGAACCACCTCCACCACCACTACCACCACCACCACCACTTCCTCCACCAATAATGCAGATGGAGCCTTGGCTTTGATGACCTGAACCACCACCTCCTCCACCACCCCCTCCTATACCGCCACCTCCGATGCAGATGGGCACTTGGCTCTGGTGGCTAGAACCACCTCCTCCTCCTCCCCCACCACCAATGCAGATGGGCCCTTGTCCCTGGTGGCCTGAACCACCACTGCCTCCACCACCACCACCTCCTCCTCCAATAATGCAGATGGGTCCTTGTCCCTGGTGGCCTGACCCACCACCACCTCCTCCACCTCCGCTGCCGCCACTGATGCATCCTTGACTCTGGTGGCCTCCTCCTCCTCCAAAGGAGGATGATGATATGTGGGTCTGGTAAATAGCACCACCGCCGCCACCACCGCCGCTGCAGCCACCGCCGCCTCCTCCTCCATGGCAGGACGATCCTTGGGTCTGGTATCCTATAGATCCTCCTTGACTGCTACTGTGGCAGGATCCTCCACCACCGCCCCCATGGCATGAACCTCCTCCGCCACCATGGCATCCACCAGACTGCTCAGACATGCCTTGGCCATCGCCCTTCTGCTGATGGGAACCCATCGTCCTGGCGTCAGAGGGTCCTCCAAGAGAAAAGAAAAAACAGGCCTTAGCAAAAACAGGGGGAGGAAAGCTTTTGTTACTGTGCCTCCCTGACCCCTTCCAAAGGCAGGCTGATGCAAGAAAATATCTTCTGTTCCCTTTTTGCAACAACCAGCCCCCCATCCACCTCTGATAGCTAATGCGAAAGGATACTGTCAACCTCAGGAAATAAAAATGATTACCAGGAAGGACCTGGGAAGCTTTCAGCTCATTCCATATCCCTTGATCAGGTCTTCTACAAGACCTCCTCTATCCATATATAGCTGGTCTTTTATTTCTAGGACAGGTGCAACCGTAATCGTTCCTTAATAATTCCTTCTTGCAGCAAGTTGTCAGTGTCATGCCACTGCAAGAGGTACACAGGGCCGCGGTACACCAGAATTACCCTTATCCAAATGTGGTTTGGGAATTTTGAGAGGGCTGTAGTGCTCGAGGATAGGTATTAATATTCCATGTCATACAAGAAACAAAGAACGTGGGTCATCATTTGCATAACAATAATTTCATTGCACTTTGAAATTCTTCAGTCTCAATTTCAAAAGAGCACAGAGACTGTTTTATTTCTTCTTAAAAATTAGAAGAAAGAGGAATAGCCAGTGGAAAAGATATCAGCAATGCAGGAAAAAAAAAGCAGCTGCACAAAGCAGCTCTAGGTCCCCATTTGCAAGGGTGTGATGGGTGCTTGTATGCAAGGCTGAAACCTACACGGACCCGGTGAAGTTTGAGCACTTTTTTAGCACTTAACCCCCAGCACAGCCCACATCCTTGTCTGCTGGCAGTAGGAATTTATTATTCCTCTGACAGGCAAGTGACAGCTCTACTAATGAAAAGGATCTACAGGTCAGCTGAGGTGTCCAAATATGCCAGAGGAGAAAATGGCTCCTCCAAGAAAACAAGTGGTCAAAGGAGAACCCTTTTCAATTTAGATAAAAGGCTGGAAAATGAGAATAGGTATGCCTTTTATATTTCAGGTCCTTTGTTTCCCTTTGCTAAGTACCTGCAAAACCTCTTTTTCCTGTCTTTTTTCTAAAGATTTATATTCCAAGAGTATTTAGTATACAGTGGTGCCACATGGCGTTGGGCCCAGAGAAATCAAAGGGGTCCCAAAGACCATGTTTTCCGTGTCCCAGGTCTCCCTCTTTTCTGTGTGATTAAGTAATCACACAGACTGAATCATTAGGAAAAAAAATAATTGACTGTAAACAAGGAGAAATTTTTGGACTATGAGACCCAAAAGCCATATTTACTCCCACCTTTTCCAGTTTAGCATTCCAAGGCTAATCAGCCAAGTTAGCTTTCATCAGTAGCATGAAATATCTTACCGTGTCCCACGGCACGAACCAGTGGAAAGAAGTCAAATGGAGTGAGGAAACCTGGTGTGCGGGAACTTTTATATAGTATCTAGTCCTCCTCTTGGAAAGAAACAATGACTGATTTATTTATCAGCCAAGCCCAACCACAACTACCCACCTACTTGGCATAATCTTGGGCTCGTCATTTCTGATTGATATCTCCCTTCCACCACCTCTTTTGTTTTCAGCTGTATTAAAGTCATTGGATGGCTCCGCCTACTACATTTAGAGTGAAGAAATGGGGAAAGGCAGACATGCTCTTGGATTTTCAGAAAAAACAAGTGATTTACTTTCACATCCCCCGCTACAGAGGGGTCCAACAGTCCAGAAAGGAAATGTGAGGGAGGAAAGAGAAACTTTTGTCTTTATAGACATAGATAATTTATCTCTCATTCTAGAAAATGGTTCTGAACACCCAGACGTGGCTCTGGCATGTCATTATACTGTGTTGTAACTGGCAGTTTGGTAGGAGTGTATTATATGTTTCTAACGACACCCACGTTATTGCCAGGGGCTGTAGGGACACACATTGGACTCTGGTCCAATGAGTTTGAGATCACTAAAAGACAACATGTGCCTACAGAGGCAGAGGCTGAAGTGATGGAAATCTGGGAGGCTCCACGTGATTTACAGCCCTGGAGGATTTGACCTACAGAGAAACTGAGGATAGAAACCCAAACAGCCAAAGCAGCGGTGAAGGGGTCTTCATGTAGACTTGCCCTCGTGTAAGAGCACCTGGGTTAGGACTGCTTTTATTTTTAACCCCGCTGGCCTGCAGAGACCTCAGCACAAGAGCAGAGGGGCTGGTTGTCCTCCCTGACAGTCATGGCAGTGAGCTGGTGGCACTGCGAGAGCACGGCCACCACATCCCGTCACATCATGGGAGTCACCCACAGCCATGCAGGCACTGGAAGAGCCATCTTTGCCTGCGGAGTGGTCGACTCAGTGTCATAATTTCATTGGCACCTCCCAGTGTTTTTGCTTAGACTGTGCCTGACATAGTCAGGGGACATGGCCAACTTGTATAATTTTAGCTTTAAAGAAAGTCCAAAAGCTACTTCATTGCTATGTTCGCTGGTAGTTATATACACAATAGCAGTGAGAGATGCTGGGATGCTCTGGCCATTGACTGCATTGTCATAGGCAGAGTGAACATGACCAAAAAGGACCAGTTTTGAAAAAAACATCAGGACAATACTGGGAGTTTTATATCCAGTGGGCAGACAAATATGCAACAGGCTCTGTTTAAACCTCTCAGGAGCACAGAAGAATAGGGAAAGTCCCTCTTGCTGAGTGAGTGTCATTTATTACAGGCTGCACATGGCATTTTGCTACGTTTACTCATGGGTTAAGAGGTAAAAGGGGGCATCTTTGCCATTCCCTTATTGTAGCACCTCTTCCCTTAACTGTAAGGGCCACAGGGGAATTCACTTTCGATATACAGTTTGCTCACACTTTGCATGTCTGTCTTCTGCCAAACTGGAATTATTACAAACAGCAGCGGCAATTTCCTCCAATAAAACCCTCCAGCTCCAGGCAAGCTTTTACGTGGCAGTGTTGGAAGCATCTTTCACTCAGATATAGCTGATTGAGGCAACCGTAGCTTGCTTTATTATTTCAGAGCCACGCTTCGTGACAGAGAGCCGTAGGCTGTGCCACCCATAGTCTCTGCTAAGTGCTTCCTTCCTTGCGTCGCCCGTGTGCCTTTCCTGCCCTGGAGCATGAGACCTGCTCAGCCTTATCTCATCTTTGCACTCGTGTGTCTCAGACGATTCTCCATCAGCAGTGCCCATCAGCCTCACCAAGTCCCCCGCCACATGGCCACCCTCCTGGAAGGAGGGAGACATCTCCATTGGTGGTGCGGACAAGGGACCCTCTCCCCAGCATGTGGTACTCTGTCAAAGGGTCTCATCTCAAAAGGATTTCCAGTACCTACAGGAAAGCTGGGGAAGGACTCTTGAGGAGAGAGCAGAGCAATAGGAAAAGGGGGAATGGTTTTAAACTGAAACAGGGGAGATTGACATGAGATATGAGGAAGAAATTCTTTGGTGTGAGGGTGGTGAGCCCCTGGCCCAGGTTGCCCAGAGAAGCTGTGGCTGCCCCATCCCTGGAGGGGTTCGAGGCCAGGTTGAACGGGGCTTGGAGCAACCTGTGCTGGTGGGAGGTGTCCCTGCCCAGGGCAGGGGGGTGGAACTGGATGGTCTTTAAGGTCCTTTCCAACCCACACCATTCCATGATTCTACGATTTCATGGGACAGCTGCAGGGTTTCATCTGTAAGAGGCCCAAAAAGATATTTCCACTGTGTATTAGAAAAACCTTTTTATCAGCCTGAGCTTTCAAACAGCTGTAAAAACATGCAATTTGGAAAGCCATATTCTGGATAAAAGACAAGAACTCTTAACTACTCATGTTATACATGTTTACTCTTTCTTTTGTCCCGATAAGGAGAAAAGATGACAACTGACTGTCGTATAAAATAAGGAAATGGGACAACAGGCTGCACTCTTGTCCAGGAACCAAGGAGAGTGACTGGGGCAAAATATCCTCCTATAATTATTGATTTTTATAAAAGGCTTGCCCCAAAACACAGTTCTTTGCTGTCAATCAAGAGGAGCCCAGCAGATACCTCAGTACCTTGTGTCACTCCCAAGTGATCCTGCACAGAGTAGTCATGCACACCTGGCTGTTTGAGAGTATGTGGATGAGTATCCAAGTGGGTAGAGCCAAATAAAGTTAAATAAAAGAAAAACCAATTCCCCTTCCCGCCTGGTCTTTCACTGAGTTTTGGTGCAGTATTTCCTATAATACAACTGCTATGTTTACATCTAGAAACACCCATCTGAGACCATACGGCTCCTGATGTGATGGAGACCCAATTACAGGTAATGTCAAAGCCCCTCTGTGGTGTGCCTGGACCAGGGAGGTAAGTAGGGCAGGGAAGACACATGTCAAGGGATTCACTGTTTGTCTGAAAACCAAATTAAGGGCTGTGGTTGTAGCATATACTTAGCATATCTAGAACAGCTTGTTTATCTCTGCTATTAAGATCAAGGGCAGTCAGGATGCAGTAGTAAGAGGTTTAGCATGTTCTGGCACATAAAAGATGAGTCCTGGGATTTTAGGTGCGTGTGCTGGGGTGCGGGGCATAACAAAGCTTGATTTGGTTGCTCTCAATTAGACTTATTAGCTCAAATGGGGAGGTCAGAGGAACATGGAGGTGCTTGCACATGCTGCCACTTTGTTAAAGGACTCGTTGCAAGCAGCAAAAAAAGTAGCATTTGCAAACTGTTAAGAGAGAGAAGAAAACCTGAATGTGACACCATATTCCTACATTTCAATAACAAAGTTAAATGCCCACATTAACTGAAATTAGCTTTGCAGCTCGTCTCAGTGACAGCTGAACTACCGGGGGTCTTTCATCTCTTAATTATAGAATCGTTTTGCTTCCAACCAACTGTTCCTTCCCACTACTGAAGGTCCACTTTCCCAGGCTCATAAATGGCAATTTCGGTACCAAAGATTGGAAATCAGAGAAAGCAGAATTATGTCCCCATTTTATGCACAGGGGGGAGTGATTTGGGAAAGTCTCAAACCTGGGACTTAAACCAGCGCTTTAAAATCTCAGCCTAATGCCTCATTCCCAGATAAAACTCTCCTTAATGAAGGAAAATCACATTGCAGAAGCAGGGGACCGCAGCATTTGGGGGTCTGAGCTCTCTTTTCTTTAAGCAATTTAATGCAGAGACCTCCCCAAACCACTGTGTGCACTGAATACTTTTGTTCACTGTGAAGCACAGTTCGTAGCTACCAAAGTTGTATCAGTAGGGTGGAGTATAATTGCCACAGAGGGATACGTGTTCTCATGATGTGTTTGCTCGGTATCTCCCAATTACATCCTCCGTGTGGGTTGTGAAAGAGGTGTGATCCTCGCATCCATCCTGACTGTAGGAGAGGGCCACGCTCCTGCTGGATGACAGATAGCAGACGGGCTGGGTGTCGGTGTGACCAAGGCACACTGGAGATCTAGCCAGTTTTGTAAACCCTTAAATTTATTTCTGTTTAATTCTCTATTCCAGCTGTGCTTTTTGCACACCACAGGCTGGTGGGTAAGGACAGGGAGGTAAAGGCAATGTGGCTGGTGGGATGGAGGATCATCTTCAGTTCCTTGACAGAAGCCATCTCTCCCTAAGACTTCAGTTTCTCTCTCACTAGGTTAATAAGACAAAACACTTCATAAAATGACGTAATGCACAAAATGCCTGTGTTGTCTGGCATCCCCATATGACATACATCAAGGCAACGAGGTGGGCACAGAGCTGGGCAGCTCTCAGGGTTATGGGAGCATGACATCCCCCTTGTGCCCCCAACTACTCTGAACCTTTAGGGACTGGTCTCAGTGGTCCTCGAAAAGGGCAGTGGTTCACGAAGAATATTCAGCTTCATCTCTGCAAGACCTACCCATTCTCCCCCAGCAGGCAGTCTGCCCTTGATGCCGGATGACTCGGTGATGCCAGACTTGCTGCTGGGTATGACAGACACCCAGATGCAGCTGCAACAAATGTCATTGATGGCTGACAGTCCCTGGTGGTGGCCAGGACTGATGCCATACTCTGTTCATGGTGGTGGCCCCTGCTCTGGTCCTGAGGACACGGATCCACCTCTTCTGAGCAGAAATTGCTTTTCTCCTTCCGGCAGTATCGTTTCCTTTTCATGCCTGTTTCCTCCCTCCCCATCTCTTTAGGCAAGGCACAGCCTGCCTCCCTTCCCACTTAATCCTTGGTGTCAGATGGGTGCAGGAACTGGAAAGGAAGGATTATTTTTAATCTGGAAATGTTTCGGCCTCCACCCTTCATGTTCTGCTTCTATTTCAGGGATCAAAGCTTTCAATCCTTTCCTCTCCTCAGCGCCAGCTCTTTCCCCAGGTCTGTCCACTGAGAAATTGCCCTTTTACCCTTATGACAGTACTTAACCGATCTTGGCTAGGGCTCTTTCTGAGAGTATTTCTCCTAATTCCTCCTAATGGTTTATATCTCACTGCCAAGGAATGCGGGCACAGCGATGAGGTTTTTGTACCCCAAGAAGAAAAACTTTCCCCAATAATTAACATACAATGGCTCTGGCAGTGGAACAGTCGTCCATCTGTGGCTTCCTTTCCTGGTTTCACTTTTATCTGGTCCCTGCTGTTTACCACATGCATTAAAGCCATGGGCACACCCTGTTTTCAATTTTCTTGTTTCCCCCATCTCAGTTCCTCATTCTTCCAAAGCTTATTGGGAAATTATTGATGCTACTATGGGAATCCAGGAGATATGAAATAGGATGACTTGGGCCTGCCCTACCAGTAGCGGCAACACCTGCCCAGCACCTCAGCTTTGAGATGGCATGAAGCAAAGCTCACGCTAACACAACTGTGTCTGGCTTTAAATCACAGCATATCACAGAGGCTACATCAAAGAAACATCCCTGAGATCAAAATGTTTCCAGCTGGTCTGCTTAATACCTGACAAAATTTGTTGGTGGGCGTGTTTGGATGCTATGCTGCACCTGGAGTCTGCTGGGTACCAAAAAGCTGATCACCTCAAATGGTTTTTAGCTCTCGAGGTTATGTATGGAAAGGATATACTTTGCCTCATACCTATATCAAACTTAGATCACAGAATAAAAGTTCTACCTAACAAAAGAGGGAAAATATTTTTTCAGTTCTTTAACTTTTTTCAACCAATATTTGGTGAGTGTGATAAGAAATGGCAGCATGGGCAAACAGAAATGATTACTTTTAAATAACTGAAATGTCTAACATTTCTGAAAAAGTGGAAGAACATTTTGAAAAAAAAAAATATATACATGGGTCCTTACTGTTTTCTCTGGCATATCTCAACCTAGAGACAAGTCTTACCAAGTAAGATAACAACAGGCGAATAAAGCAAAAAGGAGTATAACTCAAAATTGAGCAACAGCCCTGCTACATTAGATGTGCAGATCTCTTATCACACCCACAGTCTCATCACTGGGAAATTTTGTAATGACAGTAAAGATCGGCGCACGAAGGGGAATGCAATGAAAGGCACCGCGGTGCTGCGGTCACGGTGCCCACTGAAACCAGGGTTGTCCTTCCCCTCCATGGCTCTGGTCCCGGCAGCCATGGGGTGAGATCGACCCAGGCACGAGCTTCCGGTGGAGAGTGACCAGGAAAGCAAGGACACGTCCTGCGTGAGAGCCTGCGTCACGGGATGCACCTGGTTTCTGAAAGCTCATTCTTGGTTTGCTCACACGTGTACGGCACCCAGCAGAGCCTGGGGAAAAAGCAACCCAAACTGCACTGTAAAAAGCCACTACCTTCCTTGAAACGTCAGTCTTTGGCCATCTTCAGCCCATATCATTTGTATAATTCCAGTTCCAGTCAAATCAGCCCATTATCTCTGGTACTGGACTTCCCGCATGTTAGATGGTGACCAGAAAGAGAGCCCCCAAACCTTGACCACCTTGTTAGGTGGGAGAAGACCATTTCCTTCTGTTTACAGATGGGGAATGAGATACAGAAGGGACCACCAGCCAGCACCCCAGAGTCCTGCAGGTTGGCTGAACCCATAGACACCACCTCCTGAACCAGACTTCCTGCCCTGATAGGGGAAAATGTGGTTTGCCAGGCAATTACGGGACATTCGGGCTGGAGATGATGAATTCCTTCAGTTCAGGGCTGTGGCTCAGAGACATCCATGTTTTTGGAAACGGGACATGTGACAGGACATTCATGGGAAGCATCTGGCCACTGTCCAGCCCACTGGCATCGGGTGCAAGCAGTATTTTAAAGTCCTTTGGCTTTAATGAAGCTATTCCTGGGTTGTGGCAGTGAGAGAAAAGCCAGGCCTTTCATTTGTTCACAGCTTATTTACACAGCAAGATGTCCTCATAGAACAATAATTCACTGTCTCCCAGTAAGTCCAAGCAGGCAGATCATCCCCTCATTAATTCAACATTTCAAGAACTTCCAAAAGGGAACAACATCCATTGTTTCATTATCTGCAGCACTAAATATCGGAGCAAGTCGTTATTTTACCCTACTTTGCACCAAGCCTTTTATCTTCACATGCAGGAGTTCTGCAGCACCCACACACAGCACCTCATGGGACTGGGTTGCAGAAGAGATGGGGGTGGTGGTGAGGTGATAGCCACTGCCTCAGCGCCTTGTTCCCCAGCAGAACCTCTTCAGCAGTGGGCATTCTTCTCCTTCTCCCCTCTCCAACAGGGAACAGGAGCATTTCTGAGATGCCGGGAGAGCTTACTTGAAGAACATGTCATTTGTCACCTAGGCATCATCAGCACTCAAAATGCGTCATGGCCAACCTCATTCTAGTGTCCAGTGGATCCATGGTGACAAGGGCTATGCACAGGACACACTCCTTGGGAATACAGTTGGAGCTGCTCATCACCTGGCAAGTTTAACTGCATAGCTTCCTATTTGTATGATCCACCCAGCTCTTTAGTGGGTCATCTGCCCCGTTTCTACCTATGACACTGATGCAGCTTCCTTCCCATGGTATTCAGCTGGTTTGCACCAGCCCATTAAAATTACAGTCATCAAATGGAAAGTCTTAATTGCTCCATTCATTATCATCCATGGTCATATCCGACAGTTAATTTATTTGCCTGGGAACTCCCCACAGGATTTACAAGACAGCTTTTAGACTAAGTCAAGATTAGCTGGTCTGGAGTACGGTGGGGATGGCTGGAGTAAGGAATGTCACCAACACAGGGGACCACTTCCAATGACCCAAGCTCATGGCACCATTTGGGCGTTTACTGACCTGCAGATACCCTGAATCAGGCCACAGGGTCCATCAGAACCAACACTAATTTTGTCGACAACTTCAGAGCAGGGAAAGGCTCATGGCTCCGGGACATCACATCATGATTTTTAAGGATTATGGAGAATTTCCCCTTCCCTGAGTTGACTATTAGTTATTCACATGAGGATTTCATTAGAGGACAGCCAAACCATAACCTGCGTCATGTTTCTGATGTGTCCTACTCTGTCCTATTATGTTCTGCATGGGGTAGGGACACCTGAAGGCGTCCTTAGGGTTCACATTTCAGGCAGAGAGCCCCCCCTCAGACTTTCCTCCTAGAATTACACATATAGCACAGCTGTATGGCAATGCAGGCCAGCCCTCCTCACTCTTCTCAGCCTCATCCTATCAGCACCACCCAGAGAAAGCTGAAGGGAGTTGGGGTGCAGAGGGAGAAATGCAGTCTCTTCAGACCTCAGTAAACCTTATTTCTTTCTGCAGTGAAAAGACTTGCTATACACAACTAAGTGCAGCAATGGAACAGGATTGTCTCCTTTCAGAGCCTCTGGCTGCTGGTAATATCCCCATAGGATATAAGCAGTGCAACAACAAGACAGGCACACACAAACTGGTGGTACGGACAGCCATAAATTCACAGAAACTCAAGTCAAATAGCAAGTCCCTCAGGAGTGGGAAGGAGTTGGCACACTTGGATCTTGCAAGGTCTGTGTCCTCCACAGCTGAGGAAGATTTAAAATTTGGCCTATGCAGCTGAAACCTTTTGTTTCTCACAGTAATCTGATATTAACATTTGCCAGGTTTACCACTTCTTTCCTTTTAAAGCTAGCCCATTTCTCCACCACATCACTTAGTCATGGGCAAGCCAGTCCCACCACATAGGAGTCCCTAACGTCATATACCTGCTTTTCTACATCTTCACCGCTGGCTGGTGTTGCATCACTCTATCACTGACTTCACAGCCAGCAGTTTGTCATCAGTGCAGCAACTTGCAATTTCAACAGCAATTTCAACCATTCCTGCACTGCTTTACCTTCCCACACCCACATCCATCCTTCAGCTGCCAAAATCCCCTTATGCAATACCTCAGATTCTCCCTTCAGAGGGAAGAACAAAGAACGCACATGAAATATCGTCTCTTTTCCTGATGCAAGTCAGGGGCTGAACTCTTCAGAGTCCCCTGGACAACACCAGACCTTCCACAAGTGGTGTGCAAACAGCTCATCTGCCTGGCTCACCCCTCACTTGTTTGCAGCCACAGCTGTATCTGGACTGGGGATCAGCTGAGCTCTGGTTATGCATCATATGCTGATTACGATAGCAGCTAATTACCTGCGGCTCTACCAAGAATGGGGGGGGGGTGAGTCAGGAGGGAGCACATCCCTCCTGCTCAGCACCTGCACTGCCACAGGATGGTGCTCTAGGACCATGTAGCTCATTCTTTTTGCTTTGAAGAAGACTTTATGTCACACTTCTCAAAAGGCAGGACCTCTCCTATCCCATGGAGTTAAGAAGCCCCCACACCTGCTAGAGTGATTAGGAATTAAAAACAGTTACACAAACACATGAAGAGACCTTCCCTAAAAGCTACGCTTAGCCATCTTTTACCATTTCTCCCAAACCTGTCAAAACTATAGAATCTCAGAATGGCTTGGAAAGAACCTTCAAAGGCCATCTAGTCCAACCCCCTGCCATGAGCAGGGACACCTTCAACTACATCAGGTTGCTCAAAGCCCCATCCAACCTGTCCTGGAATGTTTCCAGGGATGGGGCACTTCCCACCTCTCTGAGCAAACTGGGCCAGCATCTCGCTACCCTCAGCATAGCAAATTTTTTCTTTATATCTACTCTAGATGTTCCCTCTTTCAGTTTAAAACCATTACTGCTCATCCAATCACTACAGGCCCTGCTGAAAAGTTCATCCCATCTTCCTTATAAGCCCCCTTTAAGTACTGAAAAGCCATAATAAGGTCTCCCCTTAAAGGCATGATAGCCCTATTCAAAAACGTCTGCCTTTTTTAGCCTGTGCAGTATAACAGGGAAAAAACTAAACCGTACAGCTAACCCAGCTTCTACAAAGCTCTGACTTTCTAAGAGTTTTGAGCAGAAGAACCCTGTATTAAGATGGAGCAATAGATTCATAAGCAGCTTCTGAAGCAGTAGGAGTTGTGAAGAAGTTTCCGTGGCAGAGAGAAACCAGCAACAGAGCTCTCCCCAATACCAGGGCATCAGAGGTTGGACAGGGCCCATTTCAATACTATCCCACGTACTCAACAAGCTACTAAAGCCAAACCGCAACTCTCACTTCAACAGCCAAAAGGAAGACCCACATGAAGTACCTATCCATGAAAGAAAAGCCCCTCAAGAAGCAAACCCAACAATAACAACAAACATCACTCCACCACCCACAAACTACCACAAAACCTACTGCTGCCCCACCCCATGCCCCCTTTGTGTCTGCTTGGAGAGAGATTGCCCTCAGCTGCCCCGTGTTTGTTAGCCAATGACCCAAGAACCCACTAAATATAAGTGTCCCCCCCCAAGCCTTTGCTTTTTTCCTGATGCTGGAGGTCTTTTGAGGGAGTTATTGGTGTGAGGGTTAGTTACCAGTAAGGTACTGAATTTGAGCCAGTGTTATGAAGGTGGCTTAAGAACCTGAGCTGTCTGAAGCTTAGGAATAGGAAAAGCTGCTCTGAATGCAGCAGAAAGCTCTTTTCTGTTTATCTGTGATGGATTGAGCAAGTGCTGGCACTTAAACTGGATGAATGATGGAGAAAACTCTGCCTTGACTACTTTTCCAGAAAGGACTTCATATTTGCATCACTTCATTTAACTGCAAGCTGTTTCTCTACCAAAACCCTTGGGCTGCCTCTCTTAGCAAGGGGGAGACATCTCCAAGAAAAACACTTAGGAGTGAGGAAGAGCCTGCACATCCATGGCCAGCTCTGCAGCCCTGCTCTGAGACCACCACAGGTACTTAATTCCTGTATTAAGAGATGAGGTGAAAAAAGTTTTCAGATGGTTTTAACCTGTATTATGGAGGACTGTTCTTTACTGCTGCTAGTGAAGGGTCTTTTCCAACCTAAATGACTCTATCTCTAGCTTGAATAGTCCTGGGGCTCCTCTAGCTCTTGTTTTTCTCTACTGGCTGTTTGTGTAGTTTCTCAAGGAGTTAAAGCCTTGGCTTGCAAGATCTTCTCTGATACCTGGGCTATAGGCTGCAGAGAGAAAGTCTGAGAGGCTTCTACCTGCTTTTGAACCCCTCTCTGGTGCCAAAGCACCTCCTTAACGTTTTGGAGAACAGCATCTTCACCTTTTGCTTGCTCTCCTCTTACCAGCATGTGCTTCAGAAGCCTGGCTAATTGCTGATGGCTTTGTTAGTTGCTGCTGGAGATCCTGCAAAACCTAGGAGCTGCGTAAACTGGTAGTGTCCAGAGGAGGGCATAGCTAAGCTGTGTTATCCAGGCTGGGATTGCAGGGGTGTGTGGGATAACTGGGATGCTCTCTGGGCTGTTGGAAATCCTGAGCCTTATTTCTAGTGCAGGTGGCTGAAGTACAGATGCCCATCTGCCAGGTGACAGCCGTGAGATGCTCCAGTGTAATGTCTGCAGCAAGATGGGCTTTTAAAATAACAAACAGCCTGATAAAGTGCTGGGATAAATGCAGCGACTGTGCTTTGTAAGGTCAGCTAACACAGTTGTCTCCAAGTCCAGTATAAAAAAGGAGTTTGAGAAACAGTCGTACTGTCTGAATGCCACGTGTGACATGGCAGCAAGGGTAAGGCAGTGAGCAGCAGGTGCTGGCAGTGATGAGAGCAGATGGGCTGCAGCTGCGGAGCTGGGGGCAGGGAACGCAGCTCTGGGGGACATACAGGGAACTGCTTTCCTGGGCATGTCTCCTCTGATCCCTTCTGATGCAATGGGGGGCTTGGGTCATGCATGGAAAGCACTGTCTGTCCCATCAGGGCTGGAAGAGGAGCCTGTGGGTCTGCTCTCCTGGGGACTGTTGGCTGCTGTGTGCTAGAAGTGCCTTTGGATGCTTTAGTGGTGATGTTGGAGGCAGGATGTCTTTATGGTGTGTGGGTAAACCCCCTAACTGCTATGCTTTGGAATTGCACCAGAAATAGGGACTAAAGAGCAAATCCCTGGCTATGAAATGCCCCTGGTGGCTTCAGCTCTTACCTGGTAGAGATGATGCCACCAGATGACTCTTCTGCCCTTCTCTTGCTCTTCCTGCCAGGTTTTGAACCTGGTCTGGTGGAAGAAGGTGTTTTTTTTTTGTGGTAAGCCAAAGCTGATCAGGAGAGAACAAATTCACCTTGTGAAGGCAGCGGCAGCCTGCAAGTGCTTGAGGTGCTGCTGACTCTTGTTGAGAACTTGGTGTGTCCTCTGAGAAGCACCAGAGTTGCCAGGTGGCTCCCTCCTCCTGTGGGACAGTGGCTGGGGACAGCTATACTCAGTGAGACTTCAGTCTGGGATGGGACAAAGTTTTTTTTATGTGTCTGTAAGCTCTCCCACCTGAAACTGGAAAATTCTTGCTCTTAATTAGTTTCATGGTATTTTTATTGGAGTTTTCATTTGAATTGTTCATTGTGGTGCTGCTGAGTTTAAACTACTGGTTAGCAGCTACGGGGGAAAGTGCTCTCATTTTGAAATGTTATTTTAACTCTAAAGTCTTTGGCTATAGAGGACCTAGTGTATCATTGTCAAGGGCAAATTTTGACTGAGTTGCTGTTTGCTTTCAGCTTACAAGCATCCAGGGGCAGACCAGTACCACCACTGGTGCTCTGGCGCTTGCAGTGTAGCTCCGACCTAATGTTTCCTGTCTCCCTGGGCTGAGCTGACTCAAATGCGTGGCATTTTGAATTTAACCATATTGATGCATCTGTCTGCCTCTGTAGACAGTGCTGAAAGTGTGATAGAGGCTTCTGAATGGCAGAGACGCTTTAAATGCCTTCTTAATTTCTTGCCCTTTTTTTTTTTAATTAGGGAAAATAAAAATGTGACAGTTGCTGCCCAGCTTGTTGAAAGAGCAGACAGCTGTATTGCACAGACGCATTAAAATACAAATCACATGCTTTTTGGTTGCAATGCTATTGTCCAGAAGTGGTGGAGCTCAGAAGAGCTGGGCAAATGGGAAGTGTTTGCAGGCGAGTGATGTAGGGAACATGATCAACTGAGGCAACAAGCTCTTAAATAGGCAAGTTCCTCAGAGGAATACAGAGTACTGAAACCTCTGACTATGTAGGACCTCTCAAAGCGTGGGTGTAGCATGAATGGATGGGTGAAATACCTTGAAGGGAGCTGCAGAAAGGCTCCTTTGTTCATGCTGCTGCCGTAACCTCAGTCTGCTGCTGTGCTGCGGTCACAGGCTGTAGTGGAGCAGCCCAGAGAGGGAATGGGAGGACGCACTCCCCTTACTGGGTATCGCCAAACAGCTTTGCCCTCCTTTGAATGTGACCACATGAGAGGCGAGCCCTTTGGCTACTTGGTGGGGAGCACAGCTTTATTACTTCTCTCTGAGTAGGCAGATCTGGAGCAGGTGTAAGTCACCCTCACCTCTGCTGACTCTGGGGAATTTGTGCCACTTCAGAGCTGCTGTCTCTTTAATATTTTTTTCTTTTGGCTCCAAGACAGTCTACTTGCTTTATTTTTGGCTTCAAACTTCTTGCTTTTTTAAATGATGTGTCCTTGCTCTGCAAATCAAACTGAATTTGGAGTCCTGTAACCTGCCTAACCTTGCCACAAGTGACATATATGGGAGTATCAATTTCAATGCAAGTCATGGCTGATACAAAAAAAAATTAAATCACTGCAAATCTAACAATTTCCGCTCTTCCTTAGTCTGATAATGCTGGTTCTTGCTAGCCTGGGAGTTTTGTGCTGAGCCCTTGGCTGCTGTACCTGCCTGGGGCTCATCTTGCTGGGGGTCCCTGATGCTCCCTGAATCCATTGGCCACACGAGGGAGCACAAGGCTTTGCTGGGGTCCAGTCTACAAATGGAATGATTTGGGGTAAATTAAATTGGGTTTTAATGGTGGATGGGGTCATAAAACCTTAAATTGTGAATACCTTAATGTCCTACCGCACGCAGCAGTGTGGTCTAGGGGTTAGGGCGCTGCCCGGAGAATTCCGGTGTTTGCTGGTAGCTCCTTGATTTACTGTGTTAGTCACCTTATGGCTGGCTCAGCTTTTCTGCAAGTTGTTTTGAGATCCACTGTGGGGAGCTGAGTATTTGTTATCAGCCCAGGTGGAAGCATTGCTTGCATTTCCATGGCTGCTGCACAGCTGGGGGTTTTCAGCTCTGAGTCAAGTGTGAATAGGGATGGAGGGGGGAAAAAAAACCCAAAACAAAATAGAAAGCAGGTAGTTTGATGCAGCAGAGGCTTTATTATATGAGATGTTGGTTATATACGATAGAGAATAAAGTAATGCATACCATTAGAGCAAGTATTCTCTGGCTTCCAGCTGGTACATCAGAGGTGGATATTTAAGTAGTCAGTTCTTCCAGAGTGAGTTGATCCACACAGTAGACCCCCTTGACTTGAAAGTCAAGTCCTGTTTTCCACCATTTTACATGTACTTGTCTTATTTCTGTTGGTTGCATATAGAACAAAGCGCAGGTTTTAAAACTGGTTTCTTCACAAAATCTCCCCTGGAACGAAGTTGAAAGCAGAAAGAAACGTGTATTCTTAGCAGTATTAGCATGGAAGGATCTAGTTTTTGTGGGCACTGGTCTAGCTGAGGCCACATTGATGCAGTGTCATCCATGTGAGTGATTCTGCCCATGGTAGAACTCAAATAGCCTTGACACTGGCAGTCACGAAAAAACTCTTCATGCAGTCGAGACCTGAGCCCACTGTAGATAATAGGGGACTGTAGGTATGAAGCTGAGACCTCTAAATCTAATGCAGAGTATAACACGGAGAGGATTAAACACAGGCAGGTTTGTAAAGGTATTATGTTATCCACAAGCCCCCGTGACTGCAGCAGGAGAGCTGTGCTTCTGAAAGCTGTGCCTGTGAACTCAGTTATGAGCGTGCATCTTGCTCTTCATCACCTTTTTGTTCTGTGGGCACCTCCATGGAGCTTATTCTTGCCCACAGTTGTAGTGGTAGCTGTTGGACCACTGGTATGAATAAGGGTATGAGCTGTGTTGGGACATGTGAGCTGGAACACATATCTGAGGGCATCTCATAACGCCTGGCTGTCCACAGTGTGGCACGCAGAGATGTTCCCTGCCCTGCAGGTGGGGCTGAGGGAAAGCCATGGTGCATGGACCAGGAGACCTGGGGCAACATGAGGAAGACTGGTCTTCCACAAGGTGTGTCTCAACACACCGTGATGAACATGGTGCGGAGCACTTGGGGCTGCTCTGTGTGGTCTTCCTCACGGTGCACAGCTCGGCGCCTGCGGAAGCACATGGTGTGCATGACACGCACTTCACAACACCGGGGTTGTGGCACTGTGCGAAGCCCGGCGTGACATGCTTCACTCCGCCTGGAATATAGCACTGCTGCTTGTACTGGTAGCCATAGTAAGACATTGCTCTGGGATGGAGATGAACCTAAAAAAAAATAGGGAAGAAAGATAAGTGAATTCCCTGCAGATCACTGCTTGGATGGAGCCAGTTGCCTTTCTGCTGCTTAAGCTTGCTGCTCTGACTCGCAGCCCTCCTCTGCCTTGCAGAAACTGCACAGCATTGCATTTAACTAATGATCTCTTTGAGAGCTTCAGATGCCATGTGAGCCAGGTAACTATTAACCCTGGAAGAAGGGGAGTTCCAGGCGTAGCTGCGCAGTGACCTGCCTGCTTCAGCGAGTGAGGCAATGCCATATCTGGGGGATTAGTGCTGAGGTTCTCATGTTTTTGTGACAAGGGCTATCATTTATTTGCTTTTCAGATGCTTCACTTGAAACTGGAATTACTTTGTGCTAGTGCTAGGCAAAGCAAAAGACAGTATTGCCCTTCTTTATGCTAATTTGAATTGCAGAACAGAGGATTGCTATCTTTGTAATTGGCAGGGTGATGTGGCAGAGCTCTATTTTTAAAAGCCTGATGTTCATTAGTGACAGGGGGACTTTTGAAAGTCTGGCTCAAGCTGCCAATGTCCCATATGAGTAGAAAAAGTCAAGTGTAACTCTCTGCGTCTTGGGATGCAGCTGTGTAGTTGCTTTACCAGCTAGTCACTACTCTGCTGTCTCTTGCTCTTTCTCTTGAGTTTGCTCCAGTAGAAGCCAGGGAGTGAAGGGCTGTGAGAATCCAAGGTGTCTACTCACATCTGGACCTCAGAATTAGCCCGTGGAGCACCCTGTAGAGCCAGGGCTGGCCTGCTCCTAGCAGGGAGATGGCCCATCTTAAAGGCAGGAGGGTGCAGGGTTCGTCGCAGCTGCTGGGAAGAGGCATTGCTGAGCTGTGGGATGTCGCAGCTGCCTCTGCCATACTTGGAAGACATGAGGTGTCCATTCCAAAGATGTGATTGAGCATGGAGAAGTGCTGAGACCTTGGATTTCCTAATTAAAGTTTAAAATCTGACTGCAAATCAGCTTTGATCAGCATTAGCAAATGGCACTTGGGTGTCTGTTCTTTGCAATTTGGTGGCAGTTGCTCTTGGAGATACATGGGGCTTCTCTAAGAACAAGCTCTGAAGGGTCAGGTCCCAGCTGCTGTAGATCAACATAATTTGTTTACAAAGATTTCAGCTGACAGTTAACTGCATACACAGGAGGAATGCCAGGCAGGACTGGATTGGGGCTTTCTTGCTATGTTTTGAAAGTGGGAAGAAAGTATTAGCTCTTGTAAAGAAGAATCCCCCCCAAAATGTGTATGCAAAGGTTTTGAATACACAGAAACCAAACTTTCCTTCAGTTATTCCAGATAGCAATTAGCCTCTCTGGTATAATAAAAGTAATCTACGTTAGTCTGATTAGGATGGTGAAGGTCAGCTGCCAATAGAAATAGTTATTTGAACTACTAAAATGAGTGGCCTGTAATATAGGAGAAATCTAGAATTCAAATTTTTCAAAGTAAATTAAAGATAAGGGTACCTAAATGGCCAGATCAAAGTGCAAACATCGCATCCCAAATTGGGCAAGGTTACGTGAATCTCAGGCACCCCATTAAAAGCCTGTCTCTGACTGCAAGAAAAAGTAATACCCAAAAAAGGTCCTTTAAAGAAACATTGCCCTTAATTCACAGTGTCAGAGCATTCCCGCAGGATCTAGAGTCAAGTTCAAAGTACTAAAAACAACTATTTTGCTAGTTAGAAATAGAAATAGGCAAATAACTTACCAAGCTCCCAGGAGAGAATAAGAACTGGATTAGAAGCTTGGAAACGCGTGTTTTTATATCATCTTTTAGACTGCATGGAAAACCTGAGCCACTGTGTATCAAATCCTAATTAGATACAGGAGCGAATTTGTTCATATGCAGCTTTTCCATTGTCTGTAATTATTTTACTCACTAGTGATTATTAGTATATTGCTATCCCCAAATACCACAAAATGCACCGCACCCTGTGGATTCTTTCCATTTTAAATCTTTATGGGAGAAGGAAAAGCCGCCTTTTATTACGTTGACCTCATTAGTTATGTAAAGAAATCTATTCCTGTCCTCTTAAAGCTGCTTTTAGCAGATGGCCAATGAGGAAGCAGCAGGGGGGAGTGGGCAATGATCATCCTTACTCCTTTTTCCCTTTTGTTCATTTAAATTAGGTAGGCATCTTGGGGCATTGAGGAATCTGACTCTGTAAGGCTGGGAGAGGTGGACCCAAAGCTTGGCACTCACCTACTTATTGTCCAGCTGATCTAGTGCTCTTCAAACTTAATAAGCGTCATTCCTTGATTTTTATAAGGCTTTGTGTTTGGTTGCTTTTTATGACTGGGAATAAGGCCAGTGGAAGGTGTGGGCAAGGCCATACCACCTTTTGGTGGGGTGTAAAACTCAAGGCAGTGTCCAGGGCTTGTCCTGTGGCGACTGAAATCTGCTTGGTAACTGGCATAGCTAAACTTGCAAGGAATCATGGCTTTGCCAAGGATTTAAAAGCTGGCTGAGGGGACAGTGCTTTATAAGGACAGCTGTGGTCCTATGGGCACTCTGATTTGATCAGACTTGATTAGCAACTGTGCTTGTGATATCTGGTTGGGTTCCTTGGGTGAGAAACAAGGAATTACCAGGTTAGACTAGATTATGGCATCCCAGTGACAGCAAAAGGGGGAGTGTTTTTCTAATGACCCCCATTGTCTTACTCTGACCATCCCAACAGCTGGTGGTTTGCACCTAGACATCAGCTGTGCTTGTGCAGATGCTGCCTGTCCATGTGCCTTGTGCTTGTCCATCAGAAGGTAAACTGCTCCCTACACGTGATGTAATTAGTAGCCTCTGACGTCTTGAAATGCATCCTTTAAATTGGGTATGTGCTGGCGTTCATTATAATGGAGTCCAGCTTGAAGAGCATTGTTCAAGTAAAATATTAATGAGCATTAGTAAGGGGCTTTAAGAGGTCCTGTTATGAGGATGCCATTTATTAGTCTCTGTCAGTGCTATTCTTGTTTTATGTATGGACGAACATACGTCTGCATGAGGATGGTACCTGGAAGGACCATCTTAATTTATCAGTAGAGCAAAGCTGAGGCGTGGGGTGAGCACAGACTCTGAGATGGGCCATGCCAGGAGTCACGACTGTGGTTCAATGAAGTTCAATGTTCTTGTCATTTTTTTCCACTTTTTCCAGCTCAGAGTATCTCTTTAGAAAGAGGCCAGCTGATTCCAGTGGCTGAGCTCCCTGATTTTACATAACTAGTAAACATAATACAAGTTTCTATATTATAAAGGGCAGTATATTTATAACCCTCAATACTGACTCCTGTTGCAACCCCTCGTTTTGGGACGAAATGATGGATACGGGCAGTAAGGCCAGTGTTGTGTGTTGATATCATGTGTTGAGCAATAGTCAATGCCTTCTGCTTCGGGGGAAAATATTTTTTCCAGTGGGCAGGCAGATAAAGCGGTGTTCAATTAGCTAAGTTTAACTTGGAAGTAATTCTCACTGGCAGCAGCAATTCCATCTCTGGTGTGGTATGGATGTGGAGCAGACCATTGCAGAGCTCAACACATGGACACCCTCAGCTGCTGGCTAATAACCCCTGGCAATGGAAAAAGGAGTATTTCTTCCCTGAGCCTCAATTACTTTTATACACTTTCCTAGTCAGGTTGGCGGAGAGGACACCTTTCTGGGCACAAAGTCCTTATTAGCCAAAGCCACCATGTAATTGATGTATTTATTTTGAAGGTTCCTGCCTCACCTGCTGTGGTGTGCACACTAAACCACACACATTTTTTGTTTTAACCTTCATAAATCTATTTGTGGTGTTTCGCTTGTCTCGGGAATCGATTTGATTCTTGATATGTGTCTGCTGCTTTTGAACTGTGTAATCAAATGGATGTCTTAAGAGAGTTCCCCGCTCTTGTGGTGAGCTCTAGCTTGGTCCTTTAAGGTTTTATACATCTTTCCTGAATAGCCTTACAGATAAAGGACCATTAAAGTCTTTTGAAGAACCTTAATATTTCAGTTAAATACAGAATAAATATTTGTCCTGTCAGCACTTTGAGTGCTTGAAGGTGTTGATGGCTTTTCTGTGGCTCAGGTGTTCTTTCTGTCTCCTGATGGATGCAAAGATGATTTCTTTTTTTGTTAAAAGCTTTGGTTTTTAAGGTGCTGGAATTTGATTCTTAAGCTTGTTTTAACTGGCAAATTGAGCTGACACATACAATGTTTTGTTGCATTACTTCCTTATGGACACACTCTTTAGGTACTGAGTTTTGGCTGTGGTTCCCTGGTTGACTCATCACTTTTATTTCGTTGTCTTCTCCAGCAGTGCTTGAGCTGACAGTTGTAATAATCTTGTTTAAAAAAAAAAAAAGAATACATATGACAACATCAGTTGTGTAGAACACTAATTAGTTTTTACGATGTGCTTTGGAAATGCTTTCAGAAAGCATTGGCGTGCTTGCTGTCGGTGTTGTTAAACTTTATGTTCAGATAAATCAACCCTGCAGTGCTATTAACCCTGAGCGGGCTGCAGCAAAGAAAACAAGTCCCAGCACTGTGGGTTCCTCTTGCATTGGATTGAAGATCTCAACTTTTCAAGACAGAATTAGTACATTTATAAAATAAGACTTAACATTGAGTTTTATCCTCAGCTAACTTGAAAATAGTAATTAGATATGTAATTCCAGTGTTTTTGAGGAATTACTGTAGGGATAAATTACTACCCAACCGAAGCTGAGATAAAGACATATGTCGCAATTTGCATGGTTATCTTCAATTACAGAAAAGGCAGAGCCAATTTTCCAAAGGAATTACAAATATCTTATGTAATCCTCAAACATTATGACATGATGAAGATAAAACTTCGTATGCAATTAAAGTAGGAAAGCATTCCAGCCATTTCCCATTGTTGTGGAAATCTTGATGGAGGTTTCTACTCCACAGTAGTATATAATACAATGAGGTCTAGTCCTGCCCTTCAAAGTCATTTTGCTGCCAATCTGATGATATATACAGTGTTTTCCTGAGATTCCTTGGAAAGGCAGAAATTTATTCTGCAGTGTTACCGCACCCACCTCTAACTCCACCAAAGGAAGGCTTTTCCTTGCAAGAACATGCTGCTGCTGGGAGAAAGGGAGAACACTTTGAGGTGAGGTTTACTACAACAGAACAGCCCAAATGAGCCCTCTCTGTTACTACAGAAGTAGCAAATTATCTTTATTTTTAAGTAAAATAAAGTGTAAATCGGCATGGACAAGTTGCTACCTGCAGTGGCCCGGTGAGAGTGTCTGTGTGGCAAACGCCGCTGCCATCCTTGGCATCTGTTGCTGACTCGGCTGCTGAGTGTCAGAAAGCCACCACCTCACACTGCTGTTTACCATGGATGATAACCCCACGCTGGCGGTTGCAATTCATCAGCAATTGGGGTCCCAAAATGCATCTTCCACTTGTTGTTCTACATGTGTAACACCTATTGTTATTATTATAATAGCTTGAGGTGTCCCTTTATTGAAGAAGCGACTCACTGGAAAAAATGCCTGACGAAGTCTTGCATAAGCCACACACTATTTATTGCTTTTTTGACATCACCCAAGTCAGGTCATGATTTATAGTGTCACAGTATGGGACATTTAATGTCATATAAAATATGGTCTTACCCTTTTTTCTTTTTTTATTGTCCAAGCTTTCCTGTTTGAAGAAATGCATGCTTGGTGTCTAATTGGAACAGCCAGAGCTTTGACCAGACTTCAACTGAGGCTAATTTCACCACAAAACCATGAACCTCGCTACCCCTAGGCTAAGAACACAAGTTATCCCTCACTTTTGCAACTTTTCCTGGGCTGAGTCAAGTACGTTTTCTTCCAAGCAAATGGCTGTTTATCACCTGCCCAGGAACAAGTCCATTCATGGAGGATCTCAAGCATGAACCATATAAACGTTTTGTCTTTCTTCAGCATACTGAGGCAGAGTAACCCCTCTATATAAAGTTTTGAAATAGCAGGGACTGGAAGGCAGTAAAGTACAGGTCATATGGGGTAGAAGGACAAACTGATAATTACAGAGAGCAATTTATTTAAAACAATTGGCATTCATTAACCAAGTTAAGTCTTGAAAGAAATGTGTTTAGTAATCGATTAGGATGTTATACACATAGGTGATTCATGCTTTGAGCAGTCTAAGGGCGAGTATAAAAGGGCTCGACATCAGATCTTATGCGACCATTTCTCTTGTCTTATTTCCCTTGTGAAGTAGGTAAGTTTCATCTGAATTCCACTTTCTAACAAAGCCTTTGTTTGTAGTTTTAAGTCAGGGTGAATCATGTGCAAATATTCTGATATCAATATGAAGTTTTCTGGGTGTAAATTGATACATTTGTGACTGTTCAGCTATTGGCTTTGGTAAATGCAGATCTGGACCATGAGCTCCAATTTTTCATGAAAACTTATTTCCAGGTGATATTGTGCTCAATATGAGCTGTATAGGTATCTTCTAGGAACTGAGCTAGAAAAATTCTGCCTTTCCCTCTAGCCTGTTGGTACTCTTTTATTATAATGTTTGATTGTGAAAATTCTAAGAATTTGTGCCTTATTTTTATGCTATTCCCTTGTGCTTCAGATCAACCACAGCTGAAAGATGGTGCACTCCTTAAGCCCGTGCACTGATGGCAGTGCCTCCCCGTGTGGGGTGGCTGTGCCACAGCCCATCGCTGACAGCTGCAACGAGCCCTGTGTTCGTCAGTGTCCTGACTCCAGGGTGGTGATCTACCCTCCGCCAGTGGTTGTGACCTTCCCTGGCCCCATCCTCAGCACCTTCCCCCAGCAGAGCGTCGTGGGATCTGTGGGAGCTCCTGAAGTTGGAACTGGCCTCAGTGCTGCTGCCCATGCACCTGGGGGCTTACACGTTTATGGTGGGGCAAGATGGGGACGGGGATACCCGATTGGAAGCTGTAGACCATGCTAAACCTAGTGAGAGCTGCTGCTGAAAGAAGAATGTCCAGAAGATGACAAGCAGGATGTAGATACGTGGTTGAGCTGCAGGGTACAGCGTTTAGGAAGGGCTGAGCATTTGAGGCTGCCATTAAATGCATCTGTAGATGCTCAGGTCTTCTGAAACATCCATTTACATCCTTTTCAGATTACCCTTCCTGATTTTCTTTTTCCACTGTCTTCCTGTCTTTAAGTGCTCTGATCTCAACGCTATGGACTATATCGCTAGTTCCTTGGGGGCTTGTGGGTATCACTGTGGCAATGCGAAGGGATCTGGTATGACACTCATTTTAGATCCCTTTGTAGGATCTTTCTGTGGCTACTGATGTATTAAAAAAGGATAGTGGCGTCAACCAGCCTATGCTCTGTTCCTGTGCTCTATGCATCTTGCTGTGATCAGGGCTGAGTTACCAACACAGAGCTGCAACAGGGAAGCAACGTCAGTTATTACATGAATCATCTTGCATCAAACCACAGGTTGTGGGCAATTTGTAATCTGTACTATATAATCCTGCCTCTGTATGATCTGCTTCTTTCTCATTAAACATGACACTGCAACATGTTATTGGCCTCTATGCGTGTGTGCATGTCTGTGTTCCCCTCTGCTCCTCCTAATTCAGGTGCCTGCTGCACCAAGCTGATCCTATCTCTCTGCTTCAGGACAATGATCTTCTTGAGAGATTTGGTGGTGGGTTGTGCGTACATCTTTCTTCCGCAGCAACCTTTATGCTGTAGCTGTCCCTTCATGAAAATGCTGCCTGCATCTTTGCTTTCATTGCTCCTGGTCTTGCTCAGTTCTGTGGAGCGTTTTCCTCAATATTGGCGTTTCTGGCACAGTGGTACCTGTTGTCCTCAGGCTCAACCTCCCCATCCAGGCAGTGACACAATGCACCAGAGCAGAGGCACTTTTGCTGTCAAAAGAAAAGAGATAACAGTCACAAAAACTCAAGGTTCCACAACCTGGTGGGTTTATGTAGATGGCGAATGGGGGTAGGAGAAGAGACTGTCCCAGGGCATCAGACCTTCGTGATGCCAAAATGATCTCAAAGACAGTAGGAGTCTTGCGATAAGAGAAAGGTAAATTTCTGCTTCTGTATGCAAAGTTAGGAGTGAAGGATGATTGACCAATGCTTTACTTTACTGGAGTTTCTTCTTTATTGTTATTTGGTATATAAGACCCTGCTTATTTCTTGAAAGGTGTGCTAGCTTTGCAAACTATTGCCTAGCACACTTTTCTGTGCAGAACTGGAATAAAACAATTATCTCCACTCTGTCTTGATTGGCTTTTGCACACCGGGTAAAGAACCTGTATTTGGGACAGCACATGGAGAGTTAGTATTACTAAGAGGAAGCTGAAGCCAAGTGTTATCAAGAGCAGCTACTTTTTGAGTATAAAAATTAATTTTCTGGCTTTACTGCTCTGCTCAATGTTTTGCAACAATGTAACCTATGCATGTGAAAAATGATGGTGATGTTCATTGATGGAATTTTAAATTTCTTCAGGGATATATTGATAATAAACATTTTACAAGCTTTCCATGCTGCTGTATGTGTTTGAAATGTTATGTAGTGTATTAATACTCTGTTACAGAAACAGTATAATTCAGTATCACAAGCTGACATGAGAATGCTGGGTTATTTCATAGCAGCCACTCTTTGGAGAATTATCCTTATGTGTAAGGAAAACATAGTTCACCAGGCATTGTAATAGTGTGTAATTTACTGTTGGCAAGCCTTAGACAAGGTGATTAAACCAGATTCTCACCAACCACAGAAATCCTTCCCTATAAAAAAGAAATCCCCCAAACCTCAAAAGCCAGCTGAAGGAATCTTTATTGTTATGCTAATCGTGTATTTGGAAAGGAAATTAAGTTTATTATTGAGGCCTCTCAAGTTGCACTTTTCATATAATAAGTTGAGGCTTGTAGCTCCTGACACTCGGTGTTTTGCGGTAAAATGAGGAAATTTTGCCAGTGGATTTCAGTGGAACAATTTATAACATGCCTTTTATTCCTTTTGGTATAAAAGCTACTCATGTGAAATGCTCTGAGGCTTTCAGAGGACTAAAGATACCAAGTATCTTACTAAGAAGCTACCAATACCTTTTTAAGATAGCAGAAGCATTTGTTGATGTCTACTAGGTTCATTATTGCATTAAAGGATAGGAATGTTCTGAGTATTCCCATCTGAATATGGTGAGTTTTGAAATGCTTTGTGTTTCTCTTGTTGCTTCCAGTAAGGCCATTTTTCCTATTTGCCCACTTTCCCTTCTCTTAAAAGGTTTTGTTGTAATATTGTACTCTTCAAGAAATATTTTGAAAAATGTTCTAGTCCAGTTTGTGCAATAATCAGGTGCCCGATTTCTCATTTTTGGGTAAGTTTACTCTCCAAAAGTGATTTTTTGCTATTGCAGTGAATCTTTGTGCTGGAGGCATGTCCTGCAGCGTGCCTTGTGTGTGGGTTGTTCACAAGGTGCATTTAAATTGGTAATTTCCCACATGCATGCAGTAAATACATCCTGCTTCAGACTGGCATTCAGGAGTTTAAATGAAATTACAAGAGTTAGTTCTCTGTTAGCTAAATTAACCATCTGTCATCTATTATGATAATATCTCATAGACAGGCACAAAGTTCCTCTAATCATTCAACTTTTCTTAAGCCTTAGGGTGTAGAAGCCTATGAAACAGGAAAAATGCTCTTCACGCACCACTGAACAGGTGTATGAGAAAATCAGAGCTTCCTGAGATGTTAGGATGGATCAATGGGAAATGAGCATTGGTGCTATTGGCTGATGCTTGGGAGGCCAGGGAATGGTCTGGAACCCAGTTCTGCGGTCCAGACCAGATTTGGGACTTCAAGAGCACCAGGGTGATTCAAGAATGAATAGGAAATAAACAGATTCAGTCCCAGTTTGGTAATTAAAGCCTGAGAGCCTTGTGGCAGGTGGGAAATTGGTTTCCCTCCCCATGTGGTGGTTGGGCTCCAGTGTTCCTGTAAGTTGGACCTGCAGCAGGGCAGGAGAGACTGTGCCCTGGATCCCTGGAGCTGGGGAGAGCAAGGGAGGGCTGAGGCTGCTTTGCTGGGAGGCAACAGCGAGGGGCATCAGGGCACCCAAAGTGCTCTGCATGGAATTGGAACTAGAGCAGTGGTGTCTTCAAAGCAAACAGGGGAGGGAGGTGGTGCCCAGGTGGCTCTGAGGCAGCGTGGTGGAGGGAGGTGACAGGGCTGGGAAGGTTGGGGCTGGCAGGCAATTACAGCCTGTGGGGGATGTTCCCCAGGCATGGCTGGTGATTGCACCCACTGTCGGAAGTGATAGTGCCTCTGGTAATGAACTGAGTGGGATGTGGTGATGGGAAGAAACATCATAAATACTGCTGCATTAGCAAACATGGACCCAGAGTTAAGCTGGCGCCAAAGAACCCTGGGCAGGCTGCAAATTTCACTCAAATCTTTGTCTTTCCATGTTTTATTCTGTCTCTCTTCCTGTGCATCTCTGTGTAAGCCCTTCTGCACGGTACGTGCAAGTGGGAAAAGCCTTGCGTGCCAGAGGGCATCCGAGGGAGATAAGCTGAATTTATTGCAGTAGGAGAATCTACTGTTTCTTAATGTTTTCCCTGGGGAACCCAGCCCTTCTTGCTGCTGACAGCAGCTAGCAGAAGGATTACAAAAGATATCTTAATAGCTTTGCCAGTTTCAAAGAGTTGTACTAATTTATTGCCGACTGTGCCCTGCGAGGAGGCTTGGGTGGAGGTTGCTGCCCTTACCCTCTTCCTGGGATGTCCTGATTCGGCTCTGTCTTGCTCAAAGTAGGACACAAAGAGGTGAGGTCTGAGCAGCGAGGCAGCAGACCAAGCCCATCTCGTGGCTGTGGCTGCTCCTTCCTAGACAAGGAAATTGGTCTGTGGGGCTCATCATTTCCCACAGTCCAGTTGAATGTCAAATGGTTTCAGTGAAAGCAATGACATGGCTGTAAAGAAACTGGGCTTGCATGGGATCCATGCGGTTTTGTCTAGGCTATGCTTGTTGAATGACCTTGTTCTGTGCCAGATTATAATCTTTAATATTTTAAATCTACATCAAGACTACTCAATCTCCTGAAGTGACACGGTAGAGGCTGACAGGAACTCCCTGAATAACCTGGCTGTTCAGTTTGCAAAGGAGATGTTCTCTCCAGCAGGTGGTCATGACTTGGTTGCCTTTGGTCTTTTCTCTTAGGTGTCTTTAACCTTGAGCATCATTGCTATCTTTCCTCATCAGACCACGAGACTTCCACTCAATCTCTTGCTTTGGAAAGTTAGTTTTCAAGCACTAAACCCAGCTTGCTCCAGCAGTGTGTGTTTGGTAATACAGACAATCAGGTGGTGCCTTTCCAGGAGAAGTATTTGTGTAAACCCAGGGTCACAGGTTAGTTAAAATAAGGTAGAACTTCTTCCTACTCTGGGAAATTAGTTGCAGCTAGAGCATTTCAAATGGAGATGTGATGATACTCTAACAACTGGAGTCTAGACCTCCCTCTTATTGCATGGTTGGTTAGAGTGGCAGTGCTGCTGGTCCCTTTACAGTGGTGTATGAGCACAGACAAAAGGAGAAGTCTGGATATTTGATACTATTAAGCAGACTAATTTTAATGAAAATAAGAAACAGTAAGTAACAGAAAAAGTAAGTCTGAAGTTTTACAAAAGGATCTTCAGCAAGCAGAGTGTCCCCAATGCTGGATGATGCTCTCTTCTTATGAAAACCATAGAGTCTGACAGTCCAAAAATATTTCTTGCTTGCAGAGTTGGTTGTAAATCATGTTCATTGCTGGATGAGGCACAGCATGGATATATAGCAGGAGCTTCTCTACTAGGTGTCATCTTTGGTGAAGTTTACAGCTGAGCAAAGTGGACTTGTTCATGGTGGTTGCAGAAAACTCCTATTACTATGGCAATACACTTTGTGAACTAACTTAAAAGGCACTTTACTCACACCAGAAAGTCTTGGTTTACTCCCTCAACATGCTGTAAAGATGCCTCAGTGCTTGCTGTAATTGAAGTTGCCCTTTAGAGTAACAGTTGAAGAGACAGGAGATATTTGAGAGGGTTACCTATGGGGTAGTCTTACACAGCCTGGCACCCACATGTCCCACTGAACTCAGCCAGAGCCATGGGTGCTCGGCGTTTCTCAGCACCATAACCTTAGCCATGAATCTGTGTCCTGCATTTCATTTCCTGGCTGCTATTTCTGCTGGTCCAGCATGTATAGCAGTTTCAATAGTTGTATCTGTTTCCGAAACGAGAAAAGAAGGGGTAGCCGTACCCAAATCCATACAAATCCCCATTCCCATAAAAGCCCCCATAACCAATCAAGCCTCTGTTCCCATACAGGCTCCCAAAGCTTCTGTAGCCGTACGGGCTCCCATATCGGTACTGGTCCCGGTAGTAGCCATATGGGCTCCCAAATCGGTAGCCATTCAGGCCCCCAAAACCATAGAGGTCGTCGTAGCCAAACTGTGAGTAGAACCCATCATCATAGAGGTCCCTGTAGAAAGTCATTGTTTGTTGATGCAGGTAAACCTGAAAGAAACACCCAGAAGCGAGGTGAGTTTATGGGCTGCTGACAGCAGGAGGAAAGGCTCAAAGCTTCGACAGAGCTGAGAAAATGCAGCTCCCTCCCTCCTGCAGGTCTTTTTCCTCCTCTTAACTACCTCATTTATTTTTCTAATCTCTTGAATCCCAAACAACAGTTCTATTTTTTTTCCCCTCAACTTTTGAAAATGGCTGACGATACATAGAAAATATGGTTTTAACCAACAGAGAACTGAACTTTCCTACCCCAAAAGTTAGAGAAATTGGAATAAAGTAACAAAAAATATGCCAGTTCAGACACCCATGCTTATTCAAATGAGTCCAACAGCCTATCACATGCATCCCCTTATGTCCCATAGTGCTGTGTACCACTCAATGTGGGATAAACTCAAAGAATGCAAAGAAATGGAGGAATTTCCTTCCAGAACGTCTACTTAAAGTAGTAAATGTTTCATAAAGTTTTTATCTAGGGATTTGAATTCCCAAAACCCAATGGAAATAATCTGGAACTGAAAAAGACTTATGACTTCAAAATTGTGGTAGTAAACTTCAAATTTTCAGTGCTTTAAGGCTAACATTTAAATAAGCACAGGAAGAGCAAAAAGTTTCGGTGAAGGAATTCCTTGATGTTGCAGAGAATTTTATGCTTGTGATTAGCTCCAAAATGTCACAAAATTTCTTACAGAACATCTTGTACACATACGTAGACAGATGTTACATAAGTCATATATATGTACACACCAGTGCCTTTATATGTATATGTCCATGCGCACGCACACAAATATTTATATGGAAGAACACGTAGACACATACACATGCAAATATACATATATCAGAGAGTAGAGTCAAGTCAGTATTGACTTACCTGGTTCACCGAGGGGAGTAGATCGAGAGAAGTGAATAGAACTTCAGAGTTGTGGGTCCGTATATATACCTTCTTAAACTTAGGTGTTATACAACTTATCTTGTTGCATGCGTTATTCTTTCAATTGACGTAATTGGAGTCAGTGATTTTCATATTTTCAAAGTTTGATGTTATGACGCACATGTAACACCTTTAGAATTTCTTTCATCTTAAAACAAGAAGAAATGGGCTCAGCACATTTCTAGTAAAATTGCATGGAATTATTTGCAGTTGGATGGATAGGAATAATTTTGGAAGATGTGCAGACCATTACTGGTTGCACAATCTGCTTGTAGGTACTCCATTTGCTTGGCTTTTGCATCTATAGTGCAATGCATAGGGGAATAAAGGAGTTGGCTTGTCTTTGGTGTGCCGAAACATAGTAGAGCTTCTGTTCAGCATCGTCATGACCTGCCCATAATGCCCAGTGACATTGGTGGAGATCTCTTCCCAGCAGCTTTACTTGATTTTCTTTTGTCTCAGGTTCTACAACAGTGATTTGGAAGAAATTTTTCAGCTGTCTTATGAAGGTTCCCAAATATTTCTTCCTAATTTAGAAGAGTTATTTTTAATAGTGTTTGACTTTCATAGAACACAATGCATTACCTTATTAGGACTTAGAAACAAGAGACCTTGATGTGTCTTGTAAGTGACCATATTATTAAATCTGGGGGTGTCTTTCGGTGACAAACTATTAATATTTAAATACTGCAACACTTTGCAAATTGAAAACATTAATGAGCGTTTGTGAAGTGCTTTGGTATTCAAAATTCTGAGGAAGCCTCAACATCCTGCTTGCTCATTATTACCCTTATTTTATATTCAAATTAATGCCAGAAATTAGGTGAAGGTCATACAAGGAGTTTTGCAGTAAACTCCAACATTCCTCACTATTGTACCATATTTGATACATGTGGTTGATTCTTTGCAAAGAAAGTATTGACATGATTCCTTGGAAAATAGCTTTTTGTAAATCTCACAAAATTCTTATCATTTATTATTTTCCTGACCAAGTTCATACTTGCTTTCTCCACTTTGTTCTGCTGAACTGGCGGTCAAGCCCTCTAGTGAACTAAACTGCAAACAATGCCATAGTCCTATTTCTGCTGAAAACATTCTCTCTGCTCATGCAGTAGCATGACTTTCATACACCTTGAACACTTTGGAGGAATGCAATTAAGATTTATTTGTAGTTCGTGCAGGTCGTGTTTCCTGAAGTTGCTACATAGTTTAATATAAAATACCTAAATATGTGTTTGTTTCCTTTAAATGGGAAGCCCGTACCATAGTACATCGGAGTTTCTGGTGAAGAACAGATATTTTCACACAAGTGTGAAGGTTTTCCTCTTTTACTGAATATTTCTTTCCCTCCAATGGCTTTGGGAATTTATAAACACTTTATATAATATAAAAATAAACTGCAGTTTTGACAGCGAAGACAATAAAATGGTATCAGGAATGCAGTTGGCCCAGAAAATTTTAAGATGAAAGAAACCTGTAATACATGTGACATATGGGAGGCTGGGAACACACTAATAATCCCAAACAATGAAGAAAATTATATTAATTGAAGATATGACGTGTACAGGCAAATTTGTTTTTCAGCCAATAAGGCTACAAACCTTTTGAATACACAGGGCGTCTTAGATAAGCCAGGCGGGCCAAGAACCAGTATAAAAAGGGCTCAGAGCTCCAGGCTCCTCATCAGCTCTCTTGCCTTCCTCCTCCTGGTGAACTCGGTAAGCCTTTTCTCCATTTAGTCTCCTCATAAGGATTAGAAATTGGGGTTTAATAGTTTATGTTGGGATTGTGGCTTCTCTGAAATTTAAGATTTCTTTCTCTGTCGCCTTGTATCTGCGCCTGCTGCGCTGCAGGAGCTGGTGGGTTCAAGTTTTAAAGCTGGGGCTGAAACTTTCCTGGTGCTGTTGGTACGTGGGGTATCCGGCTCCTTGATACGAATCGCTGGCTAGTAGATCTGCAGAGCTGCCTCCAGCAGAGCTAGAGGTGGTTTTCCCCACCATGGCCCTCAGTGGGTTCTTCCATAAATCTGTTTTATTTTAAGGGATGTCTTCAGGACTGTTTGGCAAGACAGCAGATGTTCTCATGTGTGCTAACGCTCTGTAGCTTCTTGTGTGTGCTGTCAGCATTTCCAGATGCCAAAATTGGTGTAAATTACTGAAATGGGACTTGCAGCAAGGGACCCAAAAGCTGAAGTGTGTTACCATGGCAAACATCAGACACTTTAAGCTCTCTTGAAGGGTTTGTGAATGTAGAGCTCAAACAACAAAGCTGATGTTCTAAACAAAATTTAGGATTGTTAACTCCAAATAATATTCTCTAAGAAAAATCCTGAAACACCACCAAGGAGGTTTTGATCTGTAGCAGGTATGTTCCATAGTGCTTTCACTGATCTCAGTAAGTGAGGAAAAAAAAGAAAATAGTTTAAAAACAGTAGGTAAATGAAAAACTGGTAGAATGGGATGTAATAAGAAGCTGAGGAATTTGGTCATAATTTTGTTTCTGTCCTTCACGGGGCCAGTGGAGAAGTCTTTGGGCTCTGAGACTGTTACTGCCACTGGAAGTATTTACTACTTTTGCTTTTCTCCCTGCTGCTGCGTTTCAGGTTTGCCTCCATCGCAGAAAGATGACTTTCCTCCAAGGACAGTGCGATGATGACTGCTATTCTCCCTGCAATTATGGGAGCCTGTATGGCTACCGGGGCTATGACTGTGGGAGCCCTTGTGGCTACCGGGGCTATGGGGGCCTCTACGGCTACCGCGGCCTCTACGGCTTTGGTGACCGGTACGGCTATGGTGGTCTGTACGGTTACCGGGGCATTTATGGCTCTGGGGACTGCTACGGCTACGGGGGCCTGTATGGCGGCTATAGGGGCTTCTATGGCTCTGGGGACTGCTATGGCTACCCAGGCTTTTTCTCTGGCCGCTATGGCTACCCCTTCGGTTCACGATATGGCCAAAGGTTCGGCTACGGGAGCTGCTACTCCTGCTAAACCCAACGGGAACATCCCTGAAAGGAAGATCAACCCAGGCCTGACAAGCACGGATTGACGGGAGATCTCGGCAGCAGCGGTCCCTGATGTGCAGAGCCCCGGTGACAGCAGCCACCTCCCATGGAGGCTTTGAGTGCTCTGTGCTGCTCTTGAAGTGCTTGCGATAATTTGTCTTTATTCTGCTGTGTGTCTGCTTGCTCTCTTGCCACCCAGACTCTCCTTTTGATCAAAAGCTTGCTTCTCCTCAGTACTGCAGATCTTTGTAAACAGGCTTTTATGTTTGTCGCAACAATGTACAAAACATTAGCACTGAACGGTGTAGGTAGGGTGTAATGTGTCTTTGGGAACGTCGTCTTTCAGTTCTGTATGCCTTTAAAAGCATATCTGCCTTTCACTCATTAAAAATTATGCTGCATCAATACTGTATTTCTGGTTTTATTTTCACTTGCATTTCTTAAATATCTTGAAATCAACCGCATCACGCGGATTGGGTGACAAAGTTATTTGCTTGTAGAGACTTGCCCTCCTCAAGCTGAGAAACATGGACTTTTGCAGCTGCGAGGAACTTCAGCTGTAGCTCTGGTTATGCATGTTTCTACAACTCTGGGCTTTTGCTTGGTGTATTCCGAAATAATGGTTCATTTAGAATAATTTAGTGCTGCTGTTGGCTAAAGTGATGTGATTAGGACAAGATCCACCACTGGCTGCGATCTGCTGTTGAAGAGGTCATAGGCAACTGCAAATGCGTGGACTCATAAGGTTTTTAACTTTGAAAGAATTTTGTGTGTTATATATTATCATAGAAGTCCAGGTTGGAAGGGACCTGGGAAGATCAGTGTTGAAAGATCAGGGGTTCCCTGATGGAGAAGTGGGAGGAATTTGCCCTTTGGAGTGTAAATAATTTGGTAGGAGAAATGGGTATCCAGTGGCCAGCGCCCCTGAGGCATGGCAGAGGGGTGGTTTTGTCAGTTCAGGGAAGTGTACTCACAGCCCTCATTTTGGAAGGAAGCACAGTCAGAAAGCAGAGTCAGAGGAAACTAGAGCTGATTTTTACTGGCTTTTTTTTTTTTTTTCCTCCTGTTGAGTGCTATGGGCAGAGGCTATAGGACCTCTTGGTTACAAACCAAGAGGCTGTGGCTGTATGAGGAGGAAGATGATGGTACTTTCTCACTGCTTCCCTGTCCAGGGGCACCTGGCAGACAAGAGCTACCAAAATGCCCTGGGGAGATTGAGTACTGTTTCACTTTATTTTTATTTGTAATTTTATTTTTATTTTAAAGAACTATCTGTGTCTCTTTTTTTCAACTTTTCATTCTGTCTTCTAGCCTTTCCTCCCCATATTTAGTGAATTATTCAAACCACACCTGTAGAAATGGATTTTTTTTTTTTTTTTTTCTACCCAGTGTCTGTGTGGAAGATCAAGGCAGTATTTTGAGTTTTCAAGGCCAACATCAAGACAGGAAAAGCCACCACTTCCACTTTGACACTTTCCCCATTGCTTTTAATATAGGCTTTTATTTTTTCTTATGTTTCACTGGCTGGTAATGAAATTTGTCTGTTAAATTGGAATGTGATAGGAAATTGTGACTCTGGAACAAGAATATTTGCATTTGGTTTCCAGGAATAGAACAATATTCTTCTCACTTGAACTTTTTTCTATACTCTCTATAGAGGCCTGGGACTAATTCTTTTCCATTTTAAGACATGATAACAAAGGCTGTTACAGCCCTATTATGCTGAAGTATATTAACCTTAAATCTGGTAATAGTTTCAATTAAGTAAAGGGAGAAATTGTGGCATTTCCTAAATTTCTGGGGGTTAGAAGGGAAGAAAAGAGTATATTCACTGGGACCAGCTGCTCTGAATGTGGAGGGGTATGAAGTGCTCTGCCAGCACTAGGGACAAAATGTCCCTTCAGGATGCCACCACTCTCAGGATATTCATGTAAAGTAGGGACAGAGGAAAGAAGACAACTGGAATTCCAGTATTTTTTTTATGCAGAAAAATTTTAATGCAGTAAGAAAAGGAGATGGCACAGATACAGAAAGATAATAGTTTTGGGATACTGGAAAGAGCTACAGAAGGTGAGTCATTGCACCGTGCTGCACAGAACACTCCTTTTTGTTGAAGACTTGTTGTTCATCCTTTAGGTCCTTGTAAATCCAGATCAAAGGAGAGACAGCTGTAATACGTCTCCATTACACAGCACTGCAGCACCTTACTGGAAGTAGTTATTGAAAATGCAGATGACACAAAAGCTAATTCTGCAGAAGTCCTTTAACACCACTGCAGCAGCTGTAAGAAGCTTCAAATGAAGTGTAGATCATTGTTCCTGTTGCTGAAGGGGTGTAAAGGGGTTTAAATGCAGGAGAATATCAAGCGAGAGCTCATAGTTGGGAAAGACAGGAAGAAACAGACAGAAAGAACAGCAAAAATACAAATGCCAAGAAATTTGAGAGAAGCCAAGCTCCCCATTCTCAGGAACTTCAGTTGCTGTCACAGGGGCTCGGTGTTTCTGTAGTCATCGCCACTGAGATTAACCGTTCGTCTTTGCTTGCCGGGTCGGGGTGGATTCTTGTTGCAGGGTTATCATCCCCGGGTTTAACAACAAGGGTAGCAGCACCCGTAGCTGTAGCTGCAGCAGGAAGGGTAGTAGTATCTGGTCCTGCAGCAGCCTCCACAGCTGTACCTGCGCCGGTAGCTGCGATAGCTGCAGGGGCTACAGCAGCTGTAGCTGCAGGGGCTGCAGCAGCTATAGTTGCAGGGGCTGCAGTAGCTGTAGCTCCGGGAGCGGCAGACGGTCCTGTAGCAGGGTGTGTAGCACATGGTGTAGCATGGGTAACTGCAGCAGCAAGACATCTTGGTGTGGTGGAGGGAGGTAGGCAAACCTGAAAGAAAGCAGCAGGTAAAGGGTAGGCTCAGCTTGCAGGGAGCAGCAGCAGAGGTGGCTTGGTGGCATGAGTGTGGTGGGTTTGGAAAGAAACACTGAGAAACCACTCAGTCTTTGGATGTGATTTTAGCTTCCATTTTATCCAGTCCCTTTCCTCCAAGTGCTTCCTCCTTGTTAGATTCAACCCTCAGCCTCAGTTTCTACTAGCTTCTCCCCTTAAAAGTCAACATAGAATCAGAGAATGGTTTGGGGTGGAAGGGACCTTAAAGATCACCCGGTTCCCCCCACTGCCCTGGCCAGGGACACCTCCCACCAGCCCAGGTTGCTCCAAGCCCCATCCAACCTGGCCTTGAACCCCTCCAGGGATGGGGCAGCCACAGCTTCTCTGGGCAACCTGGGCCAGGGGCTCACCACCCTCACAATACCCTGTATTTTTGGACTTTGGTTCCAGGAGGTTCAGCCTGCAGATACACATCCAAATGAGTGTGTTTGTGTTGGGATTCTGAGCTCCCAGCACAGGCAGCTGAGGTCAGTCCTTGACAGTTGCTCTGTGGCTCAGGATATGCACATGTAGGTCTCCTAATGTCAGACCTAAGTCACACAGCATGTTTTCAAACGTTCTCAGAAGCATTCATACACAACGTGACAAGTTCAGTAGAGTCAGCCTCCTTGTCTGGTTTTAAGAAACTGTTCCTTTTCCTGTGTAACATTGTTTCACACACTATGTTAGTGCCGGTTCTAGCAAGGATACTGAAAATACCCTGCTGCGCAGTGAAGAGCTGAGGTTTAAATCCTCTATTGCTGCTCCAGTGACTTCAAAGCCACTAAAGCAATTCATGTGACCGTCCATACTCAGTATTGCAACATCTTTCCATCAAAAAGCCATTTCCACTTTGCATGACATGCAATTCTGCCTACGGACCCAAATTGCAGTGTTAAGTATCACCAAGTAAAAAAAGAAAATTTCGGTTCTGTTTAAAATCCAAAGAAGTAGAGCTGTTGCTATCTTGCTATGTGAAGACAAAACTTCTTGCTAAGCTTCACATCTTACCAAAGATATCTGACTGTTCATTCACCAATGTACCCATTTTTTTTACTATACAGATTAAAAGCATACAGGGTAAAATGCTTCTACCATTGTTACAAATCAGAGAATGCTAGCAAAGGAGCTATTCCCAAGTTAAAGGAATCTCTAAGAGAACAGGATCTGAACTTACCAAGTTCACTGAGGAGAGTAAACCAAGAGGAGCGTTGTGAGGAGTGTGGGGTTGTGAGCACTTTTATACGGTTTCTCAGACCCGTGGAAGTCAACGCAATTCTCCATGTGTTTCCATTGCCTGTTAGTCACAAGACAAATTTGGGAAGTACATCACCAGTCCAATTGCTATAATTGTTTTCCTCCACGTTTAGGACAATTTTCAAATTCCTCTGGTAGCCCATTGTGATTATAGCCTGCGAGATTCTTCCATCTTAAAACTTTCCAGGACAAATGGGTTTCTGGGAATTCACACAAAGGACAACTGAGAATGAAACTGGAGGATGCACAGAACAGTTCTAGTTACACTGCCTGACTAGCTGGGGAGTCCATAGACTATTTCTTTAGGTTATGTCCCTAAAAGGGAGGTGGATACTGCACGTTGTGGGGTGACGTAAAATACCTGAGGAGGAAAGAGGCACTATACTATGTGCTTCAGGCTTTTACCAGCCGTTTTGATTCATTTCCGTCACAATTAATGACAGGCATTCCATTGATTCCTCTATGTTCTTCTACTGCCTATAATTTGGCATACGCACTATGAGATGTTCAGGCCAAGGCATAGGATCAATTAAATGAGCACCTGAGCAATGTGTGTTGAGCCTTAAGGTCTGTTTGTTTTTTTTTTTTCCTTTTGTCTCTCTTTTCTGGGTGAAATTCTTAGAAAATCTTACTTGAATGAGTGTCTCATGATATGACACACACACACATGATATATTTATATGAGATATATCTGTATGAGAGTCATATATGCATTTATAATACTGGGGCAAGTGTTTCTGCAGGGCCTGGTAGTGCAGAACAAACCTGGCTTTCCTGTTGGTCTGCCACAAGCACTGCAGTAGAGAAAAGGAGGAGAACAGTCTTTTAGGAAGGCAGTGGAAGCCAGGAGGACGGAGACCATTCCTGACTGGTGGGAAGCATTTACTGGGGAGGGCAGCTGGAGACTCTACTAGCATTGAGGTGTCCTACGGACTCCTCTGCTTTGCGATGGGCTTTAGCAGAATAAAAAGGCAGGGGAAGTGCTGTAAGTTGCCCACTGCAGAAGGGATTTTTCTAAGCCAGGAAGGAAGAAATCACTGCTCTGATTTTTCGTGGTGGTGTTATCTGGTGAGATACGGCTCTATCTCTGCCAGTGTGCGCCATGTGGGGATAATGACTGTGATGCCTTAGTTTTAATAAAGAGAAGCATTGCTTGGCCCAGGGGCTCCCTTCCCTGTTCTGTTGTTTATTATACAACATTGAGGCACCTTTCAGTAACAAACCATTAATATTTAAATAATGCAAACATTGCTAAAGTAAGACTTTAATGACTGTTTTGGAAGAGCATTGATACCATAAATTCTGATGAAGCTCAGCACTCCTAGAATGTCTGTTATTATCCTCATTTAATATGCAAATGAGCCGTGGCTCACTGAGTGAAGGTCATACAAGGAGGTGTTTGTTGAGGAAAAAAAACCAAAAGGCGGTTCTTGACTTTCTGTGTTGTGCTCAGCTTCCTTTGGGAAGCCAGCGTTTGGTGAGGTTGGAAACCGGCATCAATAAGATTTGCTGCAAAATAAAATTTACAATTTTAACTTGTAAACATTCTGCTAACATCAGTGTTATTACAGAACTTAATTTACATTTGCTTTGGTGACATTCCGAAAGAATTTTTTTATGGAGTGAGCAGGTGCAATGGCGAGATATAGACTATGTGATTAATTTTTCCTCCCTCCTTTTTTATATGTATATAAATGAATGCTGGACTTTTATAAATTTTCTGGTTTTCATTAGTGACCCAGACTTAAAGGAAATATTAAAGGCATAAAATGAAAGTATTACAGAAGAAGAGGAGAAAATATCTATTTTTTTCTCAAAAACAAAACTCGGTTTTACAGGCACAAGTAGGAGGCAAAGAAAAATGGCACAAAATATTTTTGCCTCCCCTGCTACTGTGTGAGTAGGAATTTTTATTCTGTGAGGAAGGGAGGGTGCACTAGGTTTTATTTTTAAATGTATATTAGGTATATGTAAGTGTACAGAACTTTTCTTTTTCCTACAGGAGATGCTGACATAATTTAGGCTACATACAAGTTTAATAAGGTAAAAAATATCCCAAATATATTAATTTTGATTCTCAGTCATCTCTACTCTAAGTATCTGTCATTCTCTTGTCCATTCTGGTATCTTGCTTTGATAATTAAAACTGAGGGTGATACAAAAAGTTTTAAAACGGAAGAAGCTGGTAATCTTTGCATCGTCATGTGGAGATGAGAATAGACTAATGATCCTTGACATTGAAGAAACGAATTATATTAATTGAAGTTGTGACGTGTGCAAAAAAATTTAGTTTTGTTGCTGTTTGTGCAGGTCAGAAGGTCTTTATTTCAGAGTGACCAAGCAACCTGCTGCATGGCGGCTGAGGCCAAGTGCCTCACAAACGGCACTAAAATGGCCATTAATTATTCTGGAAAATTAAATAAATGAGATTTTTCAGCTGCTCAAAATTAATAAAATATTTTGATGTCTCAAATATTGAAAATCAGAACTTGAGCTTGGGAAGTGTGAATTCACTAATGCCTGCACTTCTGTACCTACAAACAAAAGTAATGCAGGGAAGTGCCCTAAATAGACTTTAAGACACACCACAGCGTTCAGTCACTAACTGGAAATGCAATTTATAAAAAATCTTGTTAATTATAGAAAGATGGAGTCAAATTCACAGAGAGGAAAATAGATTAAGAGATTTAGTTAAGAGTCCTGACTCATGAGACTGTGGCAGGTTTAAGGGTGTTAATCCCTACAAGATTTCAATTGTATTTTGTCATTTTCATTTGTCAAATGATTTTTCCTACGTTGTTCCTTCATTTGATGTTTTTTGTGGCTCTTCTGTGGTAGAGTTTATGTCAGAACTAACATAAATACTTAAAAAGTGTGTATTAAAAAGAACTTCTGAAAAAGTTAAAGGAAAATGTTGATATTTTCTCTCAAGATTGGTGTTTCTACTTTCTCTTTAACTTTTACCAAGTGCATAGTTATTCTGTCTCCTATCACATCAATAATAAGATTACATAGAAATAACACGTGTAATTCTAAATATATACAAATAGGGTATATTTGTGTGTGTTTGCGTGTGTACAGAAAAAACCCATAATTTCTTGAGATGTGATCCACTTTTCCCTTTTTATTCTGACAATATCCTATGACCAACAATATTTATTTCAACAATAGAAATTTCATTTTTTAAAAATAATTAAGGGTATTTCATATATGTTTAAATATGTTTATTGGGTGTTTTTTTTTTTTTGCATTATATACGAAATTTAAATCTGAACATTTTAAACAAGTGAAAAAATAGGCTGTACTAATTGAAAGACAAACCATTTCCAATTTCTTTGTGTTACTCTGAAAATAGGAAATTCTATACTATACGGTATCAACTGATAACTTCTCTTAAATTTTTAAAACACATTTATGCATAAACCTGAGCTACTTTTAAATAAAAAATGAATACCTTCAGATGTGGAATTTGCACTTCATGACCAGTTGAAGGAAACATTGATTTGCATTTCTAGACTGTTATATCAGATGAGAACATTTTCAGTTCAAGGAAATTAATATAACAATTCAGCATGGTGAACATGAAAAGCCTTTGCTAGTAGGTAATTTGTCCAAAATAATTCTCCAGAATCGCCCAGTGTGTTACTGCAGACCAGAATGGTGAATTTTCAACGCAGGTTTGATGGATGTTTTTGGCGGCTCACCTCGGAACTCACGGGCTTGTTTTCTTCAGATTTCTCTTTTGCGGTCTCCTCTGCCAAACTCTTGAATAACCTGTTGAATAAGTGTCTAGGTTCTGCTTCATTTCTATGCTTCGCTTTTACCTGGATGCAAATTCACATGAACCTTACTTCTGCCGGAAATTGGTCGCACCTGGCATTTATGGGATGAGGCAAGAAACCCTACAGCGATCCCTTCCCTTGTGGTCTACCCACCAGGGAAATGTCAGCACCAAAGTCCATAATTCTGCCTCCTACACGCAGATCAGGGTTTGCTGGAGAGCTGAAGCTCCTGCGGACTGGGAGGAGAAACGTTTCCTCTTGGAAATCACTTCCAAAACTCAGTCTTCCTGTGGCTCCAGATGGCTCCTGCCTGGGAACCGTCCCAGTAGGTTCATGCCTTTGTCATCAAGCTGACAGTCACTTTTACTTTAAGCAACTCTTCTCCCGCCCTGTCAGGTGCCTTCCTGTTAATTACGGGGAAGAAGAGGCTTCCTCTTGAAGCCTCGCCTTATCTGGTATGTGCATACTTCTCGTCTTCCTTTGTAAAACAGTTTTTCCTGATGACGAGGGCTGGCAGACACTTGCAGGATGCGTGCCCAAAAGCCAGCCCCACCAGGGCAGCAATGGGAAGGACTAAGCTCAGGGCTCACACATAGAAATCAACTGCACAAAGTAATCTCCGGTGGAGAAACAGCAATATTTATACTTTGAGGCACATGTGGTGTCTCTCACCTCTCACAAGAGGTGAACGTGAGCTCCTGTGTGTTCTTGTATCAGGTAACTATTTCAGAGCTGTGGAAAATTTAGGGAGTTTGGCATTTGGTGTCGCAGTGCATTTTGAATCCTCAAATGTGGCATAACTCAGGCTGGAATGCAGTCAGCAAGCACTGATTTAATTTTCTTAAATCTTCACATTTCTAAGCTAATATTTGGGAAATAAGCAGTGTTTTGGCGTGTTTGGTGACAGAGGGGCAGAGTTAAGACATGGCAGATGTGAGTTTTCAGGACTGGCTTGGAGGAGACAGAAAATGTAGCGTTCAATACATTCTCAGTCACCTCAGACTCCACAGGTTGCTTAGAATTGCAGATCTGAAAAGCTAGTGCCTCCTTTTTTTTTTGCTATGTGTCAGGTAAATAATTCATAAAATCAAATATAAAAGAAAAATCCCATAAAAATATAACAGAAAGCAGTACTGCGATGCAAGATCTTTTAATGAGAGTAAGAGCACTGTACACAGCAGTTACAGCTTGTAGTAATACAGAATAGGAATATCCAGAGGTTCATACAGTCTTTAAGCAAGGAGTTACTACATTTCACAGCAGATGCTTTTGGGACTGTGGTGGTGTTTGGTGAAGAGCAGAGCTGTCAGCGCAGCATACGGTGAGATGAGGCATCTGCTCCGTCTGCATCTCCTGTTGCAAAACTACACATCGAAATACACAGTAGATCCACCAACAAAGGCTATGAAGGAAGAGTTGACCCTAAAAGCAGGTTATTTGAAATAGCTGTAGACATTGAAGAGAGATGCTAAGCACTCAGGATCATTCCTGAACCACTGCTCTTGTGGGAGCTTAGCAAAACTAAAATTCATACAGGAGCCATAAATCACTATTTTGCCTTTCGTTTCCTATCTGGTCGTTACATGGATGGATTTAGCAGGGGTAGCAGGGGTAGCAGCTCCCATAGCTGTATCTACGACTGTAACAAGAAGAGTAGGGGTAGCAGTAGCGGGAGCTGTAGGAGGGGTAGCAGTCACGGTAACCGCACTGACTCCCGTAGCTGCGGTAGCTGCAGGGGCTTCCACAGTCGTAGGTCCGGTAGCTGTACACGGTCCCATAGTTGCAGGGAGAATAGCAGGAATCCTCACACTGGTTCTGGTAGTAGAAAGTCATCTTGGGGTGATGGAGGGAGGCAAGTCTGAAACACAACAGAAGAGAAGATAAGGTCTGCCCCAGAGACCAAGTGACAGCTCGCTGCTTCTAGCAAACCCTGAGTGAGCATGAGAGAGAGGGAGAGGGGAGAAGGGTGAATATGGGAACCTCTCATGAGGAAAGGCTGAGAGCCTTGGGGCTGTTCAGCCCGGAGAAGAGAAGACTGAAAGGGGATCTCATCAATGCTCATTAATATCTAAAGGGCAGGTGGCAAGAGGATGGGGCCAGGGTCTTGTCAGCAGTGCCTGGGGATGGGACAAAGGGCAATGGGCACAAACTGGAACACGGGAAATTCCGTCTGAACATGAGGAAAAACTTCTTTCCTTTGAGGGTGCCAGAGCACTGGAACAGGCTGCCCAGAGAGGCTGTGGAGTCTCCTTCTCTGGAGGTATTCCAAACCTGCCTGGATGTGATGCTGCTCTGGGTGACCCTGCTTTGGCAAGGGGTTGGAGGAGATGATCTCCAGAGGTTTCTTCCAACCCCTGCCAGTCTGTGATTCTGTGAACCAACCCAACATCTCATAGAATCTCCATTCAGGGCTATACCCTGGCTCCTTCCTGCCCAGCTCACTCCTTTCTTTTCCCCTCCTTTTTTTTTTTCTACATAAAAATATTTCATGCTGCTTTTCTTGTTCCCATTGCTTAGAATTGGCAGTCTGGGTTCAGATGGTGTTTTAGAGAGGATATTGTTAGGATTAGGTTGTCTGTATCAGTGTCCAATGTTTCTCTAGAAACTGTAAGTGAACAGACACTAGTTCAGGAATGAATTCTGCCAGTTTTTGCTGTCGAGAGAAGACACCACAGAAGATATCCTCCCCTTGTGCAAGTCAGCAGGGCTCTGCTGAAAAAAGCAGCTTGTTTGCTTGGACCTGTGTCCGTGCCTTAATTGCCAGTTGAATATATACTTGCTTTTTGTTCAAAATAATTGAAAAAAAATTAATGCATTGTCGGCTTCAAAATAAAGAATCCTGAAATGCTTCAGTATATCATAAAATAAGGTAATTTCTCATAGTGCATGGCTAGATAAGACAGTTTCCTAAGTGTATGTAGGCATCTTAATATCCCATTTTTAACAAAAAAGAAATGTACTTGCATGGCCGTGAAAACACAGCCTTTGCTTTTAAAGTATAACTGCCATCTGAATAGCAATATCTCAAAAACACAGCATCTACACAGCAATAAAGACATTGTAATAAGTCTGACTTACCAAGTTCGGTGAGAACGTAAGTCTGGAGATGCGAGTAGAGAGCCTTGAATTTCTCTCCCTTTTATATATTTATCTGACCAAGCCTACTGTGCTTTAAACTTGTATTCATCACAAAACAAATTCACTTATGCACGTCATTCCTTCAGTTGATGTAATTGTTTTTCATGGTTTGTGATTATTAGTCAGTTCTTGGCTTCCAAAAGCATGACACTGCATTGCAATTTTCTTTCATGTTTGGACTTCCTGGGTCAATTATATTTGTAGAATTAGTGTGGTGAAATCTGTGTTATAACAGGAAAGGGAAGGAAGGATATTGAGAGCAGAATTGATTGACATTCACAATCCCATTTCTGGAGCAATGGACAAATTCGGTATATGAAGCTTGCAATGACTCATGATTGGTTTGAGGAAGAAAGAATTTCAGATTTTTTACAGAAATATTAATCTTTAGAAAGCACTTCTTGTTTCTTTTTATTTCAAAATTGCATTTTTAGGTCAAAATATTTGCTTTATTTCTATTTATCATTTTGTTCGTATTGTTTCCAGCTCAAAAGCAGAAGTAAAAGAAAGGTGTTTGGGTTAGAGGATGAGACTGGTCTGTACCTTGCTGCACTCAAATATGCATGGACATGTCAATTGTATACTGTGGCCTGCCACAGGAAAGTCATTCTGTAGAAAATCCAATTTACTTGCTTGCTAAGCTCTATCAATTACTTTTACCAAACTTCAACAGCAACCTCCTAAGTCTACATAGAAGGAAACTGGGGTCCTTTTTTTGGTGTAAGAAGAGTGGAATTATTTTTGAAGAGGTCAGTGACAAGACTTTAGGAGAACCATAAAGCAGGTAGCAATCGATAATAAATCTAAAAGCTTTCAAGCAGAAATAACAATATTTGCAATTTCCAGGCTTTGAACCATAGGTGAAATAAACTTACAAACTCAGTCTTCTGGAGAACCAGCCCAAGCGCCGCCAATTTAATTGGATCCAAAACCATCTGCTCAGTGATTGTTTACACGTAGATCAGAAAATGACTCACTCAGGGGTTCATTACAAGGAGCAAGATAAAACAACCAGGAACATATCTCTGTAATAACTGTAGTTTTCCTGAGAAGTCCCTCAAATGCTAAATATGGTTCAACGTGACATCTTCTCAATGTTGTTGAGGTGTTTAACTTAATAATGACGGTGAATAATGCGGAGCCCTGTGAATGTGACCTGGTAAGCAGCAACATCCCGGTCTTCCCTGGTGACCTTCAGCTCAAAACGCTGTTTACTCGCAGCTAAAGGAAGGATAATAATAGGCACGTCAGATGTTCCGTGCCTTTCTCTAAATTTTTGAATATCAAAGCCTTCATTAATACTTATTAAAGATTTAAATGTACAAAGAAATTTATTATTTAAATATTAATACTACGTTACTGGAAACCGCCCTAGTGTTATGTAACACAGTTTCTAAAAACGTATATCGGGTTATCCTGTTTCTATGCTTTATTAAGGTTGTAATTTATAGCTTCAGAATTGTGTGTCTGGAAGTTTTTTTCTCTGAAAATATGTCATATACATACCACTTTAATGCTTATAGGCCAATTTTCTAGCTGAATCAATCAGCACAGCAATATTCTATTGCATGACGGCATCAAATCAAAGAAATGGTCTTTCCCCCTTTGCTGGTCACAGGAAGTGTTGGAAGGGATTGGTAAGAACGTGGTGTTTCACGTGTCATTGAAGTTATGAAATACATGAAAAGGAGAGGCTACCCCTTCCACAAATATTTCAGAAGAAAGAGGTACAACAAAGTACACGGATAGCGAGGCTGGACTTCCAAAAGTGGCGTATTTGGTAATCTGTACGTCTTTGCATATTCTGTCGATTTGTTGCTCTACTGAAGTGGTGAATTCAGCACAATGATACCAAGGCTTAATTGCCCTATATAGTTTTGAGATGAAAGAAACCTGGAGGGTGTAGCCTGCATGTCACAGTGCCGGACCAATAATCAGAAACCCCGGGAAGAACCGGTATCTCAATGAGAAGGAGTCATGAAGGAAGCAGAATGTGTTCGGTAATTGGAGCTGACCCGGGGTGCAGACGTGTCTTTCACGCGCTGGGCGGGACCAGGCGCTCTATAAAAACCCGCGCCGCCGAGAATAATGCATTCACTTCTCCTGCCTTATCCTCCTTGCAGAAGTGGGTAAGTCGGAATAGATTTAGAAAACCTAGTGAATAATGAAGAGCTTTATTTGACATTGATTCCCCTCTCTTTCCCCCTGCTCCCAGTTTCTAATCTAGATTAATGCATTGGGAACTAAGGTTGTGATTTGATGAGAATTATTTATGTGTAAGGTATTCTCTCCTCCTTGGATTTTCATTAATATTTGTGTGTTTGAAACTGTGTCAGTCCTGTGCGTATCCCTCTTTTCCCTTTAAGTCTTTGTCTTGGTATGGCTACGAAGGATTTTCCAGTTTATTTCCTGACAGCTCCCTTTTGACACAGGCATCACGGTTCACAATCCCATCTCCCATCATGATCCACAGCAGGTCTGTGCAAGAGAGATGAGAAAGGCTGGTCAGGACAGAGGATTAGGGGGAAGACCTGCCATTTAAAATCAGGATAGAACAATAGATGAGCACAGAGGGGGTCCAGCAGCGTGCCTGGGTTTGCTGGCTCTCCTTCCCTCCCTGCATGTTTGCAGCATTTATTTGAGATTTACTTGCTGTCGGGAGCATTGTCTTACAGGCTTTTTCTTCCCTGCGATGTTTTAGGCTTGCCTCCCTCCATCACCCCAAGATGACTTTCTACTACCAGAACCAGTGTGAGGATTCCTGCTATTCTCCCTGCAACTATGGGACCGTGTACAGCTACCGGACCTACGACTGTGGAAGCCCCTGCAGCTACCGCAGCTACGGGAGTCAGTGCGGTTACCGTGACTGCTACCCCTCCTACAGCTCCCGCTACTGCTACCCCTACTCTTCTTGTTACAGTCGTAGATACAGCTATGGGAGCTGCTACCCCTGCTACCCCTGCTAAATCCAGAAGGATTTAATGGGAAACAAGGACTGAGAATTAATTACCAAATTCACGGCTGCTCTTAAGGGGAGGGTTTGCAGGAGCACTGAGTCCGGGACTGCGACTGAAAGCTGTAGTATTTTGGAGAGCTCAGTGTTTCTGTGAACTTCTTCAATGGTTTTCCAAAATTTTTTGTCTTCCTTTTTGCCCACTGACTTCTTAACCCTACATGGATTTAGTGATGTAAAGCAAGCTGGGCTTAACATGGATAAACAACTTCATAATTCATTTATAGCTCTTCCCAGCTAACATTAACAAAATTTAAAGTGTGCCTGTACTAGCCTTCCTATGGATATATTTCTGACTTAACCGCTTTTGAAGCTATACCAAAGAAACAGTAAATCATCTGATTCTAATTGTTTCATTGCACTTAAAGCAAGTGGAAAAGTTTGAAATTAGAAATTGATAATCAAGTGCTGCAGCTGTAGCTGCAAAAATGTTACCAACGAAATTGGGAGTTTTTCTGCACATATAAATTAATCTCTGTACGCATTCTTTCTGCTTCTGCTTTCTGTATTATTTTAGATTGTGATTGTGAGCTTTATTCTTATTAAAACACTATAGCATCATCACATGTCCCTGTTTTTCTTTTTCTGACTTGGGTGTACACAGATTTTTGTCCCCTGCTTGATATGTTTTATGGAGACATATTGCACCCTGTAGCTGTTATGAATGTCAGCTGAACCTGAGCACAGCTTTTGAAAAGAAGTAACCCAGTAGTATCTCAGAAAATTAAGTCACCCATTTTGGAATTTCCTAGGAAGGATTTGGAAATATTCTTTTGAATTTGCCTCAGCATCACAGTGCGTGTGCAGACATTGGACGTAACAGCACCACATCTGAGTGCTTTGCAAATGCACAGACTGCCTGCGGGCAAACTCAATTTCACTGGGGAGTAAGCCAAGAAGTTGAGAGAAAAGTCCCCTTTTCTCAAGTGCCTTTGTGCTGGCAGTGTCTGGGATACTTTCTGGATTTAGAGACCCGATCTGATATAGAGCAGAAAATTGCACACTTTCCATTCACTTAATATTAAGTGCTGGTAAGGAGAAGCGGTTGCAAATACTACTGCAAGGCTCCATTTGAATGACAATGAAATGGCATGAACTTCCCCATCTGCACAATCATACCGCGGTTATTAGGGTGAGATCCCTTGACGCAAGTCTGAAGTGACTCTATTATTCATGACTGAAGTACCTAACTGGCAGCAGCAATAACCTCTTAATAGTACGCTGCTGTAACACGGTCTGGGCATAAACCAGCCATTGAAGTGCTTTGAAAGCCCTATTAAATCCTTGAACCCTTATTGTGAATGTAATTGCTGCCCTTTGAAGAACACACGCAGCGGCGCCTTGAGAGCAGTCTCACAAGAGGAACAGAGCTTGATTGTGCTACAATACAAAATATGAATGCAAAACTCATCGAAAACCTTTGCAAGCGAAGTTGTGGTTTACACTTCCATCAACTTTGTGGACGGAGCTTTCTCATCGCTTCTGAGGAGCTTTATTCACTGGCCTGGGTTGCCCAGAGATGTGGTGGAGGCCCCATCCCTGGAGACATCCAAGGCCAGGCTGGATGAGGCTCTGAGCAACCTGATCCAGTTAAAGATGTCTCTGCTCACTGCAGAGGGGTTGGACTGGATGGCCTTTAGAGGTCCCTTCCAACCCAACTCATTCTGTGATTCTATGAAAGCACTCACCGACTCTGGTGCCTGACATGTTCCCTGTGGAAGCACAGCGTGAATTGCTGGTCAACATGTATCTTGACATTAAGGTCTATAAATTCAGCTGGAACTGGGCATATTTTCATTTTTTTCAGTAGCCAAATCTATTAAATAAAATCTTGAAAGTTATGAATAAGTTGGTAAAAATTGGAAAGGCTTAAGTGTCTCGGAGTGCACAAGTAAAAGACAATGTTAACTTAAAATAATTGCTAATATCTCAGTAGTTCTACAGACTGTTTATGGCTTTAGCTGCTTTAACAGGGGACCTACTTAAAAGAAAGAGTTAGAAATTCATGGAATGCCACACACATATATGTTTCTTCCACTCCAGGAAATCTTAAGATAAAACTAGAAAGAATTCCGCATTTCTGGGATGAGAAGGCAAAGTAACTAATGGTAGGGTCTGTCACAGGTGGTTGCACAGAGCCGCATTTGAATGGAAAATATGAAGGCTATAAAATCACATTCTGACTAACACATATATTGAAATGTCTGAACATGTACTTTTGAAGTGACTATTATTCAATAATGAAGCACCTAACAAGACCAGTAAGCTTTTAATGGAGTAATAACACACTATAAATGTATAAAATAGGAGAGTCTGAGAAGTCCTTTGAACTACGTAGCGCTGAAAAATGTGAAGACGTTGGATACTTCTGCTTCAGAAAAGGACCACAAAGTAACAAATAAATTCACTGATACTTTTTCTTTCACAACCTGTTCCTTACACACGGGTTAATAGCTTATTTGTATCCGCTGTGTGCTACAACCCAAGGGTGTCTATCAAAAGCTGGTGAACCTCTCACAAACCATGTCTACCAACCCATGTGCCACCTGATGTTTAACCATCTGGCTTAAGCTTCATTATCAACATAGTCCTGGCCAACAAGGAAAATCAGAAGATCAAAATCACACAAACCAAGCAAAAGTTGAGTTATTGATGCAATGTGGATTCTTTAATTGGGATGGAGAATGCAACAGACAGTAATGTCGGGAAACAAAACAACACAGAAACAATTAATCGGAAACAGCAAAATCATAAGGCTGCAGCGAGGCACAACCCAGGGCCCCACGCCAGAGATTCCCCCTCCTATCGCAGGTTGGGGGTCTCAGAGTCGGGCAGAGCAGAGGAGACTCATCCGAGGACAAGTACAGCTTCGTTGTACGGCAGATGGAGGGGAGCTTTTGGAGGCAGTGCTGGAAACGCTAAAGTCGCCAGCTGGAGAACTGCAAGGTTACTCTGTGCAAACAAGCAAGGACCATCAAGTTCAAGTCGCTGCTTTGCCACAGCCTAAAGAAGGGCTGACAGCTTTGTTCTGCATCTGGTGGTGGAAGACAAGAGGTGCTGCCTGCGGGGACTGAGGGCAGATGCAGCGCTGAACTCCATGGATATTTGGGGCTTAGCAGGGCCCGCAGTTGCCACTGAGGTACCTGTGGCCACTGCGCCAGCCACCATATCCGCAGCTCCCAAAGCCTCCGTAGCCCCCAGAAAGCCCATAGCCTCCGTAGCCCCCAGAAAGCCCGTAGCCTCCATAGCCCCCATAGCCCCCAAGGCCTCCATAACCACCACGGCCTCCAAAAGTGCCGCCGTAGCCCCCTGCAACGCCAGGGGCTCCCGCTGAGCCAACAACGCTGTACTGCGGGAAGGAGCTGAGGATGGGCCCGGGGAAGGTGACCACCGAGGCCGGGGGCTGGATCACCACCGTGGAGTCGGGGCACTGGCGCACGCAGGGCTCGTTGGCGGTGTCAGCCAGCGGGGCCGGGGCGGCCACCCCACAGGAAGGGACGCACAGGCTGGCGCAGGACATCTTTCAGGCAGGCAAGGAGTCCTGGAAAAGACGCCAGGGATTAGGCAAGGGTGCGGGGAAGGGGCTGCATCAAGGGAGGCAGGGAGAGATCCCCAAGAGGCTTCCAGGAGCTGGACTTACCCTGTTGATCAGGAGAGTCAAGTGGAGGAAGGTGGATAGAGGGCTGTGAAGCCCTCAGCTCTTTTATACATGTCCCAGGCTGCCCGGGGCATCGGCCAAGGGGCGGTGGCTGGAACCCCAGCTAGTCATGAAATCCAGCAGACAAGCGTCATGGTACAGATTGTGATGCGAGAAAATTATATCCTTCTTCATTGGGAACACTGGTGTGCAAACGTGCCCTGGAGAAGAAAGAGGTGATGGGAGGGACAGACAGTGATACAACACTATATGAAAGAAAAATTTCTGCGGTAGCTGACCTGGCATCATTAGCAAACCCTAATCTATCCCTAATCCCCCCACACTTTACTTATGTTGAAGAGTCCTGAGCATCTTGCAGAAGTGCTTTCAATTCTGCGCACAGCCATCACACCTTTCATTAGCTCCCTTTTACAAGCCGGTAAACTGAGGCACCAGGAGGCTGGGCAGGCTCAGGATGTTTTCCACCATGTCCAATTGCCAGCAAAGGCTACACATATCATGGTCTTGGGGTCCAAAGACGCTTCTTAATTCGCAAAATCTAACATTCTGCATGACATTGGTATGTTTAGGTCCTGCTTTCACTTGATGACATGCAAAGACAAGAGGAGATGGGTCCCATGCATGACAAAACCCCAAATGCACAGAGCACTGGTAGAGACGTGATGGGCACAGCAGTGGGATAGCACATAGGAGACCTCTGAGAGTGGGGACATATAAGGAGGAGCAGACGAACAGCAATGGGACCAGGTCACTGCTGGATCCTACGACCTCATGTCTCTGGGCATGGTCCTCCCTGAGCCCTCTGTGGAGATGCTTGATTACTCAGCTGGGCACTCAGGGCTGTGCTGGGACATTCTGGCCAAGCACCCACAGAGCACCAGACTGCACGTGGCCATGCTCCCCACAAGCACACTGGGCACTGCTGGCTATGAGCACATGGCTGGGCTTCTGCTGAGTCCGGCGTGGTTGGGCACAGCAATCTTCTGCAAGATGCCCAAAAATCCTTCTACGTCAGCAAAGTGAAGGATTATGGACAGATCAGGGTTAATTGGTGCCATGAGTTCAGCCACATCAGCGCCCTGACTTTCATGTAATGTTGTGTCATAGTCTGTCCCTCCCATCACCTCTTTCTTCTCCAGGGCACAATAGCAGGGCATTGTCCTCAATGAAGAGGGGTTTAATTGTCCCGCATCACAATCTGTGTCATGAAGCTTGTCCTCTGGATTTCGTGACTAGCTGGGGCTTCTGCCACCGCCCCTTGGCCGATGCCCCGGGCAGCCTGGGACATGTATAAAAGAGCTGAGGACTTCACGGCCCTCTATCCACCTTCCTCCACTTGACTCTCCTGATCAACAGGGTAAGTCCAGCTCCTGGAAGCCTCTTGGGGATCTCTCCCTGCCTCCCTTGATGCAGCCCCTTCCCCGCACCCTTGCCTAATCCCTGGCGTCTTTTCCAGGACTCCTTGCCTGCCTGAAAGATGTCCTGCGCCAGCCTGTGCATCCCTTCCTGTGGGGTGGCCGCCCCGGCCCCGCTGGCTGACACCGCCAACGAGCCCTGCGTGCGCCAGTGCCCCGACTCCACGGTGGTGATCCAGCCCCCGGCCTCGGTGGTCACCTTCCCCGGGCCCATCCTCAGCTCCTTCCCGCAGTACAGCGTTGTTGGCTCAGCGGGAGCCCCTGGCGTTGCAGGGGGCTACGGCGGCACTTTTGGAGGCCGTGGTGGTTATGGAGGCCTTGGGGGCTATGGGGGCTATGGAGGCTACGGGCTTTCTGGGGGCTACGGAGGCTATGGGCTTTCTGGGGGCTACGGAGGCTTTGGGAGCTGCGGATATGGTGGCTGGCGCCGTGGCCACAGGTACCTCAGTGGCAACTGCGGGCCCTGCTAAGCCCCACACTGGGTCCGGCCACAGACGAAGGAGAGCTCCGTAAAAGCCCCTGGCATATCTCAACATGGCACTCAAGGGAAAAACATCCCTTTGGCATTGCTGGGCTCCAGAGCTCTGATGTCTCGCACCTGCTTGCTGCCCAGCTCTACCTTCCTCTTGCCCTGCTCGAGGATCCTTTCAAGAGTGGTTGCCCCCTTAATGGCAGAGACTCACTCTTGGTGCCTGCTCCTGCAGCATGGCTGATGCTCGGTTGAGCTCTGCCCAGTGCCACAAGACAGGGCAAGACCCTGGCCACGACTCGGCTCTTCTCCCAACTCCCTCCTCCCCTGCAACTCCAATAAAAGCTGTCTTGCATCGCAATGTTGACTCATGGTATTTCTTGATCCTTCCTTCTTTTTCCTCACTTCCCCCAAACATCGGGGCATCTCAGTCTGGGCTGTTTGAATCTCCCAGGGTGGTGCCCTTGGAGCCTTTGGGCACTTTGCTCAGTGTGTTACAGGTGAAGATGATGGTCCCAGCGGGGTCTTGTAGAGCACATCCCACTGAGCTTCCTCTGGTCTCCCACCAGCAATGAACACAATACGCTCCCAAAGCCCACTTCAAACATGTGGAAGTGCCACAGGTGTCTTGCAGCAGCTCTTCCAAATCCTCTGCAGAACCAGCATGCCTGGCATCACCTCCTTTTATTGGCTTGTTAGTGGTCACATCTGTAAGTCCAGGGAAATGTAGAGACAACCACTGCATGTAGAGGACTGATGTCACGTGCTGGCCATGCCCTTGTGTCTAGCTTGATTTGGAGGCCACTGGGAAGGGGCGGGAGAGACACAACCAAGTTTCCTCTTAGAGACATGAAATGGCCATGGGTATCCAGTGACATGAAGGACTAAGCTCTTTGAGCAGGAGGTTGGACTGCCCACCCTCCTGAGGTCCCTCCCTTCCCCAAGTATCTGCTGATCTTTTGATCCTGGCACTGCAAGGTGGTCTTGGGCAGAGACAGTTCCAGCCAGAGGCATCAGGAACGGCAGTGTGGCAGCATGTTGGTCTCTGCTGGTGAGCTCAGGAAAAGATGGGTCATCCATCCCCATATCTACCCAGCTTCCCCTGCAATGACTCTCGGCCATCTGCTGTCTCCTGGCTCATGTGATGTCCCCTATGTATCCTCTGACGGCACGGTGCTGGAATGGCATTCTGGTGACCCTGTCACGGTCCTGCGGAGTTTTGCTTTGGGGGATGTGGCAGTGTGGGCTACTTTTTTGTCTGGTGTGTGAAGAAGCAAAGCGCCAGTAAAATCTGGTCCAGAGCCCTGGTCTGTGGGAAGCTCTGCTGTCATTGCTGGGCAGAGGCGTGTCCTCAGGCTGCTGGTGGGAATTCTGGGAAGAGCTTCTGCTCAAGCAGTGTGGGAAGAGAGGACCAAAAGTGCTCCAGGGAGCAGTGGGAGATGGAGGAATAACAGGAAAAGGGCGTGAAGGATGCATGAATGTGGAGAGGATGGAGACAAGGCAGCTGGGGAGGTGCTGGGGGTTGCTCTCCATTTCCCTTAACGACCTGTGGCCTCCCAAATGACTCTGACCTGGACTTTTGCCCTTGGGGTGGTTCCATTGGTGTCCCAATCCCCACAGCCCTGGTGCAGCCGGGAGGAAAGACAGAGCAGGGAAAGAGAAAGAAGCTTTTGTAGAGGGAGATGAGAACTGTCCTGCTCTGGGTGAACCTCCGGCAGAGGGACGTTATGCCCAAGGGCAGGCAGGAGGAAGCCAGGCAGCTCTCGCACATGCTCCTAACAAGGCCACGGGTGGGAGCTGGCTGGGACACTCCTGGGAGCCCGTGGTGTCACTTGGGGTATTGGGTATGGGGGAAGGACCAAATAAAATCAAAGCTCAACATTGCGATGCAAGACAGCTTTTATTGCAGTTCCAGGGGAGGAGGGAGTTGGGAGAAGAGCAGGGCCCGTGCCAAGGGCAGACACATCTCCTGCCAGTGGGCAGAACGACAGCGAGTAGCAGCCATGCTGCAGGAGCAGGTAGCCAGCAAGGGGCTGTGTCTTCACGGGGCAACGAGTCCCGGAGAGATGCTGAGGTGGGGCAGGAGGGAGGGAGAGTTGAGCCCCAAGCAGGCACCAGATGTCCACGTTCTGCAGATCAGCAATGCCAAAGGGATGTCCTTCCTTCAGGTGTCATGTCACGATGTGCCAGGGTATTTTCCAAAGCTCTCCCTTGACTTTGGCCAGACACGGTGTGGGGCTCAGCAGGGCCCACAGTTGCCACTGAGGTACCTGTGGCCACGGCGCCAGCCACCATATCCACAGCTCCCAAAGCCTCCGTAGCCCCCAGAAAGCCCATAGCCTCCGTAGCCCCCAGAAAGCCCATAGCCTCCGTAGCCCCCAGAAAGCCCGTAGCCTCCATAGCCCCCATAGCCCCCAAGGCCTCCATAACCACCACGGCCTCCAAAAGTGCCGCCGTAGCCCCCTGCAACGGCAGGGGCTCCCGCTGAGCCAACAATGCTGTACTGCGGGAAGGAGCTGAGGATGGGCCCGGGGAAGGTGACCACCGAGGCCGGGGGCTGGATCACCACCGTGGAGTCGGGGCACTGGCGCACGCAGGGCTCGTTGGCGGTGTCAGCCAGCGGGGCCGGGGCGGCCACCCCACAGGAAGGGATGCACAGGCTGGCGCAGGACATCTTTCAGGCAGGCAAGGAGTCCTGGAAAAGACGCCAGGGATTAGGCAAGGGTGCGGGGAAGGGGCTGCATCAAGGGAGGCAGGGAGAGATCCCCAAGAGGCTTCCAGGAGCTGGACTTACCCTGTTGATCAGGAGAGTCAAGTGGAGGAAGGTGGATAGAGGGCCGTGAAGTCCTCAGCTCTTTTATACATGTCCCAGGCTGCCCGGGGCATCGGCCAAGGGGCGGTGGCAGAAGCCCCAGCTAATCGTGAAATCCAGAGGACAAGCTTCCTGACACTGATTTCACGTGATGCGAGAAAATTATATAGCTCTCTAATTGGGAAAATGGCATGCTAGTGTTCCCTGACGAAAGAACAGGCGATGGGAGTGACCATGATAGGCCATTACCTGTAAGACAAGATGCTGCTCTAGCACCCATAAATGTAACGTTTCTCTAATCCCCATTTTGCCTATATTGAAGAGTCCTGGGCATCTTGCAGAAGTTTACTGTGTTCAACCACGTCATACCCAGCAGCAGCCCAGCCACGCGCCCAGAGTCAGTGGTGCCCAGCGTGCTTGTGGCTGCGGGGAGCACGGCCACGTGCAGCCGGGTGCTCTGTGGGTGCTCGGCCAGCATCTCCTGGCACAGTCCTCAGTGCCCAGCTGAGTAATCCAGTCCCGCCGGAGATGGGTTGAGGAGGACCACACTCACAGATATGTGGCCAAGGAAGCTGAGAGTGTCCTAGTCCCACCCTTCCTGCCCTCCCGCACCCCTGTGCATGTCCCCCTTCACACGCCGCCTTGCTGTCTGATCTCACTGCTCCCTACCCACGTCTGTGTTGAGCCCCTGCATGTTTGGGTCTTCACCCCACGCAGCAAAGTGTGCCCCCGTTTCTTTGCATGGCTGTTAATCAGGGAACCCCAAACACACCCTGTCAAGCAAGGGCATGGAGATGGCCAAGGCTTAGGGATGCTTGTCACCTGTTGCCCTAAAAGGCCCCCAGCCCTCATGAGCACTGGGAGATGGTGGGCATTTAGGAGTCATTCGGAGCACGTGGAATGGCTTCTTCCTTTGCCCAACCTCCCAGTGCCTCAGTTTACCAGCTTGTAAAAGGGAGGTAATGACAGGCGTGATGGCTGTGCACAGGATTGCAACGCGCTTCTGCAAGATGCTCAGGACTCTTTGACATAAGTAAAGTGTGGGGGGATTAGGGACAGATCGGGGTTTATTGGTGATGCCAGGTCAGCTACAACAGCAATTTGTCTTTCATGTAATGATGTGTCAGTGAGGAGGCATATAATTTTCTCGCATCACATGAAATCAGTGTCAGGAAGCTGGTCCGCTGGATATCATGACTAGCTGGGGTTCCAGCCACCACCTCTTGTCCGACGCCCCGGGCAGTCTGGGACATGTATAAAAGAGCTGAGGGCTTCATAGCCCTCTATCCACCTTCCTCCGCTTGACTCTCCTGATCGTCGTGGTAAGTCCAAGTCTTACCTGCGTCTTTCCTTCCTCAGCAGTGGCTTTCTCAAGGCATCTTTCCTGTGTGTTCTACCACGCTTTCATAGTGCAGAGTTAGGACATGATGGGACTGTTTCAGAGCTATGGAAAGGATGGAAATATAAAACTTGCAGGTATGATGCCCTGAGTACACCAATGCACTCGAGTCCTTTGGGAGCTTGGTGATTTTCCATCTGCTTTGGAGGAGGGAGTTTTTCCTCTCTCCTGTGGGCAAGTCAAGTCCAGGGAACGTGAAGGGAGCAAAGGTTTTACAGCAGCATTTTAACTCTGGAACGTATTTTTGCTCTGCCCACCTGAGATGATGCAGAGCGTGTCCTGGGACACAGGTTCCAAGTGTGAGAGAGCCAGGAGGGGTTTGGGATGAGGCCTTGCACTGAGCCATAGCTCTGCCTTGTCTTGCAGCTTCACCTCCTGAACCGAAGGATGTCCTGCTCCAGCCTGTGCGTCCCTTCCTGTGGGGTGGCCGCCCCGGCCCCGCTGGCTGACACCGCCAACGAGCCCTGCGTGCGCCAGTGCCCCGACTCCACGGTGGTGATCCAGCCCCCGGCCTCGGTGGTCACCTTCCCCGGGCCCATCCTCAGCTCCTTCCCGCAGTACAGCGTTGTTGGCTCAGCGGGAGCCCCTGGCGTTGCAGGGGGCTACGGCGGCACTTTTGGAGGCCGTGGTGGTTATGGAGGCCTTGGGGGCTATGGGGGCTATGGAGGCTACGGGCTTTCTGGGGGCTATGGAGGCTATGGGCTTTCTGGGGGCTACGGAGGCTATGGGCTTTCTTGGGGCTACGGAGGCTTTGGGAGCTGCGGATATGGTGGCTGGCGCCGTGGCCACAGGTACCTCAGTGGCAACTGCGGGCCCTGCTAAGCTCCACACTGGGTCCGGCCACAGACGAAGGAGAGCTCCGTAAAAGCCCCTGGCATATCTCAACATGGCACTCAAGGGAAAAACATCCCTTTGGCATTGCTGGGCTCCAGAGCTCTGATGTCTCGCACCTGCTTGCTGCCCAGCTCTACCTTCCTCTTGCCCTGCTCGAGGATCCTTTCAAGAGTGGTTGCCCCCTTAATGGCAGAGACTCACTCTTGGTGCCTGCTCCTGCAGCATGGCTGATGCTCGGTTGAGCTCTGCCCAGTGCCACAAGACAGGGCAAGACCCTGGCCACGACTCGGCTCTTCTCCCAACTCCCTCCTCCCCTGCAACTCCAATAAAAGCTGTCTTGCATCGCAATGTTGACTCATGGTATTTCTTGATCCTTCCTTCTTTTTCCTCACTTCCCCCAAACATCGGGGCATCTCAGTCTGGGCTGTTTGAATCTCCCAGGGTGGTGCCCTTGGAGCCTTTGGGCACTTTGCTCAGTGTGTTACAGGTGAAGATGATGGTCCCAGCGGGGTCTTGTAGAGCACATCCCACTGAGCTTCCTCTGGTCTCCCACCAGCAATGAACACAATACGCTCCCAAAGCCCACTTCAAACATGTGGAAGTGCCACAGGTGTCTTGCAGCAGCTCTTCCAAATCCTCTGCAGAACCAGCATGCCTGGCATCACCTCCTTTTATTGGCTTGTTAGTGGTCACATCTGTAAGTCCAGGGAAATGTAGAGACAACAACTGCATGTAGAGGACTGCTGTCACGTGCTGGCCATGCCCTTGTATCTAGCTTGATTTGGAGGCCACTGGGAAGGGGCGGGAGAGACACAACCAAGTTTCCTCTTAGAGACATGAAATGGCCATGGGTATCCAGTGACATAGAATCATAGAATCATAGAATCATAGAATCATAGGGTTGGAAGGGACCTCTGGAGATCATCTAGTCCAACCCCCCTGCCAGAGCAGGGTCACCTAGAGCAGGTTACACAGGAACATGTCCAGGCGGGTTTTGAATGTCTCCAGAGTTGGAGACTCCACCACCTCTCTGGGCAGCCTGTTCCAGTGCTCTGCCACCCTCAGGGTAAAGAAGTTCCTCCTCATGTTTAGGCGGAACTTCCTATGTTCAAGTTTGTGCCCATTGCCTCTTGTCCTGTCCCCGGGCACCACTGAAAAGAGCCTGGCCCCATCCTCCTGACACCCACCCTTTAAGTATTTATAAGTGTTGATAAGGTCACCCCTCAGACGTCTTTTTTCCAGACTGAAGAGACCCAAATCCCTCAGCCTTTCCTCATAAGAGAGGTGTTCCAGTCCCCCAATCATCTTTGTAGCCCTCTGCTGCACCCTTTCCAGCAGTTCCCTGTCCCTCTTGAACCGGGGAGCCCAGAACTGGACACAGTACTCCAGGTGCGGCCTCACCAAGGCAGAGTAGAGGGGGAGGATGACCTCCCTTGACCTGCTGGCCACGCTCTTCTTGATGCACCCCAGGATGCCATTGGCCTTCTTGGCCACAAGGGCACATTGCTGACTCATGGTCATCCTGTTGTCCACCAGGACTCCCAGGTCTCTTTCCACAGAGCTGCTCTCCAGCAGGTCAGCACCCAACCTGTACTGGTGCATGGGGTTGTTCCTTCCCAGGTGCAGCACCCTACACTTGCCCTTGTTGAACTTCATAAGGTTTCTCTCTGCCCAGATCTCCAACCTGTCCAGGTCTCTCTGTATGGCGGCACAGCCTTCCGGTGTGTCAGCCACCCCACCCAGCTTGGTGTCATCAGCAAACTTGCTGAGGGTGCACTCTATCCCCTCATCCAGGTCATTGATGAATATGTTGAAGAGGACTGGACCCAGTACTGACCCCTGGGGAACACCACTCGTCACTGACCTCCAGCTAGACTCTGTGCCCCTAATCACAACCCTCTGAGCTCTATCTTTCAACCAGTTTTCTATCCACCCCACTGTCCATTCATCTAACCCACACTTCCTAAGCTTCCCTATGAGGATGCTGTGGGAGACCGTGTCAAACGCCTTGCTTAAGTCAAGGTAGACCACATCTACCGCCCTCCCCTCATCTATCCATCTAGTCATGCCATCGTAGAAGGCTATCAGATTAGTCAGACATGATTTCCCCTTGGTGAATCCATGCTGAGTACTTCTGATAGCTTTCCTTTCCTCCACGTGCCTCGAGATGACACCCAGAACGAGCTGTTCCATCATCTTTCCAGGGATGGAGGTGAGGCTGACTGGCCTGTAGTTCCCCGGCTCCTCCTTCTTGCCTTTCTTGAAGACTGGAGTGACATTGGCTTTCCTCCAGTCCCCAGGCACCTCTCCTGTTCTCCAGGACTTTTCAAAGATGATGGAGAGCGGCCCAGCAATGACTTCTGCCAGCTCCCTCAGCACTCTCGGGTGCATCCCATCAGGGCCCATGGACTTGTGAATATCTAGATGATCTAATTGGTCCCTCACTCGCTCCTCCTCAACCCAAGGGAAGTCGTCTTCTTCCCCTGTTACTTTATTCAATGCCTGGGACTCCTGAGGGCTGGGCCGAGCAGAAAAGACCGAAGCAAAGAAGGCATTCAGTAACTCTGCCTTCTCCACATCCTCCGTCACCATGACTCCTGCCTCATTCAGCAGTGGGCCTACAACTTCTCTGGTCTTCCTTTTGCTTCCAATATACTTGTAGAAGCTCTTTTTGTTGTGCTTGATGTCCCTAGCCAGGTCTAATTCCAAGGCGGCCTTGGCTTTCCTTGTTTCATCCCTGCACGCTCTGGTGGCATTCTTGTAATCCTCCCAAGGGGTCAGTCCCTTCTTCCACTTATTATAAACTTCCTTCTTCCACTTGAGCTTTGACATGAAGGACTAAGCTCTTTGAGCAGGAGGTTGGACTGCCCACCCTCCTGAGGTCCCTCCCTTCCCCAAGTATCTGCTGATCTTTTGATCCTGGCACTGCAAGGTGGTCTTGGGCAGAGACAGTTCCAGCCAGAGGCATCAGGAACGGCAGTGTGGCAGCATGTTGGTCACTGCTGGTGAGCTCAGGAAAAGATGGGTCATCCATCCCCATATCTACCCAGCTTCCCCTGCAATGACTCTCGGCCATCTGCTGTCTCCTGGCTCATGTGATGTCCCCTATGTATCCTCTGACGGCACGGTGCTGGAATGGCATTCTGGTGACCCTGTCACGGTCCTGCGGATTTTTGCTTTGGGGGATGTGGCAGTGTGGGCTACTTTTTTGTCTGGTGTGTGAAGAAGCAAAGCGCCAGTAAAATCTGGTCCAGAGCCCTGGTCTGTGGGAAGCTCTGCTGTCATTGCTGGGCAGAGGCGTGTCCTCAGGCTGCTGGTGGGAATTCTGGGAAGAGCTTCTGCTCAAGCAGTGTGGGAAGAGAGGACCAAAAGTGCTCCAGGGAGCAGTGGGAGATGGAGGAATAACAGGAAAAGGGCGTGAAGGATGCATGAATGTGGAGAGGATGGAGACAAGGCAGCTGGGGAGGTGCTGGGGGTTGCTCTCCATTTCCCTTAACGACCTGTGGCCTCCCAAATGACTCTGACCTGGACTTTTGCCCTTGGGGTGGTTCCATTGGTGTCCCAATCCTGTCCTGGTTCCGGTGGGGATAGGGTTAACTTTTCCTGGTATTCCATGCCATGTGAGCCACGCCCACCCTGAGCTGCCGGGGGAGGGGGCAGGAAGTTGCTGCTTAAAAGCGGGCTGGGGCGTCCCGGGTCCGGCCGGTCGGCGAGCGGCGGGGAGCGGCGGTTCCGTAATCGCGTTTGTATATTCCCCTATCCGTGTTGTTGTTGTTGTTTGCCTGTTCCCTTTACTGTCCTGTTAAACTGCCTTTGTCCCAACCCAAGAGTCTTGCCTTTTCTTACGATCCTTCCTGTATTAGGAAGGGACGTGCGAGCGGCACGTGGTTCTTTGTTGCCATCTGAGGCTAAACCACGACAGTCCTTTTTGGCGCCCAACGTGGGGCTCGAAGGGTTGAGATAACTGGTCATCATGTTGCTTGGTTTGTTCTCATGGCTGTGTTACATAAATTCCTATATGGCTTATGTACTCCCTGCGATGCTGTTTACCATGTCTGGAAGAGGGATGAGGATTATCATTCTGCTGTCCTGTGCGATATCTGTTTATGATATGATGACATCATTGTATGGGGAAACACAGCAGAAGAAGTTTTTGAGAAAGGGAGTAAAATAGTCCAAATCCTTCTGAACGCTGGTTTTGCTATAAAGCGAAGTAAGGTCAAGGGACCTGCGCAGGAGATCCAGTTTTTAGGAATAAAATGGCAAGATGGACGCCGTCAGATTCCAATGGATGTGATCAACAAAATAGCAGCTATGTCTCCACCAACTAGTAAAAAGGAAACACAGGCTTTCTTAGGTATTGTGGGTTTTTGGAGAATGCATATCCCAGATTACAGTCAAATTGTAAGCCCTCTGTATCAAGTAACCCGGAAGAAGAATGACTTTAAATGGGGTCCTGAGCAACGACAAGCTTTTGAACAAATCAAACAGGAAATAGTCCATGCAGTGGCCCTGGGGCCAGTCTGGGCAGGACAAGATGTTAAAAATGTGCTCTATACCGCAGCCGGGGAGAACGGCCCTACCTGGAGCCTCTGGCAGAAAGCACCAGGGGAGACTCGAGGTCGACCCCTAGGGTTTTGGAGTCGTGGATACAGAGGATCCGAAGCCCGCTACACTCCAACAGAAAAAGAGATATTGGCAGCATACGAAGGGGTTCGAGCTGCTTCGGAAGTAGTTGGTACAGAAGCACAGCTCCTCTTAGCACCTCGACTGCCGGTGCTGGGTTGGATGTTCAAAGAAAGGGTCCCCACCACACATCATGCAACCGATGCTACATGGAGTAAGTGGATTGCACTGATCACGCAGCGAACTCGAATGGGAAACCCCAGTCGCCCAGGAATTCTGGAAGTGATCATGGAGTGGCCAGAAGGCAAGGATTTCGGAATGTCACCAGAGGAGGAGGTGACGCGTGCAGAAGAGGCCCCACCATATAATAAACTGCCAGAAAATGAGAAGAAATATGCCCTGTTCACTGATGGGTCCTGCCGTATTGTGGGAAAGCATCGAAAGTGGAAGGCTGCTGTGTGGAGTCCTACACGACAGGTTGCAGAAGCCAGTGAGGGACAGGGTGAATCGAGCCAGTTTGCAGAGGTGAAGGCTATTCAGCTGGCTTTGGACATTGCTGAGCGAGAAAAATGGCCAGTACTTTATCTCTACACTGACTCATGGATGGTGGCAAATGCTCTGTGGGGGTGGTTACAGCAGTGGAAGCAGGGCAACTGGCAGCGCAGAGGCAAACCCATCTGGGCTGCTGAACTGTGGAAAGATATTGCTGCCCGGATAGAGAATCTGGTTGTGAAAGTACGCCATGTAGATGCCCATGTACCGAAGAATCGGGCCACGGAGGAACATCAGAACAACCAGCAGGTGGATCGGGCCGCTAGGATTGAAGTGGCTCAGGTGGATCTGGACTGGCAACGTAAGGGTGAACTATTCATAGCTCGGTGGGCCCATGACTCCTCAGGCCATCAAGGGAGAGATGCGACATATAGATGGGCTCGTGACCGAGGGGTGGACTTGACCATGGACACTATTGCACAGGTCATCCATGAATGTGAGACATGCGCTGCGATCAAGCAAGCCAAGCGTTTGAAGCCTCTTTGGTATGGAGGGCGATGGCTGAAATACAAATATGGGGAGGCCTGGCAGATTGATTATATCACACTGCCACAAACCCGTCAAGGCAAGCGCTATGTGCTCACAATGGTGGAAGCAACCACTGGATGGCTGGAAACATACCCTGTGCCCCATGCCACTGCCCGGAACACTATCCTGGGCCTTGAAAAGCAAGTCCTGTGGCGACATGGTACCCCAGAGAGAATTGAGTCGGACAACGGGACTCATTTCCGAAACAGCCTCATAGACACCTGGGCCAAAGAGCATGGTATCGAGTGGGTGTATCACATCCCCTATCACGCACCAGCCTCTGGGAAGATAGAACGATACAATGGACTGTTAAAAACTACACTGAGAGCAATGGGTGGTGGGACTTTCAAACACTGGGATACACATTTAGCAAAAGCTACCTGGCTAGTTAACACCAGGGGATCTAACAATCGGGCTGGCCCTGCCCAATCAAAACTTCCACGTACTGTAGAAGGGGATAAAGTCCCCGTAGTGCACATGAAGAATATGCTAGGGAAGACAGTCTGGGTTAGTCCTGCCTCAGGCAAAGGCAAACCCATCCGTGGGATTGCTTTTGCCCAAGGACCTGGGTGCACTTGGTGGGTGATGCGGCAGGATGGGGAAGTCCGATGTGTACCTCATGGGGATCTGATTTTGGGCGAGAATAGCCAATGAATCAGATTGTGTGCTGTTAATTGATAAGTAACACTGTCACTGTATGTCCTCATTGCTATAATTGATATCAGTTGTACTACAAGTAAGGCACAGGGATGATGGGATAAGAACTGATCTCAGCAGCTGGCGCCCAGCAGTTTCCTCAAGATCTACATCTTCAGCCCACGGACTGCGTGCATGAGCCACACCAGGTGCACCAGTCACAAGCTCCGAAAAATACAGCATGCAACAGACCAGCACCACCCAGCATCTCACCTGCCCTGAGAGACTGTTCTAACAAATGGAGCCCAAAGCCGTGGATTAAAAGAACTCAACGGACACTTTGGAGGGATGACCCATAAACTAAGGGCATTATATGTGTGTGTATATATATGTATAACAGGGGAAAGTGGTGGCAATTCATTGGAACCTGCTGGGCATGGCATAGATGGTATGGAATAAGGGGTGGATAATGTCCTGGTTCCGGTGGGGATAGGGTTAACTTTTCCTGGTATTCCATGCCATGTGAGCCACGCCCACCCTGAGCTGCCGGGGGAGGGGGCAGGAAGTTGCTGCTTAAAAGCGGGCTGGGGCGTCCCGGGTCCGGCCGGTCGGCGAGCGGCGGGGAGCGGCGGTTCCGTAATCGCGTTTGTATATTCCCCTATCCGTGTTGTTGTTGTTGTTTGCCTGTTCCCTTTACTGTCCTGTTAAACTGCCTTTGTCCCAACCCAAGAGTCTTGCCTTTTCTTACGATCCTTCCTGTATTAGGAAGGGACGTGCGAGCGGCACGTGGTTCTTTGTTGCCATCTGAGGCTAAACCACGACAAATCCCCACAGCCCTGGTGCAGCCGGGAGGAAAGACAGAGCAGGGAAAGAGAAAGAAGCTTTTGTAGAGGGAGATGAGAACTGTCCTGCTCTGGGTGAACCTCCGGCAGAGGGACGTTATGCCCAAGGGCAGGCAGGAGGAAGCCAGGCAGCTCTCGCACATGCTCCTAACAAGGCCACGGGTGGGAGCTGGCTGGGACACTCCTGGGAGCCCGTGGTGTCACTTGGGGTATTGGGTATGGGGGAAGGACCAAATAAAATCAAAGCTCAACATTGCGATGCAAGACAGCTTTTATTGCAGTTCCAGGGGAGGAGGGAGTTGGGAGAAGAGCAGGGCCCGTGCCAAGGGCAGACACATCTCCTGCCAGTGGGCAGAACGACAGCGAGTAGCAGCCATGCTGCAGGAGCAGGTAGCCAGCAAGGGGCTGTGTCTTCACGGGGCAACGAGTCCCGGAGAGATGCTGAGGTGGGGCAGGAGGGAGGGAGAGTTGAGCCCCAAGCAGGCACCAGATGTCCACGTTCTGCAGATCAGCAATGCCAAAGGGATGTCCTTCCTTCAGGTGTCATGTCACGATGTGCCAGGGTATTTTCCAAAGCTCTCCCTTGACTTTGGCCAGACACGGTGTGGGGCTCAGCAGGGCCCGCAGTTGCCACTGAGGTACCTGTGGCCACGGCGCCAGCCACCATATCCGCAGCTCCCAAAGCCTCCGTAGCCCCCAGAAAGCCCATAGCCTCCGTAGCCCCCAGAAAGCCCATAGCCTCCGTAGCCCCCAGAAAGCCCGTAGCCTCCATAGCCCCCATAGCCCCCAAGGCCTCCATAACCACCACGGCCTCCAAAAGTGCCGCCGTAGCCCCCTGCAACGCCAGGGGCTCCCGCTGAGCCAACAATGCTGTACTGCGGGAAGGAGCTGAGGATGGGCCCGGGGAAGGTGACCACCGAGGCCGGGGGCTGGATCACCACCGTGGAGTCGGGGCACTGGCGCACGCAGGGCTCGTTGGCGGTGTCAGCCAGCGGGGCCGGGGCGGCCACCCCACAGGAAGGGATGCACAGGCTGGCGCAGGACATCTTTCAGGCAGGCAAGGAGTCCTGGAAAAGACGCCAGGGATTAGGCAAGGGTGTGGGAAAGGGGCTGCATCAAGGGAGGCAGGGAGAGATCCCCAAGAGGCTTCCAGGAGCTGGACTTACCCTGTTGATCAGGAGAGTCAAGTGGAGGAAGGTGGATAGAGGGCCGGGAAGTCCTCAGCTCTTTTATACATGTCCCAGGCTGCCCGGGGCATCGGCCAAGGGGCGGTGGCAGAAGCCCCAGCTAATCGTGAAATCCAGAGGACAAGCTTCCTGACACTGATTTCACGTGATGCGAGAAAATTATATAGCTCTCTAATTGGGAAAATGGCATGCTAGTGTTCCCTGACGAAAGAACAGGCGATGGGAGTGACCATGATAGTCCATTACCTGTAAGACAAGATGCTGCTCTAGCACCCATAAATGTAAACGTTTCTCTAATCCCCATTTTGCCTATATTGAAGAGTCCTGGGCATCTTGCAGAAGTTTACTGTGTTCAACCACGTCATACCCAGCAGCAGCCCAGCCACGCGCCCAGAGTCAGTGGTGCCCAGCGTGCCTGTGGCTGCGGGGAGCGCGGCCACGTGCAGCCGGGTGCTCTGTGGGTGCTCGGCCAGCATCTCCTGGCACAGTCCTCAGTGCCCAGCTGAGTAATCCAGTCCCTCCGGAGATGGGTTGAGGAGGACCACACTCACAGATATGTGGCCAAGGAAGCTGAGAGTGTCCTAGTCCCACCCTTCCTGCCCTCCCGCACCCCTGTGCATGTCCCCCTTCACACGCCGCCTTGCTGTCTGATCTCACTGCTCCCTACCCACGTCTGTGTTGAGCCCCTGCATGTTTGGGTCTTCACCCCACGCAGCAAAGTGTGCCCCCGTTTCTTTGCATGGCTGTTAATCAGGGAACCCCAAACACACCCTGTCAAGCAAGGGCATGGAGATGGCCAAGGCTTAGGGATGCTTGTCACCTGTTGCCCTAAAAGGCCCCCAGCCCTCATGAGCACTGGGAGATGGTGGGCATTTAGGAGTCATTCGGAGCACGTGGAATGGCTTCTTCCTTTGCCCAACCTCCCAGTGCCTCAGTTTACCAGCTTGTAAAAGGGAGGTAATGACAGGCGTGATGGCTGTGCACAGGATTGCAACGCGCTTCTGCAAGATGCTCAGGACTCTTCGACATAAGTAAAGTGTGGGGGGATTAGGGACAGATCGGGGTTTATTGGTGATGCCAGGTCAGCTACAACAGCAATTTGTCTTTCATGTAATGATGTGTCAGTGAGGAGGCATATAATTTTCTCGCATCACATGAAATCAGTGTCAGGAAGCTGGTCCGCTGGATATCATGACTAGCTGGGGTTCCAGCCACCACCTCTTGTCCGACGCCCCGGGCAGTCTGGGACATGTATAAAAGAGCTGAGGGCTTCATAGCCCTCTATCCACCTTCCTCCGCTTGACTCTCCTGATCATCGTGGTAAGTCCAAGTCTTACCTGCGTCTTTCCTTCCTCAGCAGTGGCTTTCTCAAGGCATCTTTCCTGTGTGTTCTACCACGCTTTCATAGTGCAGAGTTAGGACATGATGGGACTGTTTCAGAGCTATGGAAAGGATGGAAATATAAAACTTGCAGGTATGATGCCCTGAGTACACCAATGCACTCGAGTCCTTTGGGAGCTTGGTGATTTTCCATCTGCTTTGGAGGAGGGAGTTTTTCCTCTCTCCTGTGGGCAAGTCAAGTCCAGGGAACGTGAAGGGAGCAAAGGTTTTACAGCAGCATTTTAACTCTGGAACGTATTTTTGCTCTGCCCACCTGAGATGATGCAGAGCGTGTCCTGGGACACAGGTTCCAAGTGTGAGAGAGCCAGGAGGGGTTTGGGATGAGGCCTTGCACTGAGCCATAGCTCTGCCTTGTCTTGCAGCTTCACCTCCTGAACCGAAGGATGTCCTGCTCCAGCCTGTGCGTCCCTTCCTGTGGGGTGGCCGCCCCGGCCCCGCTGGCTGACACCGCCAACGAGCCCTGCGTGCGCCAGTGCCCCGACTCCACGGTGGTGATCCAGCCCCCGGCCTCGGTGGTCACCTTCCCCGGGCCCATCCTCAGCTCCTTCCCGCAGTACAGCGTTGTTGGCTCAGCGGGAGCCCCTGCCGTTGCAGGGGGCTACGGCGGCACTTTTGGAGGCCGTGGTGGTTATGGAGGCCTTGGGGGCTATGGGGGCTATGGAGGCTACGGGCTTTCTGGGGGCTATGGAGGCTATGGGCTTTCTGGGGGCTACGGAGGCTATGGGCTTTCTGGGGGCTACGGAGGCTTTGGGAGCTGCGGATATGGTGGCTGGCGCCGTGGCCACAGGTACCTCAGTGGCAACTGCGGGCCCTGCTAAGCTCCACACTGGGTCGGGCCACAGACGAAGGAGAGCTCCGTAAAAGCCCCTGGCATATCTCAACATGGCACTCAAGGGAAAAACATCCCTTTGGCATTGCTGGGCTCCAGAGCTCTGATGTCTCGCACCTGCTTGCTGCCCAGCTCTACCTTCCTCTTGCCCTGCTCGAGGATCCTTTCAAGAGTGGTTGCCCCCTTAATGGCAGAGACTCACTCTTGGTGCCTGCTCCTGCAGCATGGCTGATGCTCGGTTGAGCTCTGCCCAGTGCCACAAGACAGGGCAAGACCCTGGCCACGACTCGGCTCTTCTCCCAACTCCCTCCTCCCAACTCCCTCCTCCCCTGCAACTCCAATAAAAGCTGTCTTGCATCGCAATGTTGACTCATGGTATTTCTTGATCCTTCCTTCTTTTTCCTCACTTCCCCCAAACATCGGGGCATCTCAGTCTGGGCTGTTTGAATCTCCCAGGGTGGTGCCCTTGGAGCCTTTGGGCACTTTGCTCAGTGTGTTACAGGTGAAGATGATGGTCCCAGCGGGGTCTTGTAGAGCACATCCCACTGAGCTTCCTCTGGTCTCCCACCAGCAATGAACACAATACGCTCCCAAAGCCCACTTCAAACATGTGGAAGTGCCACAGGTGTCTTGCAGCAGCTCTTCCAAATCCTCTGCAGAACCAGCATGCCTGGCATCACCTCCTTTTATTGGCTTGTTAGTGGTCACATCTGTAAGTCCAGGGAAATGTAGAGACAACCACTGCATGTAGAGGACTGCTGTCACGTGCTGGCCATGCCCTTGTGTCTAGCTTGATTTGGAGGCCACTGGGAAGGGGCGGGAGAGACACAACCAAGTTTCCTCTTAGAGACATGAAATGGCCATGGGTATCCAGTGACATGAAGGACTAAGCTCTTTGAGCAGGAGGTTGGACTGCCCACCCTCCTGAGGTCCCTCCCTTCCCCAAGTATCTGCTGATCTTTTGATCCTGGCACTGCAAGGTGGTCTTGGGCAGAGACAGTTCCAGCCAGAGGCATCAGGAACGGCAGTGTGGCAGCATGTTGGTCACTGCTGGTGAGCTCAGGAAAAGATGGGTCATCCATCCCCATATCTACCCAGCTTCCCCTGCAATGACTCTCGGCCATCTGCTGTCTCCTGGCTCATGTGATGTCCCCTATGTATCCTCTGACGGCACGGTGCTGGAATGGCATTCTGGTGACCCTGTCACGGTCCTGCGGATTTTTGCTTTGGGGGATGTGGCAGTGTGGGCTACTTTTTTGTCTGGTGTGTGAAGAAGCAAAGCGCCAGTAAAATCTGGTCCAGAGCCCTGGTCTGTGGGAAGCTCTGCTGTCATTGCTGGGCAGAGGCGTGTCCTCAGGCTGCTGGTGGGAATTCTGGGAAGAGCTTCTGCTCAAGCAGTGTGGGAAGAGAGGACCAAAAGTGCTCCAGGGAGCAGTGGGAGATGGAGGAATAACAGGAAAAGGGCGTGAAGGATGCATGAATGTGGAGAGGATGGAGACAAGGCAGCTGGGGAGGTGCTGGGGGTTGCTCTCCATTTCCCTTAACGACCTGTGGCCTCCCAAATGACTCTGACCTGGACTTTTGCCCTTGGGGTGGTTCCATTGGTGTCCCAATCCCCACAGCCCTGGTGCAGCCGGGAGGAAAGACAGAGCAGGGAAAGAGAAAGAAGCTTTTGTAGAGGGAGATGAGAACTGTCCTGCTCTGGGTGAACCTCCGGCAGAGGGACGTTATGCCCAAGGGCAGGCAGGAGGAAGCCAGGCAGCTCTCGCACATGCTCCTAACAAGGCCACGGGTGGGAGCTGGCTGGGACACTCCTGGGAGCCCGTGGTGTCACTTGGGGTATTGGGTATGGGGGAAGGACCAAATAAAATCAAAGCTCAACATTGCGATGCAAGACAGCTTTTATTGCAGTTCCAGGGGAGGAGGGAGTTGGGAGAAGAGCAGGGCCCGTGCCAAGGGCAGACACATCTCCTGCCAGTGGGCAGAACGACAGCGAGTAGCAGCCATGCTGCAGGAGCAGGTAGCCAGCAAGGGGCTGTGTCTTCACGGGGCAACGAGTCCCGGAGAGATGCTGAGGTGGGGCAGGAGGGAGGGAGAGTTGAGCCCCAAGCAGGCACCAGATGTCCACGTTCTGCAGATCAGCAATGCCAAAGGGATGTCCTTCCTTCAGGTGTCATGTCACGATGTGCCAGGGTATTTTCCAAAGCTCTCCCTTGACTTTGGCCAGACACGGTGTGGGGCTCAGCAGGGCCCGCAGTTGCCACTGAGGTACCTGTGGCCACGGCGCCAGCCACCATATCCACAGCTCCCAAAGCCTCCGTAGCCCCCAGAAAGCCCATAGCCTCCGTAGCCCCCAGAAAGCCCATAGCCTCCGTAGCCCCCAGAAAGCCCGTAGCCTCCATAGCCCCCATAGCCCCCAAGGCCTCCATAACCACCACGGCCTCCAAAAGTGCCGCCGTAGCCCCCTGCAACGGCAGGGGCTCCCGCTGAGCCAACAATGCTGTACTGCGGGAAGGAGCTGAGGATGGGCCCGGGGAAGGTGACCACCGAGGCCGGGGGCTGGATCACCACCGTGGAGTCGGGGCACTGGCGCACGCAGGGCTCGTTGGCGGTGTCAGCCAGCGGGGCCGGGGCGGCCACCCCACAGGAAGGGATGCACAGGCTGGCGCAGGACATCTTTCAGGCAGGCAAGGAGTCCTGGAAAAGACGCCAGGGATTAGGCAAGGGTGTGGGAAAGGGGCTGCATCAAGGGAGGCAGGGAGAGATCCCCAAGAGGCTTCCAGGAGCTGGACTTACCCTGTTGATCAGGAGAGTCAAGTGGAGGAAGGTGGATAGAGGGCTGTGAAGCCCTCAGCTCTTTTATACATGTCCCAGGCTGCCCGGGGCATCGGCCAAGGGGCGGTGGCAGAAGCCCCAGCTAATCGTGAAATCCAGAGGACAAGCTTCCTGACACTGATTTCATGTGATGCGAGAAAATTATATAGCTCTCTAATTGGGAAAATGGCATGCTAGTGTTCCCTGACGAAAGAACAGGCGATGGGAGTGACCATGATAGGCCATTACCTGTAAGACAAGATGCTGCTCTAGCACCCATAAATGTAAACATTTCTCTAATCCCCATTTTGCCTATATTGAAGAGTCCTGGGCATCTTGCAGAAGTTTACTGTGTTCAACCACGTCATACCCAGCAGCAGCCCAGCCACGCGCCCAGAGTCAGTGGTGCCCAGCGTGCCTGTGGCTGCGGGGAGCGCGGCCACGTGCAGCCGGGTGCTCTGTGGGTGCTCGGCCAGCATCTCCTGGCACAGTCCTCAGTGCCCAGCTGAGTAATCCAGTCCCGCCGGAGATGGGTTGAGGAGGACCACACTCACAGATATGTGGCCAAGGAAGCTGAGAGTGTCCTAGTCCCACCCTTCCTGCCCTCCCGCACCCCTGTGCATGTCCCCCTTCACACGCCGCCTTGCTGTCTGATCTCACTGCTCCCTACCCACGTCTGTGTTGAGCCCCTGCATGTTTGGGTCTTCACCCCACGCAGCAAAGTGTGCCCCCGTTTCTTTGCATGGCTGTTAATCAGGGAACCCCAAACACACCCTGTCAAGCAAGGGCATGGAGATGGCCAAGGCTTAGGGATGCTTGTCACCTGTTGCCCTAAAAGGCCCCCAGCCCTCATGAGCACTGGGAGATGGTGGGCATTTAGGAGTCATTCGGAGCACGTGGAATGGCTTCTTCCTTTGCCCAACCTCCCAGTGCCTCAGTTTACCAGCTTGTAAAAGGGAGGTAATGACAGGCGTGATGGCTGTGCACAGGATTGCAACGCGCTTCTGCAAGATGCTCAGGACTCTTCGACATAAGTAAAGTGTGGGGGGATTAGGGACAGATCGGGGTTTATTGGTGATGCCAGGTCAGCTACAACAGCAATTTGTCTTTCATGTAATGATGTGTCAGTGAGGAGGCATATAATTTTCTCGCATCACATGAAATCAGTGTCAGGAAGCTGGTCCGCTGGATATCATGACTAGCTGGGGTTCCAGCCACCACCTCTTGTCCGACGCCCCGGGCAGTCTGGGACATGTATAAAAGAGCTGAGGGCTTCATAGCCCTCTATCCACCTTCCTCCGCTTGACTCTCCTGATCATCGTGGTAAGTCCAAGTCTTACCTGCGTCTTTCCTTCCTCAGCAGTGGCTTTCTCAAGGCATCTTTCCTGTGTGTTCTACCACGCTTTCATAGTGCAGAGTTAGGACATGATGGGACTGTTTCAGAGCTATGGAAAGGATGGAAATATAAAACTTGCAGGTATGATGCCCTGAGTACACCAATGCACTCGAGTCCTTTGGGAGCTTGGTGATTTTCCATCTGCTTTGGAGGAGGGAGTTTTTCCTCTCTCCTGTGGGCAAGTCAAGTCCAGGGAACGTGAAGGGAGCAAAGGTTTTACAGCAGCATTTTAACTCTGGAACGTATTTTTGCTCTGCCCACCTGAGATGATGCAGAGCGTGTCCTGGGACACAGGTTCCAAGTGTGAGAGAGCCAGGAGGGGTTTGGGATGAGGCCTTGCACTGAGCCATAGCTCTGCCTTGTCTTGCAGCTTCACCTCCTGAACCGAAGGATGTCCTGCTCCAGCCTGTGCGTCCCTTCCTGTGGGGTGGCTGTCCCGGCCCCGCTGGCTGACACCGCCAACGAGCCCTGCGTGCGCCAGTGCCCCGACTCCACGGTGGTGATCCAGCCCCCGGCCTCGGTGGTCACCTTCCCCGGGCCCATCCTCAGCTCCTTCCCGCAGTACAGCGTTGTTGGCTCAGCGGGAGCCCCTGGCGTTGCAGGGGGCTACGGCGGCACTTTTGGAGGCCGTGGTGGTTATGGAGGCCTTGGGGGCTATGGGGGCTATGGAGGCTACGGGCTTTCTGGGGGCTACGGAGGCTATGGGCTTTCTGGGGGCTACGGAGGCTTTGGGAGCTGCGGATATGGTGGCTGGCGCCGTGGCCACAGGTACCTCAGTGGCAACTGCGGGCCCTGCTAAGCCCCACACTGGGTCCGGCCACAGACGAAGGAGAGCTCCGTAAAAGCCCCTGGCATATCTCAACATGGCACTCAAGGGAAAAACATCCCTTTGGCATTGCTGGGCTCCAGAGCTCTGATGTCTCGCACCTGCTTGCTGCCCAGCTCTACCTTCCTCTTGCCCTGCTCGAGGATCCTTTCAAGAGTGGTTGCCCCCTTAATGGCAGAGACTCACTCTTGGTGCCTGCTCCTGCAGCATGGCTGATGCTCGGTTGAGCTCTGCCCAGTGCCACAAGACAGGGCAAGACCCTGGCCACGACTCGGCTCTTCTCCCAACTCCCTCCTCCCCTGCAACTCCAATAAAAGCTGTCTTGCATCGCAATGTTGACTCATGGTATTTCTTGATCCTTCCTTCTTTTTCCTCACTTCCCCCAAACATCGGGGCATCTCAGTCTGGGCTGTTTGAATCTCCCAGGGTGGTGCCCTTGGAGCCTTTGGGCACTTTGCTCAGTGTGTTACAGGTGAAGATGATGGTCCCAGCGGGGTCTTGTAGAGCACATCCCACTGAGCTTCCTCTGGTCTCCCACCAGCAATGAACACAATACGCTCCCAAAGCCCACTTCAAACATGTGGAAGTGCCACAGGTGTCTTGCAGCAGCTCTTCCAAATCCTCTGCAGAACCAGCATGCCTGGCATCACCTCCTTTTATTGGCTTGTTAGTGGTCACATCTGTAAGTCCAGGGAAATGTAGAGACAACCACTGCATGTAGAGGACTGCTGTCACGTGCTGGCCATGCCCTTGTGTCTAGCTTGATTTGGAGGCCACTGGGAAGGGGCGGGAGAGACACAACCAAGTTTCCTCTTAGAGACATGAAATGGCCATGGGTATCCAGTGACATGAAGGACTAAGCTCTTTGAGCAGGAGGTTGGACTGCCCACCCTCCTGAGGTCCCTCCCTTCCCCAAGTATCTGCTGATCTTTTGATCCTGGCACTGCAAGGTGGTCTTGGGCAGAGACAGTTCCAGCCAGAGGCATCAGGAACGGCAGTGTGGCAGCATGTTGGTCTCTGCTGGTGAGCTCAGGAAAAGATGGGTCATCCATCCCCATATCTACCCAGCTTCCCCTGCAATGACTCTCGGCCATCTGCTGTCTCCTGGCTCATGTGATGTCCCCTATGTATCCTCTGACGGCACGGTGCTGGAATGGCATTCTGGTGACCCTGTCACGGTCCTGCGGAGTTTTGCTTTGGGGGATGTGGCAGTGTGGGCTACTTTTTTGTCTGGTGTGTGAAGAAGCAAAGCGCCAGTAAAATCTGGTCCAGAGCCCTGGTCTGTGGGAAGCTCTGCTGTCATTGCTGGGCAGAGGCGTGTCCTCAGGCTGCTGGTGGGAATTCTGGGAAGAGCTTCTGCTCAAGCAGTGTGGGAAGAGAGGACCAAAAGTGCTCCAGGGAGCAGTGGGAGATGGAGGAATAACAGGAAAAGGGCGTGAAGGATGCATGAATGTGGAGAGGATGGAGACAAGGCAGCTGGGGAGGTGCTGGGGGTTGCTCTCCATTTCCCTTAACGACCTGTGGCCTCCCAAATGACTCTGACCTGGACTTTTGCCCTTGGGGTGGTTCCATTGGTGTCCCAATCCCCACAGCCCTGGTGCAGCCGGGAGGAAAGACAGAGCAGGGAAAGAGAAAGAAGCTTTTGTAGAGGGAGATGAGAACTGTCCTGCTCTGGGTGAACCTCCGGCAGAGGGACGTTATGCCCAAGGGCAGGCAGGAGGAAGCCAGGCAGCTCTCGCACATGCTCCTAACAAGGCCACGGGTGGGAGCTGGCTGGGACACTCCTGGGAGCCCGTGGTGTCACTTGGGGTATTGGGTATGGGGGAAGGACCAAATAAAATCAAAGCTCAACATTGCGATGCAAGACAGCTTTTATTGCAGTTCCAGGGGAGGAGGGAGTTGGGAGAAGAGCAGGGCCCGTGCCAAGGGCAGACACATCTCCTGCCAGTGGGCAGAACGACAGCGAGTAGCAGCCATGCTGCAGGAGCAGGTAGCCAGCAAGGGGCTGTGTCTTCACGGGGCAACGAGTCCCGGAGAGATGCTGAGGTGGGGCAGGAGGGAGGGAGAGTTGAGCCCCAAGCAGGCACCAGATGTCCACGTTCTGCAGATCAGCAATGCCAAAGGGATGTCCTTCCTTCAGGTGTCATGTCACGATGTGCCAGGGTATTTTCCAAAGCTCTCCCTTGACTTTGGCCAGACACGGTGTGGGGCTCAGCAGGGCCCGCAGTTGCCACTGAGGTACCTGTGGCCACGGCGCCAGCCACCATATCCGCAGCTCCCAAAGCCTCCGTAGCCCCCAGAAAGCCCATAGCCTCCGTAGCCCCCAGAAAGCCCATAGCCTCCGTAGCCCCCAGAAAGCCCGTAGCCTCCATAGCCCCCATAGCCCCCAAGGCCTCCATAACCACCACGGCCTCCAAAAGTGCCGCCGTAGCCCCCTGCAACGGCAGGGGCTCCCGCTGAGCCAACAACGCTGTACTGCGGGAAGGAGCTGAGGATGGGCCCGGGGAAGGTGACCACCGAGGCCGGGGGCTGGATCACCACCGTGGAGTCGGGGCACTGGCGCACGCAGGGCTCGTTGGCGGTGTCAGCCAGCGGGGCCGGGGCGGCCACCCCACAGGAAGGGACGCACAGGCTGGAGCAGGACATCCTTCGGTTCAGGAGGTGAAGCTGCAAGACAAGGCAGAGCTATGGCTCAGTGCAAGGCCTCATCCCAAACCCCTCCTGGCTCTCTCACACTTGGAACCTGTGTCCCAGGACACGCTCTGCATCATCTCAGGTGGGCAGAGCAAAAATACGTTCCAGAGTTAAAATGCTGCTGTAAAACCTTTGCTCCCTTCACGTTCCCTGGACTTGACTTGCCCACAGGAGAGAGGAAAAACTCCCTCCTCCAAAGCAGATGGAAAATCACCAAGCTCCCAAAGGACTCGAGTGCATTGGTGTACTCAGGGCATCATACCTGCAAGTTTTATATTTCCATCCTTTCCATAGCTCTGAAACAGTCCCATCATGTCCTAACTCTGCACTATGAAAGCATGGTAGAACACACAGGAAAGATGCCTTGAGAAAGCCACTGCTGAGGAAGGAAAGACGCAGGTAAGACTTGGACTTACCACGATGATCAGGAGAGTCAAGCGGAGGAAGGTGGATAGAGGGCTATGAAGCCCTCAGCTCTTTTATACATGTCCCAGACTGCCCGGGGCGTCGGACAAGAGGTGGTGGCTGGAACCCCAGCTAGTCATGATATCCAGCGGACCAGCTTCCTGACACTGATTTCATGTGATGCGAGAAAATTATATGCCTCCTCACTGACACATCATTACATGAAAGACAAATTGCTGTTGTAGCTGACCTGGCATCACCAATAAACCCCGATCTGTCCCTAATCCCCCCACACTTTACTTATGTCAAAGAGTCCTGAGCATCTTGCAGAAGCGCGTTGCAATCCTGTGCACAGCCATCACGCCTGTCATTACCTCCCTTTTACAAGCTGGTAAACTGAGGCACTGGGAGGTTGGGCAAAGGAAGAAGCCATTCCACGTGCTCCGAATGACTCCTAAATGCCCACCATCTCCCAGTGCTCATGAGGGCTGGGGGCCTTTTAGGGCAACAGGTGACAAGCATCCCTAAGCCTTGGCCATCTCCATGCCCTTGCTTGACAGGGTGTGTTTGGGGTTCCCTGATTAACAGCCATGCAAAGAAACGGGGGCACACTTTGCTGCGTGGGGTGAAGACCCAAACATGCAGGGGCTCAACACAGACGTGGGTAGGGAGCAGTGAGATCAGACAGCAAGGCGGCGTGTGAAGGGGGACATGCACAGGGGTGCGGGAGGGCAGGAAGGGTGGGACTAGGACACTCTCAGCTTCCTTGGCCACATATCTGTGAGTGTGGTCCTCCTCAACCCATCTCCGGCGGGACTGGATTACTCAGCTGGGCACTGAGGACTGTGCCAGGAGATGCTGGCCGAGCACCCACAGAGCACCCGGCTGCACGTGGCCGCGCTCCCCGCAGCCACAGGCACGCTGGGCACCACTGACTCTGGGCGCGTGGCTGGGCTGCTGCTGGGTATGACGTGGTTGAACACAGTAAACTTCTGCAAGATGCCCAGGACTCTTCAATATAGGCAAAATGGGGATTAGAGAAATGTTTACATTTATGGGTGCTAGAGCAGCATCTTGTCTTACAGGTAATGGCCTATCATGGTCACTCCCATCGCCTGTTCTTTCGTCAGGGAACACTAGCATGCCATTTTCCCAATTAGAGAGCTATATAATTTTCTCGCATCACATGAAATCAGTGTCAGGAAGCTTGTCCTCTGGATTTCACGATTAGCTGGGGCTTCTGCCACCGCCCCTTGGCCGATGCCCCGGGCAGCCTGGGACATGTATAAAAGAGCTGAGGGCTTCACAGCCCTCTATCCACCTTCCTCCACTTGACTCTCCTGATCAACAGGGTAAGTCCAGCTCCTGGAAGCCTCTTGGGGATCTCTCCCTGCCTCCCTTGATGCAGCCCCTTTCCCACACCCTTGCCTAATCCCTGGCGTCTTTTCCAGGACTCCTTGCCTGCCTGAAAGATGTCCTGCGCCAGCCTGTGCATCCCTTCCTGTGGGGTGGCCGCCCCGGCCCCGCTGGCTGACACCGCCAACGAGCCCTGCGTGCGCCAGTGCCCCGACTCCACGGTGGTGATCCAGCCCCCGGCCTCGGTGGTCACCTTCCCCGGGCCCATCCTCAGCTCCTTCCCGCAGTACAGCATTGTTGGCTCAGCGGGAGCCCCTGGCGTTGCAGGGGGCTACGGCGGCACTTTTGGAGGCCGTGGTGGTTATGGAGGCCTTGGGGGCTATGGGGGCTATGGAGGCTACGGGCTTTCTGGGGGCTACGGAGGCTATGGGCTTTCTGGGGGCTACGGAGGCTATGGGCTTTCTGGGGGCTACGGAGGCTTTGGGAGCTGTGGATATGGTGGCTGGCGCCGTGGCCACAGGTACCTCAGTGGCAACTGCGGGCCCTGCTGAGCCCCACACCGTGTCTGGCCAAAGTCAAGGGAGAGCTTTGGAAAATACCCTGGCACATCGTGACATGACACCTGAAGGAAGGACATCCCTTTGGCATTGCTGATCTGCAGAACGTGGACATCTGGTGCCTGCTTGGGGCTCAACTCTCCCTCCCTCCTGCCCCACCTCAGCATCTCTCCGGGACTCGTTGCCCCGTGAAGACACAGCCCCTTGCTGGCTACCTGCTCCTGCAGCATGGCTGCTACTCGCTGTCGTTCTGCCCACTGGCAGGAGATGTGTCTGCCCTTGGCACGGGCCCTGCTCTTCTCCCAACTCCCTCCTCCCCTGGAACTGCAATAAAAGCTGTCTTGCATCGCAATGTTGAGCTTTGATTTTATTTGGTCCTTCCCCCATACCCAATACCCCAAGTGACACCACGGGCTCCCAGGAGTGTCCCAGCCAGCTCCCACCCGTGGCCTTGTTAGGAGCATGTGCGAGAGCTGCCTGGCTTCCTCCTGCCTGCCCTTGGGCATAACGTCCCTCTGCCGGAGGTTCACCCAGAGCAGGACAGTTCTCATCTCCCTCTACAAAAGCTTCTTTCTCTTTCCCTGCTCTGTCTTTCCTCCCGGCTGCACCAGGGCTGTGGGGATTGGGACACCAATGGAACCACCCCAAGGGCAAAAGTCCAGGTCAGAGTCATTTGGGAGGCCACAGGTCGTTAAGGGAAATGGAGAGCAACCCCCAGCACCTCCCCAGCTGCCTTGTCTCCATCCTCTCCACATTCATGCATCCTTCACGCCCTTTTCCTGTTATTCCTCCATCTCCCACTGCTCCCTGGAGCACTTTTGGTCCTCTCTTCCCACACTGCTTGAGCAGAAGCTCTTCCCAGAATTCCCACCAGCAGCCTGAGGACACGCCTCTGCCCAGCAATGACAGCAGAGCTTCCCACAGACCAGGGCTCTGGACCAGATTTTACTGGCGCTTTGCTTCTTCACACACCAGACAAAAAAGTAGCCCACACTGCCACATCCCCCAAAGCAAAAATCCGCAGGACCGTGACAGGGTCACCAGAATGCCATTCCAGCACCGTGCCGTCAGAGGATACATAGGGGACATCACATGAGCCAGGAGACAGCAGATGGCCGAGAGTCATTGCAGGGGAAGCTGGGTAGATATGGGGATGGATGACCCATCTTTTCCTGAGCTCACCAGCAGTGACCAACATGCTGCCACACTGCCGTTCCTGATGCCTCTGGCTGGAACTGTCTCTGCCCAAGACCACCTTGCAGTGCCAGGATCAAAAGATCAGCAGATACTTGGGGAAGGGAGGGACCTCAGGAGGGTGGGCAGTCCAACCTCCTGCTCAAAGAGCTTAGTCCTTCATGTCACTGGATACCCATGGCCATTTCATGTCTCTAAGAGGAAACTTGGTTGTGTCTCTCCCGCCCCTTCCCAGTGGCCTCCAAATCAAGCTAGACACAAGGGCATGGCCAGCACGTGACAGCAGTCCTCTACATGCAGTGGTTGTCTCTACATTTCCCTGGACTTACAGATGTGACCACTAACAAGCCAATAAAAGGAGGTGATGCCAGGCATGCTGGTTCTGCAGAGGATTTGGAAGAGCTGCTGCAAGACACCTGTGGCACTTCCACATGTTTGAAGTGGGCTTTGGGAGCGTATTGTGTTCATTGCTGGTGGGAGACCAGAGGAAGCTCAGTGGGATGTGCTCTACAAGACCCCGCTGGGACCATCATCTTCACCTGTAACACACTGAGCAAAGTGCCCAAAGGCTCCAAGGGCACCACCCTGGGAGATTCAAACAGCCCAGACTGAGATGCCCCGATGTTTGGGGGAAGTGAGGAAAAAGAAGGAAGGATCAAGAAATACCATGAGTCAACATTGCGATGCAAGACAGCTTTTATTGGAGTTGCAGGGGAGGAGGGAGTTGGGAGAAGAGCCGAGTCGTGGCCAGGGTCTTGCCCTGTCTTGTGGCACTGGGCAGAGCTCAACCGAGCATCAGCCATGCTGCAGGAGCAGGCACCAAGAGTGAGTCTCTGCCATTAAGGGGGCAACCACTCTTGAAAGGATCCTCGAGCAGGGCAAGAGGAAGGTAGAGCTGGGCAGCAAGCAGGTGCGAGACATCAGAGCTCTGGAGCCCAGCAATGCCAAAGGGATGTTTTTCCCTTGAGTGCCATGTTGAGATATGCCAGGGGCTTTTACGGAGCTCTCCTTCGTCTGTGGCCCGACCCAGTGTGGAGCTTAGCAGGGCCCGCAGTTGCCACTGAGGTACCTGTGGCCACGGCGCCAGCCACCATATCCGCAGCTCCCAAAGCCTCCGTAGCCCCCAGAAAGCCCATAGCCTCCGTAGCCCCCAGAAAGCCCATAGCCTCCATAGCCCCCAGAAAGCCCGTAGCCTCCATAACCCCCATAGCCCCCAAGGCCTCCATAACCACCACGGCCTCCAAAAGTGCCGCCGTAGCCCCCTGCAACGCCAGGGGCTCCCGCTGAGCCAACAACGCTGTACTGCGGGAAGGAGCTGAGGATGGGCCCGGGGAAGGTGACCACCGAGGCCGGGGGCTGGATCACCACCGTGGAGTCGGGGCACTGGCGCACGCAGGGCTCGTTGGCGGTGTCAGCCAGCGGGGCCGGGGCGGCCACCCCACAGGAAGGGACGCACAGGCTGGCGCAGGACATCTTTCAGGCAGGCAAGGAGTCCTGGAAAAGACGCCAGGGATTAGGTAAGGGTGCGGGGAAGGGGCTGCATCAAGGGAGGCAGGGAGAGATCCCCAAGAGGCTTCCAGGAGCTGGACTTACCCTGTTGATCAGGAGAGTCAAGTGGAGGAAGGTGGATAGAGGGCCGTGAAGTCCTCAGCTCTTTTATACATGTCCCAGGCTGCCCGGGGCATCGGCCAAGGGGCGGTGGCAGAAGCCCCAGCTAGTCACGAAATCCAGAGGACAAGCTTCATGACACAGATTGTGATGCGGGACAATTAAACCCCTCTTCATTGAGGACAATGCCCTGCTATTGTGCCCTGGAGAAGAAAGAGGTGATGGGAGGGACAGACTATGACACAACATTACATGAAAGTCAGGGCGCTGATGTGGCTGAACTCATGGCACCAATTAACTCTGATCTGTCCATAATCCTTCACTTTGCTGACGTAGAAGGATTTTTGGGCATCTTGCAGAAGATTGCTGTGCCCAACCACGCCAGACTCAGCAGAAGCCCAGCCATGTGCTCATAGCCAGCAGTGCCCAGTGTGCTTGTGGGGAGCATGGCCACGTGCAGTCTGGTGCTCTGTGGGTGCTTGGCCAGAATGTCCCAGCACAGCCCTGAGTGCCCAGCTGAGTAATCAAGCATCTCCACAGAGGGCTCAGGGAGGACCATGCCTAGAGACACGTGGCTGAACAGCTGAGACTGTCTTGGCCCTGTTCTTGCCCTCCTGCTCCTCCGTGCATGGCTCCACACATTTAGCTCTCCAGTGTCTAATCCCATTGCCCTCCCACCCATGTCGGTGCCAGCGCCGTTTATAGATGAAGCTTCATCCCACATGGGATCCATCTCCCCTGCTCTTTGCAGGACTGTCAAGTAAATTGGGGAGCTAGAAATCACCCAGTCATGCAGTGGCAGTAAAATGTGCAAGGCTTAGGGATGCCCCTTGCACCCGGTACTACAATCTCCCCGGCCCTTGTGTCCTGGTTTGAGGCCCCAGCATGTGGCCATAGTTTATCTTTGGGAGCTGCCCTGAGTGGGTGGGATGGCTTCTTCCTTTGCCCAACCTCCCAGTGCCTCAGTTTACCAGCTTGTAAAAGGGATGTAATGACAGGCGTGATGGCTGTGCATCAGACAGCAAAGCACTTCTGCAAGACGCCCAAGACTTTTGCACATAAGCAAAGTAAGGGGATTAGGGACAGATCAGGGTTTATTGATGATGCCAGGTCAGCTACAGCAGCCCCTTGTCTTTCATGTAATATGTCATGATCTGTCCCTCCCATTACCTGTTTGCTCTCCAGGGCATGTTTGCTCACTGGTAGACCAAATTAGGATGGATGTAATTGTTGCAAATCACAATTTGTTTCATGAAGCTTGTCCTCTGGATTTCATGATTAGCTAGGGCTTCTGCCACTGCCCCCTGGCAGATGCCCCGGGCAGTCTGGGACATGTATAAAAGAGCTGAGGGCTTCATAGCCCTCTATCCACCTTCCTCCGCTTGACTCTCCTGATCGTCGTGGTAAGTCCAAGTCTTACCTGCGTCTTTCCTTCCTCAGCAGTGGCTTTCTCAAGGCATCTTTCCTGTGTGTTCTACCACGCTTTCATAGTGCAGAGTTAGGACATGATGGGACTGTTTCAGAGCTATGGAAAGGATGGAAATATAAAACTTGCAGGTATGATGCCCTGAGTACACCAATGCACTCGAGTCCTTTGGGAGCTTGGTGATTTTCCATCTGCTTTGGAGGAGGGAGTTTTTCCTCTCTCCTGTGGGCAAGTCAAGTCCAGGGAACGTGAAGGGAGCAAAGGTTTTACAGCAGCATTTTAACTCTGGAACGTATTTTTGCTCTGCCCACCTGAGATGATGCAGAGCATGTCCTGGGACACAGGTTCCAAGTGTGAGAGAGCCAGGAGGGGTTTGGGATGAGGCCTTGCACTGAGCCATAGCTCTGCCTTGTCTTGCAGCTTCACCTCCTGAACCGAAGGATGTCCTGCTCCAGCCTGTGCGTCCCTTCCTGTGGGGTGGCCGCCCCGGCCCCGCTGGCTGACACCGCCAACGAGCCCTGCGTGCGCCAGTGCCCCGACTCCACGGTGGTGATCCAGCCCCCGGCCTCGGTGGTCACCTTCCCCGGGCCCATCCTCAGCTCCTTCCCGCAGTACAGCGTTGTTGGCTCAGCGGGAGCCCCTGGCGTTGCAGGGGGCTACGGCGGCACTTTTGGAAGCCGTGGTGGTTATGGAGGCCTTGGGGGCTATGGGGGCTATGGAGGCTACGGGCTTTCTGGGGGCTACGGAGGCTATGGGCTTTCTGGGGGCTACGGAGGCTTTGGGAGCTGCGGATATGGTGGCTGGCGCAGTGGCCACAGGTACCTCAGTGGCAACTGCGGGCCCTGCTAAGCCCCAAATATCCATGGAGTTCAGCGCTGCATCTGCCCTCAGTCCCCACAGGCAGCACCTCTTGTCTTCCACCACCAGATGCAGAACAAAGCTGTCAGCCCTTCTTTAGGCTGTGGCAAAGCAGCGACTTGAACTTGATGGTCCTTGCTTGTTTGCACAGAGTAACCTTGCAGTTCTCCAGCTGGCGACTTTAGCGTTTCCAGCACTGCCTCCAAAAGCTCCCCTCCATCTGCCGTACAACGAAGCTGTACTTGTCCTCGGATGAGTCTCCTCTGCTCTGCCCGACTCTGAGACCCCCAACCTGCGATAGGAGGGGGAATCTCTGGCGTGGGGCCCTGGGTTGTGCCTCGCTGCAGCCTTATGATTTTGCTGTTTCCAATTAATTGTTTCTGTGTTGTTTTGTTTCCCGCCGTTACAGTCTGTTGCATTTTCCATCCCAATTAAAGAATCTGCATTGCAGCAACAATTTTTTTTGGTCTGAATTTGTTCTTCACTGTGGCTGGAATTATGTCAAGAGCGGAGCAATGATGTGAAATCTCAGATGGAATCATAGAATCCTGTAGGTTGGAAGAGACCTTTAAGATCATTGAATCCAACCGTTAACCCAGCACTGTCAATTTACCACTAACCCGTGTCCCTCAGCACCACGTCTAACCGGCTTTTAAATACCTCCAGGGATGGTGATTCCACCACTGCCCTGGGCAGCCTGTTCCAATGTTTGACAACCCTTGTGGTGAAGAAATTTTTCCTAACTGCCAATCTAAACTTCACCTGGCACAACTTGAGGCTGTTTCCTCCTATCGCCTGTTCCTTGGGAGAAGAGACTGACCCCCCCTGGCTACACGCTCCTTTCAGGGAGTTGTAGAGAGGGATAAGGTGTCCCCTCATCCTCCTTTTCTCTAGGCTAAAACCCCCAGTTCCCTCAGCTGCTCCTCACAGGACTTGATCTCTAGACCCCTAGATGGCAGTTCATTTGCTAAAAACATTTGTGGAAGCTCTGAATTTCTCTCATAAAAGGCTTTTGAACTGCAAGGTAGGGGAGCTACTAGCAAATGCTTAACTTTGTTACCGAAGACAGATTTCAAAGGTGAAATACCACTTTCTGTTGTGTGAGGTTTATAGAGGAATGAAAACTAAACTAGTGGCGTATTTCTTTCCCATTCATACTCTGCGCCCTGTGCCCATGGGTCAGTGATGATGCTCGGGGTGATGCACAGAGCATGCACCCTGCAACATGGCCAGGGCATTGACCAGTGCTGTCACCTTTAGGTAGCCTGGGGGCATCCTTCCCCCTCTCACCTCAGGGAAGCTCTGCAGCATGTAGTGGTGGTTGTGGCAGTGTTAGGTTGACGGTTGGACTTGATAATCTTAAAGGTCCCTTCCAACAACCCAGACAAATCTATGATTCTGTGTATCAGAGGGCTGTGTGTTTCTCCACTCTGCCAGCTGCACCCAGATATTCATGTCTTACTTTGGGCTTCGCTCAAAGTGCTGGAAAGGTGCTCTGTCCTGAGATAGGTGTGGTAAACTTGGAGCTGAGCTACCTGAGCATTCACAGGGACTGCTCTTACAAGGGGCAATTGCCAGGGACTCAGCTTGGTCCTGGGGAGTGTCAAATGTTCAGCACGTGTTTAATGACATGGAGTAGAAAAGTGTTCCCAGGATTTTGTAACATTTGCACTCAAAGAAGAAACATGGAATACCTATGAGCAAAGATAAATATACTATAAATTCAATTGATAAACAAAAGAAGGAAATGATTATGTGGTAATGAAAACCAGAAGACATACTTTGGTACATAAAATTTATTTGGAATGAGACAGCTTTTCTACAATTCTGGAACAAAATCATACAGACTATAAAGACCATCTTTCCAGGGGTTCAGTAAGGCTCTGGCTAATCACCAGGGTCAAAGTGTTACAGTCTATAAAAAAATGTTTTTTTCTCCTTTAGCACAGTTGCTGTGCGCAATTTCTAGCATCCTAAGTCACCTCTCTAAACTCAGTGCCAAGAATATAACTGAAATAAGACAAAGCACAATGTAAGCAGATGACTAAACCGGAAAACTAGAGGATAACAGATCTAAACTAAAGGCAAAATGAGAATATGCACACATGAGCCTGCCTTTCCCAGGTGCTGAGCATTTGCAGCTCTCATTCTTTTCAGCTGGAGCCAGGCAGCACCCAGCACTGGGGCTGGAACCTGTGAGCTCCACCCCCAATTTACATCTCGAGTTTCCTTTGTTGCTTCTTTAAATTACTCTGTGCACACCAGGCATGAGCTTTAGTATGTCCGCCGTTTCCCAGAGCGGTATGAATTGCATGGATGTGTCCATTGGGAAGAATAGGTGTAGGAGTACTTTGGGGCACACCGTGGCTCAGGTCGGGCAACGATCTTGGGGGCAAGTTTCTCCACTGCTGCGTCCAGCCTCCCCGTCACCTCTGCTGGCAGAGGTGCTGCAGCAGGGGGCTCTGCCAGGGCCACCTCGGAGGGCTCGGATGCTCCCACGACGGTTTGCTGCGGGTAGGTGGTGAGGATGGGCCCCGGGAATGTGACAACGACGGGTGGTGGGTAGATAATCACCCGGGAGTCACCGCAGGCCACCACGCAGGGCTCGTTGCTGCTGGTGGCCAGGGGCTGGGGACACTTTGCCTCGCAGGGGTTGGTGCATGCCAGCTGGTTGGAAGCCATCGCCTGGCTGTGGCAGGGGAGTGCCTGCAATTTGTGTGCAGAATTAAGAAAAAACAAAAAAAAGGAAAAAAGAAAAAAGCCACTATGCACTTAGTTATTGCCACTTGTAAGCTTGGCTGTAAGAGATCTTTAGACAGAGATAAATCCAATAAAGACAGCAGTTGAACTCCTCTCCTTGTATCTGCCCCCTTTTACTTAGCCAGCACCCATTTGTCCTTTTGAATTTGCTGCTTTAAGCTTGCTCTCTTTCCTTTTCTTCCTCTGGGAGCAAAAATCCTCCCTGTTGTGTGCTTGCTCTAAAACAGCCATCTGCCCCAAAACCTTCCAGTCCTGTGTAATATTCCTGGAGACAAGTCTCAACCTGTTCCCCCAGCATCTCCCTTCCTCCCACACACAGCTTCTCAGAGCAGTGCCTGTGGTTTGCAGCTGGGGTGTAAGGCAGCGAGGGAGGTGAAAAATAAAAATCTGTATTTTTCAATAGATTTAAGTGCTGAGTAATCTGTTTAGCAGCCTGCTTAATTTCCTATATTATTTTCCTTGTGGATACCTGTTATTATCAGGCACTAAAATGTTCCACTAAAACGCAGAAAAATGAATGGCTAAGAATAAATGGGGGGTTAAAAATACTGGTTTAATTGGTAAGACATATCACTTAAAATATTTATGTTGTGGTGATATTATCAACCCAAATCAGAAAATTGTAGCTTCAGCTAGGGTATACGCATTGAATAGTGTTTATTTCTGTCTTCAGATTAAATCTTCACATAAAAGCTAGCTCTCCATGGTATAGCATTGCACCTTTTTAAAAAAACCCACACTTGTAAATCAAAGATAGCTTATAGTGATGAAAAAGGCAAAGGTATTATTTTATTCTCAATTAAGTCCTGTGTGCTGCAGTATACTAGAACTGCAGTCCTTGAGACCATTTGGAAGATGAGGACCAGGGGAGGTGGCAGCTTTGCAGTATCCTTACAATAAGTACACAGAAAATGCAGGATGTTTCTAAAGCAGATGGTGGGTGATTTGGAGCTAATCTCTGAAATCAGTAAGTCTTATCTACAGAGAAGCAGTATACAGGATGCTAAAATACGTAGCCAGCAACACTTTCTGTATATAAACTATTACATTGCCAAGCAGAAAGTAAAAAAATCCTGAAATCAACTTTCCTCCACTTTAGGAGCTCAGTGCTGTTTTGCCCCAGGGCCAGCAGCATGTCGGGACCAGGGAATGGGCAGGGCACTGGCTTTTGGGGCTATTTACTTGTCTCAACTATATTCAGGGGAAAGCAAAAGTATCCTCAAATGTACCATTGGGGGGGGTGTGGGGGGGTGGGGGTGGTGGGAAGAAGGCAAAACCCATGCATATCATTTCCCCCCAAATACCCTTAGGTTAGAAAGTAGCTTTGACCTGAGAAAATGCTTCATTTAATTTCTGTAAAAACACATTGAAATACTAGCAAAGTTTAAATAGAGAAAAACGAAAGCTTATTTCCAGTTACATTAAGTAATAATATCTAATAATCACTTAGTGTAGCTTGTTGCAACTTCAATTAAATTAGCTAAGGATGTGTAGGTTACAAACAGCAGCAATGCTGCATGTCTATAGCTACACAGAACTAGCTTCCAACAAGGATTTTACTTCAATAGTTATAGAATCACAGAATCATAGGATGATTATCTATGAAATCCCCCCCAACCTAACAACTGCTGGATCCCATAATTATGCTACATATGCAAAAAAAATAAAAATAAAAATAAAAAATGCTGAAATCTATTCTCAGAGCTCTTCTGAAATTTTTTCAGAACTAAGAGACTGAAATTCCTAATTCTCCCATAAAATTAACAGCCCAAAGCAGTCTTGAAAGTCCCTTGCTTTTATTTTTACATTCTTTATCCAGCATAGAAGGCATCTGTAGAAAGATGCTTACTAATGCCTCTGAGAATCAGAATATTTATGCAGGATTTAGTCCTGATTTTAACAAAATTCATGCTAAAGCAAAATTAAACTCAAGGTTTTTATAGTGGTCAAATCGGACTTACTCAGTGTACCGGAGAGAACAAGTCAAGAGAAGTAGCTAGAAAAGCCTTGCGTGGAGAGAGTATTTATACCCTTTCTCAGATCGCCTGGAGGAGCTGAGACACCCTTTGTGTAAAGGGCCTTAATTACTTATGAAGCAAACTTTGTTGCATGTATTAGTCCTGTAGTTGCAGTAATTGTTTTGCTCGCTGTTTATGATTATCTAAAGCTGAGTTAGGTAATAATGCAAAATGCAGATGGTAACTTGCAAGTTCTTTTCATCTTGAAATTTCCTGGTTTCACTCCACTGATTTCATTAAGAATTCAAACTACACGAAGAATTAATGGACTTCTGGTGACTTATCTTTGCTAAAAGCATGACTGCACAGGGAGTCTCCAAGATGTCAGTGGCACAGCGTGCCAGCACACACAAGATTTACTTTCCTTATTGGAAATGCCAGCTATTATCTAGTATTTATCTCCATGCCTAGATAAATTTCTAGAAACATAGGGCTTGTTTTTCATCTGATATGTTGTTAATGGAGTTTACAGAGGTCTTCTTGCCTAAGCCAGAGGAAGTATCTGGTGCAAAAACTTGAAAGAGCAAAACTGTCACAGAGTTATCTTTTAAATAAAAATGAAGCCATCTCCAATTATGAAGCTTAAAATGAGGAGTTGATTAAATAAATGTTTTACATATTTCATTCTGCATGAGGTCAGAGCAGTCTCCAAATCCACGAGGATGTTATTACTATTAACATAAAATAATTTCCATGTATGACATACTAACTAACAGATGTTTGTGAACTTCTTTGAAATCTCATTTCTTGATGTCTCCAGAATATTCCTGATAAGCTCCACAGCCCAGGAGATCTTTAGGGGTGCCTCATAAAATAAGAATAATTAATGCCATCGGTGCATTGTGTCATAAACACATGTATTTAAATGTGCTTAGCCTTTTTCTGCAAGAAGCTTCCCTCTGGAGGGAAGAGTGAACTGATTTCTGGGAAAATGGGTGTACTACATGTGCACTTGGACAAGGTCCTCTTGGTGGCCTCTGCCACTGGAGGGAGCCTCTGTGTCCATGGAGCCTCCCATCGCGCACAGCACCTCCTGGCGCAAAGGGCTAGAACTGAATCCCTCAGTCCTGGCTGGGGCAGTGCTCAGTCTGTGGGCATGTGCCATGGCAAAGGTAGCCTCAGCTTTTCATGAGTTGGTCCTAAGAAGGTAGGATGAACGTTGTGTATGTCAGAGGAGCTCACAATTCAGCTGAAAATACAGTCTGGATTATTATTTTTTTTTCTTCTCCTCCCTAGATTTTCAATATCTCTTGGTTCTTTTTGGTAATTCCTAACTGGAAGACCACTCCCCGCCAAGGATGCGCCCCAAAATTGCTGTTTCAAAACATGGGTATTAAAGCACATATAGTAAGCATGAAATTCAGCCCTACAGAAGGATTCTAGTTCCGCACCCTGGATTCTCTTCCCGATCGATCTCTGTGGCATTTCGATGATTCCTGAGAGAAATCGGAACTGAATGCTGCTGTCATATTAAGATGCAGTCGCTAAACTACAACATAATTAACTCTTCAAAATTCTCTTATAATATAGTAATACTATACAGAATTTTCTTTTTTTCCCCACAGTTTTTGTGTTGCGCTCTGGAGTGACTAACAAAGGGAATAAAGGGCAAAGAGTAATGCAGACTGCACACACCACAATATAGAATGTTAATATTGTCAGTGCCTATTAATTTAAAATTGTTTTAGAAAATTACATCCTTGTGTAAGGCAGGGACGGGATAATAATGACTTTTACCTAGCTAAGATATGGTTTGTGTGGCCAAACCAGTTCTGTTCAACTTCAGAGCACAGAAATTTTGTTTGTAAAGCTGAGTCAGGAACACTTGCTAATGAAGAAATAATCAAAGGAAAATGCTTGGGGATGGATTCTCTGCTGATGTTGGTCTGCAACATTCATTCTCTTCACTTCAAAGAGGCTCTACTTTCTTACATCATCTGAACACATATTCTATCAGCAAGAATTCTGCCCATTAGGCAAGTATAAACTGAAATATAGGTGCAGATCTGTAGTAAGAGTCAATTATGTATTAGTGTCTAGATCCACTGGTTTTTACACTATCGGAAACTGTGGCTTTCTGATTTTATACAAACTACGAGTGAAAGTTGAATAATCCAAAATTTGAGGCAATGAATCATAAGATAATTAGGACAAGGCCAGAAATGACCTTGATATATCTCCTTTAAGGTGATGCTATTGCCCAACACTAGGCGTCACCTACAGCTATTATCATAATACAACTATTTGCATAGGCAACATATTAATAAGTGTTTGTGAAACATTTTCAGCCCTCAGAACATTCCCATGGTGTTTAATTATGCAGGGTGTTTCCAGAAACACCTCATAAATCCTGATTTATGGCAGAAAGAGCGTGATTTAACAAAACTCTATAGCTACCGGAAAAAAAATAATGCGTGGACTGGGTATATGACAGGGTGAAGGATGGTCTTCTCCAAGCATATTTGTCAGATCAAGAGAACAGACCCTTTTCTGAAGGTCTTTTGATAACATTTGGCAGGTAAAAAGGGGAAATTTTCAGGTATGATGGCCTCATGATATGCGCTGGCTGGCTTCTTGCTTTCCAGCCTTGTCAGGACTCCCACAGTTTTGGGGGGCTGGGGTTCACTGGCTTTTCTTTGTCTTTACCACACCATTTCTAGGGCTTAGCAGAGTGACAAAGAACCCCTAGATGCAGTGGGAGAACCCAGGACTTTTTCTTCACTTCTAGCTGGGATTAAAATAGATTTTGAATACAGAATATAACAAAGAACTGCCCACAAAATATCAGTTGGCATGAGAAGCTTAGAGGAAATGAATGTTGAAGGAGCACAGAAGGAAAGGGAATGAAGGGAGTAGGGCAGAAGAAAGACATCTCCCTCACCATGTGCTGATCAGAACTGTACCGAAATGTATCGCAATACAACAAAATTGAAATGCTGGCTTGTTCAAAGCAGGAAAGCAAATTATTTAAATTATCTACAATCTGTTTGGAGTAACCTACGTTGCATGCTCTCCCTGATCCCAGCAAGTATTTTTTTCTTTTTGGTTAAACCTGTTTCTTGCTGCGTAGGTGAAAACCAGAGTCATGTGGTCACAAGATGCTGACTTAACTCCGTAATATTTGGTCCCCACAGCTCCCTCTGGTTGCCCCACATGGCATTACACGACCTGCCTCATTTTCCCTCTAAGTCTTAAGTTTCCCGTTTCTCACCCAATTCCCAAGCACCCACCCCTGCTCTGCACCGTACAGCATTAGGCAACAGCATGTAGGTAACAAACTGGTTTCCTTCTGTCATGTGTAAGGTGCTCAGTTCTTGTCTTAAGTGAATTGTTATCTTTCTTCAATATGCATATAAATATTGATGCTGAAGATGCTATTGATGCTGGAGTTAAATCCAGTTGGTGTCCAGTCACAAGTGGTGTCCCCCAGGGTTCGGTGCTGGGGCCGGTTCTCTTTAATATCTTTATCAATGATCTGGATGAAGGGATCGAATGCACCCTCAGTAAGTTCGCAGATGACACTAAACTGGGCGGGCGTGTTGATCTGCTTGAGGGTAGGTTGGCTCTGCAGAGGGATCTGGACAGGCTGGACTGATGGGCTGAGACCAATGGTACGAGGTTCAACAAGGCCAAATGCCGGGTCCTGCACTTGGGACACAACAACCCCATGCAGCGCTACAGGATTGGGGCAGAGTGGCTTGAAAGCAGCTCGACAGAAAAGGACTTGGGAGTGTTGGTGGACAGCCGGCTGAATATGAGCCAGCAGTGTGCCCAGGTGGCCAAGAAGGCCAACAGCATCCTAGCCTGTATCAGGAATAGTGTGGTGAGCCGGACTAGGGAAGTGATCATCCCCCTGTACTCGGCACTGGTGAGGCCCCACCTCGAGTACTGCGTTCAGTTTTGGGCCCCTCGCTACAAGAGGGACATTGAGGTGTTGGAGTGTGTCCAGAGAAGGGCTACAAAGCTGGTGAGGGGTCTGGAGGACAAACCTTATGAAGAATGACTGAGGGAGCTGGGGTTGTTTAGCCTGGAGAAGAGGAGGCTGAGGGGAGACCTTATCACCCTCTACAACTACCTGAAAGGAGGTTGTAGAGAGATGGGGGCTGACCTCTTCTCCCTGGTGACAAGTGATAGGACGAGGGGAGACGGGTTCAAGTTACGTCAGGGGAGGTTTAGATTAGATATTAGGAAACATTTTTTCACTGAAAGGGTTATTAAACATTGGAATAGGCTGCCCAGGGAGGTGGTGGATTCACCATCCCTGGAGGTGTTTAAAAAAAGGGTAGATGGGGCACTGAGGGACATGGTTTAGAAGTGGCTCTTGTCAGGGTAGGCTAAAGGTTGGACTCGATGATCTTAAAGGTCCCTTCCAACCTCAACAATTCTATGATTCTATGATTCTATGCTGGTTGGTTTCCTGGAGTTAGATAAGACCAGACTGGGTTATATGTACATCAGCTTTATATTACCTGTAATGTCATAATCAAAACGAAGGCTACATTGCGTTGGCTATGAAATAGCAACATAAGGGACAGTCCCTGAATGGGATCACATCTTGGATCATCAGTCTGACCTATTGAAGGATGGGGAAGGAGCTATTGTCACCATTTATAGATCAGGAACAAATGCATGAAAGTAAAAGGCTGAACTGACATTCCAGGTGAGCACAAGTTAAGGAGAAGATGGAGCTGGGCCATTTGTGGAGGTGTGTGGCAGGGGAATGAAAGGTGATGGGTACAAACTGAAATGAGAGGCTCACATTGGCATAAGGAGGAGGGAAAAAAAATATAAAGAAAAAAAATGCCCATGAAGGGGATCTTCAGCATCATAGTCTGAATTCAGAATTGGTCCTGTTTTGAAGAAAAAGGTGGATGAAAGACCTAAGAAAATGTTAGAAATAAAGAATTAGACCCTCAGCTGGTGTAGGTTTGCTTTATCAAGCTTTAACATCTCTCTATCACTTTCAGTTATTTTATCTGAAATGTCGTGTGCAGATCTGAAACACGGCTTTAAAGAATAGTTGTTTCCTGATGAATAGGGAACATACAGCATCAGACTTGGCGTATAAAAAGGAAGGACAGTTTTCAGTTGTGTGGCATCAGAGCTTGCTGAAACACTGATTTATAATACTGTAGTGTGGTGTTTGTAGAAGATGATGTACAACCTTCCCAAAGTTCTTTGAAAGTATTTGTGCCCAGCCTTCAACAGGATGTATTTAACAAGTGAACTTTTCCCCCGGGGGAATCCCACATATTCATCTCAAATTTTAAAGACGATTTATGGCATGGAAACCTGAAGTTATTTAATCAGGAACAAACCACAGGAATGTAAACAAATTATGCAGGAGAATGAAAGAAGTATTTTTAGCAATCTGTGGGCGTAGCAGCTAAATCTGATGTGAGTCATCCTGTGTCCTCCCTGGCAGACCTCAGACTTGGGATGGCTACAGGGTGAGAAATGCTGCCCAGTACCTGGACCTCAGCTCCCACATACCTGCCCTGGGGGGGTGACTTCTAATGGACATTGAAGGACTCAAGGCTCGAGAGCTAGAACTAATGATATATGGACAAAGTATCATGAATGGAACTTTTATGCATCATTTAAAATGATGTTATTACTTGACATTTGAATGTAAGGAGTCAGATAAGATATGGTTTGATTCATCCCATTTGTTTGTTCCGATGTTTTGTGCAGGAAAAGCAAAAACATGTTTGAGATGAGGATTTTCATCTTGTTTCTTCTCAATAACTGTAGGCAGGTGTTATTGCACGAAAGTTCCTTGAGAGGGCAGACCAAAAACTTGGTATGAACAATGTAAAAGAAGTTGCAAATTTAGGAAATAAGGAAAGAACAAGAATGTAAATACTAACAGCGGTGTCTCCTGGTCCTGCACCTAGGAGAAGCTCTCTGAAACTGGAGAGGGAAATTGAAGGATGTTTGAGAGAACCGGGAACGGAGAGTCTGTTGCGTGGGAAAATTTTGGAAGTGATGAACGATCCCTTTGCACATTCAAAGCTTATTATCAGATGCACCTGAGCTAGATGAATAGCTCCTTGATAGTAAAGATCTGATTCCAGGACATGTAAATTGAGTCACATGATATTAACTTTATAATAGGCACTTTACCTATGTAAATCAATACAAAACACTTAAGAAGTATTTCAAAACTCTTTCCTTGAGGACAGTTAGAGATTTCCCACTGAATAACTTTGCTCCGGCCGACCCTCAGAGAGGCACTTCCCATTGCTAGAAGCAGTTGGGTGTGTAAATCTGATTAAATCAAAACCCAGCCAGTATGGAAACCGTGCAAAGCAATAAGAACAGACTTTTAGTACACAGTCTTGGCCTGAGTGATCCTTCCTTCCCCTTCCTGCAGACCACGGCCACATGGAGCTTCCCAGCACTGACACCAGTGCTGCGTGCCCCTGCCCTCCTTTAGAGCATGGCTATTGCCCAAAGGGCTGGCCCACATTGCAGCTGAGTGTGTTCACAGCAAAATTACCTGTGGCTCATATGTAATGTCACTTATGGTAACGTTGACTAATGTGGGTTTTGCACAGAACCTTGCGGAAGGAGAAAGAAAGGACAGACCACATCGCCTGGTTGCAGGCTTTGGTCCAAATGAGGAAGGATCTTCCAGTGTAGGCAATAGGACAAGCATCGTGGCTAAATCTGTAGGGCAGAAGTGGTGGTGGTAAACAGCGGTGTGACCTTAGTGGTGGATGGCAGCTACGAATGATCCATTTGTTGATCTGTTGTTAAATAGACCTTTACTGGAGACACGTTCATGGGGCTAGAGTGTTCAAGGGTACCGATACTCAAAATACATGAATATATTTGAGCAACCTCGTCTAGTGGGAGGTGTCTGTGCCCAAGGCAGGACCATTGGAACTAAGTGGTCTTCAAGGTTCCTTCCAACCCAACCATTCTATGGTTCTATGATTATGTATTCATGCACAAAGCAAACTGAGCATGACGCGTAACAGATTGCTGAAGGGAAGAGAGATATCTGGATTCCACTGTTCTGGGATTTGTCCCGCACACTTTAAAAGGCATTGGGGTATGCCTGGGGCAATTTGTTTAAAATAAAACCAGCTTTTTATGGAAAAAATGCAAAATAATGATCTCACCTGAATAATGATGCTTGCAATCCTCATACAAGTATTTCTAAAGTGTAGGTATTGCTCAACATTTGGATGCCTAAATCTGAAGGCAGAAGCTTAGTTTTGCAATGCTCTGCATGTGTACAAATATAATTAATGTTTATGAAACATTCTGAAAACTGTATTTGTTATTACTGAAAGGATCATACAGGAGCCATGTGAAGCTGGGTTTGATTTATGGAAAAAGAAGTTGCGGATTTAATTTGCAGACTTCAGGAACTTGAGTAGATTAGTATGGAGAAAATATCCTGGGGGATGGGGAAGGCTGTTGGAAACACAGTGCCCTGGAAATTATAGTGGGGAAAAGGTCCTTGTGTTAAAATCTTGTGAGGTAGCAGCTTCTGTCTCTGACTTAAGGCTGTGGACTTTGATGTAATTTTTCATGGATTTACTGCTCCAGGCCCAGCCAAAAATTGTCCACTTTTTAAAAGGTCCTTTTTAAAAAAATAAATACATTTGAAAGCACAGAATTACAGGGGAGGGGGAGGAGTGATTGATCCTTCTGAGTCACAGAACATAGATAATTAAAAGCAGAATCGCTCCTCTGCTGGGCCCGCAGTGTCTCTTGGGGGAGAACGTGAGCCCATTAATAACTCATTAGTCCTAGCTATTACCGTGTGTTGCCCAATATACATATATTCTCTTAGCACTATTAAGTTGCATTGCAGATTCTTCTTGCGCAAGTGGTCCCAACGATGTAACTCAGAGAGGGTTATAGTGCCCTGCTGCTGCCTCTACATGCTTGGTCAATGATTTTTGTCCTATTTTTGGGGTATAGTCTTATGAGTAGGCTGTGAAATTCATTCCAGTACTTCAATTAATCAAAAAAATCAGCATCTGCTGAGGAGGCACCTGCCTGGGAAGGAGTGTGGAGGAGGTTTCATGGTGCTCCATGCAGCTTTCCATGAACCTCTTTGGAGGTGGACTGGCACTGCCCTGCACAGGGTACAGCAGTGTCTGTCTTCCATGCAGAAATACAGTTTGGATGAGTTCTTGAAAAATGCCAAAGTCATAAATATTGGGTGGTGCTGTACATGTACATGCTGTGCATGTTGGCATGGGTGTTGAGCCTCAGGAAGGGGACGATGCCACCTATGGTGGGACTCACAAGGGTTAAAAAATGAAGTGTAGAGAAAAAAGGAAACCCAAAAACCTCATGCTGCATGACAATATTTAATGGGAAAGAGAAGCTGAATATACATGCGCAAAATTAGATGGATAAGATATAATCAGAAGAGTTCCAGGACTTCATGAGGGTCTACAATGAATCTCCAGTTGCATGATTTTGCATAGATTGTTTTTTGATCAGAAGTATTTTACAGAGAAATCTGCGATTACAATTGCTTGAAGTTATTTTTTTGCCCTGGCTTGAATCAAACGAGATATAGGCAGAAAAATAAGCTGGGAAACCATTACATCACGGGTCTAAGCAGAAATAAAGCACAAGAAAGACTTACGAATGCTAATTTTAAGAAATGCCAAGTAGAGCTGATTTATTTTTTTTTAATGGTAAATGCTGTTTTAGCAAAATATACAAGTGAATATGAAATTTGATAAAATTTCATTTTGGAACCCAAGATTTTCAGTCATGTAATTTTGAAATATTTTATGCTTTTTATTTTGAGAGAAATTGACAATAAAAAGTCAATGTTGGCATAAAAACTTGAATTTATTGAGACATACATTTTTATCAAACCAAAAATATATTTTTGAAAATCTTGTTTCTTGGAAAAATTCTATTTTTTTAAATTTCATCCTAATTTTGAATAAGATCAATAGTGGAATTTCAATTTCTTGCAGATTGGAAATTCTAGTCCTCATGCAGGTCTAGTGTCAGGAAGCCATGCTTTTATGGACTCCACTGGGAACTGTGGGAGCTCAGCACTTCTATGATCCATTATCCATAAACTTAGCCGTGATCTGTCTTACTGTTCAGTTCTGCTTTTCAGTTTATCCACAGATATCCATGTTGGATTTAGGTTGGCCTGCAAGTTCTATAACAAAATGGATTGGAAAAGTGAGGAGAAAAAGGATTAAAGTTTCCTGTCTCATAAAATGATAATCCTGAGTTACATGCCGTCCCAGAACCACACATACCCCTAAACCCGGGAGATCCCTTGAAACCGAGTAAGTTTCTGATATCGAACAACGCAGTAGATCCCACTATGGTTTGCTGGGGGAAAGTGGTGAGAGTTGGGCCAGGATATATCACAGAATATGGTGGTGAGTCAGGGTCCACTATGTCCACTATTGTGTCGGGGTATTTAATGACACAGGTCTCATTGGAGGTGAGGGCAAACGGCTCAGGGCATATCACCCCCGGCGGCAGGCAGCACTCGTAGGGAGACATGTGGGAGATCCAGACCTGAAACACAGGAGGAGGGGAGAAAAGGCAGTCATTAGTCCAGCAAGACACTTACGCATTAGATATCAAGATTTTGGGAAGAGACGGTTGCGTGCTTGATATTGTGATTGCTGGCAAAAGGGGGAATTACAAGGTGCAAATAGCTCAGGTGATAGATAAATATTTGTCCAGTTTCCTTTTCCCATCCAGTAACTCTTCTGCTTCTTAAGTAACCCTTTTGAACTTCATTGTTTCAATATCTGATGATATTTTCTAGATCACCACTATTTTTATCCTAAAATGCTCTTGTGCTATTTCTTTTCTTCTCTTCTCTTCCCAGGATTTTCAACGTAGTGCACTGCTCTGTCTCACTCCTATTGCCTAGTCAAACCCTGCTGAAAGCCATAACCCCTACTCAACTCTATGTTTTAAACTTCAATTTTAATCCTCACAGCACTGGCAAAACCAAAACATGGGGGTGAAGCTAGTTACCTCATCTCACCTGGTTAGAAGTGGAACAGTATGATCTGGGATGGAGATCCACCCATCTTTTATTAGTCTCATTAAATATTATCTGGATTACATTACCTTATATTTGAAATCACACAGCTCTTTAAAACTGTACCTGATATCAAAGCCAGATTTTCCTGGGCATTGTATAATTATAGATTACCAGGCAGTTCTTGCCCTGAATTGTGCCCACACTAATTAGGCAAGGCAAACAGAGTGAGGGAGAAGTGATAATTTTCTTCACTTCATCAGTATGAAACTGATGTGGAAGAGATTAAGGGCTGGCATAAAGGATGGGCCTGAACTGATTTCCCAAATGAGTACCACCATTTACCCCAGGGGTCTGTGCGGGAGAGAAAATTCAGGGCAGATTTCTTGTGTTTCCATCTAAACATCTAATTTTAGCCGCACACCATCGTTGCCTTCTCCAGTCCTCAGGGCTGCACCTTCAGCTTTTCCCAATTGACCCCATGCCTTTGACTTCAAGGTAAGAAAAAGGCAACAACAACAGAATATTTTTACCAGCTAAAGAGCTGGGTTGGAAATGGCTCATTTTGCCTTGGGAAAAAATCGCTACCACAGATCAGTCTTAAGGGTAGGGATACTCAAGTGGTCCAATGCAGGCGGACAATTTGTCAAAACTTATCCTAGTACTCATGAAAAGAGGGGATGAAGGAGCATTCCTTCTTGTACATTACTTCTAGATTTGGAATTCAGCACTATAAATAGTTTTTAAACAAACCCAGTAGTATAGTGGCTTTTTAGTAAGAAAAAAATTTGAGTTCCAGTCTCTAGGATTTTGAAAATATTTAGGACAAGTTCTCCAACAGTTAAAAGACACCGTAGCTTCCTTGAAGACAGCTGAGGGTGAGAACATCATAGAAAATTATTTTTTAAAAAATGATAATTTCTTTATTGAAGCCTAGTCTTTACAATATGAAAAGAATGCTTGCCAGTATGAAATTATTGGGACTCTTTAGAGTTCTGAGGGCTTTTATATGCCATGCCTGGTGTAAATGAACTTCTGTCCTGAACACTAACGTAGTTTGCCAATGCCAGCTTTCACCTCTGAAGTGTAAAACTTAAATTGACTTAAAACTAAAGAACAATAGAAAGTATATTTCTGGAAGAATACCCCCTTTCCACTTCCTAAGTTTAACCTATCATTTGATAATATTTAGATAGCAATAAGTAATTGATTCAAAATTGACTTACCCGGATCACCAAGGAGAAGAGTTTAAGAAAAGTGATTAGAAGAGTTCTACGTAGCAAATGCTTTTATACACTTAGTCAAATTGCCTGGAGGATGTGACACCCTTTTTGCATGAAGTCCTAATTAGTTGCAAAACAAACTTTGCTGCATGCATAACTTCTGCAGGTAATGAAACTGTTTTGCTCTCTGTGTTTGTTAGCTATTGGATCTTCACATAGCGTGCTAAATACATACTACAGCCTGCAGGCAGGATTCACTTTAACATTTCACAGGTCAAAAAGAACTTGATATACTTCATTAACCACATTTCAGTTATATCATGAGTTGATCAAGCTTTCTTTTGTTGTTCCCCCCCTCCCCCCGCCCTTCCCGCCTCAAATTCGGTCTGTGAAAGGGATTCAAGGGAGCACCAGTAGCACTATTTGCTGTCAGGGAACAGGGTTTTATTTTCATTTCCCAAATCTGGCGTGTAGTCCAGTGTGGAAGAGAAGAGAGTTTTCCTCTGAAATGTCTTACAGAGCATTAAACTTAACTGTATTCAGCTGTTATTTCTCACAGTGAATATTCACGGATGAGGAGAACAACTCAATAAATTTGTAGCCCTTTTCCCAATGCGACCGATCATCTCTCATTGGATGGATTCCTCTGGAAAGAGCTCGGTGTTATCTAACATACACTTCAGGCTTTACAAATAGCGCTTGCACAGGGTTTAAGTGGAGCATGTGGATTTGTTTCAGGTGTCTTTGCAGGGTTTGACCGTGTTGCAATTAAAGTCAGGTAGATGCCACCCATGTTTCTCTGCCACTGACTCAAAGTGAAGTCACAGAGAATCACACAGCTGGGTTGGTGGTTGGATTTTTTTTTTTCTTTTTTTCTTCCAGCTTTTTGACTGTGTTGAAAAGGACAACCTCATAGGAAAGGGAAGGTTGCAACAGACTGTGCTCTGAAACTGGTGTTTCCGTCCAGGCTGTGTTTTTCTGTGACAGTATTAAGGTGAAGGCGGGGCGGGGGAAGTAAGCAAGAAATAGCTCTATCCTGATGAGAATTTAATTTAACACAAACAAGAGACATAAGTTTAATGCAAGACTATCAAAAAATTGGAGATAACGGGGGCTGTCAGGTTGTCAAGACTTTTATGAATGAGGCAGACATGTAGATTTAAAAATGTTTTTATAAACACTTTAAAGAGGAAATCAATATCACAGAAATATTATGTTGAAGATGGAGAGGGAAATCAGGATTCATGTGGAAACAGCTTTCTGAAAAAGCCACTACTTAGTGCAGTTAGGAGATTTTTGGCTGACGTGCCAGCTCATAAAGCAGAAACAGGTTTTTTTAATGCATAAAAGCTATTCTTAATTAAAATCTTATTGTAATACCAGGGATAGGGATCACTTAAATATTTGGGGACGCACTTAACTAGTACAATGCATCTCGCTGTGTTGCATTAGCGTACCTGACACGCAATTCTTTATCTGCATAAATGACTGGGAATCAGTCTGAAAGCTTTTGTTCTGTTCACAAGTTCCCGTAAATGCTTTTGCCTCAGGACCCCTACTAACATCCTCCCAAGCTACAGATAATTTATGATATGAAGACAAAATTTAAGTAAATAATAATTATGAACAAAGGAATCCTTCCTCCCAGTTTGCAAGGCAAGGAAGGGACGATGCCATCTTCCTAGCACCGCACAACCGCTGCCCTTTGCTTTGGATATGAAAAAGAAATAACAATTTTGATAGTCTTTGCCATGAGGTTCCAGGCCCTGATGGTTGCTTGAAGACAGTGTGGAATTAAAAAGGTTTCTGGGACTGGAGTAACTGAGAAAAGTGATCTAAGGAGAGAGGACTCCAGCAGGGACTGTCCTGTTCAGAGATGCACCAGCTGCTCTCGAGAAGGTAAATAAGGCTGAAAGGCTGAAATCCAGAATTTCATGAGAACTTTACAACCCTGGAGAATGACTGGAGACAAGGCTGCTGCAAGTTTGCATAATTTATTTGTAGCTGATTTTTCCTGTGGTTTGGTCCCTTTTCCCCCTCTCTCTGCTCCGTCCTGGTTAGGAACCTTCGCACTTAGACTCCCTGCTAGATAAATCGTGCTCCTGCCCACACATCCGTGTGCCTCCAGCCCTTGGGGTGGTTACCGGGGCATTTACACTGATTTGTCTAAAATATTTCAACATCAAATCTGTCTGCTTGGAGCTATGGGGTGGTGGTGGGGAAATTGCCTATTCCTTCTGCATAACATACAGCAGATAAAGCCTTTCCTATTTGTTAAGGCCGCTGTTCTTCAGGGAGGCAAAATATTTTATTTTATTTATGAAGTGCTTCACTTTTTGCTGGAAGGTGGCCAAAAAAACCCCAACTCTGGAGTAAAAAGGTGTACGTGTGTTTCACACTTACCAATGTTTGGACTTTTATTTTTTGAGTAAAATGTTATTACATATTAACCAGGTTGTTTTTTAGGGCCATATTAAGAAATGGGGAAAAAATGAGTACAGTTTTCTGATAGTAGACTTTTTGAGGGCCCCAGGCAAAAGGGGAATAAAGGCAGGTGGGAATGGCCTAAGATTTACCTCTAATTAATCTGCCTAAGCACTTCTCTGACACTGAGGAGCTGTGGAACATTAAAGCTGTGCTGCAGGATTAATTTGGCTGAAGAGTCTCATATATATATATGGGGATTTGTATATGTTTATTTTAATCCAGAAATCATATAGTAAGATTCTGGTTCTTGCAATTTAATCATGGAGAGAGAATACAATTGGTTGTATCAATATAAAGTCCACACAACTTGCGGCTCGCAAGCCAAGTGAAGATAAACCTGAAAAACTTGTAGATAAAAAGAAGTATCAAATTTCTAACTGACTGTAAACCACCACAGGCACTGTTCTTGGACAGGAGAGCTGTCAGTGCAGTAGATCCCTTAATTACTGGGATTGTGCCAGTAGCTGAGCTTTATAGACAAAGCAGCGAGACACCCGGTGATGGTCCAGGCGTGGAGCCCCCACAGCAGGAGGGTTGCTGCCAAGGAGCCCAGGAGCGGTGGTGGCTTTGGGGTGGCAGCTCCTTCCCTGTGCCCAGGCAAGCCAAGTGGCCCTGGACATCACCTAAACCAGGGCAATGCCCCATGGAGGCTTTTCCACAACCGCAAATTGGATATGACCTCTAACAAACATCACAGGAAGGTAGCTGGAAATGCCTGGCAAGAAAAGCCTTATCTGCCAACTATGCTCGTCTTCTGTAGTTGAAACCTCTTGTGTCATTAATCCAGGCTTAGTGTAACCCGTGTTCCTTCTCTTTTCTAAATACTGTCCCAAAGACAGTGCTTTGTGTTCATTCCATCCCCTTTTTACAGCCCCTTGTGCCATTGTACATTGTGAGACTCCTTGAGACTTTTACTCTCTCTGCAGTTTTGGGGCACTATATAAAATGGTACCTCGCACTTCCCTTGCAACTGAATTTTTCATTGCCTTTGGCAGATTTTAATTCTAGTTATTATCTAGGTTTAATAGTGAAGCACAGTAGCTAAATGAATTGTCAGAGGTCACTTGGTGAGCAAATGGAACAGCCTGGAGTAAAACAGGCTTTCCTCATTGGCATTTATCATATTATTTATAATTTGAATTCCAGCAGCTCTTTGAAGTCTTAACTGAGATTGCACTGCATTGGGCAAACAAAGGGCAAGTCCCTGCACTGAACAACAGGCGTTTGGACTGATTAGACCTGAGAAACAAAAGAGAAGGGATTGCTATCTCTTTTACAAATGCAATATTAATGCACGGGGATTAAGGGAGGGGTTGTCAGTACGGAAAAGCAGAGTGAGCAATTTTTGATATGTCCTGGAATGACTTTTCCAGTTTTACATAGGAAATCTCTGGCAGTCAGGAAGTAAACACAGACCCGAGTTTTAATAAATTATTTAATATTAAGAGTACCCATTATATTCACACTCTCCCAGTGCTGTTTTCACAGTAAATGGAGGGTTTTGGTGTCACAGCTCAGTCTCTAGGATGGCTGAAGTGCGCACAACCGCAACTGAGACAGTGGTTTGGACATCGGGACATCCTTCTCCCTGGGACAGCTGCGTTTACAGGAAATATAAGAGACCTGCAATGGAATCTGAAGAGATAAGTATCCAAAGAGATTAGAGATCCTAGCGTAGTGGAGATCCACTTGGTCTGAACAAAAGTAGCAATTCAACCGGGCTGGAAATTCTCAAACTGTGGGTTATTTTTTTTTTCCCCCCTACTTAGAATAAATAATAAAAATTAACTTTTTTAAAAAATTTTCTTTTTCTCTCTCCACAAACTAAAGGAAAAAAGTACCAAGGTTTTCAAAGCTGCTTAAAGTATCTAAGAGGATAGGGAGGCTCTGCAGAGAGGCTTGGATAGATTGGACCGATGGGCCAATGCTAACAGTATGAGCTTCAACAAGGCCAAGTGCCGGGTCCTGCACTTGGGCCACAACAACCCTATGCATCGCTACAGGCTTGGGGCAGCGTGGCTGGAGAGCTGCCTGGCAGAAAAGGACCTGGGGGTTCTAATTGACAAGTGGCTGAACTTGAGCCAGCAGTGTGCCCAGGTGGCCAAGAGGGCCAACGGCATCCTGGCTTGTATTAGAACTAGTGTGACCAGCAGAAGGAGGGAGGGGATTGTCCCCCTGTACTCAGCACTGGTGAGGCCACACCTTGAGTATTGTGTCCAGTTTTGGGCACCTCAATACGAGAGAGATATCGAGGTGCTGGAGCGAGTGCAGAGGAGGGCAACGAAGCTGGTGGTGAAGGGCCTAGAGAATAAATCTTATGAGGAGCGATTGAAGGAGCTGGGACTGTTTAGTTTGAGGAAGAGGAGGCTGAGGGGAGACCTCATCGCTCTCTACAACTACTTGAAAGGCCATTGTAGAGAGGTTGGTGCTGGTCTCTTCTCACAGGTAATTAGTGATAGAACAAGAGGGAATGGGTTCAAGCTGAAGCAGGGTAGGTTTAGGCTGGACATTAGGAAAAAATTCTTCCCAGAAAGAGTGGTCAGACACTGGAATAGGCTGCCCAGGGAAGTGGTGGAGTCACCATCCCTGGATGTGTTTAAGACTCCTTTAGATGTGGTGTTAAGGGATATGGTGTAAGGGAGAACTTTGTAGAGTGGAGTTGATGGTTGAACTCCATGATTCCAAGGGTCTTTTCCAACCTAAATGATTCTATGACATCATCCCTGTTAAAATCCATGGCTTCATTTATGTATTATGAAACCTAAGATGTCCCTTAAGAAATTTTCAATTACCAACGCCTGCAAATTACTAACTATGGAGTAATGACCTCTGTTAAAAAAAATACCTTTTAAATTAAAATTCTACATCAAAAATCATCCCTCAGGTAATGGTTGGTTACCAAGGAACAATGGTATCAACATGGACTTTTCTGCTTTTCTAAAGAGAATTGTTAAAGAAGGAAAAATAAAACCAGTAAAGGAAAGAATAAGAAGAGAAATAGGAGACCTATGTTGTATGAACTTTCTTAAACTGATTGAAAACTTAAAGAAGCCTTTTGTATGTGAGCGCCTAATTAGCTAGTCAGTTGTTTGGAGTTTTTTCTAAGATTAGGTTCTGCCTACTGCCTGTGTGTGTCACACCAGCCTGATTTGCACATTTTCTGAGCTTCACATTCTGCTCATGTTCTTTCACTAGAGATGGAGAAGAGCCTAATCCTTTGCTCAAATTGTTCTCCAGACTCCTCTAAGAAGACCTCTGAGTCTTTTGAAAGGGTCTTTATTTTGTTATTCCCTTAGCAATATGAGTAGTCCAGCTCTTTCTGAGACCCACTCCCCTAAATGCAAACAAAATTAAGCCCAATGTGGAGGTCACACGTGCTTATACAATTATTCTCTGTCTTCACACACAGCTAGTGAGCAAGTGCGTGTTTGGGTAATTTCTGTATCAGTATTGTCTTAGAAGGTTCAGGTTTTCTCTGCAAAAAGTTTCGTCTGTTGCCTGTTCTGAGAAATCTGGTAGCAGTGCAAAGCCAGTTTTCAAATAAAAATCAAACAAAAATGTAGTATGATGCAAGCACCTTAATACGTAACTAGAGAATGTGCATTAATAACCTTGTCATGTATTTCAGGGTGACTTTGTAACTCTGTTTTAAAACACTGCAATCATGCTGGATACTTAAAATATGATAATAAGTGTTTTGCATGGATAAATCATTAATGAGAGTTTGCAAAGTGCTTTGAAATCCTTTAATCTGAAACTTCCGCGGGCTGTTCCCAATGACTGTCATTGCTTTGGGATCTTTACAGAGACATCTACTTTACAGGAATTATTTAGATGATGAGGACCAAAAATTGAATGACTTTTTAAATAAAGGAAAACACGAGCAACTAAGAAAACTAAATGCTTTTCAGAGAAACACGGTGGAGCATGAATGCTTTTTTATACTGGAATCTCCCAATCTTCCACAAGCGAAGGTGGTATCCAGCAGTGGCAGTGTCTTGCCCAAAGAGACTTCTTTGCAGAGTTACGGCAGATTGTACATTTAACCTGCAAAGGGAAGTTTTTTACACCCGGCAACAAATGTAATCCCAGCATTAGTGGAGAAAGTGAGTTCCCTTTGCTGCTTATCACCCTTGACCAAAGACCTGACTGCTAAGACTGTCTGCTGCAAAATCATGCCACCTCTCTCACGATAGGATCCAGCTGCTTTGGAGTATAGGAGTACTAAAATTAAGGAGAAAAGAGGAGCAATTTCTTCCCTGTAATCCCTCCTCTGAAACCCCCATGAGTCTGGCTTTGGAGCTGTCTGAGCTGTGAGGGACGTCCAGGGAGACAGAATTAAAAAGAAGTGACCCAAACCACTCCTGCTTTACAGCGAGAGCCAAGGTTCGCTCCTGTGGAAAAATGATGAGATTTTCATTGCCAAAGGAAGAATGCAGATTTTTAGAAATCATTTGCCTTGAAGACACTGCATCTCAGAGTTTTTCCAAATTTTAAGCCGGAAGTAACTAGTAGTTTTGAAAGTCTGTTTATGCTCCCAGTCCATCTGTCTACAAGTATCACAGCTAAATACAATTTGAGGGGAAAGATGACTGGGGAGCAAGAGCATCAGACCACTGATGGGCAGCCGACTAAAAACCCTAGCAGTTGTGCCATTGAAGAAGAGATGGTCCTTGAAATGCACTCACAGAAAAGGAAAATAATCTGTCACTGAGGATCCTGAGAAAAAAATCGATTAAAATTATAAGGCTTTATCCTTCATGGTAGAAACCATTGCAATGACATCCAAATCCATGGAATGGAGTTTATCTGCATCTACTGGGGTCCAGGGTCACCTGAGACTGCAAGGGGTGAGCGGGATCTAATATGAATGCAGCATAGGAAATAAAATAAAAAAGCAAGGAATCATGACCTGATTAGGAGTAGATTAGTGGAATGACATTCATGACTTTGATCTGTTTATCTTAAAAGGATATTATTACTCAATTCGTGGCTGTCTGAAGCCAATACCACACTTCAAGTATAATAACATGTCACTCGGCATGTATAAATCATTAATGAATACTTGTGATATGACATTTGATCCAAGGAGGACGCAGAGCTTCCTGATAAGAGTTACTGCCCCAGGGATGCCTCCAACACACCTCATAATTTAGGAGGGATTTAGAGAGAAAAATTGTTACTGCTCTATTAGAGAAGCAAACAAGTAGCAGGCAAACAACTCCAGACAGGAAATCTGGCTGTAGGGAAGGGCAGATCTCAGGGTACCAGAGACACTTTCCCTGACTCGCTTGTCCCATGGGCTTACGGCTTTTGGCACAACAGCCCAAAGACAAGATACGTGGGGACAAAAACGCCTTTGTCATCTTTGGTGGCTGCAGCTTTTCACCCTGATTCTTACTGGCAGACCCTTTAATCAGGGTTGATGCCCAAACATGCATCCCAGGGAGCAACCAACGCTTGAGTGCAGAATGCCACTTTATCTACCAGAAAGGGTTAGAATGGCCAGAAATGTTATTTTCTAAAGAACAGGAAACAAAATACCAATTTCTGCCTAGACAGCACATTGAAATAGAAGTGATTACACTATACTAGTCTTTTTGGTGCAATAAAGTGTCATGGCAAGACACAGAACCTTCCCAGTCCAGCCTGAAGGAGCCCACTTACAGCGGGGTCACTGGATGTGGATTTTCACTGTGAATGTGGAGCAGACACAGCTCTAGCTCTGCAGGGAGGCAACTTAATCTTCTCCTAGCAGAGCTGAGGAAGTTATTTTTCACTGAGAAGGACATGCTGTGAAAGATAAAGGGAGAGAAGCAATAACTTAGGATGTATATAAAATACGTTTTTGTGGTAACAGCAGGGACAAGCACAAGACTTGTGGCAGCAGGCTAATGCCTGAGAAAATGGATGGTTTGTGTTGGTGATTTCCAAAAAGTCCATATTCCAACCTTATTTTGTTGCCTAGAGCTGCTGCATTATATAGTCGTAAGAATTTAGAGTAGCTGTCGATCTGCTCCAGAAGTTTTATAAAATGTTATTATTATGACACACACAAAACTACTTTTTAATGAAAAAATTAATAAACCTGGTTGCTGAAGCTATTAAATATTGCCTACTTAGGGAGTAACCATGACTCTCAAATTTAAAGTGATGTTATTATACAAGTGACATAACTATTTAAATTTTGTCATATACTTGCAATATTTACATAGTATAGATACTTTGTATGTCTCAACCATTAATGAATATTTGGGACTAACTTTGAAGTTCTTTCCTTTAAAGAAGCCAAAGGAGAAGTTTCAATATTGTTATACAGCCCAAGGGATGTGCAGACAGACACACCTCAGTGGCTTCTAAATATGTAGTACAGGCAAATGAAAGATCAAGATTCTGATATTGCTAGGTGGAAAACTTTAAGTGAAATATACTTTTTTGAATGACAGAATATTTCATAAAAACATTTTCATTAATCCTCTAACAGATCACTTATTCCACCTCAATGATTATGACAGGACACATTCCAAATGAATTCATTTTTTTTCTGTATTGGGTGTGATGTTTTGTAGGAACTCTGCTGTGTAGACAATTTTATCGCATCACAGTCAGTTTAATTCTTGTGTTGCAGTAGTTGTGGTGTTTTAATGAACGAAATTAAACAATTCTCTCTTCAGAAATGTTTCATGCAATGGTGTAAAAATTTAAGCTTCAGTCTTTCTTAATTTTTCTTCACCTGGTTAGCCAAAATTACCAACTCAAATTATTTGAATGTAGTATAAATGATGGTTTTCTACACCACCTGAATGAAGCATTTGGTTTTCTGTGTTTGGGTATGGTAATGAATTGACTGAAAGTATGTGTCCAAGCAATTGCACTGATGCCATCTTCTCATGTGTTCTCAATTGCTTTAATTTCTTTCCTACAGGAGAGTTGTCTGAATACTATAAGTGGACATTCTGGTTACTAAATTGTTATGCCAGTACATAAGGCCTTAGCATATTACACCCCTAATTAGACCAGGGAAGCAACTTGTTCAACAGCCCATATCCAACGCCAGATGCTGAACAGTATGTTTCCACTGAGAAAAGCTTTGTAGAACAATTCTGGTTTGCTTTAAAAAACCACCGATTTTCTGTGCTGAATTCTGAAGTCAAGTCAGTGTCTCGCAACACCTGCAGCACTTTTTCCATTGAGTTTCATCTCAAACATTTAATGGAATGTTTCGGTATCTTGCACTATCACAATCTTCACTGCTGTCAGTACATGGATGATTCAGTGTCCTGTTGTGAGACGAATTTTGTCTGTACTTTGTAGGTGTCTGGACTGTCCAATATTGTACAATGGATTTTAATTGATATCTTGAACGTGCAATTCAGTATCTGGCCAGGTAGAAGCCGAACATCAATCGAACTGATGTCAGGAGAGGATTCTCCCTACAAGTAGTTGCTCCATTTTCTGACTCCACATGAAATCATATGATATCCTCCAGCCAGACCTCAGCTTACTAATGGAAGAAGGGAAGGAAAAAACCACCCTTTGAGTCTTTACAGAAATTGCTCTGCTATTCAAGGGGCAAATTATTTTTAAGTATGGCTCGAAGTGTTAAGATGGCTTGGAAGAACACACTTTTTTAAACATTCTGTTGTTTGTTCTGATTATTTTTTTAAAATTCTGATGTTTTTGAAACGTTCTCATGCTTTGTGGTGGGAATTAAAAGTGGTTGGAAATTCCAAAAAATTAGTGACACAATAAGCTATAAACCGTGATGTGGTTTCTGAAATAAAACAGTTAATGATGACTGACAAACTAAAAATTTGCTACTGTTCAGGGTATGTGACCTACTTAGGCTTTTATCTAAAAAGAATGTTTCACTCTTAATGAGAGGTTCAAACTAGATATGTGGCACAATCCTAAGAAACAGAGAAAAATACAGGGAAGAATATTTGCATGACACATGCAAATTTTACAATTATGGAACTATCTAAGATGAGTCTCGCATCATTCTAATTTGTAAATAACCCTGTGAAAGACATGCCAGTGACAGAAATGACAGACAGAGGAGGAAAAATGCATTGCTTTCCAAGCAGAACACCATAAATGTCTAAATTACCTAAATCAAGAGTACTACGCATGGCATTATTTAATCTCTGATTATGTCATATAAAACAAGGCTCTAGGGTGGAATGGGCATGCCATAATGGGCAGACAGCATTGCAAGTACCAAATCAAAGCCTGCTTCGCTAGTAAGGAGTGTTTTCCATACAAGATGAGTTTGTTGGTAAAACATTGCATGCGCAAAGGGTGTTTCTGGGCCCAGGGCGGTCTGGACCAGTATAAAAGCCAGACCAACTGCAGGCTCCCTCATCCACTTCTCTTGCCTTCTCCTCCTCAGTGAACAAGGTAAGCAGCAAGTGCCTTCGTCTGTCTCCTTTGGCAATTTTCTCTTTGTCTTCTGCCCTCGGCGCAGCTTTTGCTGAAATGCTTGCTCCCTTGTCGTGTTCCAGGCTCTCAGCTCCTTGCCACCACCATGGGAGGTAGGAGAAGGTATTGGGCTCCCTTGGCAGGGAAACCTTGGGGATCAGGGATCTTTCATCTCCCTTCCTCCCTGTGCAGCCTGTCCCTGCTACCCAGCATGTACCTTTGCTCTTGCCGAGCAGGCTGTCAGGCTGCACCTCACATAATGCCTTTTCTTTCCCTACCCTCTCTCCCAGGTGCACTTCCGTCCCACAGCCATGTCCTGCTACGATCTGTGCCGTCCCTGTGGCCCAACCCCGCTTGCCAACAGCTGCAACGAGCCCTGTGTCAGGCAGTGCCAGGACTCCCGGGTGATTATTGAACCGTCTCCCGTGGTGGTGACCCTGCCAGGGCCCATCCTCAGCTCCTTCCCCCAGAACACCGCCGTGGGATCCACCACCTCTGCTGCTGTTGGCAGCATCCTGAGTGCTGAGGGCGTCCCCATCAACTCCGGGGGCTTTAACCTCTCTGGCCTTGGTGGCCGCTACTACGGCAGAAGGTGCCTGCCCTGCTAAAGCTGGGCCAGACGTCCAGTGAGTGCATCGACCAGGAAGCCCAGAGCCAGGTGCCCAACTCAGGACGCAGCTGGTGGCCAGGGTTTCCAGAGGGGCTGAGCACCCTCATGTCCTCCTGCAAAGGAGGGAGGGAAGCAAGGTGCCAGCCTATGTCTTCTTCTTGTGCTCCTGCTTTTTTCTCCGCCTCATGAGTCCCTGGTGTCTCCAGCTGTCCTGTGCCATGGGTTCATCCTGAAGCGAGTTGAGAGGGGCCCTGCTCATCAGCCTCTCTCCGTGTGCGTGGGAGGAAGACGTGTGTCCCGTTGCTGTGATGTGGTGCCTGACTACCAGCTGCCCTTGTAGCAGCCTGGACCGGGTCCCTTCCACCATGCGCTGCTTTCTTTCACTCTTTAGGCTCATTAAAGTTTATGCTGCATTGTAGCTTGATGTCTCCTCGTGTTCCTTCCCTTCTGAGACAGCCAGCCAAGCTGTCCAGGGGCAAATGTGATGCTGTGGAGGGGATAAGGGTGGGCTCGTAAGGGTGAATGTTGGATCTCCGCTGTGCCCAAAGGAGCTGAGTGCTCTCAAGGCCATGGATATAGGAAAAGACATGAGACCGTGGAGTGGTAGGTGATATTGTCTGAGTGTGCAAAGAGTGGCCAGGAGCTCCCACATGGGATATGTGAGTAACAACTGAGGTTGCATACTGGCTTCCAGTTGATGAGGCAAGGCGTTGACCTGCTGCAAGACATTTCTCTGCAGGCTATCGCCCAACTGGCCAAGGCTCTGATCGCATGTTACCACTCGCAATGTGACCCTGCCCCTCACTCCCCCAAGCACTCCTTCCAAACCCTGGAACTGCAGAAAGGCACAAAGGAATTGAAGGGCCACATGGCAGCCAGGGCAACTGTGTAAAAGCAAATATGAGTTCTGATTTTCAACTTTTTCTCTTTCCCACCCTTCTATAGACTTCATGTTTCTCCAAGGGGAATGCTCTACAGCTAGTCCTACAGTCCTGCTGCTGACAGTGTCAAAGAATACTCTTGCGCGCTCTCCTGGGGTTAAAAGTGCGTGTTTGCACCAGATGTGGTAGCCAGGGCAACTGTATAAAGAGAGATGTGAGTCCCCTGATAGATTTTGGCACAATAGTGATGGTTTGAGCATAGGCGTGTAAAATGAGTAAGGGAGGGGGATGGACAGACAGGGATTGTCCTCCCTCATCTGAAAGCGATGGGTAGCGTCAGTGACATGTCCCGGAAACTCTGCAGAGAGCTACAAGGGAGCAGGAAAAGCATCTTTGGCCCCACTGGAGCAGTCTTGTGGTCAAAAGCATTAAGTGTTGCGGAGTCCTGCGTGTGTCGCTGTGTCCTGAAGGGACTCGGCTCTGGATCAGACATGCAGCAAATACTCCAGAAACCACACTCAGGTGCTGTGGAGGCCGTGCCTGCAGAGGTCCCATGCAGTGACTCTTTTCTCTCTCCAACCAGGCCCCATGGTGGGGAGAGTGTGGCGGTAGTACCCTGCCAGTTCTGTTCTTCGTGTCTCCTTCCCACGCACTTGCCCTCCAGAGGAAATACTTTGGTCCTGCTGCTCTGGTTGTGCTTCAGGTAAAGGAGGAGGCAGCTCTTGTGCCACGCTCCTCCAACTGCCGTTGCAGGACTCATGGAGCCTGCTTGCTGCTGAGCAGGGTTGGGTGTCCTGTGGAAATCCTGCCAAGTAAGTGGTGGTGCCCGGTGTGCCAGCAGTCTGGATGGCCATAGCTAAGACGAGGGCAGGAAAAGAGACGTGTATGGATTGGCCAGCACATGCCTTGGTCACCGGGGTGCCTCCAACTTTGCCAGAGGTGTCCAGCAGAGAGTGTTGGGAGGTGAATAGGCTTCATTCTTACCCACTGGTATTCTGCTGCTTAAGGCAAGTAGGGATGAAGGAGAGAAGGAAGATGGCAAAAGAACCAGACAAACTTCTGCCAAGAGCAAAGCTCAACCGCTGAGAGAGGGTGTAAAACCCAAGAGCAGAGGTGCCCTGCTTAGAAAGGCGATGCCTAGTACAGTGTGAGTGGGCAGAGCATGAGAGAGTGCAAATGATGGTAGGGAGCCTCGCATGCGGATGTCCAGGCTGAAGCCTCAGGGTTGTGAGGAGACCTGCCCCATTCGTCAGGAAATACTGTAAAGGGAGGGCCTGGAGGGCAAGGGGATGGCATCACCTGGTGAGGTGGGACACTCCTCATCACTGGCTGCATCATCTGCCTGTGCTGACGTGTCATTTCTCCTGGAAACATTTTGGCCTCTAATACAGTCACTTGAAAGGAGCCTGCGTGGCTGAGCAGGCATGTCATGAACAGGGAAATGAAAAGGCAGCGTTGCAGGGCACTGTTAAAAGCTCCAATTTCTTAAATTGTGATGCTTTGCTTGCATGCAAGATGAGCTTGTTGGTAAACACATTACATGCACAAAAGGTGCCTCTAGGCCTGGGGTGGTCTGGACCAGTATAAAAGCCAGTGCAACTGCAGGCTCCCTCATCCACTTCTCTTGCCTTCTCCTCTGTGGTGAACAAGGTGAGCTGCAACTGCCTTTGCCTCTTTCTTGTCTTTACCATTTTTCTACTCTTTGTGTTCTGGCCTCAACTGTGTCTTTGTCTGAGCCACACTTTCCTGTGACCATTGCCTCCTGTCTCTCCTCTCTTTGCCACGCTGAGGGGAGATGTGAGAAGGTCTTATCTGTGTTTTCAGGGCCCTTTTGGAGACCGCGGCTCTCAAGGCTCTCTTCCTCTATATGTGGCCTGTCCCTGCTCCCCAGCCTGTGCCTTTGCTCTTGCCGAGCAGGCTGTCAGGCTGCACCTCACATAATGCCTTTTCTTTCCCTACCCTCTCTCCCAGGTGCACTTCCGTCCCACAGCCATGTCCTGCTACGATCTGTGCCGTCCCTGTGGCCCAACCCCACTCGCCAACAGCTGCAACGAGCCCTGTGTCAGGCAGTGCCAGGACTCCCGGGTGGTGATCCAGCCCTCTCCCGTGGTGGTGACCCTGCCAGGGCCCATCCTCAGCTCCTTCCCCCAGAACACCGCCGTGGGATCCACCACCTCTGCTGCTGTTGGCAGCATCCTGAGTGCTGAGGGCGTCCCCATCAACTCCGGGGGCTTTAACCTCTCTGGCCTTGGTGGCCGCTACTACGGCAGAAGGTGCCTGCCCTGCTAAAGCTGGGCCGGACGTCCAGTGAGTGCATCGACCAGGAAGCCCAGAGCCAGGTGCCCAACTCAGGACGCAGCTGGTGGCCAGGGTTTCCAGAGGGGTTGAGCACTCTCGTGTCCTCCTGCAAAGGAGGGAGGGAAGCAAGGTGCCAGCCTATGTCTTCTTCTTGTGCTCCTGCTTTTTTCTCTGCCTCATGAGTCCCTGGTGTCTCCAGCTGTCCTGTGCCATGGGTTCATCCTGAAGCGAGTTGAGAGGGGCCCTGCTCATCAGCCTCTCTCCGTGTGCGTGGGAGGAAGACGCGTGTCCCGTTGCTGTGATGCGGTGCCTGACTACCAGCTGCCCTTGTAGCAGCCTGGACTGGGTCCCTTCCACCATGCGCTGCTTTCTTTCACTCTTTAGGCTCATTAAAGTTTATGCTGCATTGTAGCTTGATGTCTCCTCGTGTTCCTTCCTTTCTGGAATGCCCAGACAACATGCTCAATGGTAAATCACTGAATCGCAGCGTGATTGAGGTTGCAAAAGACTTCTGGAGCACAACTGGTCCAACCCCCTGCTCACGGATGTCAGCCTAGAGCCAATTGCTCTACGTCCAGATGGTTTTTAAATAGCTGCAAGCATGGAGACTTAATCTCCCTGGCAACATGTTTCAGTGCTTGGTGCCCCTCACCAACTCTGTAAAAAGGGGTTTCCTGACATTCCCGTGGAAATTTCTGTGTTTCCTTCTGTGCCCATTGCCTCTGGTCCTTTCAATGGGGAGCACTTAAAAGACCCTAATTCCTTCCTCATTGCAAGTTCTTTTCAGGGATTTAAATACATTAATGAGGCAGCCCTCCCCTGAGACTTCTCTTCCCAGGTCTCTGTCTTTTCTCTTATGTCTCATGCTCCAGTCCCTGAATCATCTGCGCGGCCTTTCATTTGACTCTCTCCAGTATGTTCATGTATCTTTTGCAATGAGAAGCCCAGAACAGAACCCAGTACTCCCAGTCTGGCCTCATGAGTGAAGAGTGAAGGGGAATGTTGAACTCCTTCAAGCGTCTGGAAATACATTGTCTAATGCAGCCAGGGTACAATATTAAGCTGCATTTGCAAATATGATCACACATGTGGTAAAGGGGTGGCTGAAAGGATGTGGTGCACTTGTGTCCTTTTGAGGAACTAAGAGTGAGTGTCCCATTGAAATGGTCACCTGGAGGGGACTGTTCTTTACATGTGACAAAGCAATCCAAAGTCACTCACTTCCCCTTGTCCTGAACACCAGGCTTATTGTGACTCTCAGCAAACCCCTGCAATGATTTCCATGGCTTCAAGACATGTGTGGTATGTGACAGATGCCCAAGGAATTGTATCCTTTCACTTCCGCCTCCAGACCATCTCTCTGTGACCCCCAGACCCCTTTCTGAACCACTCAGGAATGTTGGCAAAGCACCACAGTCACTGTTGGGGAGTTTGCAGGACCTGTGGCCCATGACACTGAAGAGAGGGCATTTAGCAAGTCTTTCTCTGTCCCTTGCTCCCTGACCAGAGGGAAGGGGAGCCTCCAGGATGCAGCCAGTGTGTCTTCTTGCCTTTCTGCCCTCAACTGCAAGACCACCGACATCAGGGAGGGCAGTAGCCTTGGTCATGTGTGAAGCTGTCATGTAGTTGGTGAAGTAGGAAGGGACAAGGTGCCTATCCCATCCTCTCGCAGGCTATAGTCCTCCACAGGTGATGTTTTGCCCTTTGCGCCCCAGTCCCGCTTCAGGTAGAGTGAGGGGCACCTGCTGTGCTGTCCCATACGCTGTAGGATCCCCTACAGTGCCTTTCCCCAGAGCTGAAGTCCTCTCTTCCCTGAAAGCCAGCTGCTGCCAGTGAAACCCACGTGCCCTGCTGTGCAGGAAGGCCCTCAGGAGACACACTCTCCATCCACACTCATGAGCCATGCTGAGCTGACAGCAGAAGCACGGTGGGGTGAAAAGATCATGCTGGGAAGGGAAGACAGCATCTGTGCAAGTGATCAGCGAGAGCAGGGTGCGGCAGGGCATTGGAGCCTTTGGGCAGACCTTCACTACAGGTGCTGAGTGCGAGGCTAGCACAGGCCAGTGGGAAACTGCCTGTCTGAATGTGCTGAAATGCTTGGGAGGAGGATACAGAGATCCTGATGTCTACTTGCCTCCAGCGTGTTCCTGATGACGTTCTCAGAGCATGATTACTTGTAAAGAGTTTTGATGTCTCCTGGAAAGCTTTCCAAGCTTTTTGTTGTGCCTCTTATTTATTTAGAGTGTAGGCTCAAAGAATAAGCATTTGGTAGCCTTGAGGATGAAGAATGAACATTTGGAAAGCTCCAACACTGACCTTTGGTGCTGTAGCAGTGTGGGGGGAGTACATTTCGTGTGTCTTGGAAGGAGTGTCTCTGCTTTTCAAATATCCTTCTCCTGTTGACTGGGAACTGCTGGAGGCTCTCCAGATAAGGTAAGGAAGGGCAAAGAGTATATGAATTTTTCTTGAAGTTAAATTGCTCAGCGTAAAACTTCACAGGTTAATCAAGGTGACTGGGATGTTTATACCTAAATTTGATAAAGTTAGGTATTAGGCCACACAATGGATATAGGGATTCCTGTCACAGAAAATTCTTTTTAAGTCTGGCCCTGTATTTTAGGGTTGCAAGAAAACATGCCTCGTTCATTATGAGAATCCTTAAAGTGAGGGCCTGCAGGGTAAGGGGATGGCATCACCTGGTGAGGTGGGACACTCATCATCTGCCTGTGCTGACGTGTCATTTCTCCTGGAAACATTTTGGCCTCTAATACAGTCACTTGAAAGGAGCCTGCGTGGCTGAGCAGGCATGTCATGAACAGGGAAATGAAAAGGCAGCGTTGCAGGGAACATAAGCAGTGTCCCCATTTCTTAAATTGTGATGCTTTGCATGCAAGATGAGCTTGTTGGTAAACACATTACATGCACAAAAGGTGCCTCTAGGCCTGGGGTGGTCTGGACCAGTATAAAAGCCAGTGCAACTGCAGGCTCCCTCATCCATTTCTCTTGCCTTCTCCTCCGTGGTGAACAAGGTGAGCTGCAACCTCCTTTGCCTCTTTCTTGTCTTTCTCCTTTTCCTCTTTGTCTTAGAGAGGTGGTGGAAGCTCCATCCCTGGAAGTTTTTAAGGCTAGGCTGGATGGGGCTCTGAGCAACCAGATCTACTGGGAGGTGTCCCTGCCCATGGCAGGGGGTTTTGAACTAGATAATCTTTAAGGTCCCTTCCAACTCCAACAATTCTATGATCCTATGATTCTTCTGGCCTCAACTGAGCTTTTGTCTCAGTGTAACTTTTGCTAAGAGCATTGGTACTTGATCCTACTCCCAGCATCTCTGTTGCTACACTGGAGAGATGTGGGAGAAGGTGTTGGGCTTTCTTTGCAGGGAAACCTTAGGGACTGCAGTTCCTAATACTCTCCTCTTCCCTACAAACCCTGTCCCTGCTCCCCAGCCTGTGCCTTTGCTCTTGCCGAGCAGGCTGTCAGACTGCACCTCACATAATGCCTTTTCTTTCCCTACCCTCTCTCCCAGGTGCACTTCCGTCCCACAGCCATGTCCTGCTACGATCTGTGCCGTCCCTGTGGCCCAACCCCACTCGCCAACAGCTGCAACGAGCCCTGTGTCAGGCAGTGCCAGGACTCTCGGGTGATTATTGAACCGTCTCCCGTGGTGGTGACCCTGCCAGGGCCCATCCTCAGCTCCTTCCCCCAGAACACCGCCGTGGGATCCACCACCTCTGCTGCTGTTGGCAGCATCCTGAGTGCTGAGGGCGTCCCCATCAACTCCGGGGGCTTTGGCCTCTCTGGCCTTGGTGGCCGCTACTACGGCAGAAGGTGCCTGCCCTGCTAAAGCTGGGCCAGACGTCCAGTGAGTGCATCGACCAGGAAGCCCAAAGCCAGGTGCCCAACTCAGGACGCAGCTGGTGGCCAGGGTTTCCAGAGGGGCTGAGCACCCTCGTGTCCTCCTGCAAAGGAGGGAGGGAAGCAAGGTGCCAGCCTATGTCTTCTTCTTGTGCTCCTGCTTTTTTCTCCGCCTCATGAGTCCCTGGTGTCTCCAGCTGTCCTGTGCCATGGGTTCATCCTGAAGCGAGTTGAGAGGGGCCCTGCTCATCAGCCTCTCTCCGTGTGCGTGGGAGGAAGACGTGTGTCCCGTTGCTGTGATGCGGTGCCTGACTACCAGCTGCCCTTGTAGCAGCCTGGACCGGGTCCCTTCCACCATGCGCTGCTTTCTTTCACTCTTTAGGCTCATTAAAGTTTATGCTGCATTGTAGCTTGATGTCTCCTCGTGTTCCTTCCCTTCTGAGACAGCCAGCCAAGCTGTCCAGGGGCAAATGTGATGCTGTGGAGGGGATAAGGGTGGGCTCGTAAGGGTGAATGTTGGACCTCCGTTGTGCCCAAAGGAGCTGAGTGCTCTCAAGGCCATGGATATTGGAAAAGACATGAGACCGTGGAGTGGTAGGTGGTATTGTCTGAGTGTGCAAAGAGTGGCCAGGAGCTCCCACATGGGATATGTGAGTAACAACTGAGGTTGCATACTGGCTTCCAGTTGATGAGGCAAGGCGTTGACCTGCTGCAAGACATTTCTCTGAAGGCTATCGCCCAACTGGCCAAGGCTCTGATCGCATGTTACCACTCGCAATGTGTCCCTGCCTTTCCCTCTTCCAAGCAGTTCTTCCAAACCCTGGAATTGGAAGGAGTCACGAGGGAATTGAAGGGCCCTATGGCAGCCCTGTGCAAACGCAAATATGAGTTCTGATTTTCAACTTTTTCTCTTTCCCACCCTTCTATAGTCTTCATGTTTCTCCAAGGGGAATGCTCTATAGCTGATCCTACAGTTCTCTGCTGTAGAAGGGTGGTCTTTGGGCACTCTTCTGGGGTTAAAAGTGTATGTTTGCACCAGATTGCTACCTTTTCTTACTTGAAAGAAACCTGTCCTTCAAAATACTTGTCTGTCTTTACCTACTGATAGACTCTGTAGAAATGCACTCCCATTCATCGTAAGCCATGCTGAGCCATTAGCAGAAGGAAGGTCAAGATCAAGCTATGGAAGGAAGGTAACATCCTCAGTACATGCTTTCAGGGATCATGCTGTGTCAGGATGCTTGAGCCTTTAAGTAGACCCTCAGTATGGAGGACTGAGTTGGGGAGAATGGAAAGATGGTGGGAAATTTCTTCTTTGGATTTAATGTTTTGCTTGTGGAAGGGTTTTAAGTGGAATTGCCATGGGTAGGAAACTGGGCTGCAGTATGGTTTGAGGTGATGAATACTCTTTTAGGTTTGAAGGAAATCCTTCCATTACTTGCAGGGCTGCCGTGTTGCAGTCACACTGGGATTCCTTCTGCATACATATTTCCTTAGATAAACATCTCCCTTCAGCCTAAAAGCTCGCTTCATCTTCCTGAATGAGGAATTTGTTTGAGCCACTGAGATGAGAGAGTTGCCTGTCTCTGAATCAAGTCCCACCCTAATGGGGGAAGGGTTTTTGTCCACCCTTTTCACTGAGGACCCAGTTGGGGTGTCAGGGGGCAAATGGTGCCCAAGCAGGGCTGTCATTCCTCTTGGGGATATTTGGTCCCTCTTTGGCCCAGGAAATGCAATGCTGAGCATTGAATCGTTCCCTTAGCATGCATCTCTGGGGAGATCCTGACACCTGCTGCTCTCCAGGCTCTCTTTGCTGGCACTGCCAGCCCTCCCTTGCTTCTGGGGAGAGTTGTACGTTGTATGGAAATCTTGCTCAGTCTTTGTATCCATGTTTCTGTCCTGGCAGTGTGTAGAGCCAAAGCAGAAGTTGAGGTATGGACATGGGGAATGGAAGAATGGACTTTTGAAGCCAGAAGTCATTCTTGTTAGGGAGTGGTTCCTGCAAGATTAGTTAGTGGCTAATACTTGTGGGAAGGCAATGTCATTCTTTCTGAAACATTCTTGTTCTGGTGATTGGGAAAATCTGGGCAATGCTGAAAGAGGTGAAAAGGCAAAACAGACAGGATAATTTGTTCTAAGGGCAATGCGAGACACCAAAGAAAGTTCAAAAACCCAAGATCATATTCTCCCTTATGAAAAACTGATGTCTAAGAAAGCTTAAAAGGCCTTGGAGGCACAGAGAGCAATGGATTTGGTCAGTGCCTGCATAAAGAAATTCTGCCCTTTAATCCTAGGTTTATAATGAAAAAACTGCATTCATTGCAAAAAAGGCTGAAAGCAGGCCTCAGGATAGTAAGATGCTGACATCACCTGAAAATATGACACCACTCCGCCCAGTTGGATGAAACATCTCCCTGATTTTGATTTAAAATAGCCCAGGAAATATTTTGGCCTCTAATACTGTCACTAGGAATGAGCTTGTGTAGCAAAATAGGCATGTCACGACCAAGGAAATGAAAAGGCAGCATTGCAGGGAACATAAACAAGCGCTGAATTTACTTAAGTGGGATGCTTTACATAAAATATGAGATTGTCGGTAAAACCATTAGATGCGCAAAGGGTGCCTCTGGGCCTGGGGTGGTCTGGACCAGTATAAAAGCCAGCGCAACTGCAGGCTCCCTCATCCACTTCTCTTGCCTTCTCCTCCGTGGTGAACAAGGTGAGCTGCAACCTCCTTTGCCTCACTCTTTCTCTTGTTCTCCTCTTTGGTTTTGCCCTCAATTGAGTCTTTTCTTTGGATGTAGGTTCTGCTGAGAGCCTTGCTGGTTGATCCTGCTCCCATCATCTTTCTTATCCGTGTTATCCACACAGCGTAGATGGGAGAATGTCTTGGGCTTTCTTTGCAGGGAAACCTTGGGGACTGCAGCTCCCAGGCTCTCTTCGTCCCTATGCGGCCTGTCCCTGCTCCCCAGCCTGTGCCTTTGCTCTTGCCGAGCAGGCTGTCAGACTGCACCTCACATAATGCCTTTTCTTTCCCTACCCTCTCTCCCAGGTGCACTTCCGTCCCACAGCCATGTCCTGCTACGATCTGTGCCGTCCCTGTGGCCCAACCCCACTCGCCAACAGCTGCAACGAGCCCTGTGTCAGGCAGTGCCAGGACTCCCGGGTGGTGATCCAGCCCTCTCCCGTGGTGGTGACCCTGCCAGGGCCCATCCTCAGCTCCTTCCCCCAGAACACCGCCGTGGGATCCACCACCTCTGCTGCTGTTGGCAGCATCCTGAGTGAGGATGGAGTGCCCATCAACTCCGGGGGCTTTAACCTCTCTGGCCTTGGTGGCCGCTACTACGGCAGAAGGTGCCTGCCCTGCTAAAGCTGGGCCGGACGTCCAGTGAGTGCATCGACCAGGAAGCCCAGAGCCAGGTGCCCAACTCAGGACGCAGCTGGTGGCCAGGGTTTCCAGAGGGGTTGAGCACCCTCGTGTCCTCCTGCAAAGGAGGGAGGGAAGCAAGGTGCCAGCCTATGTCTTCTTCTTGTGCTCCTGCTTTTTTCTCCGCCTCATGAGTCCCTGGTGTCTCCAGCTGTCCTGTGCCATGGGTTCATCCTGAAGCGAGTTGAGAGGGGCCCTGCTCATCAGCCTCTCTCCGTGTGCGTGGGAGGAAGACGCGTGTCCCGTTGCTGTGATGCGGTGCCTGACTACCAGCTGCCCTTGTAGCAGCCTGGACCGGGTCCCTTCCACCATGCGCTGCTTTCTTTCACTCTTTAGGCTCATTAAAGTTTATGCTGCATTGTAGCTTGATGTCTCCCCGTGTTCCTTCCCTTCTGAGACAGCCAGCCAAGCTGTCCAGGGGCAAATGTGATGCTGTGGAGGGGATAAGGGTGGGCTCGTAAGGGTGAATGTTGGACCTCCGTTGTGCCCAAAGGAGCTGAGTGCTCTCAAGGCCATGGATATTGGAAAAGACATGAGACCGTGGAGTGGTAGGTGGTATTGTCTGAGTGTGCAAAGAGTGGCCAGGAGCTCCCACATGGGATATGTGAGTAACAACTGAGGTTGCATACTGGCTTCCAGTTGATGAGGCAAGGCGTTGACCTGCTGCAAGACATTTCTCTGAAGGCTATCGCCCAACTGGCCAAGGCTCTGATCACATGTTACCACTCGCAATGTGACCCTGCCCTTCACTCCCCCAAGCACTCCTTCCAAACCCTGGAACTGCAGAAAGGCACAAAGGAATTGAAGGGCCACGTGGCAGCCAGGGCAACTGTGTAAAGGGACATGTGAGCCCTCTACTAGCTTTTGCATCATGGTGATGGTTTGAGCATAGGCGTGTAAAATGCGTAAGGGAGGGGGATGGACAGACAGGGATTGTCCTCCCTCATCTGAAAGCGATGGGTAGCGTCAGTGACATGCCCCGGAAACTCTGCAGAGAGCTACAAGGGAGCAGGAAAAGCATCTTTGGCCCCACTGGAGCAGTCTTGTGGTCAAAAGCATTAAGTGTTGCGGAGTCCTGCGTGTGTCGCTGTGTCCTGAAGGGACACGGCTCTGGATCAGACATGCAGCAAATACTCCAGAAACCACACTCAGGTGCTGTGGAGGCTGTGCCTGCAGAGGTCCCACGCAGTGACTCTTTTCTCTCTCCAACCAGGCCCCATAGTGGGGAGAGTGTGGCAGTGGTACCCTGCCAGTTCTGTTCTTCGTGTCTCCTTCCCACGCACTTGCCCTCCAGAGGAAATACTTTGGTCCTGCTGCTCTGGTTGTGCTTCAGGTAAAGGAGGAGGCAGCTCTTGTGCCACGCTCCTCCAACTGCCGTTGCAAGGACTCATGGAGCCTGCTTGCTGCTGAGCAGGGTTGGGTGTCCTGTGGAAATCCTGCCAAGTAAGTGGTGGTGCCCGGTGTGCCAGCAGTCTGGATGGCCATAGCTAAGACGAGGGCAGGAAAAGGGACATGTATGGATCGGCCAGCACATGCCTTGGTCACCGGGGTGCCTCCAACTTTGCCAGAGGTGTCCAGCAGAGAGTGTTGGGAGGTGAATAGGCTTCATTCTTACCCACTGGTATTCTGCTGCTTAAGGCAAGTAGGGATGAAGGAGAGAAGGAAGACGGCAAAAGAACCAGACAAACTTCTGCCAAGAGCAAAGCTCAACCGCTGAGAGAGGGTGTAAAACCCAAGAGCAGAGGTGCCCTGCTTAGAAAGGCGATGCCTAGTACAGTGTGAGTGGGCAGAGCATGAGAGAGCGCAAATGATGGTAGGGAGCCTCGCATGCAGATGTCCAGGCTGAAGCCTCAGGGTTGTGAGGAGACCTGCCCCATTCGTCAGGAAATACTGTAAAGGGAGGGCCTGGAGGGCAAGGGGATGGCATCACCTGGTGAGGTGGGACACTCCTCATCACTGGCTGCATCATCTGCCTGTGCTGACGTGTCATTTCTCCTGGAAACATTTTGGCCTCTAATACAGTCACTTGAAAGGAGCCTGCGTGGCTGAGCAGGCATGTCATGAACAGGGAAATGAAAAGGCAGCGTTGCAGGGAACATAAGCAGTGTCCCCATTTCTTAAATTGTGATGCTTTGCATGCAAGATGAGCTTGTTGGTAAACACATTACATGCACAAAAGGTGCCTCTAGGCCTGGGGTGGTCTGGACCAGTATAAAAGCCAGTGCAACTGCAGGCTCCCTCATCCACTTCTCTTGCCTTCTCCTCTGTGGTGAACAAGGTGAGCTGCAACAAGCTTTGTCTCTCTCTTGTCTTTACCATTTTTCTCCTCTTTGTCTTTTGTCCTCAACTGAGTCTTTTTCTTGATGTAGCTTTTCCTGACAGTCTTGGTCCCTGATCCTGCTCCCATCATCTCAGTTGTCCTTGTTCTCCACTGAGGGGAGGTGGGACAAAGTCCTGGGCTCTCTCTGCAGGGAAACCCTGGGGACCGTGGTTTCTCATACTTTCTTCTTCCCCATGCAGCCTGTCCCTGCTCCCCAGCCTGTGCCTTTGCTCTTGCCGAGCAGGCTGTCAGACTGCACCTCACATAATGCCTTTTCTTTCCCTACCCTCTCTCCCAGGTGCACTTCCGTCCCACAGCCATGTCCTGCTACGATCTGTGCCGTCCCTGTGGCCCAACCCCACTCGCCAACAGCTGCAACGAGCCCTGTGTCAGGCAGTGCCAGGACTCCCGGGTGGTGATCCAGCCCTCTCCCGTGGTGGTGACCCTGCCAGGGCCCATCCTCAGCTCCTTCCCCCAGAACACCGCCGTGGGATCCACCACCTCTGCTGCTGTTGGCAGCATCCTGAGTGAGGATGGAGTGCCCATCAACTCCGGGGGCTTTAACCTCTCTGGCCTTGGTGGCCGCTACTACGGCAGAAGGTGCCTGCCCTGCTAAAGCTGGGCCGGACGTCCAGTGAGTGCATCGACCAGGAAGCCCAGAGCCAGGTGCCCAACTCAGGACGCAGCTGGTGGCCAGGGTTTCCAGAGGGGCTGAGCACCCTCGTGTCCTCCTGCAAAGGAGGGAGGGAAGCAAGGTGCCAGCCTATGTCTTCTTCTTGTGCTCCTGCTTTTTTCTCCGCCTCATGAGTCCCTGGTGTCTCCAGCTGTCCTGTGCCATGGGTTCATCCTGAAGCGAGTTGAGAGGGGCCCTGCTCATCAGCCTCTCTCTGTGTGCGTGGGAGGAAGACGTGTGTCCCGTTGCTGTGATGCGGTGCCTGACTACCAGCTGCCCTTGTAGCAGCCTGGACCGGGTCCCTTCCACCATGCGCTGCTTTCTTTCACTCTTTAGGCTCATTAAAGTTTATGCTGCATTGTAGCTTGATGTCTCCTCGTGTTCCTTCCCTTCTGAGACAGCCAGCCAAGCTGTCCAGGGCAAATGGTATTCCACACAGGGCAAAGGGTGGCTGAAGGTATTTGGTGGACTTGTGCCATTCTTGGGGGAACAGGAGGAGGGAAGGCTCACTATAATGATCACCTGGAAGGGACTTGCCTTTACACATGACAGAGCAATACAAAGTCATTCACATGCCCTTGTCCTGAATACCAGGCTTATTGTGACTCTCAGCAAACCCCTGAGAAGTTTTCCATGGCTCCAAGACATGTGTTATATGTGACAAAGCGCCCAGGAGTTGTATCCCTTCAGTCTGTCTCCAGACCATCTCTCTATGACCCCCAGACCTTGTTCTGAACTACTCAGCAATGTTGGCAGACCACCACAGTCAGGGTTGGGGAGTCCCGCTTCAGGTAGAGTGAGGGGCACCTGCTGTGCTGTCCCATACGCTGTAGGATCCCCTACAGTGCCTTTCCCCAGAGCTAAAGTCCTCTCTTCCCTGAAAGCCAGCTGCTGCCAGTGAAACCCACGTGCCCTGCTGTGCAGGAAGGCCCTCAGGAGACACACTCTCCATCCACACTCATGAGCCATGCTGAGCTGACAGCAGAAGCACGGTGGGGTGAAAAGATCATGCTGGGAAGGGAAGGCAGCATCTGTGCAAGTGATCAGCGAGAGCAGGGTGCGGCAGGGCAGATGGCAGCCTTTGGGCAGATGCCCACCAGAGGCCCTGACTGAGGCAGCTTCACCGTCTGGGAGGAGACCCTGCCTGTGGATTGTGTGGGGCAGGGATGTGATTGAAAGGAGACTCAGAAGGAAAGATGGATTTTCCACTTATGAAACAAATGGAAGCTTCCGCCTTGCAGGAAGAAGTCCTTCCCCCCATTGTTGTGATAGATGGAGCTGGTGTCCTGTGTCCCAGGGGCACAGGAGATTTCCTCTTCTTGCACATCAATGGCCTGAGTGCAGTAACAACAGGCCCAATGGCCCTGATGAACCCCACCTGGGGTCTCTCCCACCTCCTTCTTCCCTTTGACCCAGAGCTCTATTTAAGCTCTGTCTTGTGGCCTTGGTCTTTTCTTCAGCTGGGTGGCAGGAGTGTGAGGCTCCTGTTCTTCTGCAGGTTTGCCTCTGCCTACCCATGAGCCGCCTGGATCTGGAGCCCGTTTCCCACAGTTTTCCCATCCTCTTCGTGGGTCTGTCTGGTTGTTCTGGCTCTGGTCAGCAATCACTGGGCTCTGTTGACGCGCGTTGCCATTGTTGGATCTGTTCCTGACCTGTGGGCTGACTGCCCTTATGATCACTCAGTTCTGCTTCATCGCTGTGAACCTGATGGTACTGTCAGGTACTGTCCAATGGGGCCATTGCCAGTGAGGGTGCTGCCCTCCTGGCCCTGTAATCATGCTCATCTCCTGGCTCCCACCCTGCAGGGAATAGCTGGCTCTCACAGAGCTCTTGCCTGCATTTCTTTTTGAATGGCCTTTTACCATGATCAGGTTAACACTATGCATCTTCTAAGCTTGCTTCATCATCATAAATGAGGAATTTGGCCTTGACCTCTGTGATTAGAGAGTTGCCTGTCTCTGGTGAAGTCCCACACTAACGGAGGAATGTGTTTTTTCTACCCTTTGCAATGAGGACCCAGTTGGGGTGTCAGAGGAGTTGAGCTTGTGCCCCAAGCAGGGCTGTCGTTCCTCTTGGGGACATTCAGCTCCTCTTCTGTCCCAGAAAATACAGTGCTGAGTGTTGAGTCTTTCCTTTAGCATGCATCTCTGGGGAGATCCTGACACCTGCTGCTCTGCAGGCTGTCTTTGCTGGCACTGCCAACCCTCCCTTGCTTCTGGGGAGAGCTGTGTGTTGTATGGAAATCTTGCTGAGTCTTTGGAACTGTGTTTGCTGTCCTGTCAGTACATAGAGCCACAGCAGAAGTTGAGGCATAGACCATGGGGAGCAGGAAAGCGGAGGTATTTGTTCCCCAGAATGTGCCTTTGTTTTTGTGGGGCTTGCCAGTCTAACAGGAATGACAAAGCAATACTTGGTTATGGCAGAGCAACATCCTTCTTCGTGAAACTTGTGGTGACTGCGGCCATCTAGATGCTGCTGAGAGAGGGAGAGGGAAAACCGCCTGGTTTATTACTTGGGAGAGCAATGCTTGATATCACAGAAGGGCAAAAGCCTAAGGGCAGAGCTGACATGCTGGGAAAACTGGTGCCCGAGACAACCTGAGTTGGTTAATAGGGAAAGCTGAGGATATGGATGGCCCTCACATAAGAACCTTGTTGGAAGCCTGGTCTTTAATGATAGGTTGGAAGGAAATGCAGACCCATATATTAAGAAAAAACCTCAAAAAAAAGGCCCCAGGAGGGTGAGAGGCTGTGATTACCTAGTGAGGCAGGCCATCTCCTTCTCTTTGTCTTCATCTTCATCCTTCATTGCTGTGTCATTTCCCCGGAAACAATTTTGGCCTCTAATACTATCACTTGAAAGGAGCCTGTGTGGCTGAGCAGGCATGTCATGAACAGGGAAATGAAAAGGCAGCGTTGCAGGGAACATAAGCAGTGTCCCCATTTCTTTAATTGTGATGCTTTGCATGCAAGATGAGCTTGTTGGTAAATACATTACATGCACAAAAGGTGCCTCTAGGCCTGGGGTGGTCTGGACCAGTATAAAAGCCAGCGCAACTGCAGGCTCCCTCATCCACTTCTCTTGCCTTCTCCTCCGTGGTGAATAAGGTCAGCTGCAACTGCCTTTGCCTCTTTCTTGTCTTTTGTTCTCCTCTTTTTCTTTTGGCCTCAGTCAGGTCTTGTTTTTTTTCATGTACATTCTGCTGAGAGCCTTCCTGCTTGATCCTGCTCCAATCATCTTTCTTATCCGTGTTATCCACACAGCGTAGATGGGAGAATGTCTTGGGCTCTCTCTGCAGGGAAACCTTAGGATCAGCGATCTTGCATCTCCCTTCCTCCCTAGGCAGCCTGTTCCTACTCCCCAGCCTGTGCCTTTGCTCTTGCCGAGCAGGCTGTCAGACTGCACCTCACATAATGCCTTTTCTTTCCCTACCCTCTCTCCCAGGTGCACTTCCGTCCCACAGCCATGTCCTGCTACGATCTGTGCCGTCCCTGTGGCCCAACCCCACTCGCCAACAGCTGCAACGAGCCCTGTGTCAGGCAGTGCCAGGACTCCCGGGTGGTGATCCAGCCCTCTCCCGTGGTGGTGACCCTGCCAGGGCCCATCCTCAGCTCCTTCCCCCAGAACACCGCCGTGGGATCCACCACCTCTGCTGCTGTTGGCAGCATCCTGAGTGAGGATGGAGTGCCCATCAACTCCGGGGGCTTTAACCTCTCTGGCCTTGGTGGCCGCTACTACGGCAGAAGGTGCCTGCCCTGCTAAAGCTGGGCCGGACGTCCAGTGAGTGCATCGACCAGGAAGCCCAGAGCCAGGTGCCCAACTCAGGACGCAGCTGGTGGCCAGGGTTTCCAGAGGGGCTGAGCACCCTCGTGTCCTCCTGCAAAGGAGGGAGGGAAGCAAGGTGCCAGCCTATGTCTTCTTCTTGTGCTCCTGCTTTTTTCTCCGCCTCATGAGTCCCTGGTGTCTCCAGCTGTCCTGTGCCATGGGTTCATCCTGAAGCGAGTTGAGAGGGGCCCTGCTCATCAGCCTCTCTCCGTGTGCGTGGGAGGAAGACGTGTGTCCCGTTGCTGTGATGCGGTGCCTGACTACCAGCTGCCCTTGTAGCAGCCTGGACCGGGTCCCTTCCACCATGCGCTGCTTTCTTTCACTCTTTAGGCTCATTAAAGTTTATGCTGCATTGTAGCTTGATGTCTCCTCGTGTTCCTTCCCTTCTGAGACAGCCAGCCAAGCTGTCCAGGGGCAAATGTGATGCTGTGGAGGGGATAAGGGTGGGCTCGTAAGGGTGAATGTTGGACCTCCGTTGTGCCCAAAGGAGCTGAGTGCTCTCAAGGCCATGGATATTGGAAAAGACATGAGACTGTGGAGTGGTAGGTGGTATTGTCTGAGTGTGCAAAGAGTGGCCAGGAGCTCCCACATGGGATATGTGAGTAACAACTGAGGTTGCATACTGGCTTCCAGTTGATGAGGCAAGGCGTTGACCTGCTGCAAGACATTTCTCTGCAGGCTATCGCCCAACTGGCCAAGGCTCTGATCGCATGTTACCACTCGCAATGTGACCCTGCCCTTCACTCCCCCAAGCACTCCTTCCAAACCCTGGAACTGCAGAAAGGCACAAAGGAATTGAAGGGCCACGTGGCAGCCAGGGCAACTGTGTAAAGGGACATGTGAGCCCTCTACTAGCTTTTGCATCATGGTGATGGTTTGAGCTTAGGCGTGTAAAATGGGTAAGGGAGGGGGATGGACAGACAGGGATTGTCCTCCCTCATCTGAAAGCGATGGGTAGCGTCAGTCACATGTCCCGGAAACTCTGCAGAGAGCTACAAGGGAGCAGGAAAAGCACCTTTGGCCCCACTGGAGCAGTCTTGTGGTCAAAAGCATTAAGTGTTGCGGAGTCCTGCGTGTGTCGCTGTGTCCTGAAGGGACTCGGCTCTGGATCAGATATGCAGCAAATACTCCAGAAACCACACTCAGGTGCTGTGGAGGCCGTGCCTGCAGAGGTCCCACGCAGTGACTCTTTTCTCTCTCCAACCAGGCCCCATGGTGGGGAGAGTGTGGCAGTAGTACCCTGCCAGTTCTGTTCTTCGTGTCTCCTTCCCACGCACTTGCCCTCCAGAGGAAATACTTTGGTCCTGCTGCTCTGGTTGTGCTTCAGGTAAAGGAGGAGGCAGCTCTTGTGCCACGCTCCTCCAACTGCCGTTGCAAGGACTCATGGAGCCTGCTTGCTGCTGAGCAGGGTTGGGTGTCCTGTGGAAATCCTGCCAAGTAAGTGGTGGTGCCCGGTGTGCCAGCAGTCTGGATGGCCATAGCTAAGACGAGGGCAGGAAAAGAGACGTGTATGGATTGGCCAGCACATGGGGTCACCGGGGTGCCTCCAACTTTGCCAGAGGTGTCCAGCAGAGAGTGTTGGGAGGTGAATAGGCTTCATTCTTACCCACTGGTATTCTGCTGCTTAAGGCAAGTAGGGATGAAGGAGAGAAGGAAGACGGCAAAAGAACCAGACAAACTTCTGCCAAGAGCAAAGCTCAACCGCTGAGAGAGGGTGTAAAACCCAAGAGCAGAGGTGCCCTGCTTAGAAAGGCGATGCCTAGTACAGTGTGAGTGGGCAGAGCATGAGAGAGTGCAAATGATGGTAGGGAGCCTCGCATGCAGATGTCCAGGCTGAAGCCTCAGGGTTGTGAGGAGACCTGCCCCATTCGTCAGGAAATACTGTAAAGGGAGGGCCTGGAGGGCAAGGGGATGGCATCACCTGGTGAGGTGGGACACTCCTCATCACTGGCTGCATCATCTGCCTGTGCTGACGTGTCATTTCTCCTGGAAACATTTTGGCCTCTAATACAGTCACTTGAAAGGAGCCTGCGTGGTTAACTGGGCATATCATGAACAGGGAAATGAAAAGGCAGCTTTGCAGGGAACATAAGCAGTGTCCCCATTTCTTAAATTGTGATGCTTTGCATGCAAGATGAGCTTGTTGGTAAACACATTACATGCACAAAAGGTGCCTCTAGGCCTGGGGTGGTCTGGACCAGTATAAAAGCCAGTGCAACTGCAGGCTCCCTCATCCACTTCTCTTGCCTTCTCCTCCGTGGTGAACAAGGTGAGCCGCAACAAGCTTTGTCTCTCTCTTGTCTTTACCATTTTTCTCCTCTTTGTCTTTTGTCCTCAACTGAGTCTTTTTCTTGATGTAGCTTTTCCTGACAGTCTTGGTCCCTGATCCTGCTCCCATCATCTCAGTTGTCCTTGTTCTCCACTGAGGGGAGGTGGGACAAAGTCCTGGGCTCTCTCTGCAGGGAAACCCTGGGGACCGTGGTTCCTCATACTTTCTTCTTCCCCATGCAGCCTGTCCCTGCTCCCCAGCCTGTGCCTTTGCTCTTGCCGAGCAGGCTGTCAGACTGCACCTCACATAATGCCTTTTCTTTCCCTACCCTCTCTCCCAGGTGCACTTCCGTCCCACAGCCATGTCCTGCTACGATCTGTGCCGTCCCTGTGGCCCAACCCCACTCGCCAACAGCTGCAACGAGCCCTGTGTCAGGCAGTGCCAGGACTCCCGGGTGGTGATCCAGCCCTCTCCCGTGGTGGTGACCCTGCCAGGGCCCATCCTCAGCTCCTTCCCCCAGAACACCGCCGTGGGATCCACCACCTCTGCTGCTGTTGGCAGCATCCTGAGTGAGGATGGAGTGCCCATCAACTCCGGGGGCTTTAACCTCTCTGGCCTTGGTGGCCGCTACTACGGCAGAAGGTGCCTGCCCTGCTAAAGCTGGGCCGGACGTCCAGTGAGTGCATCGACCAGGAAGCCCAGAGCCAGGTGCCCAACTCAGGACGCAGCTGGTGGCCAGGGTTTCCAGAGGGGCTGAGCACCCTCGTGTCCTCCTGCAAAGGAGGGAGGGAAGCAAGGTGCCAGCCTATGTCTTCTTCTTGTGCTCCTGCTTTTTTCTCCGCCTCATGAGTCCCTGGTGTCTCCAGCTGTCCTGTGCCATGGGTTCATCCTGAAGCGAGTTGAGAGGGGCCCTGCTCATCAGCCTCTCTCCGTGTGCGTGGGAGGAAGACGTGTGTCCCGTTGCTGTGATGCGGTGCCTGACTACCAGCTGCCCTTGTAGCAGCCTGGACCGGGTCCCTTCCACCATGCGCTGCTTTCTTTCACTCTTTAGGCTCATTAAAGTTTATGCTGCATTGTAGCTTGATGTCTCCTCGTGTTCCTTCCCTTCTGAGACAGCCAGCCAAGCTGTCCAGGGGCAAATGTGATGCTGTGGAGGGAATAAGGGTGGGCTCGTAAGGGTGAATGTTGGACCTCCGTTGTGCCCAAAGGAGCTGAGTGCTCTCAAGGCCATGGATATTGGAAAAGACATGAGACCGTGGAGTGGTAGGTGGTATTGTCTGAGTGTGCAAAGAGTGGCCAGGAGCTCCCACATGGGATATGTGAGTAACAACTGAGGTTGCATACTGGCTTCCAGTTGATGAGGCAAGGCGTTGACCTGCTGCAAGACATTTCTCTGCAGGCTATCGCCCAACTGGCCAAGGCTCTGATCGCATGTTACCACTCGCAATGTGACCCTGCCCTTCACTCCCCCAAGCACTCCTTCCAAACCCTGGAACTGCAGAAAGGCACAAAGGAATTGAAGGGCCACGTGGCAGCCAGGGCAACTGTGTAAAGGGACATGTGAGCCCTCTACTAGCTTTTGCATCATGGTGATGGTTTGAGCTTAGGCGTGTAAAATGGGTAAGGGAGGGGGATGGACAGACAGGGATTGTCCTCCCTCATCTGAAAGCGATGGGTAGCGTCAGTCACATGTCCCGGAAACTCTGCAGAGAGCTACAAGGGAGCAGGAAAAGCATCTTTGGCCCCACTGGAGCAGTCTTGTGGTCAAAAGCATTAAGTGTTGCGGAGTCCTGCGTGTGTCGCTGTGTCCTGAAGGGACTCGGCTCTGGATCAGATATGCAGCAAATACTCCAGAAACCACACTCAGGTGCTGTGGAGGCCGTGCCTGCAGAGGTCCCACGCAGTGACTCTTTTCTCTCTCCAACCAGGCCCCATGGTGGGGAGAGTGTGGCAGTAGTACCCTGCCAGTTCTGTTCTTCGTGTCTCCTTCCCACGCACTTGCCCTCCAGAGGAAATACTTTGGTCCTGCTGCTCTGGTTGTGCTTCAGGTAAAGGAGGAGGCAGCTCTTGTGCCACGCTCCTCCAACTGCCGTTGCAAGGACTCATGGAGCCTGCTTGCTGCTGAGCAGGGTTGGGTGTCCTGTGGAAATCCTGCCAAGTAAGTGGTGGTGCCCGGTGTGCCAGCAGTCTGGATGGCCATAGCTAAGACGAGGGCAGGAAAAGAGACGTGTATGGATTGGCCAGCACATGGGGTCACCGGGGTGCCTCCAACTTTGCCAGAGGTGTCCAGCAGAGAGTGTTGGGAGGTGAATAGGCTTCATTCTTACCCACTGGTATTCTGCTGCTTAAGGCAAGTAGGGATGAAGGAGAGAAGGAAGACGGCAAAAGAACCAGACAAACTTCTGCCAAGAGCAAAGCTCAACCGCTGAGAGAGGGTGTAAAACCCAAGAGCAGAGGTGCCCTGCTTAGAAAGGCGATGCCTAGTACAGTGTGAGTGGGCAGAGCATGAGAGAGTGCAAATGATGGTAGGGAGCCTCGCATGCAGATGTCCAGGCTGAAGCCTCAGGGTTGTGAGGAGACCTGCCCCATTCGTCAGGAAATACTGTAAAGGGAGGGCCTGGAGGGCAAGGGGATGGCATCACCTGGTGAGGTGGGACACTCCTCATCACTGGCTGCATCATCTGCCTGTGCTGACGTGTCATTTCTCCTGGAAACATTTTGGCCTCTAATACAGTCACTTGAAAGGAGCCTGCGTGGTTAACTGGGCATATCATGAACAGGGAAATGAAAAGGCAGCTTTGCAGGGAACATAAGCAGTGTCCCCATTTCTTAAATTGTGATGCTTTGCATGCAAGATGAGCTTGTTGGTAAACACATTACATGCACAAAAGGTGCCTCTAGGCCTGGGGTGGTCTGGACCAGTATAAAAGCCAGTGCAACTGCAGGCTCCCTCATCCACTTCTCTTGCCTTCTCCTCCGTGGTGAACAAGGTGAGCCGCAACAAGCTTTGTCTCTCTCTTGTCTTTACCATTTTTCTCCTCTTTGTCTTTTGTCCTCAACTGAGTCTTTTTCTTGATGTAGCTTTTCCTGACAGTCTTGGTCCCTGATCCTGCTCCCATCATCTCAGTTGTCCTTGTTCTCCACTGAGGGGAGGTGGGACAAAGTCCTGGGCTCTCTCTGCAGGGAAACCCTGGGGACCGTGGTTCCTCATACTTTCTTCTTCCCCATGCAGCCTGTCCCTGCTCCCCAGCCTGTGCCTTTGCTCTTGCCGAGCAGGCTGTCAGACTGCACCTCACATAATGCCTTTTCTTTCCCTACCCTCTCTCCCAGGTGCACTTCCGTCCCACAGCCATGTCCTGCTACGATCTGTGCCGTCCCTGTGGCCCAACCCCACTCGCCAACAGCTGCAACGAGCCCTGTGTCAGGCAGTGCCAGGACTCCCGGGTGGTGATCCAGCCCTCTCCCGTGGTGGTGACCCTGCCAGGGCCCATCCTCAGCTCCTTCCCCCAGAACACCGCCGTGGGATCCACCACCTCTGCTGCTGTTGGCAGCATCCTGAGTGAGGATGGAGTGCCCATCAACTCCGGGGGCTTTAACCTCTCTGGCCTTGGTGGCCGCTACTACGGCAGAAGGTGCCTGCCCTGCTAAAGCTGGGCCGGACGTCCAGTGAGTGCATCGACCAGGAAGCCCAGAGCCAGGTGCCCAACTCAGGACGCAGCTGGTGGCCAGGGTTTCCAGAGGGGCTGAGCACCCTCGTGTCCTCCTGCAAAGGAGGGAGGGAAGCAAGGTGCCAGCCTATGTCTTCTTCTTGTGCTCCTGCTTTTTTCTCCGCCTCATGAGTCCCTGGTGTCTCCAGCTGTCCTGTGCCATGGGTTCATCCTGAAGCGAGTTGAGAGGGGCCCTGCTCATCAGCCTCTCTCCGTGTGCGTGGGAGGAAGACGTGTGTCCCGTTGCTGTGATGCGGTGCCTGACTACCAGCTGCCCTTGTAGCAGCCTGGACCGGGTCCCTTCCACCATGCGCTGCTTTCTTTCACTCTTTAGGCTCATTAAAGTTTATGCTGCATTGTAGCTTGATGTCTCCTCGTGTTCCTTCCCTTCTGAGACAGCCAGCCAAGCTGTCCAGGGGCAAATGTGATGCTGTGGAGGGGATAAGGGTGGGCTCGTAAGGGTGAATGTTGGACCTCCGTTGTGCCCAAAGGAGCTGAGTGCTCTCAAGGCCATGGATATTGGAAAAGACATGAGACTGTGGAGTGGTAGGTGGTATTGTCTGAGTGTGCAAAGAGTGGCCAGGAGCTCCCACATGGGATATGTGAGTAACAACTGAGGTTGCATACTGGCTTCCAGTTGATGAGGCAAGGCGTTGACCTGCTGCAAGACATTTCTCTGCAGGCTATCGCCCAACTGGCCAAGGCTCTGATCGCATGTTACCACTCGCAATGTGACCCTGCCCTTCACTCCCCCAAGCACTCCTTCCAAACCCTGGAACTGCAGAAAGGCACAAAGGAATTGAAGGGCCACGTGGCAGCCAGGGCAACTGTGTAAAGGGACATGTGAGCCCTCTACTAGCTTTTGCATCATGGTGATGGTTTGAGCTTAGGCGTGTAAAATGGGTAAGGGAGGGGGATGGACAGACAGGGATTGTCCTCCCTCATCTGAAAGCGATGGGTAGCGTCAGTCACATGTCCCGGAAACTCTGCAGAGAGCTACAAGGGAGCAGGAAAAGCACCTTTGGCCCCACTGGAGCAGTCTTGTGGTCAAAAGCATTAAGTGTTGCGGAGTCCTGCGTGTGTCGCTGTGTCCTGAAGGGACTCGGCTCTGGATCAGATATGCAGCAAATACTCCAGAAACCACACTCAGGTGCTGTGGAGGCCGTGCCTGCAGAGGTCCCACGCAGTGACTCTTTTCTCTCTCCAACCAGGCCCCATGGTGGGGAGAGTGTGGCAGTAGTACCCTGCCAGTTCTGTTCTTCGTGTCTCCTTCCCACGCACTTGCCCTCCAGAGGAAATACTTTGGTCCTGCTGCTCTGGTTGTGCTTCAGGTAAAGGAGGAGGCAGCTCTTGTGCCACGCTCCTCCAACTGCCGTTGCAAGGACTCATGGAGCCTGCTTGCTGCTGAGCAGGGTTGGGTGTCCTGTGGAAATCCTGCCAAGTAAGTGGTGGTGCCCGGTGTGCCAGCAGTCTGGATGGCCATAGCTAAGACGAGGGCAGGAAAAGAGACGTGTATGGATTGGCCAGCACATGCCTTGGTCACCGGGGTGCCTCCAACTTTGCCAGAGGTGTCCAGCAGAGAGTGTTGGGAGGTGAATAGGCTTCATTCTTACCCACTGGTATTCTGCTGCTTAAGGCAAGTAGGGATGAAGGAGAGAAGGAAGATGGCAAAAGAACCAGACAAACTTCTGCCAAGAGCAAAGCTCAACCGCTGAGAGAGGGTGTAAAACCCAAGAGCAGAGGTGCCCTGCTTAGAAAGGCGATGCCTAGTACAGTGTGAGTGGGCAGAGCATGAGAGAGTGCAAATGATGGTAGGGAGCCTCGCATGCGGATGTCCAGGCTGAAGCCTCAGGGTTGTGAGGAGACCTGCCCCATTCGTCAGGAAATACTGTAAAGGGAGGGCCTGGAGGGCAAGGGGATGGCATCACCTGGTGAGGTGGGACACTCCTCATCACTGGCTGCATCATCTGCCTGTGCTGACGTGTCATTTCTCCTGGAAACATTTTGGCCTCTAATACAGTCACTTGAAAGGAGCCTGCGTGGTTAACTGGGCATATCATGAACAGGGAAATGAAAAGGCAGCTTTGCAGGGAACATAAGCAGTGTCCCCATTTCTTAAATTGTGATGCTTTGCATGCAAGATGAGCTTGTTGGTAAACACATTACATGCACAAAAGGTGCCTCTAGGCCTCGGGGGGTCTGGACCAGTATAAAAGCCAGTGCAACTGCAGGCTCCCTCATCCACTTCTCTTGCCTTCTCCTCCGTGGTGAACAAGGTGAGCTGCAACAAGCTTTGTCTCTCTCTTGTCTTTACCATTTTTCTCCTCTTTGTCTTTTGTCCTCAACTGAGTCTTTTTCTTGATGTAGCTTTTCCTGACAGTCTTGGTCCCTGATCCTGCTCCCATCATCTCAGTTGTCCTTGTTCTCCACTGAGGGGAGGTGGGACAAAGTCCTGGGCTCTCTCTGCAGGGAAACCCTGGGGACCGTGGTTCCTCATACTTTCTTCTTCCCCATGCAGCCTGTCCCTGCTCCCCAGCCTGTGCCTTTGCTCTTGCCGAGCAGGCTGTCAGACTGCACCTCACATAATGCCTTTTCTTTCCCTACCCTCTCTCCCAGGTGCACTTCCGTCCCACAGCCATGTCCTGCTACGATCTGTGCCGTCCCTGTGGCCCAACCCCACTCGCCAACAGCTGCAACGAGCCCTGTGTCAGGCAGTGCCAGGACTCCCGGGTGGTGATCCAGCCCTCTCCCGTGGTGGTGACCCTGCCAGGGCCCATCCTCAGCTCCTTCCCCCAGAACACCGCCGTGGGATCCACCACCTCTGCTGCTGTTGGCAGCATCCTGAGTGAGGATGGAGTGCCCATCAACTCCGGGGGCTTTAACCTCTCTGGCCTTGGTGGCCGCTACTATGGCAGAAGGTGCCTGCCCTGCTAAAGCTGGGCCGGACGTCCAGTGAGTGCATCGACCAGGAAGCCCAGAGCCAGGTGCCCAACTCAGGACGCAGCTGGTGGCCAGGGTTTCCAGAGGGGCTGAGCACCCTCATGTCCTCCTGCAAAGGAGGGAGGGAAGCAAGGTGCCAGCCTATGTCTTCTTCTTGTGCTCCTGCTTTTTTCTCCGCCTCATAAGTCCCTGGTGTCTCCAGCTGTCCTGTGCCATGGGTTCATCCTGAAGCGAGTTGAGAGGGGCCCTGCTCATCAGCCTCTCTCCGTGTGCGTGGGAGGAAGACGTGTGTCCCGTTGCTGTGATGCGGTGCCTGACTACCAGCTGCCCTTGTAGCAGCCTGGACCGGGTCCCTTCCACCATGCGCTGCTTTCTTTCACTCTTTAGGCTCATTAAAGTTTATGCTGCATTGTAGCTTGATGTCTCCTCGTGTTCCTTCCCTTCTGAGACAGCCAGCCAAGCTGTCCAGGGGCAAATGTGATGCTGTGGAGGGGATAAGGGTGGGCTCGTAAGGGTGAATGTTGGACCTCCGTTGTGCCCAAAGGAGCTGAGTGCTCTCAAGGCCATGGATATTGGAAAAGACATGAGACTGTGGAGTGGTAGGTGGTATTGTCTGAGTGTGCAAAGAGTGGCCAGGAGCTCCCACATGGGATATGTGAGTAACAACTGAGGTTGCATACTGGCTTCCAGTTGATGAGGCAAGGCGTTGACCTGCTGCAAGACATTTCTCTGCAGGCTATCGCCCAACTGGCCAAGGCTCTGATCGCATGTTACCACTCGCAATGTGACCCTGCCCTTCACTCCCCCAAGCACTCCTTCCAAACCCTGGAACTGCAGAAAGGCACAAAGGAATTGAAGGGCCACGTGGCAGCCAGGGCAACTGTGTAAAGGGACATGTGAGCCCTCTACTAGCTTTTGCATCATGGTGATGGTTTGAGCTTAGGCGTGTAAAATGGGTAAGGGAGGGGGATGGACAGACAGGGATTGTCCTCCCTCATCTGAAAGCGATGGGTAGCGTCAGTCACATGTCCCGGAAACTCTGCAGAGAGCTACAAGGGAGCAGGAAAAGCACCTTTGGCCCCACTGGAGCAGTCTTGTGGTCAAAAGCATTAAGTGTTGCGGAGTCCTGCGTGTGTCGCTGTGTCCTGAAGGGACTCGGCTCTGGATCAGATATGCAGCAAATACTCCAGAAACCACACTCAGGTGCTGTGGAGGCCGTGCCTGCAGAGGTCCCACGCAGTGACTCTTTTCTCTCTCCAACCAGGCCCCATGGTGGGGAGAGTGTGGCAGTAGTACCCTGCCAGTTCTGTTCTTCGTGTCTCCTTCCCACGCACTTGCCCTCCAGAGGAAATACTTTGGTCCTGCTGCTCTGGTTGTGCTTCAGGTAAAGGAGGAGGCAGCTCTTGTGCCACGCTCCTCCAACTGCCGTTGCAAGGACTCATGGAGCCTGCTTGCTGCTGAGCAGGGTTGGGTGTCCTGTGGAAATCCTGCCAAGTAAGTGGTGGTGCCCGGTGTGCCAGCAGTCTGGATGGCCATAGCTAAGACGAGGGCAGGAAAAGAGACGTGTATGGATTGGCCAGCACATGCCTTGGTCACCGGGGTGCCTCCAACTTTGCCAGAGGTGTCCAGCAGAGAGTGTTGGGAGGTGAATAGGCTTCATTCTTACCCACTGGTATTCTGCTGCTTAAGGCAAGTAGGGATGAAGGAGAGAAGGAAGATGGCAAAAGAACCAGACAAACTTCTGCCAAGAGCAAAGCTCAACCGCTGAGAGAGGGTGTAAAACCCAAGAGCAGAGGTGCCCTGCTTAGAAAGGCGATGCCTAGTACAGTGTGAGTGGGCAGAGCATGAGAGAGTGCAAATGATGGTAGGGAGCCTCGCATGCGGATGTCCAGGCTGAAGCCTCAGGGTTGTGAGGAGACCTGCCCCATTCGTCAGGAAATACTGTAAAGGGAGGGCCTGGAGGGCAAGGGGATGGCATCACCTGGTGAGGTGGGACACTCCTCATCACTGGCTGCATCATCTGCCTGTGCTGACGTGTCATTTCTCCTGGAAACATTTTGGCCTCTAATACAGTCACTTGAAAGGAGCCTGCGTGGTTAACTGGGCATATCATGAACAGGGAAATGAAAAGGCAGCTTTGCAGGGAACATAAGCAGTGTCCCCATTTCTTAAATTGTGATGCTTTGCATGCAAGATGAGCTTGTTGGTAAACACATTACATGCACAAAAGGTGCCTCTAGGCCTCGGGGGGTCTGGACCAGTATAAAAGCCAGTGCAACTGCAGGCTCCCTCATCCACTTCTCTTGCCTTCTCCTCCGTGGTGAACAAGGTGAGCCGCAACAAGCTTTGTCTCTCTCTTGTCTTTACCATTTTTCTCCTCTTTGTCTTTTGTCCTCAACTGAGTCTTTTTCTTGATGTAGCTTTTCCTGACAGTCTTGGTCCCTGATCCTGCTCCCATCATCTCAGTTGTCCTTGTTCTCCACTGAGGGGAGGTGGGACAAAGTCCTGGGCTCTCTCTGCAGGGAAACCCTGGGGACCGTGGTTCCTCATACTTTCTTCTTCCCCATGCAGCCTGTCCCTGCTCCCCAGCCTGTGCCTTTGCTCTTGCCGAGCAGGCTGTCAGACTGCACCTCACATAATGCCTTTTCTTTCCCTACCCTCTCTCCCAGGTGCACTTCCGTCCCACAGCCATGTCCTGCTACGATCTGTGCCGTCCCTGTGGCCCAACCCCACTCGCCAACAGCTGCAACGAGCCCTGTGTCAGGCAGTGCCAGGACTCCCGGGTGGTGATCCAGCCCTCTCCCGTGGTGGTGACCCTGCCAGGGCCCATCCTCAGCTCCTTCCCCCAGAACACCGCCGTGGGATCCACCACCTCTGCTGCTGTTGGCAGCATCCTGAGTGAGGATGGAGTGCCCATCAACTCCGGGGGCTTTAACCTCTCTGGCCTTGGTGGCCGCTACTACGGCAGAAGGTGCCTGCCCTGCTAAAGCTGGGCCGGACGTCCAGTGAGTGCATCGACCAGGAAGCCCAGAGCCAGGTGCCCAACTCAGGACGCAGCTAGTGGCCAGGGTTTCCAGAGGGGCTGAGCACCCTCGTGTCCTCCTGCAAAGGAGGGAGGGAAGCAAGGTGCCAGCCTATGTCTTCTTCTTGTGCTCCTGCTTTTTTCTCCGCCTCATAAGTCCCTGGTGTCTCCAGCTGTCCCGTGCCATGGGTTCATCCTGAAGCGAGTTGAGAGGGGCCCTGCTCATCAGCCTCTCTCCGTGTGCGTGGGAGGAAGACGTGTGTCCCGTTGCTGTGATGCGGTGCCTGACTACCAGCTGCCCTTGTAGCAGCCTGGACCGGGTCCCTTCCACCATGCGCTGCTTTCTTTCACTCTTTAGGCTCATTAAAGTTTATGCTGCATTGTAGCTTGATGTCTCCTCGTGTTCCTTCCCTTCTGAGACAGCCAGCCAAGCTGTCCAGGGGCAAATGTGATGCTGTGGAGGGGATAAGGGTGGGCTCGTAAGGGTGAATGTTGGACCTCCGTTGTGCCCAAAGGAGCTGAGTGCTCTCAAGGCCATGGATATTGGAAAAGACATGAGACTGTGGAGTGGTAGGTGGTATTGTCTGAGTGTGCAAAGAGTGGCCAGGAGCTCCCACATGGGATATGTGAGTAACAACTGAGGTTGCATACTGGCTTCCAGTTGATGAGGCAAGGCGTTGACCTGCTGCAAGACATTTCTCTGCAGGCTATCGCCCAACTGGCCAAGGCTCTGATCGCATGTTACCACTCGCAATGTGACCCTGCCCTTCACTCCCCCAAGCACTCCTTCCAAACCCTGGAACTGCAGAAAGGCACAAAGGAATTGAAGGGCCACGTGGCAGCCAGGGCAACTGTGTAAAGGGACATGTGAGCCCTCTACTAGCTTTTGCATCATGGTGATGGTTTGAGCTTAGGCGTGTAAAATGGGTAAGGGAGGGGGATGGACAGACAGGGATTGTCCTCCCTCATCTGAAAGCGATGGGTAGCGTCAGTCACATGCCCCGGAAACTCTGCAGAGAGCTACAAGGGAGCAGGAAAAGCACCTTTGGCCCCACTGGAGCAGTCTTGTGGTCAAAAGCATTAAGTGTTGCGGAGTCCTGCGTGTGTCGCTGTGTCCTGAAGGGACTCGGCTCTGGATCAGATATGCAGCAAATACTCCAGAAACCACACTCAGGTGCTGTGGAGGCTGTGCCTGCAGAGGTCCCACGCAGTGACTCTTTTCTCTCTCCAACCAGGCCCCATGGTGGGGAGAGTGTGGCAGTAGTACCCTGCCAGTTCTGTTCTTCGTGTCTCCTTCCCACGCACTTGCCCTCCAGAGGAAATACTTTGGTCCTGCTGCTCTGGTTGTGCTTCAGGTAAAGGAGGAGGCAGCTCTTGTGCCACGCTCCTCCAACTGCCGTTGCAAGGACTCATGGAGCCTGCTTGCTGCTGAGCAGGGTTGGGTGTCCTGTGGAAATCCTGCCAAGTAAGTGGTGGTGCCCGGTGTGCCAGCAGTCTGGATGGCCATAGCTAAGACGAGGGCAGGAAAAGAGACGTGTATGGATTGGCCAGCACATGCCTTGGTCACCGGGGTGCCTCCAACTTTGCCAGAGGTGTCCAGCAGAGAGTGTTGGGAGGTGAATAGGCTTCATTCTTACCCACTGGTATTCTGCTGCTTAAGGCAAGTAGGGATGAAGGAGAGAAGGAAGATGGCAAAAGAACCAGACAAACTTCTGCCAAGAGCAAAGCTCAACCGCTGAGAGAGGGTGTAAAACCCAAGAGCAGAGGTGCCCTGCTTAGAAAGGCGATGCCTAGTACAGTGTGAGTGGGCAGAGCATGAGAGAGTGCAAATGATGGTAGGGAGCCTCGCATGCGGATGTCCAGGCTGAAGCCTCAGGGTTGTGAGGAGACCTGCCCCATTCGTCAGGAAATACTGTAAAGGGAGGGCCTGGAGGGCAAGGGGATGGCATCACCTGGTGAGGTGGGACACTCCTCATCACTGGCTGCATCATCTGCCTGTGCTGACGTGTCATTTCTCCTGGAAACATTTTGGCCTCTAATACAGTCACTTGAAAGGAGCCTGCGTGGTTAACTGGGCATATCATGAACAGGGAAATGAAAAGGCAGCTTTGCAGGGAACATAAGCAGTGTCCCCATTTCTTAAACTGTGATGCTTTGCATGCAAGATGAGCTTGTTGGTAAACACATTACATGCACAAAAGGTGCCTCTAGGCCTCGGGGGGTCTGGACCAGTATAAAAGCCAGTGCAACTGCAGGCTCCCTCATCCACTTCTCTTGCCTTCTCCTCCGTGGTGAACAAGGTGAGCTGCAACAAGCTTTGCCTCTCTCTTCTCTTTACCATTTTTCTCCTCTTTGTCTTTTGTCCTCAACTGAGTCTTTTTCTTGATGTAGCTTTTCCTGACAGTCTTGGTCCCTGATCCTGCTCCCATCATCTCAGTTGTCCTTGTTCTCCACTGAGGGGAGGTGGGACAAAGTCCTGGGCTCTCTCTGCAGGGAAACCCTGGGGACCGTGGTTCCTCATACTTTCTTCTTCCCCATGCAGCCTGTCCCTGCTCCCCAGCCTGTGCCTTTGCTCTTGCCGAGCAGGCTGTCAGACTGCACCTCACATAATGCCTTTTCTTTCCCTACCCTCTCTCCCAGGTGCACTTCCGTCCCACAGCCATGTCCTGCTACGATCTGTGCCGTCCCTGTGGCCCAACCCCACTCGCCAACAGCTGCAACGAGCCCTGTGTCAGGCAGTGCCAGGACTCCCGGGTGGTGATCCAGCCCTCTCCCGTGGTGGTGACCCTGCCAGGGCCCATCCTCAGCTCCTTCCCCCAGAACACCGCCGTGGGATCCACCACCTCTGCTGCTGTTGGCAGCATCCTGAGTGAGGATGGAGTGCCCATCAACTCCGGGGGCTTTAACCTCTCTGGCCTTGGTGGCCGCTACTACGGCAGAAGGTGCCTGCCCTGCTAAAGCTGGGCCGGACGTCCAGTGAGTGCATCGACCAGGAAGCCCAGAGCCAGGTGCCCAACTCAGGACGCAGCTGGTGGCCAGGGTTTCCAGAGGGGCTGAGCACCCTCATGTCCTCCTGCAAAGGAGGGAGGGAAGCAAGGTGCCAGCCTATGTCTTCTTCTTGTGCTCCTGCTTTTTTCTCCGCCTCATGAGTCCCTGGTGTCTCCAGCTGTCCTGTGCCATGGGTTCATCCTGAAGCGAGTTGAGAGGGGCCCTGCTCATCAGCCTCTCTCCGTGTGCGTGGGAGGAAGACGTGTGTCCCGTTGCTGTGATGCGGTGCCTGACTACCAGCTGCCCTTGTAGCAGCCTGGACCGGGTCCCTTCCACCATGCGCTGCTTTCTTTCACTCTTTAGGCTCATTAAAGTTTATGCTGCATTGTAGCTTGATGTCTCCTCGTGTTCCTTCCCTTCTGAGACAGCCAGCCAAGCTGTCCAGGGGCAAATGGTATTCCACACAGGGCAAAGGGTGGCTGAAGGTATTTGGTGGACTTGTGCCATTCTTGGGGGAACAGGAGGAGGGAAGGCTCACTATAATGATCACCTGGAAGGGACTTGCCTTTACACATGACAGAGCAATACAAAGTCATTCACATGCCCTTGTCCTGAATACCAGGCTTATTGTGACTCTCAGCAAACCCCTGAGAAGTTTTCCATGGCTCCAAGACATGTGTTATATGTGACAAAGCGCCCAGGAGTTGTATCCCTTCAGTCTGTCTCCAGACCATCTCTCTATGACCCCCAGACCTTGTTCTGAACTACTCAGCAATGTTGGCAGACCACCACAGTCAGGGTTGGGGAGTCCCGCTTCAGGTAGAGTGAGGGGCACCTGCTGTGCTGTCCCATACGCTGTAGGATCCCCTACAGTGCCTTTCCCCAGAGCTAAAGTCCTCTCTTCCCTGAAAGCCAGCTGCTGCCAGTGAAACCCACGTGCCCTGCTGTGCAGGAAGGCCCTCAGGAGACACACTCTCCATCCACACTCATGAGCCATGCTGAGCTGACAGCAGAAGCACGGTGGGGTGAAAAGATCATGCTGGGAAGGGAAGGCAGCATCTGTGCAAGTGATCAGCGAGAGCAGGGTGCGGCAGGGCAGATGGCAGCCTTTGGGCAGATGCCCACCAGAGGCCCTGACTGAGGCAGCTTCACCGTCTGGGAGGAGACCCTGCCTGTGGATTGTGTGGGGCAGGGATGTGATTGAAAGGAGACTCAGAAGGAAAGATGGATTTTCCACTTATGAAACAAATGGAAGCTTCCGCCTTGCAGGAAGAAGTCCTTCCCCCCATTGTTGTGATAGATGGAGCTGGTGTCCTGTGTCCCAGGGGCACAGGAGATTTCCTCTTCTTGCACATCAATGGCCTGAGTGCAGTAACAACAGGCCCAATGGCCCTGATGAACCCCACCTGGGGTCTCTCCCACCTCCTTCTTCCCTTTGACCCAGAGCTCTATTTAAGCTCTGTCTTGTGGCCTTGGTCTTTTCTTCAGCTGGGTGGCAGGAGTGTGAGGCTCCTGTTCTTCTGCAGGTTTGCCTCTGCCTACCCATGAGCCGCCTGGATCTGGAGCCCGTTTCCCACAGTTTTCCCATCCTCTTCGTGGGTCTGTCTGGTTGTTCTGGCTCTGGTCAGCAATCACTGGGCTCTGTTGACGCGCGTTGCCATTGTTGGATCTGTTCCTGACCTGTGGGCTGACTGCCCTTATGATCACTCAGTTCTGCTTCATCGCTGTGAACCTGATGTTTGAGCTGGACTCTGGACTGCACCTGTCCACTCTCTCAGTGTTTTCCTTCCTCAGGTACTGTGCAGTGTAATAATTCTTCTTTTACTTCTCTGTCATTTCTCCTGGAAGTGTTTTGGCCTCTAATACAGTCACTTGAAAGGAGCCTGTGTGGCTGAACAGGCACGTCATCAACAGGAAAATGAAAAGGCAGCATTACAGGGAACATAAGCAGAGTCCTCATTTTTTTAATTATGTTACTTTTGCATGCAAGATGAGCTTGTTGGTAAACACATTATGTGCACAAAGGGTGCCTCTAGGCCTGGGGCGGTTTGGACCAATATAAAAGCCAGTGCAAACTGCAGGCTCCCTCATCCACTTCTCTTGCCTTCTCCTCCGTGGTGAACAAGGTGAGCTGCAAACAGCTTTGCCTCTTCTCTTTCCCTTGTTCTTTTCTTTGTCTTTTGGCCTCAACTAGTCTTGATCTTGGTGTAGCTGTTGCTGAGCACCTTGGTCCTATATCCTGCTCTCATTGTTTTTCTTATTCTTGTTCTCCACTGTTTGGAGAGGGGAGTAAGTATTGCTTCTGTTTTTAGTGGCCCCTTCAGGACTGGGGCTTCTACATCTCTCTTCTGTCCTATGCACCTGTTCCTGCTCCCCAGCCTGTGCTTTTGCTTTTGCAGAGAAGGCTGTCTGGCTGCACCTCACATGTAGCCTGTGTTTTCCCTGCTGTCTCTCCCAGGTGCACCTCTGTTCCACAGCCATGTCCTGCTATGATCTGTGCCGTCCCTGTGGCCCAACCCCACTCGCCAACAGCTGCAACGAGCCCTGTGTCAGGCAGTGCCAGGACTCCCGGGTGGTGATCCAGCCCTCTCCCGTGGTGGTGACCCTGCCCGGACCCATCCTCAGCTCCTTCCCCCAGAACACCGCTGTGGGGTCCTCTGCATCTGCTGCTGTTGGCAGCATCCTGAGTGAGGATGGAGTGCCCATCAACTCCGGGGGCTTTAACCTCTCTGGCCTTGGTGGCCGCTACTACGGCAGAAGGTGCCTGCCCTGCTAAAGCTGGGCCGGACGTCCAGTGAGTGCATCAACCAGGAAGCCCAGAGCCAGGTGCTGGTCTGAAGACAGAACTACTGACCAGGGTTTCCAGAGGGGTTGAGCACCCTCGTGTCCTCCTGCAAAGGGTGGAGGGATATTAGTTCCGTATGGAAACATGGGCAACTGATGTCTTATTCTTGAAATTCCTGCTTTTGATGACTTTCCTTGCATCTGTTATTTTGAGTTTCACATTGACGTGTACAATGCTGTACTTTAAAATGATCAGCGGAGGGGCTTTTTTCAGGAATTAAGGATAAGTGGAGTCTTGCTTGCTGTCTTTCATCTGGAATGGTGTAAATGTCTTTTTCCCTTATATAAATATATATTCCTTTTGTTTTGCATAAGGCTACTTGACTTTTTATCATTAAACTGATGTTGCATCTGAATTTGGGTTTCCTTGTGGTTTTCTTCTTTTTTCATCCCCTTGGGGAAGTATGTGTCATATATGGAAAATCTATGTAGAGTACCTTCTCCATGGTAAATGTGAACTGCATAGTCACCACAATCAAGCTCACAAAAATAAGTTGTTGTTTACACTCTTGTGAATCATTGAACAGGTTTACACATATATTTCTCTTGCTATTTTTTTTCCACATCTGTGTGTAAAAGTCAATTTTTATATTTCGGGTTGGGAGCTTTCTGATTTTATCCCCTATTTGGCATGTCTGAACTCTGAGAATTTGAAAGGCATCATAACATTTTTGAGGAGAATTGGGTTTCTATTTTTGGTTCGATTGAGTTCTAACAGACTCTGAGGCTTTAACCATGACATGCTTTGAGTGATTTTGATTCAAGGCTTCAAAGGCGAAGTGAGTGTTCAAATCTCATCAAAGTGATAAGAGTCTTCAGATGATTGTATCATTAATAAATTTTTACGATGGGTTTTGATGCCCTCTCTTCATACATTAAAGGAAATCCAATGAATCTTATTCCTTAGCTAATCTGCAGAAGAACTCTTATAATATGGAGGAAAATTTATGTGAGTGAAGAACTAGACAAATGGCCGTAGGTATTTCCCATAAGAGCAGTTTGGTTTTAATCCTGTTATCTAGGAATTTCCTCAAAGATGTTAAAACTCAGCACGTTGTGTGCAACTAAGAGACATCAAAGAATAATAAAGAACACCTTTGTCTGTAGGTACATAAACTTTGAGAAACTTATCCAAATTTTTAATTGTATTGACTCCTTTGCTCTCCCTATAGATACGTGGTGTCTGGCAGGACACAGCACAGGAAAGCAGTAAGAATGGGAGTTGTGTAATTTCTGATGACTCCACCTTGTACAGGGTTTTCTCTTTTAAAGCCCACTAAGGTGCATTTGAAAATTGAAGTATCATAATGCTGAGAGAGAAATAGTGGAGGAAGCAGAGGGGAGAGATCTGGTGTTCAGGTTTGGTGCTGGAACCAGTCCAAATGTCCACACAGTGGGGGGAAAAGAGATAGGTTTATTTTTTTCAAACATTTTACACTATGTTCTAAGTTTTCTTTACTTAAAAATTACCTACTTGCAAAGTTACCAAAGTGGGAGAAAACAATAGTTTAGAGAGAAGATGGGATATGTCCTCTTTTAGGTTGTGGCTTGAGGCAGCAAAAGCAAAGTATGAAAGATGGTAAATCAATAGGTACTAGACTGAATGGAGTCTCTGCTTAAAAATTGGTTTCCATGACTATTTTCTAAACAAATAATTGAAGGGATGGGAATGTATACACAAGCATATGGTGCCCTGTTGACAGAACTGGTGTCATTGAAGTAATTAGTTATTCACTCAGATCTGTGAGGAATCGCTGATTGCACTCTGATGTACATCAAAGAATGGCTTCGTTCTTAGTGGCAGGAAGGCGTCTTTCTATGATGCAAATGGACATGGAGCACAAAGAGTACAGAAATGAATTTCAGCAGAAAGAAACGTCTGGTTAAGTGGCCTGAATCCAACAACAACATGTCCTGGAAGCTACATTTTTGGTGCTTGTTGTGAATGAAAAAGCTTGGAGAGCTGGTCTCTGCTGTAAGCTTCTAAGTCTATGCTTGATGATTTAAAAGAAAAAAAGAATGCAGTGTCCTGGAACCAGCCATCTTCAGACAATGTGGCATCACGGAGTGTTTGTGCAGGATGTTGAAGCCTTTATTAAAAGTATCATTAGAGAGGCGGTTCCTGAAGAATGTGAACATCAATTTGAAGGCCATGTCCCCTTTGTATGTTAAGAGTGGAGAAATGGGTACAATAGCTATGCATATGCATACTCATAAATTTATGAGACTATTGAGGCATCCCTTTTCGCGTGAATTAATTCCCACATACATTTTTTGCAGGTGGAACCTTGATAACGAAATTGTTTTGCTTTGTTTTCCAGTCTGGATTCACCCTGGCATTGCTTTAGAAGCATACTCTACCCATTAAAAATTCTTTCATCTTCACAATTTATGGGTACTTTTAATTTTGGGTACTTTTATACTGACTCTATTAGTGTTGATATGAAATTACTTCAAGGCCCGCCTAACAAAGACTTTTTTTCAGCTCCGCAGCAGTATGTTGGCTTGCGAGTGTCTTGGGAGAACAATCTAGGATCACATTCAAGACATTTACTAAAGCTCTTTGTGTGCGATTCCCTGCCTGACCCACTTGAGAACAATTGCCAGGTAATTTGTTTACCATCTTTAAAAAAAAAAAAAAAATCTCAGAGGAGATCTCCAAGGAGGGCTTTAAGCCTCTTGTATGAGTTCTTTGAGCCAATCAGACCAACCTGGAGTCAAGCCATGGTCAGGAGACAGATCAGAAGTCTTTGTGAAAACACAGCAGTGATGTATGATGAGTTTGTTTTTTAAATATGAGATAGTCTACCAAATAGAAGCTCTTGGATTAATGGAAGGAAACAGAACAGAAGTGTTGAAAACTTCTGTGGCTATTGTTACAAGTTTTACAGGGAAAATAATTCTCCAGGTTGTCAGTAAGCACCTGATGCTATGAAGAATTTGTATTTCAAAAATGTCCATGTTTACATGTTTATGGGTTGGTAGCATTGTTTAGACATGTAAAGGAAGGGAAATATTTAAGAGAGTAGGTGGGTCACTTTAGATAATGTTATTGGGATATGAGAAGCACTTTAAAAAATTGTAAAAAGTTGATTTTTTAATTTAAAGAATTGTTCAGGGTTGGTTTTTGTAGTGTTAAAATACAAACGGCTTCACTTTGTGAAGCTATAAACTTCTTAGTTCAGAGGTTTTAAAGACAGTCCCTACGATGAGGGTATGAAAACTTCATCATACATCACGAAGAGTTTGATAACTTAATTCTGTGAATAACCACATTATTAACAAAAATTTTGAAGGACTTTGAAACCCTTCTTCTTTAGGAACCGAAGACCTAGAACTTTCATTTTCCAGATATCTAAGAATTCTTAGGCACAATATTCAAAAACTCCTCTGCAAGGAGAGGTTCAAACCCTGCAGCTTGTACAGGAGACACTGCAAAGTAAAGTTAAAAATTGTATTAAAATTTTGTATAAATATCCCACTTATGCAATAAACTTCCATCAATCTGGATGTAACCACTGTTGTACCGCTGTCTGTAGCAAGGGAAAAAATACAATGGCAAACGTATCCTTGTGTGGGTTTTTTTGCCGCAATGACTCCACAGTTAACTTGTGCAAGGATAATGCCTCAAAATAGTTTAAAATTCATTTGTGTCCTCAAGATGACTTGTGAAGTACTATTCATATTTGTGGTCTGAGATGGTACAGAGGGGAGTTATAGGTTCCCTTCATAAAAGAACTGATAAATCAGGTTTCAGTGTCCCCTTGTGCCAACAGCTGTGCCTCAAACTGCATCGCTGAAGTGTAATAGGGTGATACTACCTGAATTTGATGGAATATAATAGTATTATTCTCTGAAATTCACAGAGGGCTCTGATACTTTCTCGTTGGACTCGGGGATTTCAGGTGTGCATTTGCTTGCGCTTTTTTGCAGGGCCTTCACAAAACACAAAAGTTCAGTCTAGATTGTTCTTATGCTTGGCTGGAGTTGGAGTTTTGCAAACATGGTGGAGACCAGAATTTATTAAGGATTTACACTCATATTCTCAATAAAAGGACACATTTAAATGATGAATTATGTATTGTATAAATTTTTCTTAATATTTTTCTTTATGACTAAAATGAAACGTACACTAGGAGCATAAATTTTATTGTGACTGAAAGGTGGCACTGGAATAAATTTGGTCCATAATACCAGAAGATGAGAGAAACTTGTATGACAGAATACGTATGTCAGAAGATAAGGAAATGAAAACAAAATAATAAACAGTAAGGAAAAGACATTTAATCAGTTGGAAGCATTTTGCATTCAGGATGTACTCGTTGGTAAATAATTTCATGCACAAAGGATGTCTGTGGTCCTCAGGCCATCCGAGATGCAGTATAAAAGCTAACTCAACTCAACGTCCTTCTACCACTTCTCTTACTTTTTTCCTCTTTTGTGAACAAGGTTAGTTCAAATCTACTCCTCTTTTTGTGTTTGCTGAATTCTTGCCTTCATAACAATTTGATTGCTGTTCTTTTTTCTCCACAGTGTTTTGCTAGTTGCTGGGTTGGTTGGGGGGAAGGCTTTTTCTCTTTAAAAGTTGTGTTTTGCTGTTAGAATTGCAGGTATTTCTGGGGCCCCAACTTGGCCATGTGGATGCTTGAAATGGTGATATAAATTTATTTAAATGTGGGCTTTCAGACATGCTTGGTGACTTAGATAACAGTAGTAATAATAATAATAAAGATTATCAAACTGAATGGGTAGAATACCTGTGCAAGGGGGTTGGAAGTAGGTGATCTTTAAAGGTCCCTTCCAACTCAAACAATTCTATGATTACAGACATCTACATGCTCAGTCATCTTTCAAGTAGCAATGTGAATTTTATACCTTTAAGGGTCTTATCCATCTTCTGTAATGCCTGAAATTTCAGCTGGGTTGATATGAACAGTGTTTGTAAAGGATGTGGATGCATGTATCTTCAGAAATGTCGTCCAGAAAAATCCTTTTCTTTGTTGTTCATTCCAGGAGAGGCTTCTTCAGTGTTCCCCCCCCCCCCCTTTTTTTTTTGTTATGATGAATTTATTACTGGGCACAGTAAGAAACAAGAGGGTAAAATGAACCAGATACTAAAAGAAACAGCTGGAGAGCAGGGGAACTAGAAAGACTCAAAGCAGAGGTTTGTGGGTTTTAAAAATCAATTATGTTGAACCACAAGCTTTTGAGCTCTAAATACCACTTTCTAAATGAAGAAAAAATGAAGCTCCATACTGAGATTGTAAGGAATAGTCATACTGAGTTCAGCAAGGATACTGGCTCTAATCATGCATCCTCAACCTTCTTCTGCTGTAGAAATCAACATGGACTTCGATACAATAGACACCATCAAAAAGTTCTGCTTGGTGTCTTACAGTTTTGAAATTATGTTCCAGGGTGCAATGACACCTGCAAGCTTAGAGAAATGGTTTCGGGGACTGTGAGGACAAGGGGAAAGAACAGCAAAACCAGAGGAGAGCTGAGCACCCAACAGGCTGAGATGGGCATAGGAAACAGCAACATTTGTGTTTGTTGGTGTGTTGGAACCAGACACAGGAGCATGCAGGGAACTCCTGGCTTTCTCATGGCTGGCATATCTGTGGACAAGTTGTCTGGGAGAGATTTCCAAAGACCTCAGCTTCAAGTATGCTTAACTATATTGAAATTTGTATCTCTTCCTAGGCAAAGTTGCAACCTGGAAAATCTTCATTTCATTTTCCAGCTGTCTATTGAACTCTATCCGTAAGTACATTTGTGGCTTGGTGTTACTCATAATTACTACTTCTGCAATGCTCTGAATACCTGGGGCTGGATCTCAGTAGTGTCTGTCCAGACATACAGCCAAGCAAAATACTAAAATGAAAGTAATGATACAGATATGTGCCTTTTTGTTCTGCTGCCAGCTATTCTACTAGATCACCAACAACTGAGAGAGGATTATTTCAGTCTCCATCTTCTTGTAGCATATTTAAGAATTTGTTTTCCTTCTCAACTCACTCCCCATTCTTAAAAGAATCCCTGGGAAGCTTCTGTTGTCCTGATACCTGAGCTGAGAAAAGGTAAGTGCAATACGACGCCTACATTGCATTCACTTCTGGTCCTGTGTTACAGACGTATCTCCATCCAACAGCCATGTCCTGCTATGAGCGGTGTCCGTCCAACCCCTGTGGGCCAACCCCGCTGGCAAATAGCTGCAACGAGCCCTGCGTCAGGCAGTGCCAGGACTCCACAGTGGTGATCCAACCCTCTCCCGTGGTGGTGACCCTGCCTGGACCCATCCTCAGCTCCTTCCCTCAGAACACCACTGTGGGTTCCTCAGCATCTGCAGCCATCGGGAGCGTGCTCAGTGCTGAGGGAGTGCCCATCTCCTCCGGCAGCTCCTTGGGATTCGGCGGCTTTGGGTATCCGGGCCTGGGCAGTGGGTACAGCCGGCCCTACCGTCGCTACAACACCTACCGCAGTGGCTTCTATGGGCCGTGCTAAAGCGTGAGGCGCAAGCAGGAAGGAATGACCAGGAATGCTGAAGCACAACCCGATGCAGGACTGAGCTCATGGCCATGGTTTTCAGAAGTGATGTTAGATACCCACAGCTCCAGCTCAAGTTACTGGAGCTGTGGGAACTCGGCATCTCCTAAAATCAGGCCTTTGCTTGTCTTACTCCTTGAATACTTCTGAATAGAATACTTCTGAATACTTCTGAATCAAACATATGTTTTTTCTACTGCTGTAGATGATACCTCATTGTCTCAGGTCACAGCAGCAGCAAGAAGAGAAACCCAGGATGAGAAGACATATCAGCTGTTGTCTTACTGTGTCCTAGAAATATATACTTTGTAATTTTTTTATTCTGCTTTTTGCTCTCATTAAAGTTACGCAGCATCACAACCCAAGTCTCCTGGTGTTTGTTTGAAAGAATTTTAGCCTTTTTGCAAATTTTCTTACCGTTCCTCTGTTCCATTGATTGAAAGCTACTTTTTCATGCCGACTAGAAGCAAGGCTTTGGCTGGTGACCTCGATGCTAAGAACTCTTTTAGGGCTGCAAAACTCTGGGAACATTGTTACGAAGTATCTACTTTATATATACACAATGTATGTACTTTCTATATGCAAATTAGAGGCTGTCTGTGGAACTAGATTAGATACATCATAGCAAAGTGGGTATTAGCTACAGAATCGGTACTTTGTTGACAAGTACTTTTGCTTTGCTACATTTCCTTCCCCAACTCTGGCTTTCGTCGCAGGGGTAAGGCTTAAACTTTCACTTGAAGTGCTTGTTGTCCAATTCCTCTTGTTCTTCATCACTACCAGACACAGACTTGATATAAATGCTGCTGGGGCCAGTAATCAGAGGAGAAGAACGTATGTTTAGAGCTGAAGATCAAGAAAATATTTACTTTTCCATCTGAAATGCATGTTGATTCCACACTGACTCATCTTAATACTTGGCTTTTTTGCATCTCTGCCAAGAAATTATTCTCAAGGCTGGAAGCATTTTATGATCTAACAGAATGGCAGGGTATCTAATCTAGCATATAATGATATTTGTTTTAAGGAATCCTGTTGTGATTCACACTCTCAATAACTCTGACCTGAAGCTGCAGGGTGCAAAGAAAGATTTACATTCTTTTACCGTCAAATCACTGCTTGAATACTCGGATTTGTGAAGTAAAACATGAACAGCAGCAGAAGCCTCAAAGGAGGTATACACATAGCTTTTTGCGACAAAACTATTTGATCTATTTACTTGCTATTTACTGCAGAAGTACTGTGTATTTCAGGGCTCCGTATAAAACCCTGGCCGTCATTACTGTCCTGGTTGCAGCCCTACAGAATTACAACAAAAAGCTCATGTCAAGAGATGAAGCATGCTAACATCAAAGAAATATAGGACATTTGTAGCCATTAAAACCTTTAGAAATCCTCACAAGTAAATTATTTTTGAAAAATAAAAGTAATGACCTGAGATTTAAAACAGATTTGCAACAGCCACTGAAGCTACTAAACCAGTAGGTTTTGGGGGAAAATTGAAGAGCTTCTCATGTTGGGAAGGTCTGAAGCATTCAAATAATTGCAGTTATATAAATTCTGTTGTAGCTGGTTAAATTGTCCCCAACAGTTAAATTGTTCCCAGTAGTTAAATAGCGTATGGTTTATGGACCAGTCTGGTCTCCTCTTGGCGTCAGATGGAAAGCCTCCCTCAAAGCTTCTTTCATCTCAAAGACCTGCAGATCATTTGAATGCCTTGTGCTTGTACACTCAAGCCTCTGAAGTCAACATAAAGATGAGACAGATTTCAATTCATATAAGTAATTTGTCAGCTCTTTGGCAATTTGGTAGCTCACCAGCCTGTCTTACACAAAGGGTTTTAATTGAGTGTGTGGAACGCGAAACTCCGTCGCTGATCCATAAGTGAGAGCTGTTACGTCCTGCTTCACCAGCCTTAACAATCCCAAAAAACAAGATCCAAAGGCTCTCAACCTTTTGGGTAAACTCTAGGCACTAATTAGACTAAATTGGCAGAATATCAATGAAAATATTTCCAGGCTGTTAATGAGTCTGTTTCTAAAATATTACATACCCTCCAAGAAAACCTGTTTATGCCCCTAGAGGGAAGAATGAGGAAAAGTTAGCATTCTTTGGCTATCTCAGTTTACAGACAGAAGGGAAATTAATTCTCCAGGTGAGTGACTGTTTCTACCCACTATAATTTTTTAAAATATATAAAAAGATGACAGGTAGTATGTTGGACAGCAGAGACAGTGAGGAAAGGGAAGAAAAAGGTGCTCTCCTTTTATAGAAAAGGGGAGGAGAATTTTCTTGTGGAGAATCATTAAAATATGTAGACTTATAGGATTTTACAGAAGATGAAGCAAACCTTCAAAAACCTTCCAACCCAAAGCTTTATTTTTTAATCAATTATGAAAATTTTTAATAGAATAATTAAAGTTTCTGAAGGTGTTTACCTGGAATTAGTTTGTGAAGTCCTTTGAGTGATCTTGACTCACACACTTTTAAATTAGGTTATTAGCCAGGTGATGCTGAGATCTTGTCGCGTACCTTGAACATTAGCTAGCATGAAACTTTGCATATTTGAGCCATTAGCAAAAAGCTGTTCTGAACTTTGAAGTCCTTTGTTCTTCTGAAGACCAAGACCAACCTCTGTATAGAGACACTCTTTATTTAGGGTTAATTCATATCTCTCGCTGGGGGATGGTGGTGCTAAGAGAAGAGGCCTGATTCGTGTTTTTTCCATACTTTCCACCTGGGGAATTATTTCCAGCAGGTTGGGGTAGAGTCAGGACAGGCCACAGAGGTAAAAAAAAAAAAGATCACGTAATGATGAATGTAGTGGAGAAGTCCCGGGAGTAACTTCTATTGACTCTGCAGTTTGGCTCAGGCAGACCACTGCCTCTAAGTTCCAATACTTGAAAGCAATCTTTAACATGCACATTCATACTTAATTTTATGTGAAAATTGCTACACATCCAGGTGACTTGCTGGGATTTCAGGTAGGAATAATGGTGATTCCTCAGATGGGAGACTGCACAGAAATCTTGTCTGGAATTAGAGGCAGTTAATAAATGTCACAAAGTGATGAGATCAAGTAATCAAACTCTTTCATTATAAGGGTGATTGTTTGACTTGAGCATGGAAAATGAAGTCAAAATTTATGATTGGGTAAAGAAATGTGGTCTTAGATGTGTTTGTATTAGCCGTATTCATACAAAGTAGGAAAACTGCAGTTTAGCCGAAGCAATTTTAGAACGTGTTTTATTGGCTCTGGTCAGCAATTTTCACCAGTCTTAATTGTCTTTAACCTTTGCAATGCCGATGGGAATGTGATGCTCTTCTCAGCTGTGTTTTTCTGGGATTGAAATAGTGCAGTAGTGCAAAATTTGGGAATACCTATTATACAGCTTGTGGTAAAGCCGAGTCCTTGAAATGGAAATACTTGTGAATTGAGCCCAGGCCCTCACCTCAGAGCTAAATGATCGTTCACCTAAAGGAGTGAAGTCTTGAATAAGGACTATGCATCGCATACGCTCCCCTTAAGCAGCGTCTTGATGGCTAAAATGAAACATAAAATGTACATTGGCCTTAGGAGGCAACATAATTAGTGCTGTAATTCAAATGAGTCACCGCGGTCTTCCAAGCAATTAAGTGGGTGCCCATTGGTGAAGATGAAAGCTTTGTGTATACTGGAATGTGAATGTAATGAGGGGAGGGGAGAAAACAGAGCAATAGTAAAAGAGATTTTGAAAGAAAAAAAAAAAGGTGTTGATCAGTTTGGGGGATTTTGCATGCAAAAGTACGCATCATTAAATAATTTCATGCATAATATATGTCCCTGGTCTGCAGGCAGTCTGGAACATGGTATAAAAGCCTATACAACACAAGACTCTTCCATCCACTTCTCTTGCCTTAGTCGCCCAGGTGAACAGGTAAGTCTGAATCTGCCCAGTGTCTTTTTAAATGCTAAACTGTTACTTTGATGACTGCTTTTTTGTTGTTGTTGTTTTGGTTTTTTGTTATTCTTAGTTCTTTATAAATGTTGCTAGCTTTTTTGCTTTTGGGAGGAAAATTAGAAAGGCTTACTTCTATCAAAAAGAAAGGCTTTATTTACCTCTGAAGCAGGGTGTAAAGAGACAGGACTTAGAGGTTATGGGCAATATTGTCCCTCAAAAGAAGCAGCTTCATGCTCCATTTTAGAGATCAACGCTAAGTCAGTAGCTTGCCAACAAACCCAGTTGGAAATATGGTCTCATCTTAAGAAACTGGGCCAAGAAAAGAAAAAAAAAGAAATAAATTTTGAAAAAAATTAAATTTTTTTGAGTACCAGGATCTATCCCCAAGTCCTGTTTTCCACAGGCAGAAGAGCAGGGATCCCAGCAGATTCTAATATATTGAATTCAAATCAAGGCAGAAACCTCCAATTGGGAAAATAATCCTTCTTCGCATCCCAAGTTTGTCTGTTCTGGTCATATGACCTTTGGGAGCAAAGCATGCTTCTTAGACACTTTTCTATAGTTCTGCAAATGCCACTGGCTGGGCTGTGAGTGACTAAGTTCTAGCGTTAAGGCACTAAATGCAGTTATGTGTCAATGTTCAGCTCAGGGCCACTTTCTCTGCCTGGTGGGAGCTCCAGCTTCTGGTCTCCACCTCCTGGTACAGTCACAATTGCACCTTCTCCAGAGAGACAGCATGAAGGACAACTCCCAAACAACGGGAAATGCCTTTGCTGATAAGGGGTCAAGCAAACTTTACCAGGACTGGCACTGCAGTTCAGAGGCTAGCTGCAGAGCAGGAACATCCTCCAGCAGCCTTATAAAAACCAAGAGAAACCTCTATGCTATTTTCAGACTGTGTGCTGTGGATTTTGGTCTAATAAATCATAGAAGAGTTAGAGCTGGAAGGGACCTTAAAGCTCATCTCGTTCCAGCCCCCTGCCCTGGGCAGGGACACCTCCCACCAGCCCAGGTTTCTCCAAGCCCCGTCCAACCTGGCCTTGAACCCCTCCAGGGATGGGGCAGCCACAGCTTCTCTGGGCAACCTGGGCCAGGGGCTCACCACCCTCACAGCAAAGAATTTCTTCCTGATATCTATTGTAAATCTCCCCTCTTTCACTTTACCCCTCATCCCATCCCATTACTACTAGTCCTATCTGACCACCTTCTCTGGGTACTCTCACTTGTGTTATCCTCTTACTTGACTTTTATAAACTTAATACAGCTTTTATGTTGCATTTACTTTCTTCCCTGTGTTTCAGACTTCCCTCTGTCCGACAGACATGTCTTCCTATGACCTGTGCTCACCCACCCCCTGTGGCCCAACCCCACTGGCAAATAGCTGCAACGAGCCCTGCGTCAGGCAGTGCCAGGACTCCACGTACGTCATCGAACCCCCTCCCGTGGTGGTGACCCTGCCTGGACCCATCCTCAGCTCCTTCCCTCAGAACACTGCCGTGGGATCCACCACCTCCGCAGCCGTGGGCAGCAACCTCAGCTCTGAGGGAGTGCCCATCTCCTCCGGCAGCTCCTTGGGATTCGGCGGCTTTGGGTATCCAGGCCTGGGCAGTGGGTACAGCCGGCCCTACCGTCGCTACAACACCTACCGCAGTGGCTTCAGTGAGCCGTGCTAAAGCGTGAGGAGCAAGCAGGAAGGAATGACCAGGAATGCTGAAGCACGACCCGATGCAGGACTGAGCTCATGGCCATGGTTTTCAGAAGTGATGTTAGATACCCACAGCTCCAGCTCAAGTTACTGGAGCTGTGGGAACTCGGCATCTCCTAAAATCAGGCCTTTGCTTGTCTTACTCCTTGAATACTTCTGAATAGAATACTTCTGAATACTTCTGAATCAAACATATGTTTTTTCTACTGCTGTAGATGATACCTCATTGTCTCAGGTCACAGCAGCAGCAAGAAGAGAAACCCAGGATGAGAAGACATATCAGCTGTTGTCTTACTGTGTCCTAGAAATATATACTTTGTAATTTTTTTATTCTGCTTTTTGCTCTCATTAAAGTTACGCAGCATCACAACCCAAGTCTCCTGGTGTTTGTTTGAAAGAATTTTAGCCTTTTTGCAAATTTTCTTACCGTTCCTCTGTTCCATTGATTGAAAGCTACTTTTTCATGCCGACTAGAAGCAAGGCTTTGGCTGGTGACCTCGATGCTAAGAACTCTTTTAGGGCTGCAAAACTCTGGGAACATTGTTACGAAGTATCTACTTTATATATACACAATGTATGTACTTTCTATATGCAAATTAGAGGCTGTCTGTGGAACTAGATTAGATACATCATAGCAAAGTGGGTATTAGCTACAGAATCGGTACTTTGTTGACAAGTACTTTTGCTTTGCTACATTTCCTTCCCCAACTCTGGCTTTCGTCGCAGGGGTAAGGCTTAAACTTTCACTTGAAGTGCTTGTTATCCAATTCCTCTTGTTCTTCTGAAAGTGTGTCGAGTGGCCACCGTCCGAGCAAAGCGGGACCTGCAAGAGAAAAGGCCATGGGGAGTTTGGGGGGAATGATCTAAGAAGAGACCTGCTCCCCCCGCCAATTATATTATTTTTTTGCAATTAATGCCAAGTTATCTTAAAAGTCGATTTGGAACTCATGTTGTAAACTGAGCTCCTGGTGCCTCTGTGTGGAGCTTCATGGGCTGGTGCTGACAGCCCATGTTGGCTGTTTGGGTTGGGGTTGGTTGGGTTTGGCAGAGGCACTTGTGTGCGCTCACTGGTTGAGGGCATGTGTGGAGGTTAATGAGAGGCTGAATTTTCACCCCATGCAAAAGTCTGTAATTTCAATATTTATTTTCAGTATGAAACTCCTTCTCTTCTTATTGGGATGGAAAGTCTTTAAACGAACGTGTTAATCCTGGGTCTCCAGCTCCAAACAAGCAGGCTGTGATCCTGTCCTTCCTAAATGGCTAATGGAAGGAAAAGTAAAATCAGAGAATTAGCAAGTAATTGCAGCAAAATGCAGTTGAGTGGTATCTCATGTAACCCTTGGCAGAAAGAAAAGACGCCTTGTGAAAAGGGTTTACACCAATGATCGCAGGCAATGCCTTGCTCTGAGGTGATGGGTTACCGGTGGCCATTCATCAGCCTTTGTGGCACCAAGACATGGTTCTGCAAGGAGGGTGGATCTGACACACAGGGCCTTGTGGGAAGAGAAATACTAATTGCACCCTTACAATTGGAAATATGATTAGAATCTGCATTTGAAAAATTATTCAAACATATTTAAACAATAACTAAAGCCCACCCATTTTGGGTGGGGTGTTTTGCAGGGGTTCTGGTGAGTAAATAATTTCTACCCTCCAGTGTAAATTAACTTTTGTTATTGTTTTCTTCTGCTGTTCCCCACTGAATTCCGGCATAATGACTACACTACACCTGTTTTTTTTGCAGGCATACTCCACAGATCCGTATGCAGTAGTTAGTTACATTTATTTTTTGACAAAAAGGGAAATTGTAACATAAATTGTTTACGCTTATTAGACCACAGCAAGATGCAAACCCAAACCTCAAAATTTAAAGTTCTTCTTAACAGTATTTGAATGACATTAACAATGAAAGTAACTATGTTAAGGTATGAACTTTGAGGATTACATATCTAGTGATGTCTGAACACCCTTGCCTTCAGGGGAGCTATTTGAGCAGCAGAGCTGAGGCTGTGAAGATCCAGTCAGAGGCTGTAGATACATCTTCTGGTTTAAGTGATAAGCCAGAAATTGTTAATAATTTAAGGGCGTGAGCAGAGTTCACTCTTGGTGGTGAGGAACCAGGTGCTCTAGATTATTGTGTGAATGCAAATGGCTGTGTAGGGTACGCAGGCTGTCGCTAATGCTGCCAATAAGCATCTGTATTAGTACAATTAGTGAAGAATGAAGTCTGAGATAAAAGCAAGAACAGTCAGAGCTGGTGTGAAGGGTGAGAGGAAGGAACTAATCAGGAGGGCTCTGAGTTGCAAGAACTTTTACAGATTTGTTCAACTGCTTAAAGCCTCTGAGGCATCCACTTCTTTATAATGGGCTAATTAATTACAATTCAGAATTTCCTGCACATGGTACTCTTCTTGCCAGGGAAACTTCCATTTTCTGTTTCCCCATGCAGAGATTTTTGGGGTCATGTTTGTGTCTGGAGCCATTATGTGGGGATTATTGTGAGTAACCTTCCAGTTCCATTTTGATTTAGAATTTTTTCTCAGATGTTTAGTCACTCAGAGGTGTCTCAGGAGGATGTTCTTATATTATGCAAAAAAGTTTTAATTATAATCTCAATATATAGGTCTGTCCTTGATTATACAAAAAAAAGAAGCTGTGAACTTCACTCACTTTAATTCATCTCAAAGATCAGGCCATTAAGTCAGTCTGACTGTACAATAAAGTGGCTGGAGTTAGAACAATAATTATTGTAATTATTTTCAAGAAAGGTTGTAGACATCTCTGAAAATGTTGCTAGATCCCTTTTTTAAATGCATAGTCTGATTTTAAAAGTATTTTATGTTTTCCAAGCAGAACTTGGATGCAGGAAGAATAAAAAAAAAAAAAAGAAAATAATTTATGGATACTGTTATGCAAATTAATTCCTCAAATAGCTGCTAAAGTGGAAATTATTTTTGAAAAAGGCTGTTAATCCCTTTAAAACATGGAGAAGTACTGAGGAACAAATAGGGTTGGTGAAGCTAAAAAAGGCTTTGGCATTTTATTTTAGAATCTCCTTGGAATATGAGATGGCTTAAACCAAACCTTGAGCTATTTTTTAATTAAAAATAAAATTGCTGCAATTCCTGCAGCCAAGAACAATGACATAAATTTTAGAAGCCAATGACTGACCTGCACACCCATATCTTAATAATAGATTATTACAGAAGTGATATGAGAATTCAAATATGGGTCACATATCTTAAATTTGCACATAATGTGATGCTTTGCATGCCTTGCGCTTTAATAAAAGCTTCTGATAAACTTTGAAGTTCTCAGGAGCCCATGACCAAGTCAAACAAGTTTCTGTTCCCAGGGGATCTTCACAAAGACACTCCTAATTTAGCGCTGATTTACATGTCTCACTAGTTAAAGTGCTAGGAGAGCAAAACCCTCAGTGCTCTCTGTGTCTAGGATTGCTGCTGTGTTTCATCCCTTTACTATTTACCCTGCAAGCCTGCCCCCGTAGCAGAGGCTCAATGCCATTGTGCAATCCAAAGACTGCTGTAAAGTGGCAGCAAAATTGACTGCAATGAAGAAATTATTGACGTTTTATACCCTTTTAATACTCCTCCAACTGGTTCCCGTTGGTCTCTAACATGTCTGTAGCAGACACTGCAGGGACAGTGATGCTGCTGAAGGAAAAAAAGAATACTTGAATGTGATTTCTTCTGCCTCCGCAGCTGAGTCTTGCCAAGCCTTATCTGGTGCAGAACTCTTCCTTGAGAACAAATGTCACCAAGCAATGTAATGTATTTATGCAGGTGGAAGCTAATCTAAAACCAGCTGCTGATGTTTTGAGGGCTGAGATAAGAATAAAAGTGACTTTGTGGATTCTTTCAAGAACTCCTAAGAGATCAGGCCCAGAATTAGAAACAGCTGGAGAAGTTCTTCTATTAATAAGATTTGTCCACCACACTCCTCCATGGAAGTGCTATCATTTGATATTATCTTAGACTGGACTTCTAATACTCTTTTGTTTCTTCTTCTGTGTCAAAGAAGCAGAATCTTAAATGTTTTTCTAGTTATATTTCAGCCTTTGTACATAACAGTTTTCAGTTCCTCCCAACTCTCACAAGGTTCTCCAGTGTCCTTCCCTTTTAACAGTATTTGTGCCGCTTCTCTCGTCTTGGGGCTGGAGTCAGGTGAAAATTGTACGTGTATTCCTGGCCATTTTCTGAAAAGAGAGAGACTGATTTCTCTCTCTTCTCTTTTCCCTAAAAGCAGCTCGAATGCCCAAACTACAAGCGCTCATGGGCTGAATTCCAAAAGCTAAGTTCTTTATGATTTCCAACAGTATTTACCTTGCAGAGGAGGGTACAAGGGACTGCATTATGGAAATTATGCTTAATCTCCTTTAATGACACCAGGCAGATCCAAGAGGGTTTTGAAGAGAGAATAAATCCTTCTGAATTAATCATTCTAGTGTTCCCAGAAATTAACTTGGCCAGAATATTTTAAGATGAAAGAAGCTTGTGGTCAGATATACGTGCCACAAGATAAGGAAGTGAGGCAGTAATAAACGCAAATACTGGGGCAAAAAAACATGTAATCAGTAGTGGCTCATAAATAACTTCATGCACAAAGAATGTCCCAGGTTGTTGGGCAACTTGGGCCTCAGTATAAAAACCTGAGCAACTCAAGACTCTTCCATCCGTTCTTCTTGCTTTTGCCTTGGTGAATCAGGTAAGTCTGAACCCATTTATTCTCTTCTTATAGGTTGAACTGTTGCCTTGATGATTTTGTAGCTTTCCCTCACGAATGTTGTAGTACATTCAGCTATTTTTCTCTGAGGGACGAAGGGGTTTTCATATGAAAGAGGAAGTTTTCTGTTGGTGGGCAGTTATAAAAATCATTGAATGGGGCAGTTAGTCACAAGTTACCCAGTTGGGTCTATTTATTCAACTCTGGAATCCAAACAAGTTTTCAGGTCTTGCAGATGAAAATAAAATATCTGTAGTGAATTCTTGGGTCTTTTCAGAGTAGTGTTCTGGTCTGTGGAAAATTCAGCTAAGGCCGGAAGATCAGAAGAACACGGGGATACTGGCCAATACTGGCAGTCCTGGGCCACCAGCTGTCCACAGAGAAAGCAATCATCGGTCCATCCCGCCTTTGAAACACAACTCGTAGTTCTTCCACAGGCAAGGAGTGACCTTTAACCAGTTGCTTCTCCATCCTCCAAACAACTGTGGACAGATTTGCACTGTAGCTTCTTAGATCTGCTGCTGATTTTAATATTAATAGCAATACACAAAAATGGAAGTGTTCCTGAATTCGGTTGCCTGTGCTTCCATTTCTTACTGAACAGATTTTAAGTACTTAAGCTTCTATTTTCCACTTTCTAAAACTGGGAGAAGGGACCTCCAAGATGGAATATGCATGAGAGGAAGCTACAGGAGTGAAATCAGAAAGGTTATTTGCTGTATTAGCATTAGGTAGAATGTTTGTCATCATTGACTCTTTAGCAAAGAGGGAAGCCTTGGATCAAGAATACCAAGCTGAGTCTTACCTGTTCCAGCAGAGCACCTTCATCTGAAGGCTACAGAGTCATCCTCCATTTCTCTAGGACACACAGAACCCTAATAGTTTCCCGGTGTGTGGCCACAACTGCAAGGGGAAGTGTTGAAAGTGCCTTTTCCCAAGGGTAGTGTTATGGCCGTGTGGTTAGGGCACTCTGCAATGGGAATTAAGAGGCTTTTGGCACCAGCATGTACGCTGGTTCCCGGGTGTGCTGACTAACCGTGGAGGCTTCAAGGTAAGTTCCTGACTGAGGTGCACCTGTGCCACCTTCTCTAGCAGTCTCCTTAAAGAAAATACAAGCTCAACCCTGTTTTCGAAGTGCTTCCTGTGGATCTGGTGAAAAATGTCATCTTGCTCCGCACGGAAACTCATGTTAGCATGCTATACACTCCCTTTATCAGAGAAATTCAGCTGTACAAATAGAGTTTTATTTAAATTCTTGTATTGCATTTCCATCTTTTTTTTGTGTTTCAGACTTTTCACCCCACAGCCATGTCCTGCTATGACCTGTGTTCTCCCACCCCCTGTGGCCCAACCCCGCTGGCAAATAGCTGCAACGAGCCCTGCGTCAGGCAGTGCCAGGACTCCACAGTGGTGATCCAACCCTCTCCCGTGGTGGTGACCCTGCCTGGACCCATCCTCAGCTCCTTCCCTCAGAACACTGCCGTGGGTTCCTCAGCATCTGCAGCCATCGGGAGTGCCCTCAGTGCTGGAGGTGTCCCCATCTCTTCCGGCAGCTCCTTGGGATTCGGCGGCTTTGGGTATCCAGGCCTGGGCAGTGGGTACAGCCGGCCCTACCGTCGCTACAACACCTACCGCAGTGGCTTCTATGGGCCGTGCTAAAGCGTGAGGAGCAAGCAGGAAGGAATGACCAGGAATGCTGAAGCACGACCCGATGCAGGACTGAGCTCATGGCCATGGTTTTCAGAAGTGATGTTAGATACCCACAGCTCCAGCTCAAGTTACTGGAGCTGTGGGAACTCTGCATCTCCTAAAATCAGGCCTTTGCTTGTCTTACTTTTGTTATGCTTTACTTTATATTTCTGATCAAATGTCTTGTTCTCTTATGCTTTTTTGTATTTTACAATGACTAGGTAAAATATGTAATTATTAGAAATTATTCTGCATAACTGACAGTACAGTCCATTTAAACAATGAAGAAGGAAGATCTCATTTTGCCGTGTGTGTCATTGTGCGAGTGGGTACCGTCCCTAGTGGACCATGGAAATGTATTCCCTACACTTTACATTGCTTCCTTCCATTCCTCAGCCTCATTAAATTTGTGCTGCATCATACTCTGAGTCTGCCTGTACTTCTTTTTTCTCCCAACCCCTTTCCCAGCTTGTCTGTGGTGAAACAGGTCCCATCGCAAGTCATCTGTTCCAGAAGAAAACTGCAAAAACCTTCATGCCAATTGCCACGGGAGAACAAGTCCAATTTCAGTTGTGGAAATTTTTTTTTCTTTTGTCTATACGTGATAAATCCAGTCTGAGACAATTTATTGAAGGCTAGAAGTAGATGATGTTCCCCTGCAATGGGTGCATCTCCTGTAAGCAGGAAATCTTAAAGTAAGGGAGCTGCTTCTCTTTACACTTTAAGGACCCTTTACCTACTGTAACATGGAGGTGAAAAAAGGCCCTTTAACTGCCTTAATATTTCTTTTTTATGGGATTTTTTTTTTTTTTTTGAGGCTGATGTCTTTGAAGAGGGATGAGAATGGGTCAATAAGCTGATTTGAGGAGGGGAATTAAATCCCCTTCATTGAGAAGTGGAAGAGCCTCATTTCAGGAGAAAGCTCACTGTGGGGGATACTGTTTCTCCTTGTCCTTCTGTAGATGTAGTAGACAAAAGTATCTACGTAGAAAAGAGGACACAGAGATGCAGCAGGAAAATTTACAGGTGCATGAAGAACATTAGAAATTATAGGCATAACCCTTTTTCTGAAGCACTGACTCCACTCATCTGTTTTCAGCTTGCTGCACAAATAGAATACATGTGCTATTACCTGGGCAACCTGGAAGAAGATTGTGACTTTCTTTACCCCCTCAGTCATACTTAGGCAGACCCCTCTAAAAGAAGGGGGAGAGGATGCTTTTCCTGAGCCCAGCTGAGCTTGCTCAGGGCGGAGGTGGTGGGAGAGGGGCAGAAGCTGGTGCAGCCGCTTGGTGCAGTCCTTTGAGTGCAGCTTTCTGCTGGGTGCAGAACCTCTTGGCAGCTGAGATCAGGCTCTGGTAAGTCTTGAAGGCTTTGTGGTGTTTTTGAGAGGGAATTGGCCTTTAAAATTTGCAGGCCTGGGATGCACATCTAGGAGAAAGAGGATAAAAGATTTTAAGTGCTAACCCTTTCTCAGTGTGTCTTTATAAACTGCTTCCTACCTGTTGTGCTTAGTACACGCGGACTTTATCAGGTGTTGCTTTGTTCTAGCTTGATATCTGTGTTGCAATAAAGGTTGTGTTTAGAGACTGGGAGAATTTGTCTCTAAGGGAAGAAGGTTTTAAAAGTTCCACTTGAAGGTTCTGGATGATTCAGTGTCCTGTCAGCCCATAGGGCTCACAGCCTGATAACTGGGAAATTTCTTGCATGGAACCTTTGTCTGTGTCTGCACAGCCTGATGCTGAACTGTAATTAAAGCCGGGGAAAGATGTTGACAAAGTTATATTGACTACAGTCATCAGTGGAGCTAAATTAAAGGTGGTACATCAGTTCCATGAAAGAATTAATAATTTTAAGGAGTAGGTTTTGTTAATGCGCAACAGAAGAGAATGGAAAGTTAGCAGTGTGATGTTATAATACAGCAGAAGGTTGGTCTGAATCAAATGTGTAATATGTTTTTTTGCCATCTCAAGTGAAGCTTTTGTTTTATCAAAGAGGGTGAACTCCAAAGGAGTCATCATTCTTTTGCAGTTGTTGCAAAATAGATTTCTCTTATGGAGAGAGTATCTAATGTATCTAATGCAGCAGAGAAGTTACAATTCCATGGTATTGGTATAGTTTTATGGCTGAGGAACATTAGTGAAGGTATCTTTAACATATTCAGGTGGACAGATAATGACATTTCCCATGGAAAAAGTACATTTTCCTCCTCTTGCAATCCCCTTATGCAATTCTCTGTTAAGCTTTCTTCCGATCAACTGCACGAAACCTCTCCACAGAGGTAGCCCCTGTGCATGTACACTCTTTCCAAAGTTGGGATCTTTTATTGAAGCATTTAGAAATTGTAGCAGAAAGCCTGGTATGCAGCTCGCTTCGTCAAAACAAAACCCAAAACCACTCCTCAAGCATCATTTCCCCGCTTCATACCTGTCCCAAACTACCTTCTTTGGGTTAAAACTTATCGTAGCAACAAGTATAGCACAGTCCCAAAGTAAAAGGTTTCTCTGTTTTTGTAGTTAAAAACAAAGTATTTTATTCACTGCTGCAGAATATGAGCTACACTATCATCTTACAGAGAGAATTTTCTAGGCCAGACAAGCCCAGGCGCTGCCTCTCAAGTTGTTATTGTGTTGGCTTTGGAAATGTCTTTGTGTGGTAGACTGTGGGCTACATAAACCGGCAGCCTGTGTGCAATAACACGTAGTACCAGAGAAATCAGGTACTATTTCAGATACTAATCAGGTACCAACCAGAAAAAACAGCAGCATAAAACCCGGTGCATGGTAGCGTACATGTGCTCTGAGCAAAAGAACTGTCTGTATCTTCTCTTTCTCAATTTATAAACTTACATCTGTTAATACATATCACTGAATAGCTGGAACAAGCTAGTCCCATAGAAAAAAAGAGTAACATGAGCTGGTTTTGCAGGACACCAAGTATTTGCTGCTGCTGTCAGTGAAAAAGTATTTCAATACCAAATTTTGTAAAGCTGAAACCAGAATTGTAGCGTCTGCTGTGCGTACAGGGGCAAGGGCAGGCGCAGGAAGGCTCTGAAGAGCAAAAGCTTTTATAGCTTTCTCAGGCTGCCTGGAGGATCTGAGACATTCTTGCACATTTACTAACTAGTTCCTGCATTAATATTTTTTTTTTTTTTTTGCATGTGGCTGGGTTCCCACTAGTGAAATGGTTTTGTTTACTGTTTATGTTTATTGCCTGGACTTATCCTGGTGTTGGATGAAAACCACGATCTGTGGTGTCTCTTTCATCTTTCTGGTTTGCATCCATTAAATATGCCTGGCTCCATTATACTGACTCCACCTTCCCAAATTGTGGATGAGTCAAAATTCAATTTGCTTAGGAATTTTGTCTGCTCTTTAGCATTTTGGTCACACTGGCCCATGGGAGTATCACCTGCTGTCACAGCAGGAGCTTTTAATTTAAGTCCTGAGTGTGCAATTTCATCCCTGATAAGTGACTGTGAGATTTAGGATGAGTACCCTTTGTAACGTTCCAATGAATGATATCCCAAAACTTTCAGCTCCTGGGATGAGGAGATCGAGCCAGCCAGGCTAACCTGACATATGATCACCTTCGGGAGAGGACTTGTGATTCTTCTTCTCATTGTTATACCTTTTGATGAGTTTGTTTTCAAAACCACAAGTTGTCTTATGGTCAATAGATAGTTATTGCTGGGAAGGAATTTTTTTTTTTTTTAACATTTTGGTACCGCGGTAGTGTGTCTGTGTGTGTGCATTGGTCAGAGCATCGGGGAAAGCCTGGTAAACCTCAAGGGAGAGAAGAGCTTCAGTCAGTAGTGTCAATGATGGGGGTCATCACATACCTCACACCCAGTGACTGCTGATTGGAATGGGGTTTTTAACATGTGATTTCGTGCAAATAAAATACTTGCATTTTAAGTAAAAACTGGAAGGGCTCCAGTTTATGACACCATTATAATATGAGGAAGCTTGTGAGATTCGTCAGTCACAATGAACTGGTCACAAATTTTAAGCACTGATGATGATGTTCAAATAGTGTCACATACCTTTGCATTTTCTGATAATGCATTATTTGCGTGTCTGAGCCATTGATGAAGACCTGTTGTGGACTTTGAAGCCTTTTGTTCTTCAAAAGCATACAATCAGCATTTATTTCCCAGGAGATCTTCAAGATACTCACAGTTCAGAGACAATTTGCATGTCTCTAGCTAAGTGATTTAAACATTAGGGAGGGGATCAGTTTTCCAATCTCTGCTCTCCTAAAGTCTGCTTAGGCATTGCATGCAATTCCTTTTTAATCTAGAAATTGTCTTTGAAAAAGAAATTGAATTGTCGCACATTGCAACATTCTTTAAGACCATGCAAAATAAAGACATTATTTGCTTTCAAAAGAGGAAAAAAGAAGGAGAATTTTATAAACATCTGTAAGTAGCCACCATTAATTTGGTGTATAATTTTGTGTAATAGTGCGAGACACAGTAGGGGAAAATAATAATTTAATGCCAAATGTAAAACTCCTTAGAGACTTTAATGACCCCATGGGTAAGCTTGTGCAAGACTCTGAGTACCAGTGTCTCTGACTAGCCTAAAATTCACATTCATCCTCAGTCTGACCTGGATTGTTTTCATGGAGTTTGATGTAGGAAGAAAGCTAAAACTGCCAACTCTTTAGATTAAGGACTTTGGCACTCAGCTTCTAAATTGAAGAGCTGTGTCTCAAATTCCTTCATGGAAGTGTGGTAGTTTTATATTAAAATGAATAGATCAGACTGCTGATACTCTTTCATCCTGTCTCCTGAGTCAAGAAAGTAAAACAATATGGTCCTTCAAATATATCTCTTTCCCAGTAAGTACCTTTGAGACTGGTTAAGTGCCATAAGCTCTGCAAAGTAATTTCTATAACAATATTCTTTTCTGAATTTGTCTTGTTGTTTGCGAGGAATTTGGCAAACCTACAGTCGAATTCAGAGTCAGAAATAGTAACTTCTGGCTTTTTCAGAGTGAGATGTGTCAAAAACTTGTGCTCTCTATGAAGAGGGAAGGGGGATTTCACAGGGGAGTTCACATGCATCTTTCCTAATATATGTATTCATCTGTGTCAAATGATGTACATTGCATATATTGTCCTTAAAATGCAAAATAATTTCTTTAGTAACTCAGATGAATCAGTTGATCTGACCAGGAATTAACTGGGCTCATAAGATTTTAAGATAAAAAGAAACCTCTATAGTGGAATGCATATGTTATGGTGAGGAAATTAAATCAGGGCAGTAAATACAAACAGTGAGGAAAAAGTAAATCATCAGCTGGGAATATTTTGCATACAAGAAGTCTTTAGCAGTTGGCTGGTAAATAGCTACATGCACAAAGTGTGTCTCAGGTCCTCAGGTGCTCTAGGACACAGTATAAAAGCCAGCACAGAGAGAGCTGCTGCCATCCACTTCTGCCTTATTCTCCTTGGTGGAAAGGGTAAGTCTGACTCTGCTCACTGTCTTTCAACATCCTGAATTGTTGCCTTCGTTGTATTTTATTTTTAAACTGTCTTGTCTATAGCAGTCAAAGGTTTATGTTCTTTCTTGGTGTGCATGTGTGAGACCTGCAAGTAGCTCTTTCTGTAAAACAGGGCAGCTGTTCTTTGAAGGGTAGCAATTCCTGGGCACAGGACCTAAGACCCATTTTTCATTTGTGTTGCGGGATCATTCAGTTCCAAGATGTTCAAATTTCTCTGCATGTGAGCTGCTCAACAACTAGAAGTGGCTGTGGGGAATCTGTACAGAGATTTGGGTTTTCTCTCAGCTTTTTCTGTAGATAAACAAGTTAGTGGGCTCAAATTTTCAAAAGTGCATTGAGCAATATTGGAAGGACATCCCTTCTTGCACCAGGATACCACGAAAATAATCCTTCTCTGTTCCTAAGCACTTTGGGACCAGAAATATTTGAATCGCCTCCTTCTAAAACGCTCTGAATGCTTTGGCATTAGATCTCCATTGCAGCACCCCAGTAACACTTAACTGGAATATCAATAGTAAAGCTGCTGCCTGTTCTATTTGCTTATCAAAAGATTTTGGACACCATTGACTTCCATTCTCCCCCCTCCCTTTCAGAAACAGGCAGAAAGTTGCTTTCTCTGTAAGAAGTAAGAGGAATAAGCACAAAGAAAGGGGGACTGTTAATAAGAATTAGGCAGAATATTTGGGTTTTTGCTGCTTAAGAGACAAGCCCATCTGTGGGGAGGATAACAGCTCCCTTTCACGGGCAAGTGTCACATTACCAGGTTATGCTTCTCACTTTTACCTGCTGAGGAATTTATTCTTCTTCCCCCTGTTATGGGGGAAGACTCTCCTTGCTGTACCACGCAGGAGATCGTAAGTCCCTGACTTCCCACCTACTGCAGGGCTGCACACGCTCTGCAGGAGTGTTGTGGGAAATGAGCTATCAAAGACTGCTCAGGAGCAGGTAGTCACCCCTTGAACGCTCCTCTGCAGTCTAGAGGAGTTTGGGTTTCATTGAAGTCTCCTTTCAACCTAGGACTAACACATTATTCAATTCTCCACAGTCTCTAGTTAGTTTCTTGCACTCTCCATTATCTTAGCAGCTTAATTACGTGACTATAATTATAACTTCTTTCTTGTATTTACTTCCATGTATTGCAGACTTAGTCCTGTCCCGCAGCCATGTCCTGCTACGACCTGTGTCCTCCCACCCGCTGTGGCCCAACACCGCTGGCAAATAGCTGCAATGAGCCCTGCGTCAGGCAATGCCAGGACTCCACGTACATCATCCAACCTTCTCCTGTGGTGGTCACCCTGCCCGGCCCCATTCTCAGCTCCTTCCCACAAAATACCACAGTGGGATCCTCAGCATCTGCAGCTGTAGGGGATGCTCTCAGTGCCGGGGGGGTCCCTATCTCCTCTGGCAGCTCCCTGGGACTTGGGAGCCTTGGATACTCAGGTCTAGGTGGCTTTTATGGGAGGTCCTACCGTCGTTACAACCGGTGTGGGCCATGATAAAGCCTTATGGGAAAAACCACAAAGGAACAACCAGAAGTTTAAAAGCATGATCTGGGTGCAGGACTGAGTTCATGACCACGGCCATATGCTTGCTGACCACCCTCAGCTTTTCCCTGAGCTAATGGGACTGCAGGAGCTTGGCATTTCTGATTTAATGCCTTTCTCTGTTATCAATGAGGTGAAAAATGTAATTTTTGTTGTTGCATGTAGGAGCTGGGTGTCCAGCTGTAAAGCATTGCCTTGAAATGGATGATTAACTTTCTCCATATTCAGCCCTACTGCTTTCTTGTGCTGTACGTTTTTTAAAATACTACTTCTCACCCATTAAATTTATGGTGCATAATAATTTGTGTCTTACAAAGTTCTTCCTCTTTGGAGCCTTCTGTGGGAGAAATTTGCCTGTGCATAAATTGTCAGTACCAGGCAGACCTTCATTTAAATCATAGCATACCAATTAGTAAGGAGGTAATTACAGATAAATGGAAGAAATGAGTAATACTGCTTTTTTTGATAGGGTATATTTTCCTTCAGTCACACTTCTTTAAGTACAATAAAGAATAGTCATTCCGGGCTAACAATCAATGGGGCAAAAGAGGTGGGAATGCTAACACTCTCTTACAGGTACTATATAATTTAATATCTTGGTATTCCAATTCCTCGGAGCTCATAATATCTCAGCAAACTCTGGTATTATTTTCATACTCGCTACTTAGATTATGGTGAAGATCTTGCCATTAACAAGGAATAGCAGTAAGTATCAGGAAGAACACTTAAAAATCAACAAATTAAAGGTAAAATTACGTATGATTTCTCCTTTGTTGGCTTGCTAGTTTAGGAATGCTGCAATTACGTGGTAATTGGTTGCTAAATTATGTAATGATTTGGGGGCCTTTGGGGTGTCACCAGAAATCCTCACAACAATAGCAATTACCCTGCCCATTCTGAACCTTGGGGAAGATAATGACTGCTAAATTGCTAAACAAACATTCATGAACGCAATGCTGTTGATGCCTTAAGGATCCCAATTAAACTTTCATTCCACATTTTAAAGAGAGATTGAGCAGGGCAGATTGACGGATAAAGTAACTCGCCATGACAGGGAGTTTTGCTCCTGAGGGAGGCTAAAGGACAAAAGAAAACCAGAGAAGGTCTTGTGCATCACCACGGGGTTTTAATGTGAAAGAGGAGCAGAGCAGCCAGTTACAGAAAATCAAGGCAATACAAGGGGAAACACGTGATGCAGGTGTCATGCTCTGGTACCAGTGCCCTGCTGAGGACCCAGGGGACAGCCAAGGGGATGGAGGGATGCAGGGGCTACTGAGGCTCAGCCATGCCACCAGGGCACATGGTGGCACAGGGTAGTGGGCTGCTGGGCACACACGGCCTCCTCCTACGCCCGTGCCAGGGCAGCTGGTGCGTGCTGCTGGTCCCCGTGGCTCTTGCTCCATGTCCTCATGACGTGGTCCTCGCTTCAGGGCTGTTGCTGGTTCAGGGCACCATCCTGGGGGTCTTAGAACGACCCACAGCTGCCGCGGCGGGACCTGCCCCACCTCTGGGCACCAGGGAGGTAATACCCCGTGCCGTAGGAGGAGAAACCAGAGCTGTAGGACCTCCTGCAATTGCCAAAGCCACTGGACCCATAGCCCAGGGAGCCCCCATAGCCCACATTACCTCCATAACCGAGGGAACGGCCATACCCAAGGGAGCCACCATAGCCCCCACAGCCCCCCAAACCAAAGGAGTTCCCATAGCCCCGGGAGCCCCCAAAGCCAGAGGAGCCCCCAAAGCCCAGGGAGCTCCCACAGCCCCCCAGACCAAAGGAGCTTCCGGAGCCCCGGGAGCCCCCATAGCCCCCCAAACCAAAGGAGGCCCCATAGCCAGAGGAGCCCCCATAGCCCAGGGAGCTCCCGTAACTCCCATAGCCTCCCAGACCAAAGGAGCTCTCATAACCCCGGGAGCTCCCATACCCCAAGGAACGCCCAGAGGCCCCCACACCAAAGGAGCCCCCCCCATAGCCCTGCAAGCTTCGGGAACTGAAGGAACTCCCCAACCCAGCTGGCCCTGACGATCCCACAATGCTCTCCTGAGGAAAAGAGCTGAGTATGGGGCCTGGGATTGTCACCACAGCTGGTGGGGGGAAGACGACTGCTCTGGAGTCGGGGCATTGCTGCACACACGGCTCATTGTAGCTCTCGGCAATTGGCTGAGGGCAGGTCACCTCACAGGGTCTGCAAGACTCACTGTAGTAAGACATCCTTCTTGTGATGGCTGTGAATCTGCAAAGCACAGCAGTAAGGAGGTTTCAGATACAGAATTTTTCACCTGCCTCTAGATGCCTGTGCTTGCTTTGTCATTCATGGAAATTGTGACAGCCCAGAGTTCATTACCTTGCAAAGTACATCTACATCTGGCCACATATATCACATCCTAGACTGTTTGCTGTCAGGTTTCTCTAGACATCATGCACAGATGTAGACATCTAATGTCATTTGTGGTCAATCCCACACTTGATTTCACTGCTCTTGCTTGTAGCATGATAAATCTAACTTACTAAAACCAGCTGAAACAGGCTGAAGTATGGTATTTACAGCAAGTTAAGAAAAGTATCAGACAGAACCAGTTATTTCTACAGTTTCCTATTGCTTCCCTAGTAGCACTCCCAAATAGGAATATTTGCTCTTATGGGGCAAATACTACCACAAGATGGTAGATATTATGATCACTCTGATATTTTTAAATTTTATGATGTATGTAGATCCTGAATTGGAACTGAAATGCCTGGGCAATGGTTATTCAAAGTGGAATAGTAAAGCTTCCCATTTTGTTCTAAGGATAACACCTTCTCGCACCTGCAGTTCTCTAACCTACCAATCCATAACATCACGTAGAATTTAGCATGAAGAGAAAAAGGCTTGAGGAAGCTAGAAATTCAACCAAATTGGACTTACCCTGTTCACCGAGGAGAATGAGGCAGGAGATGTGGGTAGAGAGGCTTTGAGTGGAGACAGCTTTTATACATTTCTCAAACTGCTTACAGGTATGAAACACCCTTTGTGCCTCAGGTCCTACATAGTGACAAAACAACCTCTCCATTGAGGGATTTAATTTTGCTTGCTTTGCACTGCCACTCCCCACCTACAAAAACAATTGCGATACAATGGCAATACCAATTTGTGGGCATTGGCCCTGTGGATGGTGAGACCATTCAGACATCTGGTACCCAGCACCAGCACTGGGGCATCTGCTATTCAACTTTAAGTTTCAAGATAGTAAGTTTGATCTTTAGGGTAGATGATTAAGGATCAATTAAAGTTATCTGTCTTTTAAGAATAGTGCCATATAAGTGAATACTAAGAAAATATGTGCAAGCTGGATAAGAAGAGGAAGAAAGGTAATAGAAAGAGGCAGAATTTCAGGTATCTGCATCTAGTTTAGAAATGAGGTTTCCATCATCTGTATTGGCTGATCAAATATCATTAATTACTCATTAATTACATGGTGGATTCCATTGTTATTTTTACTGCTGTCTTCTGAACTGTCATTGAGGTAGTAGCACTTCAGAGATGTTCCAGATTCTCCTAGGAATGACAAGAGGCTTTACAAACACCCACTAAAAATTAATATTTGATGTGTTGTACCATTGTGTTATACACAAACACCCAGCTATCAGCACGTAACTCTTGTGCAAGAGCATCAGTTCAGGCATGTGTGAATGAAGTGCTCTGTGTCATTAGGTACAGCATCATGCATGAGCCAGGGAGTCATTTAGAGGTGAGAGCAAGCAATCTGGAAAGTCTGGAGTAGAGATTTTAGGGCACCAATTTGAGACCCCTTGTTTTTCAGAACATGGACGGATAGCCAATTAAGTCTGAAAATTCAGATAATTTTTAATGGGGCTCTTCCCCTCTCCCCCCTAGAATAAAAGGCAATAAACATTTCAGGCATATTAGCAAAATACTGGCTCATAAAGGGAGATAAAGCTACTATCTAGAGTCTGTAGCATGGACATGTCATAATCTCCCCAAACATAGTAATACTTAGTAAAATAAAGAACTTGATATCATGAAAGAAAATCAAACCATCGCAAACATTGAAGTTCTAAATCACAGTCTGTTTAGGGACTCAAAAGGAGTGACATTGGTTGGCATATTTTTAAATGATGCTGTTTCATAACAAGGGAGCTTCTTTTAATGTGATAATAACAGAAATTGTAAGCACTAAGTAGTAATGAGTATTTGTGAAGCAGCTTAAAGTCATTATCTTCCAGGTGCCTCTCGTTATTATCAGCACATCCTGATGACACTTCAAAGGCACAGCTACCTTACAATTTAAAGGCAATTTATAGCCTATCTTTTGCAATATTGTAAAATTATAAAACATCAGATTTGCAAATAACTGTATGATGCTACAGGCTTACCCCATTAAAGTATATCCCTTTTAATACTATTTTATTAATTTCTCACCTTTTCTTAAGTGGTCAGCACTTCAGGGGTGGGGGGAAAGAAAATTAGGATAGTTTTAAAATGTATTTCTAACCGAATTTCTAGAAGTAGAGATTTCAAAGGAAATTTGAAATGTTTGGTATTAGCTTTAGAGAGAGATCCTGTCAACAGTTGTGGCTCTGTCAATAAGGCTTTTTCTGCCTGCTTGGGGGTGTCACTCAGCCCAGCCGTTGCTCTGTTAACCTGGTGGCACCTGAATTGTCTCAGAAGATTTGAGAGAAGGATGTTGGGAGAGGTTTCGATGGACTGATTCTAGCTCCACTTGGGTTGTACTTAGTATTTCTAGTGATGATGGGATTGTATCATTCCCCTCTATCATTTCACAAGTGCAGTAAATCAGACACTGACCATCCTGCCTCAGTTAATTGTAGGTAAAATGAAAAGCTTAGAGCACAAACTAAAATCTTTTCCAGGCCTTACTGCTTTCGTGCTGTTATTAGCAATAGTGATGTCCCATCAGGAGTAAGCTTGCACTGTGCCAGCTTTTTGCTCTGCTATATAACAACATTTATAGATCTCTAGCCAACTGCAGGGAGAAATTGGGTCCTCTCAGAGCCAAACTACTAGCTCACGTTGGATGACCTTCACCTGGTTCGTGCACATGGCACCATAAAGGGCTACACACCACTTGAGCATTACCTTGAACATTAAAATGGGACTAACATGATGCAAGACTATTGCTATGGCTTTCAGTTGATGACTGTATGGCAAACCTTCAGCTGCAAGTTCCCCAAATCCCCTAAAATGACAATCACAGATAACTGATTGTTATTGTCATCAGCAGTTGTATCACACCCACACTAACATTTGGGAGGGACAGTGCTGAGGTGGCAAGATTAAAGCTCCCACTATGATGTTTGTTTTGTAAGAAATTTGGACAAGAGGCACAAGGGGTGGCTGGAAGAAGCATATAAGAGCTCGTATCACCCGCAGCCCTTCTATCCATTTCTCTTGTCTCAGTCTCCGCAGTGAACAAGGTAAGTGTGATTTCACTCATTCTTTCTACTACTATTAGTGTTTACTCCAAAAATGCTTTTGTCACAGAGGTGATTCCTGCATGTGCTTTTAGACTTATATCCTTTGTTTCCTTCTGAAAGTGTGTCTTTGTTCAGATACAGTATCAGGAGTCACTGTATTAGGATAGAAAGTAGATCTCCAAGCTATAGAAATACTTCGGGTGACTTGCACCTCAAAAAGTCTGAATCAATACGTAGAATCTTCCGTTCCTGTTGGCTTCTTTTTCACTGGTTCTTACTCTTCATGAGTTCATCCTCGAAGGTCCATGTTGCTACAGATAGATCAGCCTGTCTAATTTATCCAGTACTGAATTTGTATTTCACATCAAGTTATTTACAAAGGTGATCATACCGAGATGAAAGAAAGAATAAAGGTTGAGTTGATACAAGAATTTTATTTGTTAGCATGTATAAATTTTTCTGTTTCCCTGTTAACTTCTGATACTTCGGACACAGAGTCTTTACTTAATAATCTTAGTTCATCTCTTCCTGGCTCCAGTCTGATACTTGTTCATTTACCTTAAACCTCCTTACTGATAGAGTCTCATCCATCACAAGAAGGATGTCTTACTACAGCGAGTCCTGCAGACCCTGTGAGGTGACCTGCCCTCAGCCGATTGCCGAGAGCTACAATGAGCCGTGTGTGCAGCAATGCCCCGACTCCAGAGCAGTCGTCTTCCCCCCACCAGCTGTGGTGACAATCCCAGGCCCCATACTCAGCTCTTTTCCTCAGGAGAGCATTGTGGGATCGTCAGGGCCAGCTGGGTTGGGGAGTTCCTTCAGTTCCCGAAGCTTGCAGGGCTATGGGGGGGGCTCCTTTGGTGTGGGGGCCTCTGGGCGTTCCTTGGGGTATGGGAGCTCCCGGGGTTATGAGAGCTCCTTTGGTCTGGGAGGCTATGGGAGTTACGGGAGCTCCCTGGGCTATGGGGGCTCCTCTGGCTATGGGGCCTCCTTTGGTTTGGGGGGCTATGGGGGCTCCCGGGGCTCCGGAAGCTCCTTTGGTCTGGGGGGCTGTGGGAGCTCCCTGGGCTTTGGGGGCTCCTCTGGCTTTGGGGGCTCCCGGGGCTATGGGAACTCCTTTGGTTTGGGGGGCTGTGGGGGCTATGGTGGCTCCCTTGGGTATGGCCGTTCCCTCGGTTATGGAGGTAATGTGGGCTATGGGGGCTCCCTGGGCTATGGGTCCAGTGGCTTTGGCAATTGCAGGAGGTCCTACAGCTCTGGTTTCTCCTCCTACGGCACGGGGTATTACCTCCCTGGTGCCCAGAGGTGGGGCAGGTCCCGCCGCGGCAGCTGTGGGTCGTTCTAAGACCCCCAGGATGGTGCCCTGAACCAGCAACAGCCCTGAAGCGAGGACCACGTCATGAGGACATGGAGCAAGAGCCACGGGGACCAGCAGCACTCACCAGCTGCCCTGGCACGGGCGTAGGAGGAGGCCGTGTGTGCCCAGCAGCCCACTACCCTGTGCCACCATGTGCCCTGGTGGCATGGCTGAGCCTCAGTAGCCCCTGCATCCCTCCATCCCCTTGGCTGTCCCCTGGGTCCTCAGCAGGGCACTGGTACCAGAGCATGACACCTGCATCGCGTGTTTCCCCTTGTATTGCCTTGATTTTCTGTAACTGGCTGCTCTGCTCCTCTTTCACATTAAAACCCCGTGGTGATGCACAAGAACTTCTCTGGTTTTCATGTATTCTTCAGCCTCCTCTTGGAGAAATATTCACTGTTCTGCAAGGAAAAAGTGCCTGGAGTCCCTTAGGAGTCATTGACAAAAAATGAACTTTGTTTCAGCCCTTTATGCATTTCTTAGGTGTGTGTGTTTAATGTTTGGGTTTTTTTTTTGCAGGACTTTATTCAACAGGTAATCTGCAGGTTTTCTGTCAGTGCTACGTGATCTAAAAATGGCTAGAAAATATTTTTCTGTATTCATGCCATTATGTTGAAATGTGATGCACGCATAGATTATCTTTCAGTTCTTGTTACCATAAAACAACAGTAGCCAAGGGAACAAGGGGAAAGCCCCATGAAAGGCAGGATTGGGATGTATGAAGTGCTTTTGTTTGCCGGTGTTGAGGATGGAAACTTGATATCAACAGCTGAACTTCACAATCTGTAAGAGTGTTACCAAAGCTGCACTTAAAAGGGGAGGGGGGAAAGCAGAAATCTGATTGTATTATACAGCAGAACTTTAATAAGAATGAAAGTTAGAGGAAAACAATGCAAACTCTTCTTCATTGACAGCGTTTAAAATTCCCACATTTCTTAAATTAGTCCATGACACCTATCCTCAACCAGCATAAAATGAGAACCAAGAATGTAGATCATTAATCCAAAGAAAAAGGAAATTTACGTTTTCAGGAGACTAACCAGGGATGCTCCTGCTCACTTTAGCTTGACCTAAACTGCTGCAGAGGAACTGGGTGCACTGGCATGAGGAGTATGGTCTGCAGTAACTGCTGCGGAGCATGGAGAAGGCAGAAATCTCATAGCCAAGAGGGGCCCTGGAGTTGTACAGGTAACTGAAGGGGCTCCGCAGTCCAAGGTATCATCACCCAGAAGCAAAAGAGCAGCAGGACCTGGCAGAGCTGGTGCCACTCCTGGGCGGAGAAGGCCAGGCAAGGAAGCACTGCCAGCCCCTCTCCTGCCCTCTGCCCTTTCCCCACATCCTGCAAGCCCCACCAAAAGGCTCTCTCTCCCCTGCCTGCTGCCTCCAGCCTCCCTCTCCCCAAACCGCCCACCCTCTCCCAGCCTGGGAAGCTCAGGAACAGCATTTGCCCTCCCACTGCTGCTTGGCCCCCGCACCGGCGGTCTTCCCAACTTGCCACAAGGAGGGAGGGAGACGTGACTTGCATGCAGGAAACCTTTATTGTGCCCAGAGGGGCAGGAGAGAGCGACAGAGAGACGGTGGGCAAGACCCGACCCAGAGAGGCTGGATGCCACGTGTAGCAGCAGGCAGAGGAACCTTCTGCAGGGCATGGCTTCTCGCTCCAGATGGCTCCTTGGTGCAGCATTCCAGATGTTGAGGACTTGGCCCATCAGCCCCGCAGAGCCTTTTGGGTCCAGCTCCTTCCCTGAGAGAGAGCTGGGAGGCAAGGGCAGGAGAAGAGGCCAGGGAAGGGCCAAGGGTGTGCGGCACGGCGAGTGCCCCGTGCCCTCCAGCTCAGCCCTGCATGGCTGGTTGTGGCGTTGGTGTTTGGGCTGGGGGCAGCGCCCGGGTCTGGGCTGGGTCTAGCAGGGCCCACAGGTGTCCCAGAGCTTCTTGGTGTAGCGGGGCAAGACGCAAGGGCTGCAGGCAGGAGCAGCGTAGGGTCTGCCAAAGGTGCAGAGGCCTCCCGAGCCCTGGGTGGCCCCGGCACCGTAGAGGCCCCCCAGCCCCAGGGAGCCCCCAAAGGCGGGTGCTCCGGAGGAGCCCACCACGGCTTGCTGGGGGAAGGAGCTGAGGATGGGGCCGGGGAAGGTGACCACGACCGGGGGCGGCTGGATGAAGGCCGAGGAGTCGGGGCACTGGCGGGCGCACAGCTCGTTGCAGCTCTCAGCGATGGGCTGAGGGACGGCGACGCTGGTTTTTGGTGGGCACAGGTCGTAGCAAGACATCTTGCAGGGGTGGAGATCGGTTTGCAACTGAGAGATGGAAAAGACTAAAACAAAAAGCAGAAGGTTTATGAGAGAAAATTCATAATGCTGGTACGAGTGAAATAGCCGTGTTGCAATTTCCTTTGCTAGAGCGTTTGGTTTACTTGCAGCCTTCATCAGCTTGATTGACACTAGCTGAGCACCTGAATCCAATTTTTTGGGCTGTATAAAGTCCACCCCAAGAAAGAGTAGACCCCACAGATGAATCTTTCTTCTTTCCTTGCACAGATTTGTCTTACATTTCCTGCAAGCACACATCCTGATGAACAATGTAAGAACCTTATGACCTCTACCACAGAATTCCCCAAAGTGGGGAAAGAGACCCAAGTTAGATGTGGCTTTGCTTGAAATAGGATGGTTTAGTTATGTCTCCCAGAATGCCATTGAAAAGTTGGCTATCTTTTATATTTATCTTAAATGTTATAAAAATTTAAAATAATTATTTGAAAGAAGAGTATTTTCATCTGCGATTTTTAAGCTTCTAATTGGCTTAGAACACTCAATTTCTCAGACTTTCTGCACTTGAACCTGGTCTCCCAACTCCTGCATTTCTCACTGCTCTCACTAACAGTAGTTATAGACAGAAGCAATCTAATGCTGTTCAAAATACGAGCATACCTATAGGAATCTTATTCATCTACTGTGATATAAATTCCAATTAAGTATCTAGAAATAAATTAAAAACCATACTCACTAAGCTCAGCGAGGCGAATGAGCCAAAAGAAGTGTCTGGATGAACTCGTGGGCTGGAGTTATATAGAGTTTCTCAGCATTCCTATGGGATTTGAAACTTGCTTGGTGCTGGGGGTTGTATTTGGCTGACTAACAGAACTTAACAGCTTTGAGTGATGAAAGTTTTGTCTTTATCGTGATTATGATTTTACTTAAATTATCACCGCGTGTGATGTCCATGTTACACCATCCTTATTTCTTTAATCTTGGGTCTTAATTGGCTAGTGTAATTCCTGGTGTCATTATATACCAGGTGCATTAAGCTGACTCCACATGTTACTTCTCCCTTTACAAAGTTGTCATAAGCTCGTCTGCTCAGAGATTTTGTAAGACTCATCTTTGGCTGACATGTACATTTTTCCTTAACAGCCATTTAAATTTATCTGGTAAATTAATTGCAGACAGAGTGCATCTTATCCTAGGAGTACCCAGGAATTTGTCTTTTCCATACCCAATTTAAACAGACCTTCTTGACCTAAGATGGAATTCAAGTGGTCATGAATATGAGCCAAGATCATACAATACACATGACAATTCCCCAGCAGCTTCCCATTGAGAGGAACAGTCCTTTGAGTGGCACCTCAGTCCTACATAAAAATAATTTTGTTTCACTAAAAGAGTTTAAGTGGAAATTGAAATTGAGCTTTAAAGGGGCCCATGATTCTGCTGACAGTGATTGGAGTTGGAAGTCAAAGAAACCACCATCCAGAAAGGTATGAAGTCCCACCTCTGCCCATGATCCACCAAAACAGGTAACAATTTTGAGGCAAAACCAAAGAAGCAGATAAAGGTTTTTTGTTAGTTGTTGTGGGTGTTAACTCTTATCAAGTATGTTCTGAGGCTTCTGGAGAAAAAAGTGCTTTGTAGTGATATCAGAAACATTCATTAGTTGGTGTTCAACCCAGCTAATGTCTGGTGTTGTGTTAATGAATGAAAATGTGTGAGTGATTTAAACACTTAGGTGTTACACAATCCCATTTGCTTTAATGTGCAGGAAACAAGGTGGTGCAAGCCATTATTTTAATTAGATTGTGATTTGTGCCATTGGAAGTCATGGGTCAGTGTTAATGTAGCTCTTCTTTTCTTTCATTAAACATTCTTTCAACGTTATTGATCAAATCCTCTGTTAGTATAAGATGTCACACTTGCTGTATATCAGGTGAAAATATGTCGTTATTCAAAACTATATATTCCAGAAAAAAATCTACATACATTTGTGATTATTTACCTTTTTTCTGTGCTATTTAAGAGGACAGTCAGTATCTTTTATTCCAACTTTTAGGTTTTTACCCACATGCAAGGCATTTTACAGACCCTTCTCTTTGTCATCACTGAGAACACCCTCAGAGTTGAAATATCTGGTCTTAGTCTTGCAGTGACTAAGCTGAATGTTTTTGTTGTGATACAGCTTCACCCCAATGTTTTCTTTTTCTGTTCAGGTGATAAAGGAATTATGTTTAGGTTTCTGGGTTGGATTTTTTTTTTTTTTTAATGTGACAAGTATTGTTGCAATTTGGGAGGAGTTGTGGCTGGGGAGGTGAGTGGAAACAACAGCTGGCTGAAGTGGCTGTTTCCCCAACAAAAACTGCCCTGTGTTTATTGCAAGGGAAGACAAAAGACACTCTCCAGGCATAGAAAGTGAATTCCTGCAATCCGCATCTCCCAGCTTGGGGGTGACTTCTTTGCCTAGATTTACATTTTACAGCAAAGTCTGTAAGTCAGAGCAAGTTGTGCCTCATTACTCTGTCTGGGGGCAACAAACCCTCCCCACATCAAAGTCCTTGATTTCCTCTCTCCAGTTGCTAGCCTGACTTTGTATTTAATAACATTGTGATTTAAATGCTAGCCGAATTACAAAATGTCTTTTGGGGGTTCCCGTGGGAAAAAAAGTGCTTATTGCAGATTTTCTCAACGACTTGGAAACAAAGGATATCAAAGCACTTTAGAAACACTGACTAATGATTTATGCCTGCTGTTGTGTTGTTATAATGTGACTTGCCTGTCCCAATGGTGAGTAATAATATTAGTCTAAACAGGGAGACACCGTCAGTCGTGTCACTCTGCTAATCAAAGGGTGGGTCATAGCTGCTGGGGCTGGCCACCTCTGTCCCTGCCCTGCTTTCCCTTTTGTGTCATCCAGGATAGTCTGCACCTTTCACAGAGTGGCTACATCTGTCTTTAGCAGGAGCCTGGTGGACTGTGATAAAAACTTACTATTCTTTCCAGTGTCTCTCTAGAACTTTAAGCAACCAGAAAGGGTGAAACTGAAAAGCTGGATGTTAAAGAGAGGAAATTAAAACAGCTGAAAGGTGATATGTACAAAATTAATCACAATTTCTCCACTTTAAATGAGAGAGAGGAGTATTTGACTGGTCTGGAGATCTATTAGTGTCTCAAAGTACCTTTAAAACTAAAGGAAGTGTGACAAAATTTATCATAGGAGAGAACGTAGAATGTATTTTCCTGGAAGATAAGGAAACAAAGGTTTTGTACCATAACAGTAATGGCATCAACCAGTGAAAATTCACTGTGTATTTGAAAATACATTGATAATCTGATCATAGAGTAATAGAATCATAGAAGGGTTAGAGTTGGAAGGGACCTTAAAGATCATCTCCTTCCAGCCCCCCCGCCCTGGGCAGGGACACCTCCCACCAGCCCAGGTTGCTCCAAGCCCCGTCCAACCTGGCCTTGAACCCCTCCAGGGATGGGGCAGCCACAGCTTCTCTGGGCAACCTGCGCCAGGGGCTCACCCCCCTCACAGCCAAGAATTCCTTCCTCACATCTCATCTCATCTCAATCTCCCCTCTTTCAGTGAAAAACCATTCCCCATTGTCCCATGGCTCCCCTCCCTGCTCCAGAGTCCCTCCCCAGCTTTCCTGGAGCCCCTTTAGGGACTGGAAGGGCTCCAATGTCTCCCCGGAGCCTTCTCTTCTCCAGGCTGACCCCCCCCCCAGCTCTCTCAGCCTGTCCTCCCAGCAGAGGGGCTCCAGCCCTCCCAGCATCTCTGGGCCTTCCTCTGGCCCTGCTCCAGCAGCTCTGTGTCTCTCCTGTGCTGGTCTCCCCCAAGCAGAGCAGAGGGGCAGAATCCCCCCCTCGCCCCCCTGCCCACGCTGCTGGGGATGCAGCCCAGGCTGCGGGGGGTTCTGGGCTGCCAGTGCATGTTGCTGGATCATGTTGAGCTTCTCATCAACTATATGTTAATGAACATCAACTAAGCAGGAAAAACTTAGGGATGGAGGTGCAGGAAATAATTTATGAAGTTAAAGAAAAAACTTGAGGGAAAAAATATATCCAGGATGGAAACAGGTGTTTATAATTTTTAACTCTGCTGCTCTCTCCAACTAATATGCATACTGAACTGGCCATGAATGATAAGTGCTACTCAAAATGAATAATAGTAGAAAATATAACAGGAGGCAATGTAATACATTATTAAAATAAAAGATAAAGTAAGGACTATGGCAGTAGAGCAGAATGTCATCTGTGATATGAAGACGAATAAAGTCAGGTGAATCCTCAACAATGTTTGAAATAAAAAAAGAGATTAAAAAAACACACTAAAAATTCGATGCATAAAAGATTTATTGGAAAAATAAATTGAATAAATCAGAGTCTACCAAAAAACAATAGGAAGACAAGAGGAACAACAAGAAATGAAAAACTGAAGGTAACATTGTACACATACAGCTATCAAGATGAAACATCAAACATAGCTAAATAATTAGAATATTTTACATGACGTTAACAATTTAAAAAATATAGAAAATGAAAGAGTGAAAGAAACCTAAAAATGTAAAATATAAAAACCCAAACAAAACAGCATTATACAGAAGACAACATAGAAAGTAAAACATGAAAACGCCAAAATTGTGGATGATTAGGTTCTTTGAAGATTCTCCATTCCTGACAGATATGATGTATCGCAGGTTAGATCTAGCAGGGCCCACAGGTGTCCCAGAGCTTCTTGGTGTAGCGGGGCAAGACGCAAGGGCTGCAGGCAGGAGCAGCGTAGGGTCTGCCAAAGGTGCAGAGGCCTCCCGAGCCCTGGGTGGCCCCGGCACCGTAGAGGCCCCCCAGCCCCAGGGAGCCCCCAAAGGCGGGTGCTCCGGAGGAGCCCACCACGGCTTGCTGGGGGAAGGAGCTGAGGATGGGGCCGGGGAAGGTGACCACGACCGGGGGCGGCTGGATGAAGGCCGAGGAGTCGGGGCACTGGCGGGCGCACAGCTCGTTGCAGCTCTCAGCGATGGGCTGAGGGACGGCGACGCTGGTTTTTGGTGGGCACAGGTCGTAGCAAGACATCTTTGTGCGGGATGAGATGGTGCTCTGCAAGAGGGCAGAGATGGTGAGAGAGCAGCAGAGGGGAGCGCCCAAGACAAAAGAACCCAGGTCCTTGCAGGGGTCCAGGAGGAGAAGCGCTCGCGGACTTACCCTGTTCCTCGAGGAGAAGGCAGCCAGAGCAGTGGTTGGGAGAGCGTGGCAGAGGGAGAGCTTTTATAGTGGCCCCGCCATTGCTCAGCACCACCTGGGCCAATCTGCAGAGGCGGCACTCCCTGCTGCTGAGGAAGATGGGGCTGTCCTTCTGCCCCTCCCTGAGTCAGCATCCCCTCGCCACACCAGCACATGCCGCTTCCCAGGCTTTCCTCCCCTTTCTGCTTCATGGACGAAATGAGAGCAGGCATCTCCCTGCGGGGGGCGCGCACAACAGGAGAGGGCCCTGCTCCTGCAGCTCCTCGCTGCCTGCCTTGTGCTCTGCCCTCCAAAGAGAGCTGTGCCCTGTGCCCGCAGCCAGGCTCTGCTGGCAGGAGAGCCGCGAGTGCCAGCGGGGCCAGCCCAGCCGGGGGCTGCTGTGGTCACGCCAGCAGACGGAGCTCCCATGTCAAGAGCACGCCAGGGGCAGCCCCTGACCAGCACCATCTCCCAGCAATGGGCTTGCGGGGACACTTGAGAGGGCTTTACAAGGCTGGGGCAGGGCTGGCAGGAGCCTGTGCCCTGTGGGTCCAGGTGGGTGTCTGTGCTCCTTGCACCATGTACCTCCGGGAAGAGCACGAGGGGTCTTTCTCCCCCAGGCTTGCACAGGTCCATGGCCAGGGCCCGCAGGCGCATGGAGGCCGGCTCCGTTGGACTGGCGAGTGATGCATCGTGCTGAGCAGGCAGTGTCCGAGAGGAGTGCCTTTCCTTTGGCATTTCGTAACCTCGCGCCTCGGCAGATAATAGCCACACAGTGTACGTCATGTGGGTGCTGGCATGCGGGAGGCCTTTGCAAGGCTGCCTTCTTGGCCAGCGCCATGAGCCCGGACTTCCCTGTGGCACTGCAAAGAAGGCCTGGGTCCGCCCCGAGAGCAAGCCCTTGGGGAATAGCTATGGCACGCACGGCGCCTGCAGTCAGCCTTTGTCACGCTGCGTGCCCTCTTACGCAGCGAGATAATGAAAAGACAGCGGGGCTCATTTGGCCCATGAGGTGGCAGCTGGCAAGCGTGCGAGCGGGGTAATTGCAGGGGCTGATAGAGCGGGTTGGGGCTGCTGAGGAAACGGCGTCAGCAAAACAGCCCCGTGCCACGCAGGGAGGAGGCAGGGGCTTGGTTGCCACGGGCCACGTGCCGCCAGCGTGGCCAGCTCCTCCCCACGCTCGCTGGAGCAGCATAAAAGCACTGGCCTGGCCGAGCGCTGGCATCCAGTGCTCCTGCCTCGCTCTGCTCAGGAAAAGGGTAGGTGGTGCCTGTGGGTCTGTGCCTCCTCTGGCAGGGGCCGGCGTGGGGCCTCCCTGGCCAGGAGAGCCCTGACGGCAGCGGCCGTGCTGGCAGCAGCCTTGGACGGCCAGGGCGCGCTGAGCCGCAGCAGGAGGAGGAAGGAGCCCCGTGGCTGCGGCACCCACAGCCGGGCCCTGCACAGGCTCTTGGGGAGGCCTTGCGTGCCCTCTGTGCACGCAGAGAGGGCAGGGCGAGGGGTGCGGAGAGCAGGGCACTGAGTAGGGCTGGCTGGGCAAAGGGCAAGCGGCGGGCGGTGTGGGCAAGGCGGTGGCTCTGTCCCCTCCAGCTGCGGGGCAGCTCTGGGAAGAGGGCACTGCTCGGCTGGGGCATCTCCCCCTCGCTCACGACACCTCTCCTTGCGGCCGTGTCTTTCAGGCTCAGCTCTCTCACAGCAACGATGTCTTGCTACGACCTGTGCCCACCAAAAACCAGCGTCGCCGTCCCTCAGCCCATCGCTGAGAGCTGCAATGAGCTGTGCGCCCGCCAGTGCCCCGACTCCTCGGCCTTCATCCAGCCGCCCCCGGTCGTGGTCACCTTCCCCGGCCCCATCCTCAGCTCCTTCCCCCAGCAAGCCGTGGTGGGCTCCTCCGGAGCACCCGCCTTTGGGGGCTCCCTGGGGCTGGGGGGCCTCTACGGTGCCGGGGCCACCCAGGGCTCGGGAGGCCTCTGCACCTTTGGCAGACCCTACGCTGCTCCTGCCTGCAGCCCTTGCGTCTTGCCCCGCTACACCAAGAAGCTCTGGGACACCTGTGGGCCCTGCTAGACCCAGCCCCAAAGACCCCAGAGCCTCTGGGCCACCTCCGCTTCACGCCCCCTCTCCTTTCTCCTCTCCTGCCCCGCTCTCCATGACACCACTCTGCCTTGCTCTGGCCCGTGCCCACATGCACAACTCCACCAGCGTCCCACCGGGCACTTGCTTGTCTCTGCAACGACCACCGCCTGCCAGAAGCCTGAAGGAGCAGCTCTCTTGAAGCCTGGGGGGACAACCTGCCTGCCTCTGCCTTCCGTGTCTTTCTCCGTTCAATAAAACAAGCCTGCCTCCAACCCCTGCCTCTGCGTTTTCCCTCTCAAGGCCCAGGGTGGGCTGCAGGGCCTCCTCGCCCTGCCCGTGCTCCCCGCCAGCCGGGCCAGGGCAGTCTCTCAGCCCCAGCAGAGCCAGGCCCAGCTGCCTTTGGGGACAGCCCCCAGCCCTGCCATCTCTGGCCACACACGCTCCAAGGGCCCTGCCTGAACACAGGCTGCTCCCGTCCTGCAGGACATGCAGCTCCAGGGCGTTTGCAGACCTACAGCCTCCCTGCGCCTGAGCCAGGAGCAATTCCCGCCATGGCTCCAGCCCCTTTGTGTCTCTACGACTCTGCCAAATGCCCTATGACAAAAAGCAAAGGGCAATATTTCTTTTCCTCTTTACTACCCCGTTCCCTTTGGTTCCCTTTGGTTCCCTTCCCGCTTCTTCTCACCCTTCCTTCTCCCCTTCCACCTCCTCCTTCCCTTTCTCAACTCCTGCACAGACTGAAAACGCTCCGTGCTCCTCCGTTCTCTTCCACAGACAGCCCTGGGGCGTTTGCAGACCTCCAGCCTCCCTGCGCCTGAGTGCGGCTGCCCCAGGGGCCGGGAGCCTGCCAGGAGCAATTCCTGCCGTGGCTCCAACCTCTTTGTGTTGCCCGACCTCTGCTAAAGGCCCTGGGAGGAAAAGCAAAGGGGAGGCTCCCGCTACCCCTTCCTCTTCCCTATCACCTTCCCATTCCCTTTCCTCTTTTCTTCCCCTTTCGTTCCTTCTTCTTCTTCCTCCGCTTCTACTTCTTTCTATTCCTTTGCCCTCGGATTCTCCTTCCTCTCTCCTTGCCCTTTGCTCCTTCACCTTCTCTTTCCCCTTCCACTTCCTCATCACCTTCTCACGGCCACAACACACCAACACACTCCATGCTGGTCAGCTCTCTGGCCCAGACAAAAAAAAATCTCAGAAATCACAGCCTGATTATTGTGGCAGGAGCCTTTGCAGGGCATCTTGTCCTGCTGCCGCCTCCAGCAGCGTCGCCCAGAGCCAGCTGCCCGGGACCATCGCCAGAAGACTTTGGCAAACGTGCAAGGATGGAGACCCCCGCAACCTCCCAGGTCAGCCGCTGCCGCTGCTCGCTCACCCTCACAGTGCAAAGAGTGGTTTGGGATTTGGAGGTGGAACCTCCTGCGTTTCAGCTGGTGCCCGTTGCCTCTTGTCCTGGCACTGGACACCTCTGAAAAGAGCCTGCCTCCATCTTCTTCACGCCTTCCCTTCAGGCACGTGTGCACCTCGAAGAGACCCCTCCCACCCCTGGAGCCTCCTCAGCACCAAGAGGAACAGTCCCAGCTCTCTCAGGCTCTCCCCACAAGAGACCTGCTCCCTGTCCCTGCATCACCTGCGTGGCCCTTTGCTGCGCTCTCTCCAGTAGCCCCACATCTCTCCTGTGCTGGGGAGCCCAGCGCTCCACACAGCACCACAGATTTGGCCTGGCCAGCGCTGAGAGGAGGGCAAGGATCCCCTCCCTCACGTGCTGGCCACACTCCTCCGCATGCAGCCCAACACACCGCTGGCTGCCTTGGCCCCAAGCCACCTTGCCAACTCATGCTCACCTTGGTGTCCCCCAGGGCCTTTCCTGACACGCTGCTCTCCAGCATTGACGGCCATTTCCCAAGCCTTGGCTTGAACGCTGGCTCTCGTCCAGCCTCCTCTGTGCGGGTGCCCAGAGCTGCTGCCTTGCTTCTGCAGAGCAGCGGGACCCGGCAGAGCTGGTGCCACTCCTGGGCGGAGAAGGCCAGGCAAGGAAGCACTGCCAGCCCCTCTCCTGCCCTCTGCCCTTTCCCCACATCCTGCAAGCCCCACCAAAAGGCTCTCTCTCCCCTGCCTGCTGCCTCCAGCCTCCCTCTCCCCAAACCGCCCACCCTCTCCCAGCCTGGGAAGCTCAGGAACAGCATTTGCCCTCCCACTGCTGCTTGGCCCCCGCACCGGCGGTCTTCCCAACTTGCCACAAGGAGGGAGGGAGACGTGACTTGCATGCAGGAAACCTTTATTGTGCCCAGAGGGGCAGGAGAGAGCGACAGAGAGACGGTGGGCAAGACCCGACCCAGAGAGGCTGGATGCCACGTGTAGCAGCAGGCAGAGGAACCTTCTGCAGGGCATGGCTTCTCGCTCCAGATGGCTCCTTGGTGCAGCATTCCAGATGTTGAGGACTTGGCCCATCAGCCCCGCAGAGCCTTTTGGGTCTAGCTCCTTCCCTGAGCGAGAGCTGGGAGGCAAGGGCAGGAGAAGAGGCCAGGGAAGGGCCAAGGGTGTGCGGCACGGCGAGTGCCCCGTGCCCTCCAGCTCAGCCCTGCATGGCTGGTTGTGGCGTTGGCGTTTGGGCTGGGGGCAGCGCCCGGGTCTGGGCTGGGTCTAGCAGGGCCCACAGGTGTCCCAGAGCTTCTTGGTGTAGCGGGGCAAGACGCAAGGGCTGCAGGCAGGAGCAGCGTAGGGTCTGCCAAAGGTGCAGAGGCCTCCCGAGCCCTGGGTGGCCCCGGCACCGTAGAGGCCCCCCAGCCCCAGGGAGCCCCCAAAGGCGGGTGCTCCGGAGGAGCCCACCACGGCTTGCTGGGGGAAGGAGCTGAGGATGGGGCCGGGGAAGGTGACCACGACCGGGGGCGGCTGGATGAAGGCCGAGGAGTCGGGGCACTGGCGGGCGCACAGCTCATTGCAGCTCTCAGCGATGGGCTGAGGGACGGCGACGCTGGTTTTTGGTGGGCACAGGTCGTAGCAAGACATCTTTGTGCGGGATGAGATGGTGCTCTGCAAGAGGGCAGAGATGGTGAGAGAGCAGCAGAGGGGAGCGCCCAAGACAAAAGAACCCAGGTCCTTGCAGGGGTCCAGGAGGAGAAGCGCTCGCGGACTTACCCTGTTCCTCGAGGAGAAGGCAGCCAGAGCAGTGGTTGGGAGAGCGTGGCAGAGGGAGAGCTTTTATAGTGGCCCCGCCATTGCTCAGCACCACCTGGGCCAATCTGCAGAGGCGGCACTCCCTGCTGCTGAGGAAGATGGGGCTGTCCTTCTGCCCCTCCCTGAGTCAGCATCCCCTCGCCACACCAGCACATGCCGCTTCCCAGGCTTTCCTCCCCTTTCTGCTTCATGGACGAAATGAGAGCAGGCATCTCCCTGCGGGGGGCGCGCACAAGAGGAGAGGGCCCTGCTCCTGCAGCTCCTCGCTGCCTGCCTCGTGCTCTGCCCTCCAAAGAGAGCTGTGCCCTGTGCCCGCAGCCAGGCTCTGCTGGCAGGAGAGCCGCGAGTGCCAGCGGGGCCAGCCCAGCCGGGGGCTGCTGTGGTCGCGCCAGCAGACGGAGCTCCCATGTCAAGAGCACGCCAGGGGCAGCCCCTGACCAGCACCATCTCCCAGCAATGGGCTTGCGGGGACACTTGAGAGGGCTTTACAAGGCTGGGGCAGGGCTGGCAGGAGCCTGTGCCCTGTGGGTCCAGGTGGGTGTCCGTGCTCCTTGCACCATGTACCTCCGGGAAGAGCACGAGGGGTCTTTCTCCCCCAGGCTTGCACAGGTCCATGGCCAGGGCCCGCAGGCACATGGAGGCCGGCTCCGTTGGACTGGCGAGTGATGCATCGTGCTGAGCAGGCAGTGTCCGAGAGGAGTGCCTTTCCTTTGGCATTTCGTAACCTCGCGCCTCGGCAGATAATAGCCACACAGTGTACGTCATGTGGGTGCTGGCATGCGGGAGGCCTTTGCAAGGCTGCCTTCTTGGCCAGCACCACAAGCCCGGACTTCCCTGTGGCACTGCAAAGAAGGCCTGGGTCCGCCCCGAGAGCAAGCCCTTGGGGAAGAGCTATGGCACGCACGGCGCCTGCAGTCAGCCTTTGTCACGCTGCGTGCCCTCTTACGCAGCGAGATAATGAAAAGACAGCGGGGCTCATTTGGCCCATGAGGTGGCAGCTGGCAAGCGTGCGAGCGGGGTAATTGCAGGGGCTGATAGAGCGGGTTGGGGCTGCTGAGGAAACGGCGTCAGCAAAACAGCCCCGTGCCACGCAGGGAGGAGGCAGGGGCTTGGTTGCCACGGGCCACGTGCCCCCAGCGTGGCCAGCTCCTCCCCATGCTCGCTGGAGCAGCATAAAAGCACTGGCCTGGCCGAGCGCTGGCATCCAGTGCTCCTGCCTCGCTCTGCTCAGGAAAAGGGTAGGTGGTGCCTGTGGGTCTGTGCCTCCTCTGGCAGGGGCCGGCGTGGGGCCTCCCTGGCCAGGAGAGCCCTGACGGCAGTGGCCGTGCTGGCAGCAGCCTTGGACGGCCAGGGCGCGCTGAGCCGCAGCAGGAGGAGGAAGGAGCCCCGTGGCTGCGGCACCCACAGCCGGGCCCTGCACAGGCTCTTGGGGAGGCCTTGCGTGCCCTCTGTGCACGCAGAGAGGGCAAGGCGAGGGGTGCGGAGAGCAGGGCACTGAGTAGGGCTGGCTGGGCAAAGGGCAAGCGGCGGGCGGTGTGGGCAGGGCAGTGGCTCTGTCCCCTCCAGCTGCGGGGCAGCTCTGGGAAGAGGGCACTGCTCGGCTGGGGCATCTCCCCCTCGCTCACGACACCTCTCCTTGCGGCCGTGTCTTTCAGGCTCAGCTCTCTCACAGCAACGATGTCTTGCTACGACCTGTGCCCACCAAAAACCAGCGTCGCCGTCCCTCAGCCCATCGCTGAGAGCTGCAACGAGCTGTGCGCCCGCCAGTGCCCCGACTCCTCGGCCTTCATCCAGCCGCCCCCGGTCGTGGTCACCTTCCCCGGCCCCATCCTCAGCTCCTTCCCCCAGCAAGCCGTGGTGGGCTCCTCCGGAGCACCCGCCTTTGGGGGCTCCCTGGGGCTGGGGGGCCTCTACGGTGCCGGGGCCACCCAGGGCTCGGGAGGCCTCTGCACCTTTGGCAGACCCTACGCTGCTCCTGCCTGCAGCCCTTGCGTCTTGCCCCGCTACACCAAGAAGCTCTGGGACACCTGTGGGCCCTGCTAGACCCAGCCCCAAAGACCCCAGAGCCTCTGGGCCACCTCCGCTTCACGCCCCCTCTCCTTTCTCCTCTCCTGCCCCGCTCTCCATGACACCACTCTGCCTTGCTCTGGCCCGTGCCCACATGCACAACTCCACCAGCGTCCCACCGGGCACTTGCTTGTCTCTGCAACGACCACCGCCTGCCAGAAGCCTGAAGGAGCAGCTCTCTTGAAGCCTGGGGGGACAACCTGCCTGCCTCTGCCTTCCGTGTCTTTCTCCGTTCAATAAAACAAGCCTGCCTCCAACCCCTGCCTCTGCGTTTTCCCTCTCAAGGCCCAGGGTGGGCTGCAGGGCCTCCTCGCCCTGCCCGTGCTCCCCGCCAGCCGGGCCAGGGCAGTCTCTCAGCCCCAGCAGAGCCAGGCCCAGCTGCCTTTGGGGACAGCCCCCAGCCCTGCCATCTCTGGCCACACACGCTCCAAGGGCCCTGCCTGAACACAGGCTGCTCCCGTCCTGCAGGACATGCAGCTCCAGGGCGTTTGCAGACCTACAGCCTCCCTGCGCCTGAGCCAGGAGCAATTCCCGCCATGGCTCCAGCCCCTTTGTGTCTCTACGACTCTGCCAAATGCCCTATGACAAAAAGCAAAGGGCAATATTTCTTTTCCTCTTTACTACCCCGTTCCCTTTGGTTCCCTTTGGTTCCCTTCCCGCTTCTTCTCACCCTTCCTTCTCCCCTTCCACCTCCTCCTTCCCTTTCTCAACTCCTGCACAGACTGAAAACGCTCCGTGCTCCTCCGTTCTCTTCCACAGACAGCCCTGGGGCGTTTGCAGACCTCCAGCCTCCCTGCGCCTGAGTGCGGCTGCCCCAGGGGCCGGGAGCCTGCCAGGAGCAATTCCTGCCGTGGCTCCAACCTCTTTGTGTTGCCCGACCTCTGCTAAAGGCCCTGGGAGGAAAAGCAAAGGGGAGGCTCCCGCTACCCCTTCCTCTTCCCTATCACCTTCCCATTCCCTTTCCTCTTTTCTTCCCCTTTCGTTCCTTCTTCTTCTTCCTCCGCTTCTACTTCTTTCTATTCCTTTGCCCTCGGATTCTCCTTCCTCTCTCCTTGCCCTTTGCTCCTTCACCTTCTCTTTCCCCTTCCACTTCCTCATCACCTTCTCACGGCCACAACACACCAACACACTCCATGCTGGTCAGCTCTCTGGCCCAGACAAAAAAAAATCTCAGAAATCACAGCCTGATTATTGTGGCAGGAGCCTTTGCAGGGCATCTTGTCCTGCTGCCGCCTCCAGCAGCGTCGCCCAGAGCCAGCTGCCCGGGACCATCGCCAGAAGACTTTGGCAAACGTGCAAGGATGGAGACCCCCGCAACCTCCCAGGTCAGCCGCTGCCGCTGCTCGCTCACCCTCACAGTGCAAAGAGTGGTTTGGGATTTGGAGGTGGAACCTCCTGCGTTTCAGCTGGTGCCCGTTGCCTCTTGTCCTGGCACTGGACACCTCTGAAAAGAGCCTGCCTCCATCTTCTTCACGCCTTCCCTTCAGGCACGTGTGCACCTCGAAGAGACCCCTCCCACCCCTGGAGCCTCCTCAGCACCAAGAGGAACAGTCCCAGCTCTCTCAGGCTCTCCCCACAAGAGACCTGCTCCCTGTCCCTGCATCACCTGCGTGGCCCTTTGCTGCGCTCTCTCCAGTAGCCCCACATCTCTCCTGTGCTGGGGAGCCCAGCGCTCCACACAGCACCACAGATTTGGCCTGGCCAGCGCTGAGAGGAGGGCAAGGATCCCCTCCCTCACGTGCTGGCCACACTCCTCCGCATGCAGCCCAACACACCGCTGGCTGCCTTGGCCCCAAGCCACCTTGCCAACTCATGCTCACCTTGGTGTCCCCCAGGGCCTTTCCTGACACGCTGCTCTCCAGCATTGACGGCCATTTCCCAAGCCTTGGCTTGAACGCTGGCTCTCGTCCAGCCTCCTCTGTGCGGGTGCCCAGAGCTGCTGCCTTGCTTCTGCAGAGCAGCGGGACCCGGCAGAGCTGGTGCCACTCCTGGGCGGAGAAGGCCAGGCAAGGAAGCACTGCCAGCCCCTCTCCTGCCCTCTGCCCTTTCCCCACATCCTGCAAGCCCCACCAAAAGGCTCTCTCTCCCCTGCCTGCTGCCTCCAGCCTCCCTCTCCCCAAACCGCCCACCCTCTCCCAGCCTGGGAAGCTCAGGAACAGCATTTGCCCTCCCACTGCTGCTTGGCCCCCGCACCGGCGGTCTTCCCAACTTGCCACAAGGAGGGAGGGAGACGTGACTTGCATGCAGGAAACCTTTATTGTGCCCAGAGGGGCAGGAGAGAGCGACAGAGAGACGGTGGGCAAGACCCGACCCAGAGAGGCTGGATGCCACGTGTAGCAGCAGGCAGAGGAACCTTCTGCAGGGCATGGCTTCTCGCTCCAGATGGCTCCTTGGTGCAGCATTCCAGATGTTGAGGACTTGGCCCATCAGCCCCGCAGAGCCTTTTGGGTCCAGCTCCTTCCCTGAGCGAGAGCTGGGAGGCAAGGGCAGGAGAAGAGGCCAGGGAAGGGCCAAGGGTGTGCGGCACGGCGAGTGCCCCGTGCCCTCCAGCTCAGCCCTGCATGGCTGGTTGTGGCGTTGGCGTTTGGGCTGGGGGCAGCGCCCGGGTCTGGGCTGGGTCTAGCAGGGCCCACAGGTGTCCCAGAGCTTCTTGGTGTAGCGGGGCAAGACGCAAGGGCTGCAGGCAGGAGCAGCGTAGGGTCTGCCAAAGGTGCAGAGGCCTCCCGAGCCCTGGGTGGCCCCGGCACCGTAGAGGCCCCCCAGCCCCAGGGAGCCCCCAAAGGCGGGTGCTCCGGAGGAGCCCACCACGGCTTGCTGGGGGAAGGAGCTGAGGATGGGGCCGGGGAAGGTGACCACGACCGGGGGCGGCTGGATGAAGGCCGAGGAGTCAGGGCACTGGCGGGCGCACAGCTCGTTGCAGCTCTCAGCGATGGGCTGAGGGACGGCGACGCTGGTTTTTGGTGGGCACAGGTCGTAGCAAGACATCTTTGTGCGGGATGAGATGGTGCTCTGCAAGAGGGCAGAGATGGTGAGAGAGCAGCAGAGGGGAGCGCCCAAGACAAAAGAACCCAGGTCCTTGCAGGGGTCCAGGAGGAGAAGCGCTCGCGGACTTACCCTGTTCCTCGAGGAGAAGGCAGCCAGAGCAGTGGTTGGGAGAGCGTGGCAGAGGGAGAGCTTTTATAGTGGCCCCGCCATTGCTCAGCACCACCTGGGCCAATCTGCAGAGGCGGCACTCCCTGCTGCTGAGGAAGATGGGGCTGTCCTTCTGCCCCTCCCTGAGTCAGCATCCCCTCGCCACACCAGCACATGCCGCTTCCCAGGCTTTCCTCCCCTTTCTGCTTCATGGACGAAATGAGAGCAGGCATCTCCCTGCGGGGGGCGCGCACAAGAGGAGAGGGCCCTGCTCCTGCAGCTCCTCGCTGCCTGCCTCGTGCTCTGCCCTCCAAAGAGAGCTGTGCCCTGTGCCCGCAGCCAGGCTCTGCTGGCAGGAGAGCCGCGAGTGCCAGCGGGGCCAGCCCAGCCGGGGGCTGCTGTGGTCGCGCCAGCAGACGGAGCTCCCATGTCAAGAGCACGCCAGGGGCAGCCCCTGACCAGCACCATCTCCCAGCAATGGGCTTGCGGGGACACTTGAGAGGGCTTTACAAGGCTGGGGCAGGGCTGGCAGGAGCCTGTGCCCTGTGGGTCCAGGTGGGTGTCCGTGCTCCTTGCACCATGTACCTCCGGGAAGAGCACGAGGGGTATTTCTCCCCCAGGCTTGCACAGGTCCATGGCCAGGGCCCGCAGGCGCATGGAGGCCGGCTCCGTTGGACTGGCGAGTGATGCATCGTGCTGAGCAGGCAGTGTCCGAGAGGAGTGCCTTTCCTTTGGCATTTCGTAACCTCGCGCCTCGGCAGATAATAGCCACACAGTGTACGTCATGTGGGCGCTGGCATGCGGGAGGCCTTTGCAAGGCTGCCTTCTTGGCCAGCACCACAAGCCCGGACTTCCCTGTGGCACTGCAAAGAAGGCCTGGGTCCGCCCCGAGAGCAAGCCCTTGGGGAAGAGCTATGGCACGCACGGCGCCTGCAGTCAGCCTTTGTCACGCTGCGTGCCCTCTTACGCAGCGAGATAATGAAAAGACAGCGGGGCTCATTTGGCCCATGAGGTGGCAGCTGGCAAGCGTGCGAGCGGGGTAATTGCAGGGGCTGATAGAGCGGGTTGGGGCTGCTGAGGAAACGGCGTCAGCAAAACAGCCCCGTGCCACGCAGGGAGGAGGCAGGGGCTTGGTTGCCACGGGCCACGTGCCCCCAGCGTGGCCAGCTCCTCCCCATGCTCGCTGGAGCAGCATAAAAGCACTGGCCTGGCCGAGCGCTGGCATCCAGTGCTCCTGCCTCGCTCTGCTCAGGAAAAGGGTAGGTGGTGCCTGTGGGTCTGTGCCTCCTCTGGCAGGGGCCGGCGTGGGGCCTCCCTGGCCAGGAGAGCCCTGACGGCAGTGGCCGTGCTGGCAGCAGCCTTGGACGGCCAGGGCGCGCTGAGCCGCAGCAGGAGGAGGAAGGAGCCCCGTGGCTGCGGCACCCACAGCCGGGCCCTGCACAGGCTCTTGGGGAGGCCTTGCGTGCCCTCTGTGCACGCAGAGAGGGCAAGGCGAGGGGTGCGGAGAGCAGGGCACTGAGTAGGGCTGGCTGGGCAAAGGGCAAGCGGCGGGCGGTGTGGGCAAGGCGGTGGCTCTGTCCCCTCCAGCTGCGGGGCAGCTCTGGGAAGAGGGCACTGCTCGGCTGGGGCATCTCCCCCTCGCTCACGATACCTCTCCTTGCGGCCGTGTCTTTCAGGCTCAGCTCTCTCACAGCAACGATGTCTTGCTACGACCTGTGCCCACCAAAAACCAGTGTCGCCGTCCCTCAGCCCATCGCTGAGAGCTGCAACGAGCTGTGCGCCCGCCAGTGCCCCGACTCCTCGGCCTTCATCCAGCCGCCCCCGGTCGTGGTCACCTTCCCCGGCCCCATCCTCAGCTCCTTCCCCCAGCAAGCCGTGGTGGGCTCCTCCGGAGCACCCGCCTTTGGGGGCTCCCTGGGGCTGGGGGGCCTCTACGGTGCCGGGGCCACCCAGGGCTCGGGAGGCCTCTGCACCTTTGGCAGACCCTACGCTGCTCCTGCCTGCAGCCCTTGCGTCTTGCCCCGCTACACCAAGAAGCTCTGGGACACCTGTGGGCCCTGCTAGACCCAGCCCCAAAGACCCCAGAGCCTCTGGGCCACCTCCGCTTCACGCCCCCTCTCCTTTCTCCTCTCCTGCCCCGCTCTCCATGACACCACTCTGCCTTGCTCTGGCCCGTGCCCACATGCACAACTCCACCAGCGTCCCACCGGGCACTTGCTTGTCTCTGCAACGACCACCGCCTGCCAGAAGCCTGAAGGAGCAGCTCTCTTGAAGCCTGGGGGGACAACCTGCCTGCCTCTGCCTTCCGTGTCTTTCTCCGTTCAATAAAACAAGCCTGCCTCCAACCCCTGCCTCTGCGTTTTCCCTCTCAAGGCCCAGGGTGGGCTGCAGGGCCTCCTCGCCCTGCCCGTGCTCCCCGCCAGCCGGGCCAGGGCAGTCTCTCAGCCCCAGCAGAGCCAGGCCCAGCTGCCTTTGGGGACAGCCCCCAGCCCTGCCATCTCTGGCCACACACGCTCCAAGGGCCCTGCCTGAACACAGGCTGCTCCCGTCCTGCAGGACATGCAGCTCCAGGGCGTTTGCAGACCTACAGCCTCCCTGCGCCTGAGCCAGGAGCAATTCCCGCCATGGCTCCAGCCCCTTTGTGTCTCTACGACTCTGCCAAATGCCCTATGACAAAAAGCAAAGGGCAATATTTCTTTTCCTCTTTACTACCCCGTTCCCTTTGGTTCCCTTTGGTTCCCTTCCCGCTTCTTCTCACCCTTCCTTCTCCCCTTCCACCTCCTCCTTCCCTTTCTCAACTCCTGCACAGACTGAAAACGCTCCGTGCTCCTCCGTTCTCTTCCACAGACAGCCCTGGGGCGTTTGCAGACCTCCAGCCTCCCTGCGCCTGAGTGCGGCTGCCCCAGGGGCCGGGAGCCTGCCAGGAGCAATTCCTGCCGTGGCTCCAACCTCTTTGTGTTGCCCGACCTCTGCTAAAGGCCCTGGGAGGAAAAGCAAAGGGGAGGCTCCCGCTACCCCTTCCTCTTCCCTATCACCTTCCCATTCCCTTTCCTCTTTTCTTCCCCTTTCGTTCCTTCTTCTTCTTCCTCCGCTTCTACTTCTTTCTATTCCTTTGCCCTCGGATTCTCCTTCCTCTCTCCTTGCCCTTTGCTCCTTCACCTTCTCTTTCCCCTTCCACTTCCTCATCACCTTCTCACGGCCACAACACACCAACACACTCCATGCTGGTCAGCTCTCTGGCCCAGACAAAAAAAAATCTCAGAAATCACAGCCTGATTATTGTGGCAGGAGCCTTTGCAGGGCATCTTGTCCTGCTGCCGCCTCCAGCAGCGTCGCCCAGAGCCAGCTGCCCGGGACCATCGCCAGAAGACTTTGGCAAACGTGCAAGGATGGAGACCCCCGCAACCTCCCAGGTCAGCCGCTGCCGCTGCTCGCTCACCCTCACAGTGCAAAGAGTGGTTTGGGATTTGGAGGTGGAACCTCCTGCGTTTCAGCTGGTGCCCGTTGCCTCTTGTCCTGGCACTGGACACCTCTGAAAAGAGCCTGCCTCCATCTTCTTCACGCCTTCCCTTCAGGCACGTGTGCACCTCGAAGAGACCCCTCCCACCCCTGGAGCCTCCTCAGCACCAAGAGGAACAGTCCCAGCTCTCTCAGGCTCTCCCCACAAGAGACCTGCTCCCTGTCCCTGCATCACCTGCGTGGCCCTTTGCTGCGCTCTCTCCAGTAGCCCCACATCTCTCCTGTGCTGGGGAGCCCAGCGCTCCACACAGCACCACAGATTTGGCCTGGCCAGCGCTGAGAGGAGGGCAAGGATCCCCTCCCTCACGTGCTGGCCACACTCCTCCGCATGCAGCCCAACACACCGCTGGCTGCCTTGGCCCCAAGCCACCTTGCCAACTCATGCTCACCTTGGTGTCCCCCAGGGCCTTTCCTGACACGCTGCTCTCCAGCATTGACGGCCATCTCCCAAGCCTTGGCTTGAACGCTGGCTCTCGTCCAGCCTCCTCTGTGCGGGTGCCCAGAGCTGCTGCCTTGCTTCTGCAGAGCAGCGGGACCCGGCAGAGCTGGTGCCACTCCTGGGCGGAGAAGGCCAGGCAAGGAAGCACTGCCAGCCCCTCTCCTGCCCTCCGCCCTTTCCCCACATCCTGCAAGCCCCACCAAAAGGCTCTCTCTCCCCTGCCTGCTGCCTCCAGCCTCCCTCTCCCCAAACCGCCCACCCTCTCCCAGCCTGGGAAGCTCAGGAACAGCATTTGCCCTCCCACTGCTGCTTGGCCCCCGCACCGGCGGTCTTCCCAACTTGCCACAAGGAGGGAGGGAGACGTGACTTGCATGCAGGAAACCTTTATTGTGCCCAGAGGGGCAGGAGAGAGCGACAGAGAGACGGTGGGCAAGACCCGACCCAGAGAGGCTGGATGCCACGTGTAGCAGCAGGCAGAGGAACCTTCTGCAGGGCATGGCTTCTCGCTCCAGATGGCTCCTTGGTGCAGCATTCCAGATGTTGAGGACTTGGCCCATCAGCCCCGCAGAGCCTTTTGGGTCCAGCTCCTTCCCTGAGCGAGAGCTGGGAGGCAAGGGCAGGAGAAGAGGCCAGGGAAGGGCCAAGGGTGTGCGGCACGGCGAGTGCCCCGTGCCCTCCAGCTCAGCCCTGCATGGCTGGTTGTGGCGTTGGCGTTTGGGCTGGGGGCAGCGCCCGGGTCTGGGCTGGGTCTAGCAGGGCCCACAGGTGTCCCAGAGCTTCTTGGTGTAGCGGGGCAAGACGCAAGGGCTGCAGGCAGGAGCAGCGTAGGGTCTGCCAAAGGTGCAGAGGCCTCCCGAGCCCTGGGTGGCCCCGGCACCGTAGAGGCCCCCCAGCCCCAGGGAGCCCCCAAAGGCGGGTGCTCCGGAGGAGCCCACCACGGCTTGCTGGGGGAAGGAGCTGAGGATGGGGCCGGGGAAGGTGACCACGACCGGGGGCGGCTGGATGAAGGCCGAGGAGTCGGGGCACTGGCGGGCGCACAGCTCGTTGCAGCTCTCAGCGATGGGCTGAGGGACGGCGACGCTGGTTTTTGGTGGGCACAGGTCGTAGCAAGACATCTTTGTGCGGGATGAGATGGTGCTCTGCAAGAGGGCAGAGATGGTGAGAGAGCAGCAGAGGGGAGCGCCCAAGACAAAAGAACCCAGGTCCTTGCAGGGGTCCAGGAGGAGAAGCGCTCGCGGACTTACCCTGTTCCTCGAGGAGAAGGCAGCCAGAGCAGTGGTTGGGAGAGCGTGGCAGAGGGAGAGCTTTTATAGTGGCCCCGCCATTGCTCAGCACCACCTGGGCCAATCTGCAGAGGCGGCACTCCCTGCTGCTGAGGAAGATGGGGCTGTCCTTCTGCCCCTCCCTGAGTCAGCATCCCCTCGCCACACCAGCACATGCCGCTTCCCAGGCTTTCCTCCCCTTTCTGCTTCATGGACGAAATGAGAGCAGGCATCTCCCTGCGGGGGGCGCGCACAAGAGGAGAGGGCCCTGCTCCTGCAGCTCCTCGCTGCCTGCCTCGTGCTCTGCCCTCCAAAGAGAGCTGTGCCCTGTGCCCGCAGCCAGGCTCTGCTGGCAGGAGAGCCGCGAGTGCCAGCGGGGCCAGCCCAGCCGGGGGCTGCTGTGGTCGCGCCAGCAGACGGAGCTCCCATGTCAAGAGCACGCCAGGGGCAGCCCCTGACCAGCACCATCTCCCAGCAATGGGCTTGCGGGGACACTTGAGAGGGCTTTACAAGGCTGGGGCAGGGCTGGCAGGAGCCTGTGCCCTGTGGGTCCAGGTGGGTGTCCGTGCTCCTTGCACCATGTACCTCCGGGAAGAGCACGAGGGGTATTTCTCCCCCAGGCTTGCACAGGTCCATGGCCAGGGCCCGCAGGCGCATGGAGGCCGGCTCCGTTGGACTGGCGAGTGATGCATCGTGCTGAGCAGGCAGTGTCCGAGAGGAGTGCCTTTCCTTTGGCATTTCGTAACCTCGCGCCTCGGCAGATAATAGCCACACAGTGTACGTCATGTGGGCGCTGGCATGCGGGAGGCCTTTGCAAGGCTGCCTTCTTGGCCAGCACCACAAGCCCGGACTTCCCTGTGGCACTGCAAAGAAGGCCCGGGTCCGCCCCGAGAGCAAGCCCTTGGGGAAGAGCTATGGCACGCACGGCGCCTGCAGTCAGCCTTTGTCACGCTGCGTGCCCTCTTACGCAGCGAGATAATGAAAAGACAGCGGGGCTCATTTGGCCCATGAGGTGGCAGCTGGCAAGCGTGCGAGCGGGGTAATTGCAGGGGCTGATAGAGCGGGTTGGGGCTGCTGAGGAAACGGCGTCAGCAAAACAGCCCCGTGCCACGCAGGGAGGAGGCAGGGGCTTGGTTGCCACGGGCCACGTGCCCCCAGCGTGGCCAGCTCCTCCCCATGCTCGCTGGAGCAGCATAAAAGCACTGGCCTGGCCGAGCGCTGGCATCCAGTGCTCCTGCCTCGCTCTGCTCAGGAAAAGGGTAGGTGGTGCCTGTGGGTCTGTGCCTCCTCTGGCAGGGGCCGGCGTGGGGCCTCCCTGGCCAGGAGAGCCCTGACGGCAGTGGCCGTGCTGGCAGCAGCCTTGGACGGCCAGGGCGCGCTGAGCCGCAGCAGGAGGAGGAAGGAGCCCCGTGGCTACGGCACCCACAGCCGGGCCCTGCACAGGCTCTTGGGGAGGCCTTGCGTGCCCTCTGTGCACGCAGAGAGGGCAAGGCGAGGGGTGCGGAGAGCAGGGCACTGAGTAGGGCTGGCTGGGCAAAGGGCAAGCGGCGGGCGGTGTGGGCAAGGCGGTGGCTCTCTCCCCTCCAGCTGCGGGGCAGCTCTGGGAAGAGGGCACTGCTCGGCTGGGGCATCTCCCCCTCGCTCACGACACCTCTCCTTGCGGCCGTGTCTTTCAGGCTCAGCTCTCTCACAGCAACGATGTCTTGCTACGACCTGTGCCCACCAAAAACCAGCGTCGCCGTCCCTCAGCCCATCGCTGAGAGCTGCAACGAGCTGTGCGCCCGCCAGTGCCCCGACTCCTCGGCCTTCATCCAGCCGCCCCCGGTCGTGGTCACCTTCCCCGGCCCCATCCTCAGCTCCTTCCCCCAGCAAGCCGTGGTGGGCTCCTCCGGAGCACCCGCCTTTGGGGGCTCCCTGGGGCTGGGGGGCCTCTACGGTGCCGGGGCCACCCAGGGCTCGGGAGGCCTCTGCACCTTTGGCAGACCCTACGCTGCTCCTGCCTGCAGCCCTTGCGTCTTGCCCCGCTACACCAAGAAGCTCTGGGACACCTGTGGGCCCTGCTAGACCCAGCCCCAAAGACCCCAGAGCCTCTGGGCCACCTCCGCTTCACGCCCCCTCTCCTTTCTCCTCTCCTGCCCCGCTCTCCATGACACCACTCTGCCTTGCTCTGGCCCGTGCCCACATGCACAACTCCACCAGCGTCCCACCGGGCACTTGCTTGTCTCTGCAACGACCACCGCCTGCCAGAAGCCTGAAGGAGCAGCTCTCTTGAAGCCTGGGGGGACAACCTGCCTGCCTCTGCCTTCCGTGTCTTTCTCCGTTCAATAAAACAAGCCTGCCTCCAACCCCTGCCTCTGCGTTTTCCCTCTCAAGGCCCAGGGTGGGCTGCAGGGCCTCCTCGCCCTGCCCGTGCTCCCCGCCAGCCGGGCCAGGGCAGTCTCTCAGCCCCAGCAGAGCCAGGCCCAGCTGCCTTTGGGGACAGCCCCCAGCCCTGCCATCTCTGGCCACACACGCTCCAAGGGCCCTGCCTGAACACAGGCTGCTCCCGTCCTGCAGGACATGCAGCTCCAGGGCGTTTGCAGACCTACAGCCTCCCTGCGCCTGAGCCAGGAGCAATTCCCGCCATGGCTCCAGCCCCTTTGTGTCTCTACGACTCTGCCAAATGCCCTATGACAAAAAGCAAAGGGCAATATTTCTTTTCCTCTTTACTACCCCGTTCCCTTTGGTTCCCTTTGGTTCCCTTCCCGCTTCTTCTCACCCTTCCTTCTCCCCTTCCACCTCCTCCTTCCCTTTCTCAACTCCTGCACAGACTGAAAACGCTCCGTGCTCCTCCGTTCTCTTCCACAGACAGCCCTGGGGCGTTTGCAGACCTCCAGCCTCCCTGCGCCTGAGTGCGGCTGCCCCAGGGGCCGGGAGCCTGCCAGGAGCAATTCCTGCCGTGGCTCCAACCTCTTTGTGTTGCCCGACCTCTGCTAAAGGCCCTGGGAGGAAAAGCAAAGGGGAGGCTCCCGCTACCCCTTCCTCTTCCCTATCACCTTCCCATTCCCTTTCCTCTTTTCTTCCCCTTTCGTTCCTTCTTCTTCTTCCTCCGCTTCTACTTCTTTCTATTCCTTTGCCCTCGGATTCTCCTTCCTCTCTCCTTGCCCTTTGCTCCTTCACCTTCTCTTTCCCCTTCCACTTCCTCATCACCTTCTCACGGCCACAACACACCAACACACTCCATGCTGGTCAGCTCTCTGGCCCAGACAAAAAAAAATCTCAGAAATCACAGCCTGATTATTGTGGCAGGAGCCTTTGCAGGGCATCTTGTCCTGCTGCCGCCTCCAGCAGCGTCGCCCAGAGCCAGCTGCCCGGGACCATCGCCAGAAGACTTTGGCAAACGTGCAAGGATGGAGACCCCCGCAACCTCCCAGGTCAGCCGCTGCCGCTGCTCGCTCACCCTCACAGTGCAAAGAGTGGTTTGGGATTTGGAGGTGGAACCTCCTGCGTTTCAGCTGGTGCCCGTTGCCTCTTGTCCTGGCACTGGACACCTCTGAAAAGAGCCTGCCTCCATCTTCTTCACGCCTTCCCTTCAGGCACGTGTGCACCTCGAAGAGACCCCTCCCACCCCTGGAGCCTCCTCAGCACCAAGAGGAACAGTCCCAGCTCTCTCAGGCTCTCCCCACAAGAGACCTGCTCCCTGTCCCTGCATCACCTGCGTGGCCCTTTGCTGCGCTCTCTCCAGTAGCCCCACATCTCTCCTGTGCTGGGGAGCCCAGCGCTCCACACAGCACCACAGATTTGGCCTGGCCAGCGCTGAGAGGAGGGCAAGGATCCCCTCCCTCACGTGCTGGCCACACTCCTCCGCATGCAGCCCAACACACCGCTGGCTGCCTTGGCCCCAAGCCACCTTGCCAACTCATGCTCACCTTGGTGTCCCCCAGGGCCTTTCCTGACACGCTGCTCTCCAGCATTGACGGCCATTTCCCAAGCCTTGGCTTGAACGCTGGCTCTCGTCCAGCCTCCTCTGTGCGGGTGCCCAGAGCTGCTGCCTTGCTTCTGCAGAGCAGCGGGACCCGGCAGAGCTGGTGCCACTCCTGGGCGGAGAAGGCCAGGCAAGGAAGCACTGCCAGCCCCTCTCCTGCCCTCTGCCCTTTCCCCACATCCTGCAAGCCCCACCAAAAGGCTCTCTCTCCCCTGCCTGCTGCCTCCAGCCTCCCTCTCCCCAAACCGCCCACCCTCTCCCAGCCTGGGAAGCTCAGGAACAGCATTTGCCCTCCCACTGCTGCTTGGCCCCCGCACCGGCGGTCTTCCCAACTTGCCACAAGGAGGGAGGGAGACGTGACTTGCATGCAGGAAACCTTTATTGTGCCCAGAGGGGCAGGAGAGAGCGACAGAGAGACGGTGGGCAAGACCCGACCCAGAGAGGCTGGATGCCACGTGTAGCAGCAGGCAGAGGAACCTTCTGCAGGGCATGGCTTCTCGCTCCAGATGGCTCCTTGGTGCAGCATTCCAGATGTTGAGGACTTGGCCCATCAGCCCCGCAGAGCCTTTTGGGTCCAGCTCCTTCCCTGAGCGAGAGCTGGGAGGCAAGGGCAGGAGAAGAGGCCAGGGAAGGGCCAAGGGTGTGCGGCACGGCGAGTGCCCCGTGCCCTCCAGCTCAGCCCTGCATGGCTGGTTGTGGCGTTGGCGTTTGGGCTGGGGGCAGCGCCCGGGTCTGGGCTGGGTCTAGCAGGGCCCACAGGTGTCCCAGAGCTTCTTGGTGTAGCGGGGCAAGACGCAAGGGCTGCAGGCAGGAGCAGCGTAGGGTCTGCCAAAGGTGCAGAGGCCTCCCGAGCCCTGGGTGGCCCCGGCACCGTAGAGGCCCCCCAGCCCCAGGGAGCCCCCAAAGGCGGGTGCTCCGGAGGAGCCCACCACGGCTTGCTGGGGGAAGGAGCTGAGGATGGGGCCGGGGAAGGTGACCACAACCGGGGGCGGCTGGATGAAGGCCGAGGAGTCAGGGCACTGGCGGGCGCACAGCTCGTTGCAGCTCTCAGCGATGGGCTGAGGGACGGCGACGCTGGTTTTTGGTGGGCACAGGTCGTAGCAAGACATCTTTGTGCGGGATGAGATGGTGCTCTGCAAGAGGGCAGAGATGGTGAGAGAGCAGCAGAGGGGAGCGCCCAAGACAAAAGAACCCAGGTCCTTGCAGGGGTCCAGGAGGAGAAGCGCTCGCGGACTTACCCTGTTCCTCGAGGAGAAGGCAGCCAGAGCAGTGGTTGGGAGAGCGTGGCAGAGGGAGAGCTTTTATAGTGGCCCCGCCATTGCTCAGCACCACCTGGGCCAATCTGCAGAGGCGGCACTCCCTGCTGCTGAGGAAGATGGGGCTGTCCTTCTGCCCCTCCCTGAGTCAGCATCCCCTCGCCACACCAGCACATGCCGCTTCCCAGGCTTTCCTCCCCTTTCTGCTTCATGGACGAAATGAGAGCAGGCATCTCCCTGCGGGGGGCGCGCACAAGAGGAGAGGGCCCTGCTCCTGCAGCTCCTCGCTGCCTGCCTCGTGCTCTGCCCTCCAAAGAGAGCTGTGCCCTGTGCCCGCAGCCAGGCTCTGCTGGCAGGAGAGCCGCGAGTGCCAGCGGGGCCAGCCCAGCCGGGGGCTGCTGTGGTCGCGCCAGCAGACGGAGCTCCCATGTCAAGAGCACGCCAGGGGCAGCCCCTGACCAGCACCATCTCCCAGCAATGGGCTTGCGGGGACACTTGAGAGGGCTTTACAAGGCTGGGGCAGGGCTGGCAGGAGCCTGTGCCCTGTGGGTCCAGGTGGGTGTCCGTGCTCCTTGCACCATGTACCTCCGGGAAGAGCACGAGGGGTATTTCTCCCCCAGGCTTGCACAGGTCCATGGCCAGGGCCCGCAGGCGCATGGAGGCCGGCTCCGTTGGACTGGCGAGTGATGCATCGTGCTGAGCAGGCAGTGTCCGAGAGGAGTGCCTTTCCTTTGGCATTTCGTAACCTCGCGCCTCGGCAGATAATAGCCACACAGTGTACGTCATGTGGGCGCTGGCATGCGGGAGGCCTTTGCAAGGCTGCCTTCTTGGCCAGCACCACAAGCCCGGACTTCCCTGTGGCACTGCAAAGAAGGCCTGGGTCCGCCCCGAGAGCAAGCCCTTGGGGAAGAGCTATGGCACGCACGGCACCTGCAGTCAGCCTTTGTCACGCTGCGTGCCCTCTTACGCAGCGAGATAATGAAAAGACAGCGGGGCTCATTTGGCCCATGAGGTGGCAGCTGGCAAGCGTGCGAGCGGGGTAATTGCAGGGGCTGATAGAGCGGGTTGGGGCTGCTGAGGAAACGGCGTCAGCAAAACAGCCCCGTGCCACGCAGGGAGGAGGCAGGGGCTTGGTTGCCACGGGCCACGTGCCCCCAGCGTGGCCAGCTCCTCCCCATGCTCGCTGGAGCAGCATAAAAGCACTGGCCTGGCCGAGCGCTGGCATCCAGTGCTCCTGCCTCGCTCTGCTCAGGAAAAGGGTAGGTGGTGCCTGTGGGTCTGTGCCTCCTCTGGCAGGGGCCGGCGTGGGGCCTCCCTGGCCAGGAGAGCCCTGACGGCAGTGGCCGTGCTGGCAGCAGCCTTGGACGGCCAGGGCGCGCTGAGCCGCAGCAGGAGGAGGAAGGAGCCCCGTGGCTGCGGCACCCACAGCCGGGCCCTGCACAGGCTCTTGGGGAGGCCTTGCGTGCCCTCTGTGCACGCAGAGAGGGCAAGGCGAGGGGTGCGGAGAGCAGGGCACTGAGTAGGGCTGGCTGGGCAAAGGGCAAGCGGCGGGCGGTGTGGGCAAGGCGGTGGCTCTGTCCCCTCCAGCTGCGGGGCAGCTCTGGGAAGAGGGCACTGCTCGGCTGGGGCATCTCCCCCTCGCTCACGATACCTCTCCTTGCGGCCGTGTCTTTCAGGCTCAGCTCTCTCACAGCAACGATGTCTTGCTACGACCTGTGCCCACCAAAAACCAGCGTCGCCGTCCCTCAGCCCATCGCTGAGAGCTGCAACGAGCTGTGCGCCCGCCAGTGCCCCGACTCCTCGGCCTTCATCCAGCCGCCCCCGGTCGTGGTCACCTTCCCCGGCCCCATCCTCAGCTCCTTCCCCCAGCAAGCCGTGGTGGGCTCCTCCGGAGCACCCGCCTTTGGGGGCTCCCTGGGGCTGGGGGGCCTCTACGGTGCCGGGGCCACCCAGGGCTCGGGAGGCCTCTGCACCTTTGGCAGACCCTACGCTGCTCCTGCCTGCAGCCCTTGCGTCTTGCCCCGCTACACCAAGAAGCTCTGGGACACCTGTGGGCCCTGCTAGACCCAGCCCCAAAGACCCCAGAGCCTCTGGGCCACCTCCGCTTCACGCCCCCTCTCCTTTCTCCTCTCCTGCCCCGCTCTCCATGACACCACTCTGCCTTGCTCTGGCCCGTGCCCACATGCACAACTCCACCAGCGTCCCACCGGGCACTTGCTTGTCTCTGCAACGACCACCGCCTGCCAGAAGCCTGAAGGAGCAGCTCTCTTGAAGCCTGGGGGGACAACCTGCCTGCCTCTGCCTTCCGTGTCTTTCTCCGTTCAATAAAACAAGCCTGCCTCCAACCCCTGCCTCTGCGTTTTCCCTCTCAAGGCCCAGGGTGGGCTGCAGGGCCTCCTCGCCCTGCCCGTGCTCCCCGCCAGCCGGGCCAGGGCAGTCTCTCAGCCCCAGCAGAGCCAGGCCCAGCTGCCTTTGGGGACAGCCCCCAGCCCTGCCATCTCTGGCCACACACGCTCCAAGGGCCCTGCCTGAACACAGGCTGCTCCCGTCCTGCAGGACATGCAGCTCCAGGGCGTTTGCAGACCTACAGCCTCCCTGCGCCTGAGCCAGGAGCAATTCCCGCCATGGCTCCAGCCCCTTTGTGTCTCTACGACTCTGCCAAATGCCCTATGACAAAAAGCAAAGGGCAATATTTCTTTTCCTCTTTACTACCCCGTTCCCTTTGGTTCCCTTTGGTTCCCTTCCCGCTTCTTCTCACCCTTCCTTCTCCCCTTCCACCTCCTCCTTCCCTTTCTCAACTCCTGCACAGACTGAAAACGCTCCGTGCTCCTCCGTTCTCTTCCACAGACAGCCCTGGGGCGTTTGCAGACCTCCAGCCTCCCTGCGCCTGAGTGCGGCTGCCCCAGGGGCCGGGAGCCTGCCAGGAGCAATTCCTGCCGTGGCTCCAACCTCTTTGTGTTGCCCGACCTCTGCTAAAGGCCCTGGGAGGAAAAGCAAAGGGGAGGCTCCCGCTACCCCTTCCTCTTCCCTATCACCTTCCCATTCCCTTTCCTCTTTTCTTCCCCTTTCGTTCCTTCTTCTTCTTCCTCCGCTTCTACTTCTTTCTATTCCTTTGCCCTCGGATTCTCCTTCCTCTCTCCTTGCCCTTTGCTCCTTCACCTTCTCTTTCCCCTTCCACTTCCTCATCACCTTCTCACGGCCACAACACACCAACACACTCCATGCTGGTCAGCTCTCTGGCCCAGACAAAAAAAAATCTCAGAAATCACAGCCTGATTATTGTGGCAGGAGCCTTTGCAGGGCATCTTGTCCTGCTGCCGCCTCCAGCAGCGTCGCCCAGAGCCAGCTGCCCGGGACCATCGCCAGAAGACTTTGGCAAACGTGCAAGGATGGAGACCCCCGCAACCTCCCAGGTCAGCCGCTGCCGCTGCTCGCTCACCCTCACAGTGCAAAGAGTGGTTTGGGATTTGGAGGTGGAACCTCCTGCGTTTCAGCTGGTGCCCGTTGCCTCTTGTCCTGGCACTGGACACCTCTGAAAAGAGCCTGCCTCCATCTTCTTCACGCCTTCCCTTCAGGCACGTGTGCACCTCGAAGAGACCCCTCCCACCCCTGGAGCCTCCTCAGCACCAAGAGGAACAGTCCCAGCTCTCTCAGGCTCTCCCCACAAGAGACCTGCTCCCTGTCCCTGCATCACCTGCGTGGCCCTTTGCTGCGCTCTCTCCAGTAGCCCCACATCTCTCCTGTGCTGGGGAGCCCAGCGCTCCACACAGCACCACAGATTTGGCCTGGCCAGCGCTGAGAGGAGGGCAAGGATCCCCTCCCTCACGTGCTGGCCACACTCCTCCGCATGCAGCCCAACACACCGCTGGCTGCCTTGGCCCCAAGCCACCTTGCCAACTCATGCTCACCTTGGTGTCCCCCAGGGCCTTTCCTGACACGCTGCTCTCCAGCATTGACGGCCATTTCCCAAGCCTTGGCTTGAACGCTGGCTCTCGTCCAGCCTCCTCTGTGCGGGTGCCCAGAGCTGCTGCCTTGCTTCTGCAGAGCAGCGGGACCCGGCAGAGCTGGTGCCACTCCTGGGCGGAGAAGGCCAGGCAAGGAAGCACTGCCAGCCCCTCTCCTGCCCTCTGCCCTTTCCCCACATCCTGCAAGCCCCACCAAAAGGCTCTCTCTCCCCTGCCTGCTGCCTCCAGCCTCCCTCTCCCCAAACCGCCCACCCTCTCCCAGCCTGGGAAGCTCAGGAACAGCATTTGCCCTCCCACTGCTGCTTGGCCCCCGCACCGGCGGTCTTCCCAACTTGCCACAAGGAGGGAGGGAGACGTGACTTGCATGCAGGAAACCTTTATTGTGCCCAGAGGGGCAGGAGAGAGCGACAGAGAGACGGTGGGCAAGACCCGACCCAGAGAGGCTGGATGCCACGTGTAGCAGCAGGCAGAGGAACCTTCTGCAGGGCATGGCTTCTCGCTCCAGATGGCTCCTTGGTGCAGCATTCCAGATGTTGAGGACTTGGCCCATCAGCCCCGCAGAGCCTTTTGGGTCCAGCTCCTTCCCTGAGCGAGAGCTGGGAGGCAAGGGCAGGAGAAGAGGCCAGGGAAGGGCCAAGGGTGTGCGGCACGGCGAGTGCCCCGTGCCCTCCAGCTCAGCCCTGCATGGCTGGTTGTGGCGTTGGCGTTTGGGCTGGGGGCAGCGCCCGGGTCTGGGCTGGGTCTAGCAGGGCCCACAGGTGTCCCAGAGCTTCTTGGTGTAGCGGGGCAAGACGCAAGGGCTGCAGGCAGGAGCAGCGTAGGGTCTGCCAAAGGTGCAGAGGCCTCCCGAGCCCTGGGTGGCCCCGGCACCGTAGAGGCCCCCCAGCCCCAGGGAGCCCCCAAAGGCGGGTGCTCCGGAGGAGCCCACCACGGCTTGCTGGGGGAAGGAGCTGAGGATGGGGCCGGGGAAGGTGACCACGACCGGGGGCGGCTGGATGAAGGCCGAGGAGTCAGGGCACTGGCGGGCGCACAGCTCGTTGCAGCTCTCAGCGATGGGCTGAGGGACGGCGACGCTGGTTTTTGGTGGGCACAGGTCGTAGCAAGACATCTTTGTGCGGGATGAGATGGTGCTCTGCAAGAGGGCAGAGATGGTGAGAGAGCAGCAGAGGGGAGCGCCCAAGACAAAAGAACCCAGGTCCTTGCAGGGGTCCAGGAGGAGAAGCGCTCGCGGACTTACCCTGTTCCTCGAGGAGAAGGCAGCCAGAGCAGTGGTTGGGAGAGCGTGGCAGAGGGAGAGCTTTTATAGTGGCCCCGCCATTGCTCAGCACCACCTGGGCCAATCTGCAGAGGCGGCACTCCCTGCTGCTGAGGAAGATGGGGCTGTCCTTCTGCCCCTCCCTGAGTCAGCATCCCCTCGCCACACCAGCACATGCCGCTTCCCAGGCTTTCCTCCCCTTTCTGCTTCATGGACGAAATGAGAGCAGGCATCTCCCTGCGGGGGGCGCGCACAAGAGGAGAGGGCCCTGCTCCTGCAGCTCCTCGCTGCCTGCCTCGTGCTCTGCCCTCCAAAGAGAGCTGTGCCCTGTGCCCGCAGCCAGGCTCTGCTGGCAGGAGAGCCGCGAGTGCCAGCGGGGCCAGCCCAGCCGGGGGCTGCTGTGGTCGCGCCAGCAGACGGAGCTCCCATGTCAAGAGCACGCCAGGGGCAGCCCCTGACCAGCACCATCTCCCAGCAATGGGCTTGCGGGGACACTTGAGAGGGCTTTACAAGGCTGGGGCAGGGCTGGCAGGAGCCTGTGCCCTGTGGGTCCAGGTGGGTGTCCGTGCTCCTTGCACCATGTACCTCCGGGAAGAGCACGAGGGGTATTTCTCCCCCAGGCTTGCACAGGTCCATGGCCAGGGCCCGCAGGCGCATGGAGGCCGGCTCCGTTGGACTGGCGAGTGATGCATCGTGCTGAGCAGGCAGTGTCCGAGAGGAGTGCCTTTCCTTTGGCATTTCGTAACCTCGCGCCTCGGCAGATAATAGCCACACAGTGTACGTCATGTGGGCGCTGGCATGCGGGAGGCCTTTGCAAGGCTGCCTTCTTGGCCAGCACCACAAGCCCGGACTTCCCTGTGGCACTGCAAAGAAGGCCTGGGTCCGCCCCGAGAGCAAGCCCTTGGGGAAGAGCTATGGCACGCACGGCGCCTGCAGTCAGCCTTTGTCACGCTGCGTGCCCTCTTACGCAGCGAGATAATGAAAAGACAGCGGGGCTCATTTGGCCCATGAGGTGGCAGCTGGCAAGCGTGCGAGCGGGGTAATTGCAGGGGCTGATAGAGCGGGTTGGGGCTGCTGAGGAAACGGCGTCAGCAAAACAGCCCCGTGCCACGCAGGGAGGAGGCAGGGGCTTGGTTGCCACGGGCCACGTGCCCCCAGCGTGGCCAGCTCCTCCCCATGCTCGCTGGAGCAGCATAAAAGCACTGGCCTGGCCGAGCGCTGGCATCCAGTGCTCCTGCCTCGCTCTGCTCAGGAAAAGGGTAGGTGGTGCCTGTGGGTCTGTGCCTCCTCTGGCAGGGGCCGGCGTGGGGCCTCCCTGGCCAGGAGAGCCCTGACGGCAGTGGCCGTGCTGGCAGCAGCCTTGGACGGCCAGGGCGCGCTGAGCCGCAGCAGGAGGAGGAAGGAGCCCCGTGGCTGCGGCACCCACAGCCGGGCCCTGCACAGGCTCTTGGGGAGGCCTTGCGTGCCCTCTGTGCACGCAGAGAGGGCAAGGCGAGGGGTGCGGAGAGCAGGGCACTGAGTAGGGCTGGCTGGGCAAAGGGCAAGCGGCGGGCGGTGTGGGCAAGGCGGTGGCTCTGTCCCCTCCAGCTGCGGGGCAGCTCTGGGAAGAGGGCACTGCTCGGCTGGGGCATCTCCCCCTCGCTCACGATACCTCTCCTTGCGGCCGTGTCTTTCAGGCTCAGCTCTCTCACAGCAACGATGTCTTGCTACGACCTGTGCCCACCAAAAACCAGTGTCGCCGTCCCTCAGCCCATCGCTGAGAGCTGCAACGAGCTGTGCGCCCGCCAGTGCCCCGACTCCTCGGCCTTCATCCAGCCGCCCCCGGTCGTGGTCACCTTCCCCGGCCCCATCCTCAGCTCCTTCCCCCAGCAAGCCGTGGTGGGCTCCTCCGGAGCACCCGCCTTTGGGGGCTCCCTGGGGCTGGGGGGCCTCTACGGTGCCGGGGCCACCCAGGGCTCGGGAGGCCTCTGCACCTTTGGCAGACCCTACGCTGCTCCTGCCTGCAGCCCTTGCGTCTTGCCCCGCTACACCAAGAAGCTCTGGGACACCTGTGGGCCCTGCTAGACCCAGCCCCAAAGACCCCAGAGCCTCTGGGCCACCTCCGCTTCACGCCCCCTCTCCTTTCTCCTCTCCTGCCCCGCTCTCCATGACACCACTCTGCCTTGCTCTGGCCCGTGCCCACATGCACAACTCCACCAGCGTCCCACCGGGCACTTGCTTGTCTCTGCAACGACCACCGCCTGCCAGAAGCCTGAAGGAGCAGCTCTCTTGAAGCCTGGGGGGACAACCTGCCTGCCTCTGCCTTCCGTGTCTTTCTCCGTTCAATAAAACAAGCCTGCCTCCAACCCCTGCCTCTGCGTTTTCCCTCTCAAGGCCCAGGGTGGGCTGCAGGGCCTCCTCGCCCTGCCCGTGCTCCCCGCCAGCCGGGCCAGGGCAGTCTCTCAGCCCCAGCAGAGACAGGCCCAGCTGCCTTTGGGGACAGCCCCCAGCCCTGCCATCTCTGGCCACACACGCTCCAAGGGCCCTGCCTGAACACAGGCTGCTCCCGTCCTGCAGGACATGCAGCTCCAGGGCGTTTGCAGACCTACAGCCTCCCTGCGCCTGAGCCAGGAGCAATTCCCGCCATGGCTCCAGCCCCTTTGTGTCTCTACGACTCTGCCAAATGCCCTATGACAAAAAGCAAAGGGCAATATTTCTTTTCCTCTTTACTACCCCGTTCCCTTTGGTTCCCTTTGGTTCCCTTCCCGCTTCTTCTCACCCTTCCTTCTCCCCTTCCACCTCCTCCTTCCCTTTCTCAACTCCTGCACAGACTGAAAACGCTCCGTGCTCCTCCGTTCTCTTCCACAGACAGCCCTGGGGCGTTTGCAGACCTCCAGCCTCCCTGCGCCTGAGTGCGGCTGCCCCAGGGGCCGGGAGCCTGCCAGGAGCAATTCCTGCCGTGGCTCCAACCTCTTTGTGTTGCCCGACCTCTGCTAAAGGCCCTGGGAGGAAAAGCAAAGGGGAGGCTCCCGCTACCCCTTCCTCTTCCCTATCACCTTCCCATTCCCTTTCCTCTTTTCTTCCCCTTTCGTTCCTTCTTCTTCTTCCTCCGCTTCTACTTCTTTCTATTCCTTTGCCCTCGGATTCTCCTTCCTCTCTCCTTGCCCTTTGCTCCTTCACCTTCTCTTTCCCCTTCCACTTCCTCATCACCTTCTCACGGCCACAACACACCAACACACTCCATGCTGGTCAGCTCTCTGGCCCAGACAAAAAAAAATCTCAGAAATCACAGCCTGATTATTGTGGCAGGAGCCTTTGCAGGGCATCTTGTCCTGCTGCCGCCTCCAGCAGCGTCGCCCAGAGCCAGCTGCCCGGGACCATCGCCAGAAGACTTTGGCAAACGTGCAAGGATGGAGACCCCCGCAACCTCCCAGGTCAGCCGCTGCCGCTGCTCGCTCACCCTCACAGTGCAAAGAGTGGTTTGGGATTTGGAGGTGGAACCTCCTGCGTTTCAGCTGGTGCCCGTTGCCTCTTGTCCTGGCACTGGACACCTCTGAAAAGAGCCTGCCTCCATCTTCTTCACGCCTTCCCTTCAGGCACGTGTGCACCTCGAAGAGACCCCTCCCACCCCTGGAGCCTCCTCAGCACCAAGAGGAACAGTCCCAGCTCTCTCAGGCTCTCCCCACAAGAGACCTGCTCCCTGTCCCTGCATCACCTGCGTGGCCCTTTGCTGCGCTCTCTCCAGTAGCCCCACATCTCTCCTGTGCTGGGGAGCCCAGCGCTCCACACAGCACCACAGATTTGGCCTGGCCAGCGCTGAGAGGAGGGCAAGGATCCCCTCCCTCACGTGCTGGCCACACTCCTCCGCATGCAGCCCAACACACCGCTGGCTGCCTTGGCCCCAAGCCACCTTGCCAACTCATGCTCACCTTGGTGTCCCCCAGGGCCTTTCCTGACACGCTGCTCTCCAGCATTGACGGCCATCTCCCAAGCCTTGGCTTGAACGCTGGCTCTCGTCCAGCCTCCTCTGTGCGGGTGCCCAGAGCTGCTGCCTTGCTTCTGCAGAGCAGCGGGACCCGGCAGAGCTGGTGCCACTCCTGGGCGGAGAAGGCCAGGCAAGGAAGCACTGCCAGCCCCTCTCCTGCCCTCCGCCCTTTCCCCACATCCTGCAAGCCCCACCAAAAGGCTCTCTCTCCCCTGCCTGCTGCCTCCAGCCTCCCTCTCCCCAAACCGCCCACCCTCTCCCAGCCTGGGAAGCTCAGGAACAGCATTTGCCCTCCCACTGCTGCTTGGCCCCCGCACCGGCGGTCTTCCCAACTTGCCACAAGGAGGGAGGGAGACGTGACTTGCATGCAGGAAACCTTTATTGTGCCCAGAGGGGCAGGAGAGAGCGACAGAGAGACGGTGGGCAAGACCCGACCCAGAGAGGCTGGATGCCACGTGTAGCAGCAGGCAGAGGAACCTTCTGCAGGGCATGGCTTCTCGCTCCAGATGGCTCCTTGGTGCAGCATTCCAGATGTTGAGGACTTGGCCCATCAGCCCCGCAGAGCCTTTTGGGTCCAGCTCCTTCCCTGAGCGAGAGCTGGGAGGCAAGGGCAGGAGAAGAGGCCAGGGAAGGGCCAAGGGTGTGCGGCACGGCGAGTGCCCCGTGCCCTCCAGCTCAGCCCTGCATGGCTGGTTGTGGCGTTGGCGTTTGGGCTGGGGGCAGCGCCCGGGTCTGGGCTGGGTCTAGCAGGGCCCACAGGTGTCCCAGAGCTTCTTGGTGTAGCGGGGCAAGACGCAAGGGCTGCAGGCAGGAGCAGCGTAGGGTCTGCCAAAGGTGCAGAGGCCTCCCGAGCCCTGGGTGGCCCCGGCACCGTAGAGGCCCCCCAGCCCCAGGGAGCCCCCAAAGGCGGGTGCTCCGGAGGAGCCCACCACGGCTTGCTGGGGGAAGGAGCTGAGGATGGGGCCGGGGAAGGTGACCACGACCGGGGGCGGCTGGATGAAGGCCGAGGAGTCGGGGCACTGGCGGGCGCACAGCTCGTTGCAGCTCTCAGCGATGGGCTGAGGGACGGCGACGCTGGTTTTTGGTGGGCACAGGTCGTAGCAAGACATCTTTGTGCGGGATGAGATGGTGCTCTGCAAGAGGGCAGAGATGGTGAGAGAGCAGCAGAGGGGAGCGCCCAAGACAAAAGAACCCAGGTCCTTGCAGGGGTCCAGGAGGAGAAGCGCTCGCGGACTTACCCTGTTCCTCGAGGAGAAGGCAGCCAGAGCAGTGGTTGGGAGAGCGTGGCAGAGGGAGAGCTTTTATAGTGGCCCCGCCATTGCTCAGCACCACCTGGGCCAATCTGCAGAGGCGGCACTCCCTGCTGCTGAGGAAGATGGGGCTGTCCTTCTGCCCCTCCCTGAGTCAGCATCCCCTCGCCACACCAGCACATGCCGCTTCCCAGGCTTTCCTCCCCTTTCTGCTTCATGGACGAAATGAGAGCAGGCATCTCCCTGCGGGGGGCGCGCACAAGAGGAGAGGGCCCTGCTCCTGCAGCTCCTCGCTGCCTGCCTCGTGCTCTGCCCTCCAAAGAGAGCTGTGCCCTGTGCCCGCAGCCAGGCTCTGCTGGCAGGAGAGCCGCGAGTGCCAGCGGGGCCAGCCCAGCCGGGGGCTGCTGTGGTCGCGCCAGCAGACGGAGCTCCCATGTCAAGAGCACGCCAGGGGCAGCCCCTGACCAGCACCATCTCCCAGCAATGGGCTTGCGGGGACACTTGAGAGGGCTTTACAAGGCTGGGGCAGGGCTGGCAGGAGCCTGTGCCCTGTGGGTCCAGGTGGGTGTCCGTGCTCCTTGCACCATGTACCTCCGGGAAGAGCACGAGGGGTATTTCTCCCCCAGGCTTGCACAGGTCCATGGCCAGGGCCCGCAGGCGCATGGAGGCCGGCTCCGTTGGACTGGCGAGTGATGCATCGTGCTGAGCAGGCAGTGTCCGAGAGGAGTGCCTTTCCTTTGGCATTTCGTAACCTCGCGCCTCGGCAGATAATAGCCACACAGTGTACGTCATGTGGGCGCTGGCATGCGGGAGGCCTTTGCAAGGCTGCCTTCTTGGCCAGCACCACAAGCCCGGACTTCCCTGTGGCACTGCAAAGAAGGCCCGGGTCCGCCCCGAGAGCAAGCCCTTGGGGAAGAGCTATGGCACGCACGGCGCCTGCAGTCAGCCTTTGTCACGCTGCGTGCCCTCTTACGCAGCGAGATAATGAAAAGACAGCGGGGCTCATTTGGCCCATGAGGTGGCAGCTGGCAAGCGTGCGAGCGGGGTAATTGCAGGGGCTGATAGAGCGGGTTGGGGCTGCTGAGGAAACGGCGTCAGCAAAACAGCCCCGTGCCACGCAGGGAGGAGGCAGGGGCTTGGTTGCCACGGGCCACGTGCCCCCAGCGTGGCCAGCTCCTCCCCATGCTCGCTGGAGCAGCATAAAAGCACTGGCCTGGCCGAGCGCTGGCATCCAGTGCTCCTGCCTCGCTCTGCTCAGGAAAAGGGTAGGTGGTGCCTGTGGGTCTGTGCCTCCTCTGGCAGGGGCCGGCGTGGGGCCTCCCTGGCCAGGAGAGCCCTGACGGCAGTGGCCGTGCTGGCAGCAGCCTTGGACGGCCAGGGCGCGCTGAGCCGCAGCAGGAGGAGGAAGGAGCCCCGTGGCTGCGGCACCCACAGCCGGGCCCTGCACAGGCTCTTGGGGAGGCCTTGCGTGCCCTCTGTGCACGCAGAGAGGGCAAGGCGAGGGGTGCGGAGAGCAGGGCACTGAGTAGGGCTGGCTGGGCAAAGGGCAAGCGGCGGGCGGTGTGGGCAAGGCGGTGGCTCTGTCCCCTCCAGCTGCGGGGCAGCTCTGGGAAGAGGGCACTGCTCGGCTGGGGCATCTCCCCCTCGCTCACGATACCTCTCCTTGCGGCCGTGTCTTTCAGGCTCAGCTCTCTCACAGCAACGATGTCTTGCTACGACCTGTGCCCACCAAAAACCAGTGTCGCCGTCCCTCAGCCCATCGCTGAGAGCTGCAACGAGCTGTGCGCCCGCCAGTGCCCCGACTCCTCGGCCTTCATCCAGCCGCCCCCGGTCGTGGTCACCTTCCCCGGCCCCATCCTCAGCTCCTTCCCCCAGCAAGCCGTGGTGGGCTCCTCCGGAGCACCCGCCTTTGGGGGCTCCCTGGGGCTGGGGGGCCTCTACGGTGCCGGGGCCACCCAGGGCTCGGGAGGCCTCTGCACCTTTGGCAGACCCTACGCTGCTCCTGCCTGCAGCCCTTGCGTCTTGCCCCGCTACACCAAGAAGCTCTGGGACACCTGTGGGCCCTGCTAGACCCAGCCCCAAAGACCCCAGAGCCTCTGGGCCACCTCCGCTTCACGCCCCCTCTCCTTTCTCCTCTCCTGCCCCGCTCTCCATGACACCACTCTGCCTTGCTCTGGCCCGTGCCCACATGCACAACTCCACCAGCGTCCCACCGGGCACTTGCTTGTCTCTGCAACGACCACCGCCTGCCAGAAGCCTGAAGGAGCAGCTCTCTTGAAGCCTGGGGGGACAACCTGCCTGCCTCTGCCTTCCGTGTCTTTCTCCGTTCAATAAAACAAGCCTGCCTCCAACCCCTGCCTCTGCGTTTTCCCTCTCAAGGCCCAGGGTGGGCTGCAGGGCCTCCTCGCCCTGCCCGTGCTCCCCGCCAGCCGGGCCAGGGCAGTCTCTCAGCCCCAGCAGAGACAGGCCCAGCTGCCTTTGGGGACAGCCCCCAGCCCTGCCATCTCTGGCCACACACGCTCCAAGGGCCCTGCCTGAACACAGGCTGCTCCCGTCCTGCAGGACATGCAGCTCCAGGGCGTTTGCAGACCTACAGCCTCCCTGCGCCTGAGCCAGGAGCAATTCCCGCCATGGCTCCAGCCCCTTTGTGTCTCTACGACTCTGCCAAATGCCCTATGACAAAAAGCAAAGGGCAATATTTCTTTTCCTCTTTACTACCCCGTTCCCTTTGGTTCCCTTTGGTTCCCTTCCCGCTTCTTCTCACCCTTCCTTCTCCCCTTCCACCTCCTCCTTCCCTTTCTCAACTCCTGCACAGACTGAAAACGCTCCGTGCTCCTCCGTTCTCTTCCACAGACAGCCCTGGGGCGTTTGCAGACCTCCAGCCTCCCTGCGCCTGAGTGCGGCTGCCCCAGGGGCCGGGAGCCTGCCAGGAGCAATTCCTGCCGTGGCTCCAACCTCTTTGTGTTGCCCGACCTCTGCTAAAGGCCCTGGGAGGAAAAGCAAAGGGGAGGCTCCCGCTACCCCTTCCTCTTCCCTATCACCTTCCCATTCCCTTTCCTCTTTTCTTCCCCTTTCGTTCCTTCTTCTTCTTCCTCCGCTTCTACTTCTTTCTATTCCTTTGCCCTCGGATTCTCCTTCCTCTCTCCTTGCCCTTTGCTCCTTCACCTTCTCTTTCCCCTTCCACTTCCTCATCACCTTCTCACGGCCACAACACACCAACACACTCCATGCTGGTCAGCTCTCTGGCCCAGACAAAAAAAAATCTCAGAAATCACAGCCTGATTATTGTGGCAGGAGCCTTTGCAGGGCATCTTGTCCTGCTGCCGCCTCCAGCAGCGTCGCCCAGAGCCAGCTGCCCGGGACCATCGCCAGAAGACTTTGGCAAACGTGCAAGGATGGAGACCCCCGCAACCTCCCAGGTCAGCCGCTGCCGCTGCTCGCTCACCCTCACAGTGCAAAGAGTGGTTTGGGATTTGGAGGTGGAACCTCCTGCGTTTCAGCTGGTGCCCGTTGCCTCTTGTCCTGGCACTGGACACCTCTGAAAAGAGCCTGCCTCCATCTTCTTCACGCCTTCCCTTCAGGCACGTGTGCACCTCGAAGAGACCCCTCCCACCCCTGGAGCCTCCTCAGCACCAAGAGGAACAGTCCCAGCTCTCTCAGGCTCTCCCCACAAGAGACCTGCTCCCTGTCCCTGCATCACCTGCGTGGCCCTTTGCTGCGCTCTCTCCAGTAGCCCCACATCTCTCCTGTGCTGGGGAGCCCAGCGCTCCACACAGCACCACAGATTTGGCCTGGCCAGCGCTGAGAGGAGGGCAAGGATCCCCTCCCTCACGTGCTGGCCACACTCCTCCGCATGCAGCCCAACACACCGCTGGCTGCCTTGGCCCCAAGCCACCTTGCCAACTCATGCTCACCTTGGTGTCCCCCAGGGCCTTTCCTGACACGCTGCTCTCCAGCATTGACGGCCATCTCCCAAGCCTTGGCTTGAACGCTGGCTCTCGTCCAGCCTCCTCTGTGCGGGTGCCCAGAGCTGCTGCCTTGCTTCTGCAGAGCAGCGGGACCCGGCAGAGCTGGTGCCACTCCTGGGCGGAGAAGGCCAGGCAAGGAAGCACTGCCAGCCCCTCTCCTGCCCTCCGCCCTTTCCCCACATCCTGCAAGCCCCACCAAAAGGCTCTCTCTCCCCTGCCTGCTGCCTCCAGCCTCCCTCTCCCCAAACCGCCCACCCTCTCCCAGCCTGGGAAGCTCAGGAACAGCATTTGCCCTCCCACTGCTGCTTGGCCCCCGCACCGGCGGTCTTCCCAACTTGCCACAAGGAGGGAGGGAGACGTGACTTGCATGCAGGAAACCTTTATTGTGCCCAGAGGGGCAGGAGAGAGCGACAGAGAGACGGTGGGCAAGACCCGACCCAGAGAGGCTGGATGCCACGTGTAGCAGCAGGCAGAGGAACCTTCTGCAGGGCATGGCTTCTCGCTCCAGATGGCTCCTTGGTGCAGCATTCCAGATGTTGAGGACTTGGCCCATCAGCCCCGCAGAGCCTTTTGGGTCCAGCTCCTTCCCTGAGCGAGAGCTGGGAGGCAAGGGCAGGAGAAGAGGCCAGGGAAGGGCCAAGGGTGTGCGGCACGGCGAGTGCCCCGTGCCCTCCAGCTCAGCCCTGCATGGCTGGTTGTGGCGTTGGCGTTTGGGCTGGGGGCAGCGCCCGGGTCTGGGCTGGGTCTAGCAGGGCCCACAGGTGTCCCAGAGCTTCTTGGTGTAGCGGGGCAAGACGCAAGGGCTGCAGGCAGGAGCAGCGTAGGGTCTGCCAAAGGTGCAGAGGCCTCCCGAGCCCTGGGTGGCCCCGGCACCGTAGAGGCCCCCCAGCCCCAGGGAGCCCCCAAAGGCGGGTGCTCCGGAGGAGCCCACCACGGCTTGCTGGGGGAAGGAGCTGAGGATGGGGCCGGGGAAGGTGACCACGACCGGGGGCGGCTGGATGAAGGCCGAGGAGTCGGGGCACTGGCGGGCGCACAGCTCGTTGCAGCTCTCAGCGATGGGCTGAGGGACGGCGACGCTGGTTTTTGGTGGGCACAGGTCGTAGCAAGACATCTTTGTGCGGGATGAGATGGTGCTCTGCAAGAGGGCAGAGATGGTGAGAGAGCAGCAGAGGGGAGCGCCCAAGACAAAAGAACCCAGGTCCTTGCAGGGGTCCAGGAGGAGAAGCGCTCGCGGACTTACCCTGTTCCTCGAGGAGAAGGCAGCCAGAGCAGTGGTTGGGAGAGCGTGGCAGAGGGAGAGCTTTTATAGTGGCCCCGCCATTGCTCAGCACCACCTGGGCCAATCTGCAGAGGCGGCACTCCCTGCTGCTGAGGAAGATGGGGCTGTCCTTCTGCCCCTCCCTGAGTCAGCATCCCCTCGCCACACCAGCACATGCCGCTTCCCAGGCTTTCCTCCCCTTTCTGCTTCATGGACGAAATGAGAGCAGGCATCTCCCTGCGGGGGGCGCGCACAAGAGGAGAGGGCCCTGCTCCTGCAGCTCCTCGCTGCCTGCCTCGTGCTCTGCCCTCCAAAGAGAGCTGTGCCCTGTGCCCGCAGCCAGGCTCTGCTGGCAGGAGAGCCGCGAGTGCCAGCGGGGCCAGCCCAGCCGGGGGCTGCTGTGGTCGCGCCAGCAGACGGAGCTCCCATGTCAAGAGCACGCCAGGGGCAGCCCCTGACCAGCACCATCTCCCAGCAATGGGCTTGCGGGGACACTTGAGAGGGCTTTACAAGGCTGGGGCAGGGCTGGCAGGAGCCTGTGCCCTGTGGGTCCAGGTGGGTGTCCGTGCTCCTTGCACCATGTACCTCCGGGAAGAGCACGAGGGGTATTTCTCCCCCAGGCTTGCACAGGTCCATGGCCAGGGCCCGCAGGCGCATGGAGGCCGGCTCCGTTGGACTGGCGAGTGATGCATCGTGCTGAGCAGGCAGTGTCCGAGAGGAGTGCCTTTCCTTTGGCATTTCGTAACCTCGCGCCTCGGCAGATAATAGCCACACAGTGTACGTCATGTGGGCGCTGGCATGCGGGAGGCCTTTGCAAGGCTGCCTTCTTGGCCAGCACCACAAGCCCGGACTTCCCTGTGGCACTGCAAAGAAGGCCCGGGTCCGCCCCGAGAGCAAGCCCTTGGGGAAGAGCTATGGCACGCACGGCGCCTGCAGTCAGCCTTTGTCACGCTGCGTGCCCTCTTACGCAGCGAGATAATGAAAAGACAGCGGGGCTCATTTGGCCCATGAGGTGGCAGCTGGCAAGCGTGCGAGCGGGGTAATTGCAGGGGCTGATAGAGCGGGTTGGGGCTGCTGAGGAAACGGCGTCAGCAAAACAGCCCCGTGCCACGCAGGGAGGAGGCAGGGGCTTGGTTGCCACGGGCCACGTGCCCCCAGCGTGGCCAGCTCCTCCCCATGCTCGCTGGAGCAGCATAAAAGCACTGGCCTGGCCGAGCGCTGGCATCCAGTGCTCCTGCCTCGCTCTGCTCAGGAAAAGGGTAGGTGGTGCCTGTGGGTCTGTGCCTCCTCTGGCAGGGGCCGGCGTGGGGCCTCCCTGGCCAGGAGAGCCCTGACGGCAGTGGCCGTGCTGGCAGCAGCCTTGGACGGCCAGGGCGCGCTGAGCCGCAGCAGGAGGAGGAAGGAGCCCCGTGGCTGCGGCACCCACAGCCGGGCCCTGCACAGGCTCTTGGGGAGGCCTTGCGTGCCCTCTGTGCACGCAGAGAGGGCAAGGCGAGGGGTGCGGAGAGCAGGGCACTGAGTAGGGCTGGCTGGGCAAAGGGCAAGCGGCGGGCGGTGTGGGCAAGGCGGTGGCTCTGTCCCCTCCAGCTGCGGGGCAGCTCTGGGAAGAGGGCACTGCTCGGCTGGGGCATCTCCCCCTCGCTCACGATACCTCTCCTTGCGGCCGTGTCTTTCAGGCTCAGCTCTCTCACAGCAACGATGTCTTGCTACGACCTGTGCCCACCAAAAACCAGTGTCGCCGTCCCTCAGCCCATCGCTGAGAGCTGCAACGAGCTGTGCGCCCGCCAGTGCCCCGACTCCTCGGCCTTCATCCAGCCGCCCCCGGTCGTGGTCACCTTCCCCGGCCCCATCCTCAGCTCCTTCCCCCAGCAAGCCGTGGTGGGCTCCTCCGGAGCACCCGCCTTTGGGGGCTCCCTGGGGCTGGGGGGCCTCTACGGTGCCGGGGCCACCCAGGGCTCGGGAGGCCTCTGCACCTTTGGCAGACCCTACGCTGCTCCTGCCTGCAGCCCTTGCGTCTTGCCCCGCTACACCAAGAAGCTCTGGGACACCTGTGGGCCCTGCTAGACCCAGCCCCAAAGACCCCAGAGCCTCTGGGCCACCTCCGCTTCACGCCCCCTCTCCTTTCTCCTCTCCTGCCCCGCTCTCCATGACACCACTCTGCCTTGCTCTGGCCCGTGCCCACATGCACAACTCCACCAGCGTCCCACCGGGCACTTGCTTGTCTCTGCAACGACCACCGCCTGCCAGAAGCCTGAAGGAGCAGCTCTCTTGAAGCCTGGGGGGACAACCTGCCTGCCTCTGCCTTCCGTGTCTTTCTCCGTTCAATAAAACAAGCCTGCCTCCAACCCCTGCCTCTGCGTTTTCCCTCTCAAGGCCCAGGGTGGGCTGCAGGGCCTCCTCGCCCTGCCCGTGCTCCCCGCCAGCCGGGCCAGGGCAGTCTCTCAGCCCCAGCAGAGACAGGCCCAGCTGCCTTTGGGGACAGCCCCCAGCCCTGCCATCTCTGGCCACACACGCTCCAAGGGCCCTGCCTGAACACAGGCTGCTCCCGTCCTGCAGGACATGCAGCTCCAGGGCGTTTGCAGACCTACAGCCTCCCTGCGCCTGAGCCAGGAGCAATTCCCGCCATGGCTCCAGCCCCTTTGTGTCTCTACGACTCTGCCAAATGCCCTATGACAAAAAGCAAAGGGCAATATTTCTTTTCCTCTTTACTACCCCGTTCCCTTTGGTTCCCTTTGGTTCCCTTCCCGCTTCTTCTCACCCTTCCTTCTCCCCTTCCACCTCCTCCTTCCCTTTCTCAACTCCTGCACAGACTGAAAACGCTCCGTGCTCCTCCGTTCTCTTCCACAGACAGCCCTGGGGCGTTTGCAGACCTCCAGCCTCCCTGCGCCTGAGTGCGGCTGCCCCAGGGGCCGGGAGCCTGCCAGGAGCAATTCCTGCCGTGGCTCCAACCTCTTTGTGTTGCCCGACCTCTGCTAAAGGCCCTGGGAGGAAAAGCAAAGGGGAGGCTCCCGCTACCCCTTCCTCTTCCCTATCACCTTCCCATTCCCTTTCCTCTTTTCTTCCCCTTTCGTTCCTTCTTCTTCTTCCTCCGCTTCTACTTCTTTCTATTCCTTTGCCCTCGGATTCTCCTTCCTCTCTCCTTGCCCTTTGCTCCTTCACCTTCTCTTTCCCCTTCCACTTCCTCATCACCTTCTCACGGCCACAACACACCAACACACTCCATGCTGGTCAGCTCTCTGGCCCAGACAAAAAAAAATCTCAGAAATCACAGCCTGATTATTGTGGCAGGAGCCTTTGCAGGGCATCTTGTCCTGCTGCCGCCTCCAGCAGCGTCGCCCAGAGCCAGCTGCCCGGGACCATCGCCAGAAGACTTTGGCAAACGTGCAAGGATGGAGACCCCCGCAACCTCCCAGGTCAGCCGCTGCCGCTGCTCGCTCACCCTCACAGTGCAAAGAGTGGTTTGGGATTTGGAGGTGGAACCTCCTGCGTTTCAGCTGGTGCCCGTTGCCTCTTGTCCTGGCACTGGACACCTCTGAAAAGAGCCTGCCTCCATCTTCTTCACGCCTTCCCTTCAGGCACGTGTGCACCTCGAAGAGACCCCTCCCACCCCTGGAGCCTCCTCAGCACCAAGAGGAACAGTCCCAGCTCTCTCAGGCTCTCCCCACAAGAGACCTGCTCCCTGTCCCTGCATCACCTGCGTGGCCCTTTGCTGCGCTCTCTCCAGTAGCCCCACATCTCTCCTGTGCTGGGGAGCCCAGCGCTCCACACAGCACCACAGATTTGGCCTGGCCAGCGCTGAGAGGAGGGCAAGGATCCCCTCCCTCACGTGCTGGCCACACTCCTCCGCATGCAGCCCAACACACCGCTGGCTGCCTTGGCCCCAAGCCACCTTGCCAACTCATGCTCACCTTGGTGTCCCCCAGGGCCTTTCCTGACACGCTGCTCTCCAGCATTGACGGCCATCTCCCAAGCCTTGGCTTGAACGCTGGCTCTCGTCCAGCCTCCTCTGTGCGGGTGCCCAGAGCTGCTGCCTTGCTTCTGCAGAGCAGCGGGACCCGGCAGAGCTGGTGCCACTCCTGGGCGGAGAAGGCCAGGCAAGGAAGCACTGCCAGCCCCTCTCCTGCCCTCCGCCCTTTCCCCACATCCTGCAAGCCCCACCAAAAGGCTCTCTCTCCCCTGCCTGCTGCCTCCAGCCTCCCTCTCCCCAAACCGCCCACCCTCTCCCAGCCTGGGAAGCTCAGGAACAGCATTTGCCCTCCCACTGCTGCTTGGCCCCCGCACCGGCGGTCTTCCCAACTTGCCACAAGGAGGGAGGGAGACGTGACTTGCATGCAGGAAACCTTTATTGTGCCCAGAGGGGCAGGAGAGAGCGACAGAGAGACGGTGGGCAAGACCCGACCCAGAGAGGCTGGATGCCACGTGTAGCAGCAGGCAGAGGAACCTTCTGCAGGGCATGGCTTCTCGCTCCAGATGGCTCCTTGGTGCAGCATTCCAGATGTTGAGGACTTGGCCCATCAGCCCCGCAGAGCCTTTTGGGTCCAGCTCCTTCCCTGAGCGAGAGCTGGGAGGCAAGGGCAGGAGAAGAGGCCAGGGAAGGGCCAAGGGTGTGCGGCACGGCGAGTGCCCCGTGCCCTCCAGCTCAGCCCTGCATGGCTGGTTGTGGCGTTGGCGTTTGGGCTGGGGGCAGCGCCCGGGTCTGGGCTGGGTCTAGCAGGGCCCACAGGTGTCCCAGAGCTTCTTGGTGTAGCGGGGCAAGACGCAAGGGCTGCAGGCAGGAGCAGCGTAGGGTCTGCCAAAGGTGCAGAGGCCTCCCGAGCCCTGGGTGGCCCCGGCACCGTAGAGGCCCCCCAGCCCCAGGGAGCCCCCAAAGGCGGGTGCTCCGGAGGAGCCCACCACGGCTTGCTGGGGGAAGGAGCTGAGGATGGGGCCGGGGAAGGTGACCACGACCGGGGGCGGCTGGATGAAGGCCGAGGAGTCGGGGCACTGGCGGGCGCACAGCTCGTTGCAGCTCTCAGCGATGGGCTGAGGGACGGCGACGCTGGTTTTTGGTGGGCACAGGTCGTAGCAAGACATCTTTGTGCGGGATGAGATGGTGCTCTGCAAGAGGGCAGAGATGGTGAGAGAGCAGCAGAGGGGAGCGCCCAAGACAAAAGAACCCAGGTCCTTGCAGGGGTCCAGGAGGAGAAGCGCTCGCGGACTTACCCTGTTCCTCGAGGAGAAGGCAGCCAGAGCAGTGGTTGGGAGAGCGTGGCAGAGGGAGAGCTTTTATAGTGGCCCCGCCATTGCTCAGCACCACCTGGGCCAATCTGCAGAGGCGGCACTCCCTGCTGCTGAGGAAGATGGGGCTGTCCTTCTGCCCCTCCCTGAGTCAGCATCCCCTCGCCACACCAGCACATGCCGCTTCCCAGGCTTTCCTCCCCTTTCTGCTTCATGGACGAAATGAGAGCAGGCATCTCCCTGCGGGGGGCGCGCACAAGAGGAGAGGGCCCTGCTCCTGCAGCTCCTCGCTGCCTGCCTCGTGCTCTGCCCTCCAAAGAGAGCTGTGCCCTGTGCCCGCAGCCAGGCTCTGCTGGCAGGAGAGCCGCGAGTGCCAGCGGGGCCAGCCCAGCCGGGGGCTGCTGTGGTCGCGCCAGCAGACGGAGCTCCCATGTCAAGAGCACGCCAGGGGCAGCCCCTGACCAGCACCATCTCCCAGCAATGGGCTTGCGGGGACACTTGAGAGGGCTTTACAAGGCTGGGGCAGGGCTGGCAGGAGCCTGTGCCCTGTGGGTCCAGGTGGGTGTCCGTGCTCCTTGCACCATGTACCTCCGGGAAGAGCACGAGGGGTATTTCTCCCCCAGGCTTGCACAGGTCCATGGCCAGGGCCCGCAGGCGCATGGAGGCCGGCTCCGTTGGACTGGCGAGTGATGCATCGTGCTGAGCAGGCAGTGTCCGAGAGGAGTGCCTTTCCTTTGGCATTTCGTAACCTCGCGCCTCGGCAGATAATAGCCACACAGTGTACGTCATGTGGGCGCTGGCATGCGGGAGGCCTTTGCAAGGCTGCCTTCTTGGCCAGCACCACAAGCCCGGACTTCCCTGTGGCACTGCAAAGAAGGCCCGGGTCCGCCCCGAGAGCAAGCCCTTGGGGAAGAGCTATGGCACGCACGGCGCCTGCAGTCAGCCTTTGTCACGCTGCGTGCCCTCTTACGCAGCGAGATAATGAAAAGACAGCGGGGCTCATTTGGCCCATGAGGTGGCAGCTGGCAAGCGTGCGAGCGGGGTAATTGCAGGGGCTGATAGAGCGGGTTGGGGCTGCTGAGGAAACGGCGTCAGCAAAACAGCCCCGTGCCACGCAGGGAGGAGGCAGGGGCTTGGTTGCCACGGGCCACGTGCCCCCAGCGTGGCCAGCTCCTCCCCATGCTCGCTGGAGCAGCATAAAAGCACTGGCCTGGCCGAGCGCTGGCATCCAGTGCTCCTGCCTCGCTCTGCTCAGGAAAAGGGTAGGTGGTGCCTGTGGGTCTGTGCCTCCTCTGGCAGGGGCCGGCGTGGGGCCTCCCTGGCCAGGAGAGCCCTGACGGCAGTGGCCGTGCTGGCAGCAGCCTTGGACGGCCAGGGCGCGCTGAGCCGCAGCAGGAGGAGGAAGGAGCCCCGTGGCTGCGGCACCCACAGCCGGGCCCTGCACAGGCTCTTGGGGAGGCCTTGCGTGCCCTCTGTGCACGCAGAGAGGGCAAGGCGAGGGGTGCGGAGAGCAGGGCACTGAGTAGGGCTGGCTGGGCAAAGGGCAAGCGGCGGGCGGTGTGGGCAAGGCGGTGGCTCTGTCCCCTCCAGCTGCGGGGCAGCTCTGGGAAGAGGGCACTGCTCGGCTGGGGCATCTCCCCCTCGCTCACGATACCTCTCCTTGCGGCCGTGTCTTTCAGGCTCAGCTCTCTCACAGCAACGATGTCTTGCTACGACCTGTGCCCACCAAAAACCAGTGTCGCCGTCCCTCAGCCCATCGCTGAGAGCTGCAACGAGCTGTGCGCCCGCCAGTGCCCCGACTCCTCGGCCTTCATCCAGCCGCCCCCGGTCGTGGTCACCTTCCCCGGCCCCATCCTCAGCTCCTTCCCCCAGCAAGCCGTGGTGGGCTCCTCCGGAGCACCCGCCTTTGGGGGCTCCCTGGGGCTGGGGGGCCTCTACGGTGCCGGGGCCACCCAGGGCTCGGGAGGCCTCTGCACCTTTGGCAGACCCTACGCTGCTCCTGCCTGCAGCCCTTGCGTCTTGCCCCGCTACACCAAGAAGCTCTGGGACACCTGTGGGCCCTGCTAGACCCAGCCCCAAAGACCCCAGAGCCTCTGGGCCACCTCCGCTTCACGCCCCCTCTCCTTTCTCCTCTCCTGCCCCGCTCTCCATGACACCACTCTGCCTTGCTCTGGCCCGTGCCCACATGCACAACTCCACCAGCGTCCCACCGGGCACTTGCTTGTCTCTGCAACGACCACCGCCTGCCAGAAGCCTGAAGGAGCAGCTCTCTTGAAGCCTGGGGGGACAACCTGCCTGCCTCTGCCTTCCGTGTCTTTCTCCGTTCAATAAAACAAGCCTGCCTCCAACCCCTGCCTCTGCGTTTTCCCTCTCAAGGCCCAGGGTGGGCTGCAGGGCCTCCTCGCCCTGCCCGTGCTCCCCGCCAGCCGGGCCAGGGCAGTCTCTCAGCCCCAGCAGAGACAGGCCCAGCTGCCTTTGGGGACAGCCCCCAGCCCTGCCATCTCTGGCCACACACGCTCCAAGGGCCCTGCCTGAACACAGGCTGCTCCCGTCCTGCAGGACATGCAGCTCCAGGGCGTTTGCAGACCTACAGCCTCCCTGCGCCTGAGCCAGGAGCAATTCCCGCCATGGCTCCAGCCCCTTTGTGTCTCTACGACTCTGCCAAATGCCCTATGACAAAAAGCAAAGGGCAATATTTCTTTTCCTCTTTACTACCCCGTTCCCTTTGGTTCCCTTTGGTTCCCTTCCCGCTTCTTCTCACCCTTCCTTCTCCCCTTCCACCTCCTCCTTCCCTTTCTCAACTCCTGCACAGACTGAAAACGCTCCGTGCTCCTCCGTTCTCTTCCACAGACAGCCCTGGGGCGTTTGCAGACCTCCAGCCTCCCTGCGCCTGAGTGCGGCTGCCCCAGGGGCCGGGAGCCTGCCAGGAGCAATTCCTGCCGTGGCTCCAACCTCTTTGTGTTGCCCGACCTCTGCTAAAGGCCCTGGGAGGAAAAGCAAAGGGGAGGCTCCCGCTACCCCTTCCTCTTCCCTATCACCTTCCCATTCCCTTTCCTCTTTTCTTCCCCTTTCGTTCCTTCTTCTTCTTCCTCCGCTTCTACTTCTTTCTATTCCTTTGCCCTCGGATTCTCCTTCCTCTCTCCTTGCCCTTTGCTCCTTCACCTTCTCTTTCCCCTTCCACTTCCTCATCACCTTCTCACGGCCACAACACACCAACACACTCCATGCTGGTCAGCTCTCTGGCCCAGACAAAAAAAAATCACAGAAATCACAGCCTGATTATTGTGGCAGGAGCCTTTGCAGGGCATCTTGTCCTGCTGCCGCCTCCAGCAGCGTCGCCCAGAGCCAGCTGCCCGGGACCATCACCAGAAGACTTTGGCAAACGTGCAAGGATGGAGACCCCCGCAACCTCCCAGGTCAGCCGCTGCCGCTGCTCGCTCACCCTCACAGTGCAAAGAGTGGTTTGGGATTTGGAGGTGGAACCTCCTGCGTTTCAGCTGGTGCCCGTTGCCTCTTGTCCTGGCACTGGACACCTCTGAAAAGAGCCTGCCTCCATCTTCTTCACGCCTTCCCTTCAGGCACGTGTGCACCTCGAAGAGACCCCTCCCACCCCTGGAGCCTCCTCAGCACCAAGAGGAACAGTCCCAGCTCTCTCAGGCTCTCCCCACAAGAGACCTGCTCCCTGTCCCTGCATCACCTGCGTGGCCCTTTGCTGCGCTCTCTCCAGTAGCCCCACATCTCTCCTGTGCTGGGGAGCCCAGCGCTCCACACAGCACCACAGATTTGGCCTGGCCAGCGCTGAGAGGAGGGCAAGGATCCCCTCCCTCACGTGCTGGCCACACTCCTCCGCATGCAGCCCAACACACCGCTGGCTGCCTTGGCCCCAAGCCACCTTGCCAACTCATGCTCACCTTGGTGTCCCCCAGGGCCTTTCCTGACACGCTGCTCTCCAGCATTGACGGCCATTTCCCAAGCCTTGGCTTGAACGCTGGCTCTCGTCCAGCCTCCTCTGTGCGGGTGCCCAGAGCTGCTGCCTTGCTTCTGCAGAGCAGCGGGACCCGGCAGAGCTGGTGCCACTCCTGGGCGGAGAAGGCCAGGCAAGGAAGCACTGCCAGCCCCTCTCCTGCCCTCTGCCCTTTCCCCACATCCTGCAAGCCCCACCAAAAGGCTCTCTCTCCCCTGCCTGCTGCCTCCAGCCTCCCTCTCCCCAAACCGCCCACCCTCTCCCAGCCTGGGAAGCTCAGGAACAGCATTTGCCCTCCCACTGCTGCTTGGCCCCCGCACCGGCGGTCTTCCCAACTTGCCACAAGGAGGGAGGGAGACGTGACTTGCATGCAGGAAACCTTTATTGTGCCCAGAGGGGCAGGAGAGAGCGACAGAGAGACGGTGGGCAAGACCCGACCCAGAGAGGCTGGATGCCACGTGTAGCAGCAGGCAGAGGAACCTTCTGCAGGGCATGGCTTCTCGCTCCAGATGGCTCCTTGGTGCAGCATTCCAGATGTTGAGGACTTGGCCCATCAGCCCCGCAGAGCCTTTTGGGTCCAGCTCCTTCCCTGAGCGAGAGCTGGGAGGCAAGGGCAGGAGAAGAGGCCAGGGAAGGGCCAAGGGTGTGCGGCACGGCGAGTGCCCCGTGCCCTCCAGCTCAGCCCTGCATGGCTGGTTGTGGCGTTGGCGTTTGGGCTGGGGGCAGCGCCCGGGTCTGGGCTGGGTCTAGCAGGGCCCACAGGTGTCCCAGAGCTTCTTGGTGTAGCGGGGCAAGACGCAAGGGCTGCAGGCAGGAGCAGCGTAGGGTCTGCCAAAGGTGCAGAGGCCTCCCGAGCCCTGGGTGGCCCCGGCACCGTAGAGGCCCCCCAGCCCCAGGGAGCCCCCAAAGGCGGGTGCTCCGGAGGAGCCCACCACGGCTTGCTGGGGGAAGGAGCTGAGGATGGGGCCGGGGAAGGTGACCACGACCGGGGGCGGCTGGATGAAGGCCGAGGAGTCGGGGCACTGGCGGGCGCACAGCTCGTTGCAGCTCTCAGCGATGGGCTGAGGGACGGCGACGCTGGTTTTTGGTGGGCACAGGTCGTAGCAAGACATCTTTGTGCGGGATGAGATGGTGCTCTGCAAGAGGGCAGAGATGGTGAGAGAGCAGCAGAGGGGAGCGCCCAAGACAAAAGAACCCAGGTCCTTGCAGGGGTCCAGGAGGAGAAGCGCTCGCGGACTTACCCTGTTCCTCGAGGAGAAGGCAGCCAGAGCAGTGGTTGGGAGAGCGTGGCAGAGGGAGAGCTTTTATAGTGGCCCCGCCATTGCTCAGCACCACCTGGGCCAATCTGCAGAGGCGGCACTCCCTGCTGCTGAGGAAGATGGGGCTGTCCTTCTGCCCCTCCCTGAGTCAGCATCCCCTCGCCACACCAGCACATGCCGCTTCCCAGGCTTTCCTCCCCTTTCTGCTTCATGGACGAAATGAGAGCAGGCATCTCCCTGCGGGGGGCGCGCACAAGAGGAGAGGGCCCTGCTCCTGCAGCTCCTCGCTGCCTGCCTCGTGCTCTGCCCTCCAAAGAGAGCTGTGCCCTGTGCCCACAGCCAGGCTCTGCTGGCAGGAGAGCCGCGAGTGCCAGCGGGGCCAGCCCAGCCGGGGGCTGCTGTGGTCGCGCCAGCAGACGGAGCTCCCATGTCAAGAGCACGCCAGGGGCAGCCCCTGACCAGCACCATCTCCCAGCAATGGGCTTGCGGGGACACTTGAGAGGGCTTTACAAGGCTGGGGCAGGGCTGGCAGGAGCCTGTGCCCTGTGGGTCCTGGTGGGTGTCTGTGCTCCTTGCACCATGTACCTCCGGGAAGAGCACGAGGGGTCTTTCTCCCCCAGGCTTGCACAGGTCCATGGCCAGGGCCTGCAGGCGCATGGAGGCCGGCTCCGTTGGACTGGCGAGTGATGCATCGTGCTGAGCAGGCAGTGTCCGAGAGGAGTGCCTTTCCTTTGGCATTTCGTAACCTCGCGCCTCGGCAGATAATAGCCACACAGTGTACGTCATGTGGGCGCTGGCATGCGGGAGGCCTTTGCAAGGCTGCCTTCTTGGCCAGCGCCACGAGCCCGGACTTCCCTGTGGCACTGCAAAGAAGGCCCGGGTCCGCCCCGAGAGCAAGCCCTTGGGGAAGAGCTATGGCACGCACGGCGCCTGCAGTCAGCCTTTGTCACGCTGCGTGCCCTCTTACGCAGCGAGATAATGAAAAGACAGCGGGGCTCATTTGGCCCATGAGGTGGCAGCTGGCAAGCGTGCGAGCGGGGTAATTGCAGGGGCTGATAGAGCGGGTTGGGGCTGCTGAGGAAACGGCATCAGCAAAACAGCCCCGTGCCACGCAGGGAGGAGGCAGGGGCTTGGTTGCCACGGGCCACGTGCCCCCAGCATGGCCAGCTCCTCCCCACGCTCGCTGGAGCAGCATAAAAGCACTGGCCTGTCCGAGCACTGGCATCCAGTGCTCCTGCCTCGCTCTGCTCAGGAAAAGGGTAGGTGGTGCCTGTGGGTCTGTGCCTCCTCTGGCAGGGGCCGGCGTGGGGCCTCCCTGGCCAGGAGAGCCCTGACGGCAGTGGCCGTGCTGGCAGCAGCCTTGGACGGCCAGGGCGCGCTGAGCCGCAGCAGGAGGAGGAAGGAGCCCCGTGGCTACGGCACCCACAGCCGGGCCCTGCACAGGCTCTTGGGGAGGCCTTGCGTGCCCTCTGTGCACGCAGAGAGGGCAAGGCGAGGGGTGCGGAGAGCAGGGCACTGAGTAGGGCTGGCTGGGCAAAGGGCAAGCGGCGGGCGGTGTGGGCAAGGCGGTGGCTCTGTCCCCTCCAGCTGCGGGGCAGCTCTGGGAAGAGGGCACTGCTCGGCTGGGGCATCTCCCCCTCGCTCACGACACCTCTCCTTGCGGCCGTGTCTTTCAGGCTCAGCTCTCTCACAGCAACGATGTCTTGCTACGACCTGTGCCCACCAAAAACCAGCGTCGCCGTCCCTCAGCCCATCGCTGAGAGCTGCAACGAGCTGTGCGCCCGCCAGTGCCCCGACTCCTCGGCCTTCATCCAGCCGCCCCCGGTCGTGGTCACCTTCCCCGGCCCCATCCTCAGCTCCTTCCCCCAGCAAGCCGTGGTGGGCTCCTCCGGAGCACCCGCCTTTGGGGGCTCCCTGGGGCTGGGGGGCCTCTACGGTGCCGGGGCCACCCAGGGCTCGGGAGGCCTCTGCACCTTTGGCAGACCCTACGCTGCTCCTGCCTGCAGCCCTTGCGTCTTGCCCCGCTACACCAAGAAGCTCTGGGACACCTGTGGGCCCTGCTAGACCCAGCCCCAAAGACCCCAGAGCCTCTGGGCCACCTCCGCTTCACGCCCCCTCTCCTTTCTCCTCTCCTGCCCCGCTCTCCATGACACCACTCTGCCTTGCTCTGGCCCGTGCCCACATGCACAACTCCACCAGCGTCCCACCGGGCACTTGCTTGTCTCTGCAACGACCACCGCCTGCCAGAAGCCTGAAGGAGCAGCTCTCTTGAAGCCTGGGGGGACAACCTGCCTGCCTCTGCCTTCCGTGTCTTTCTCCGTTCAATAAAACAAGCCTGCCTCCAACCCCTGCCTCTGCGTTTTCCCTCTCAAGGCCCAGGGTGGGCTGCAGGGCCTCCTCGCCCTGCCCGTGCTCCCCGCCAGCCGGGCCAGGGCAGTCTCTCAGCCCCAGCAGAGACAGGCCCAGCTGCCTTTGGGGACAGCCCCCAGCCCTGCCATCTCTGGCCACACACGCTCCAAGGGCCCTGCCTGAACACAGGCTGCTCCCGTCCTGCAGGACATGCAGCTCCAGGGCGTTTGCAGACCTACAGCCTCCCTGCGCCTGAGCCAGGAGCAATTCCCGCCATGGCTCCAGCCCCTTTGTGTCTCTACGACTCTGCCAAATGCCCTATGACAAAAAGCAAAGGGCAATATTTCTTTTCCTCTTTACTACCCCGTTCCCTTTGGTTCCCTTTGGTTCCCTTCCCGCTTCTTCTCACCCTTCCTTCTCCCCTTCCACCTCCTCCTTCCCTTTCTCAACTCCTGCACAGACTGAAAACGCTCCGTGCTCCTCCGTTCTCTTCCACAGACAGCCCTGGGGCGTTTGCAGACCTCCAGCCTCCCTGCGCCTGAGTGCGGCTGCCCCAGGGGCCGGGAGCCTGCCAGGAGCAATTCCTGCCGTGGCTCCAACCTCTTTGTGTTGCCCGACCTCTGCTAAAGGCCCTGGGAGGAAAAGCAAAGGGGAGGCTCCCGCTACCCCTTCCTCTTCCCTATCACCTTCCCATTCCCTTTCCTCTTTTCTTCCCCTTTCGTTCCTTCTTCTTCTTCCTCCGCTTCTACTTCTTTCTATTCCTTTGCCCTCGGATTCTCCTTCCTCTCTCCTTGCCCTTTGCTCCTTCACCTTCTCTTTCCCCTTCCACTTCCTCATCACCTTCTCACGGCCACAACACACCAACACACTCCATGCTGGTCAGCTCTCTGGCCCAGACAAAAAAAAAATCTCAGAAATCACAGCCTGATTATTGTGGCAGGAGCCTTTGCAGGGCATCTTGTCCTGCTGCCGCCTCCAGCAGCGTCGCCCAGAGCCAGCTGCCCGGGACCATCGCCAGAAGACTTTGGCAAACGTGCAAGGATGGAGACCCCCGCAACCTCCCAGGTCAGCCGCTGCCGCTGCTCGCTCACCCTCACAGTGCAAAGAGTGGTTTGGGATTTGGAGGTGGAACCTCCTGCGTTTCAGCTGGTGCCCGTTGCCTCTTGTCCTGGCACTGGACACCTCTGAAAAGAGCCTGCCTCCATCTTCTTCACGCCTTCCCTTCAGGCACGTGTGCACCTCGAAGAGACCCCTCCCACCCCTGGAGCCTCCTCAGCACCAAGAGGAACAGTCCCAGCTCTCTCAGGCTCTCCCCACAAGAGACCTGCTCCCTGTCCCTGCATCACCTGCGTGGCCCTTTGCTGCGCTCTCTCCAGTAGCCCCACATCTCTCCTGTGCTGGGGAGCCCAGCGCTCCACACAGCACCACAGATTTGGCCTGGCCAGCGCTGAGAGGAGGGCAAGGATCCCCTCCCTCACGTGCTGGCCACACTCCTCCGCATGCAGCCCAACACACCGCTGGCTGCCTTGGCCCCAAGCCACCTTGCCAACTCATGCTCACCTTGGTGTCCCCCAGGGCCTTTCCTGACACGCTGCTCTCCAGCATTGACGGCCATTTCCCAAGCCTTGGCTTGAACGCTGGCTCTCGTCCAGCCTCCTCTGTGCGGGTGCCCAGAGCTGCTGCCTTGCTTCTGCAGAGCAGCGGGACCCGGCAGAGCTGGTGCCACTCCTGGGCGGAGAAGGCCAGGCAAGGAAGCACTGCCAGCCCCTCTCCTGCCCTCTGCCCTTTCCCCACATCCTGCAAGCCCCACCAAAAGGCTCTCTCTCCCCTGCCTGCTGCCTCCAGCCTCCCTCTCCCCAAACCGCCCACCCTCTCCCAGCCTGGGAAGCTCAGGAACAGCATTTGCCCTCCCACTGCTGCTTGGCCCCCGCACCGGCGGTCTTCCCAACTTGCCACAAGGAGGGAGGGAGACGTGACTTGCATGCAGGAAACCTTTATTGTGCCCAGAGGGGCAGGAGAGAGCGACAGAGAGACGGTGGGCAAGACCCGACCCAGAGAGGCTGGATGCCACGTGTAGCAGCAGGCAGAGGAACCTTCTGCAGGGCATGGCTTCTCGCTCCAGATGGCTCCTTGGTGCAGCATTCCAGATGTTGAGGACTTGGCCCATCAGCCCCGCAGAGCCTTTTGGGTCCAGCTCCTTCCCTGAGCGAGAGCTGGGAGGCAAGGGCAGGAGAAGAGGCCAGGGAAGGGCCAAGGGTGTGCGGCACGGCGAGTGCCCCGTGCCCTCCAGCTCAGCCCTGCATGGCTGGTTGTGGCGTTGGCGTTTGGGCTGGGGGCAGCGCCCGGGTCTGGGCTGGGTCTAGCAGGGCCCACAGGTGTCCCAGAGCTTCTTGGTGTAGCGGGGCAAGACGCAAGGGCTGCAGGCAGGAGCAGCGTAGGGTCTGCCAAAGGTGCAGAGGCCTCCCGAGCCCTGGGTGGCCCCGGCACCGTAGAGGCCCCCCAGCCCCAGGGAGCCCCCAAAGGCGGGTGCTCCGGAGGAGCCCACCACGGCTTGCTGGGGGAAGGAGCTGAGGATGGGGCCGGGGAAGGTGACCACGACCGGGGGCGGCTGGATGAAGGCCGAGGAGTCGGGGCACTGGCGGGTGCACAGCTCGTTGCAGCTCTCAGCGATGGGCTGAGGGACGGCGACGCTGGTTTTTGGTGGGCACAGGTCGTAGCAAGACATCTTTGTGCGGGATGAGATGGTGCTCTGCAAGAGGGCAGAGATGGTGAGAGAGCAGCAGAGGGGAGCGCCCAAGACAAAAGAACCCAGGTCCTTGCAGGGGTCCAGGAGGAGAAGCGCTCGCGGACTTACCCTGTTCCTCGAGGAGAAGGCAGCCAGAGCAGTGGTTGGGAGAGCGTGGCAGAGGGAGAGCTTTTATAGTGGCCCCGCCATTGCTCAGCACCACCTGGGCCAATCTGCAGAGGCGGCACTCCCTGCTGCTGAGGAAGATGGGGCTGTCCTTCTGCCCCTCCCTGAGTCAGCATCCCCTCGCCACACCAGCACATGCCGCTTCCCAGGCTTTCCTCCCCTTTCTGCTTCATGGACGAAATGAGAGCAGGCATCTCCCTGCGGGGGGCGCGCACAAGAGGAGAGGGCCCTGCTCCTGCAGCTCCTCGCTGCCTGCCTCGTGCTCTGCCCTCCAAAGAGAGCTGTGCCCTGTGCCCGCAGCCAGGCTCTGCTGGCAGGAGAGCCGCGAGTGCCAGCGGGGCCAGCCCAGCCGGGGGCTGCTGTGGTCGCGCCAGCAGACGGAGCTCCCATGTCAAGAGCACGCCAGGGGCAGCCCCTGACCAGCACCATCTCCCAGCAATGGGCTTGCGGGGACACTTGAGAGGGCTTTACAAGGCTGGGGCAGGGCTGGCAGGAGCCTGTGCCCTGTGGGTCCTGGTGGGTGTCTGTGCTCCTTGCACCATGTACCTCCGGGAAGAGCACGAGGGGTCTTTCTCCCCCAGGCTTGCACAGGTCCATGGCCAGGGCCCGCAGGCGCATGGAGGCCGGCTCCGTTGGACTGGCGAGTGATGCATCGTGCTGAGCAGGCAGTGTCCGAGAGGAGTGCCTTTCCTTTGGCATTTCGTAACCTCGCGCCTCGGCAGATAATAGCCACACAGTGTACGTCATGTGGGCGCTGGCATGCGGGAGGCCTTTGCAAGGCTGCCTTCTTGGCCAGCGCCACGAGCCCGGACTTCCCTGTGGCACTGCAAAGAAGGCCCGGGTCTGCCCCGAGAGCAAGCCCTTGGGGAAGAGCTATGGCACGCACGGCGCCTGCAGTCAGCCTTTGTCACGCTGCGTGCCCTCTTACGCAGCGAGATAATGAAAAGACAGCGGGGCTCATTTGGCCCATGAGGTGGCAGCTGGCAAGCGTGCGAGCGGGGTAATTGCAGGGGCTGATAGAGCGGGTTGGGGCTGCTGAGGAAACGGTGTCAGCAAAACAGCCCCGTGCCACGCAGGGAGGAGGCAGGGGCTTGGTTGCCACGGGCCACGTGCCCCCAGCATGGCCAGCTCCTCCCCACGCTCGCTGGAGCAGCATAAAAGCACTGGCCTGTCCGAGCACTGGCATCCAGTGCTCCTGCCTCGCTCTGCTCAGGAAAAGGGTAGGTGGTGCCTGTGGGTCTGTGCCTCCTCTGGCAGGGGCCGGCGTGGGGCCTCCCTGGCCAGGAGAGCCCTGACGGCAGTGGCCGTGCTGGCAGCAGCCTTGGACGGCCAGGGCGCGCTGAGCCGCAGCAGGAGGAGGAAGGAGCCCCGTGGCTGCGGCACCCACAGCCGGGCCCTGCACAGGCTCTTGGGGAGGCCTTGCGTGCCCTCTGTGCACGCAGAGAGGGCAAGGCGAGGGGTGCGGAGAGCAGGGCACTGAGTAGGGCTGGCTGGGCAAAGGGCAAGCGGCGGGCGGTGTGGGCAAGGCGGTGGCTCTGTCCCCTCCAGCTGCGGGGCAGCTCTGGGAAGAGGGCACTGCTCGGCTGGGGCATCTCCCCCTCGCTCACGACACCTCTCCTTGCGGCCGTGTCTTTCAGGCTCAGCTCTCTCACAGCAACGATGTCTTGCTACGACCTGTGCCCACCAAAAACCAGCGTCGCTGTCCCTCAGCCCATCGCTGAGAGCTGCAACGAGCTGTGCGCCCGCCAGTGCCCCGACTCCTCGGCCTTCATCCAGCCGCCCCCGGTCGTGGTCACCTTCCCCGGCCCCATCCTCAGCTCCTTCCCCCAGCAAGCCGTGGTGGGCTCCTCCGGAGCACCCGCCTTTGGGGGCTCCCTGGGGCTGGGGGGCCTCTACGGTGCCGGGGCCACCCAGGGCTCGGGAGGCCTCTGCACCTTTGGCAGACCCTACGCTGCTCCTGCCTGCAGCCCTTGCGTCTTGCCCCGCTACACCAAGAAGCTCTGGGACACCTGTGGGCCCTGCTAGACCCAGCCCCAAAGACCCCAGAGCCTCTGGGCCACCTCCGCTTCACGCCCCCTCTCCTTTCTCCTCTCCTGCCCCGCTCTCCATGACACCACTCTGCCTTGCTCTGGCCCGTGCCCACATGCACAACTCCACCAGCGTCCCACCGGGCACTTGCTTGTCTCTGCAACGACCACCGCCTGCCAGAAGCCTGAAGGAGCAGCTCTCTTGAAGCCTGGGGGGACAACCTGCCTGCCTCTGCCTTCCGTGTCTTTCTCCGTTCAATAAAACAAGCCTGCCTCCAACCCCTGCCTCTGCGTTTTCCCTCTCAAGGCCCAGGGTGGGCTGCAGGGCCTCCTCGCCCTGCCCGTGCTCCCCGCCAGCCGGGCCAGGGCAGTCTCTCAGCCCCAGCAGAGCCAGGCCCAGCTGCCTTTGGGGACAGCCCCCAGCCCTGCCATCTCTGGCCACACACGCTCCAAGGGCCCTGCCTGAACACAGGCTGCTCCCGTCCTGCAGGACATGCAGCTCCAGGGCGTTTGCAGACCTACAGCCTCCCTGCGCCTGAGCCAGGAGCAATTCCCGCCATGGCTCCAGCCCCTTTGTGTCTCTACGACTCTGCCAAATGCCCTATGACAAAAAGCAAAGGGCAATATTTCTTTTCCTCTTTACTACCCCGTTCCCTTTGGTTCCCTTTGGTTCCCTTCCCGCTTCTTCTCACCCTTCCTTCTCCCCTTCCACCTCCTCCTTCCCTTTCTCAACTCCTGCACAGACTGAAAACGCTCCGTGCTCCTCCGTTCTCTTCCACAGACAGCCCTGGGGCGTTTGCAGACCTCCAGCCTCCCTGCGCCTGAGTGCGGCTGCCCCAGGGGCCAGGAGCCTGCCAGGAGCAATTCCTGCCGTGGCTCCAACCTCTTTGTGTTGCCCGACCTCTGCTAAAGGCCCTGGGAGGAAAAGCAAAGGGGAGGCTCCCGCTACCCCTTCCTCTTCCCTATCACCTTCCCATTCCCTTTCCTCTTTTCTTCCCCTTTCGTTCCTTCTTCTTCTTCCTCCGCTTCTACTTCTTTCTATTCCTTTGCCCTCGGATTCTCCTTCCTCTCTCCTTGCCCTTTGCTCCTTCACCTTCTCTTTCCCCTTCCACTTCCTCATCACCTTCTCACGGCCACAACACACCAACACACTCCATGCTGGTCAGCTCTCTGGCCCAGACAAAAAAAAATCACAGAAATCACAGCCTGATTATTGTGGCAGGAGCCTTTGCAGGGCATCTTGTCCTGCTGCCGCCTCCAGCAGCGTCGCCCAGAGCCAGCTGCCCGGGACCATCGCCAGAAGACTTTGGCAAACGTGCAAGGATGGAGACCCCCGCAACCTCCCAGGTCAGCCGCTGCCGCTGCTCGCTCACCCTCACAGTGCAAAGAGTGGTTTGGGATTTGGAGGTGGAACCTCCTGCGTTTCAGCTGGTGCCCGTTGCCTCTTGTCCTGGCACTGGACACCTCTGAAAAGAGCCTGCCTCCATCTTCTTCACGCCTTCCCTTCAGGCACGTGTGCACCTCGAAGAGACCCCTCCCACCCCTGGAGCCTCCTCAGCACCAAGAGGAACAGTCCCAGCTCTCTCAGGCTCTCCCCACAAGAGACCTGCTCCCTGTCCCTGCATCACCTGCGTGGCCCTTTGCTGCGCTCTCTCCAGTAGCCCCACATCTCTCCTGTGCTGGGGAGCCCAGCGCTCCACACAGCACCACAGATTTGGCCTGGCCAGCGCTGAGAGGAGGGCAAGGATCCCCTCCCTCACGTGCTGGCCACACTCCTCCGCATGCAGCCCAACACACCGCTGGCTGCCTTGGCCCCAAGCCACCTTGCCAACTCATGCTCACCTTGGTGTCCCCCAGGGCCTTTCCTGACACGCTGCTCTCCAGCATTGACGGCCATTTCCCAAGCCTTGGCTTGAACGCTGGCTCTCGTCCAGCCTCCTCTGTGCGGGTGCCCAGAGCTGCTGCCTTGCTTCTGCAGAGCAGCGGGACCCGGCAGAGCTGGTGCCACTCCTGGGCGGAGAAGGCCAGGCAAGGAAGCACTGCCAGCCCCTCTCCTGCCCTCTGCCCTTTCCCCACATCCTGCAAGCCCCACCAAAAGGCTCTCTCTCCCCTGCCTGCTGCCTCCAGCCTCCCTCTCCCCAAACCGCCCACCCTCTCCCAGCCTGGGAAGCTCAGGAACAGCATTTGCCCTCCCACTGCTGCTTGGCCCCCGCACCGGCGGTCTTCCCAACTTGCCACAAGGAGGGAGGGAGACGTGACTTGCATGCAGGAAACCTTTATTGTGCCCAGAGGGGCAGGAGAGAGCGACAGAGAGACGGTGGGCAAGACCCGACCCAGAGAGGCTGGATGCCACGTGTAGCAGCAGGCAGAGGAACCTTCTGCAGGGCATGGCTTCTCGCTCCAGATGGCTCCTTGGTGCAGCATTCCAGATGTTGAGGACTTGGCCCATCAGCCCCGCAGAGCCTTTTGGGTCCAGCTCCTTCCCTGAGCGAGAGCTGGGAGGCAAGGGCAGGAGAAGAGGCCAGGGAAGGGCCAAGGGTGTGCGGCACGGCGAGTGCCCCGTGCCCTCCAGCTCAGCCCTGCATGGCTGGTTGTGGCGTTGGCGTTTGGGCTGGGGGCAGCGCCCGGGTCTGGGCTGGGTCTAGCAGGGCCCACAGGTGTCCCAGAGCTTCTTGGTGTAGCGGGGCAAGACGCAAGGGCTGCAGGCAGGAGCAGCGTAGGGTCTGCCAAAGGTGCAGAGGCCTCCCGAGCCCTGGGTGGCCCCGGCACCGTAGAGGCCCCCCAGCCCCAGGGAGCCCCCAAAGGCGGGTGCTCCGGAGGAGCCCACCACGGCTTGCTGGGGGAAGGAGCTGAGGATGGGGCCGGGGAAGGTGACCACGACCGGGGGCGGCTGGATGAAGGCCGAGGAGTCGGGGCACTGGCGGGTGCACAGCTCGTTGCAGCTCTCAGCGATGGGCTGAGGGACGGCGACGCTGGTTTTTGGTGGGCACAGGTCGTAGCAAGACATCTTTGTGCGGGATGAGATGGTGCTCTGCAAGAGGGCAGAGATGGTGAGAGAGCAGCAGAGGGGAGCGCCCAAGACAAAAGAACCCAGGTCCTTGCAGGGGTCCAGGAGGAGAAGCGCTCGCGGACTTACCCTGTTCCTCGAGGAGAAGGCAGCCAGAGCAGTGGTTGGGAGAGCGTGGCAGAGGGAGAGCTTTTATAGTGGCCCCGCCATTGCTCAGCACCACCTGGGCCAATCTGCAGAGGCGGCACTCCCTGCTGCTGAGGAAGATGGGGCTGTCCTTCTGCCCCTCCCTGAGTCAGCATCCCCTCGCCACACCAGCACATGCCGCTTCCCAGGCTTTCCTCCCCTTTCTGCTTCATGGACGAAATGAGAGCAGGCATCTCCCTGCGGGGGGCGCGCACAAGAGGAGAGGGCCCTGCTCCTGCAGCTCCTCGCTGCCTGCCTCGTGCTCTGCCCTCCAAAGAGAGCTGTGCCCTGTGCCCGCAGCCAGGCTCTGCTGGCAGGAGAGCCGCGAGTGCCAGCGGGGCCAGCCCAGCCGGGGGCTGCTGTGGTCGCGCCAGCAGACGGAGCTCCCATGTCAAGAGCACGCCAGGGGCAGCCCCTGACCAGCACCATCTCCCAGCAATGGGCTTGCGGGGACACTTGAGAGGGCTTTACAAGGCTGGGGCAGGGCTGGCAGGAGCCTGTGCCCTGTGGGTCCTGGTGGGTGTCTGTGCTCCTTGCACCATGTACCTCCGGGAAGAGCACGAGGGGTCTTTCTCCCCCAGGCTTGCACAGGTCCATGGCCAGGGCCCGCAGGCGCATGGAGGCCGGCTCCGTTGGACTGGCGAGTGATGCATCGTGCTGAGCAGGCAGTGTCCGAGAGGAGTGCCTTTCCTTTGGCATTTCGTAACCTCGCGCCTCGGCAGATAATAGCCACACAGTGTACGTCATGTGGGCGCTGGCATGCGGGAGGCCTTTGCAAGGCTGCCTTCTTGGCCAGCGCCACGAGCCCGGACTTCCCTGTGGCACTGCAAAGAAGGCCCGGGTCTGCCCCGAGAGCAAGCCCTTGGGGAAGAGCTATGGCACGCACGGCGCCTGCAGTCAGCCTTTGTCACGCTGCGTGCCCTCTTACGCAGCGAGATAATGAAAAGACAGCGGGGCTCATTTGGCCCATGAGGTGGCAGCTGGCAAGCGTGCGAGCGGGGTAATTGCAGGGGCTGATAGAGCGGGTTGGGGCTGCTGAGGAAACGGTGTCAGCAAAACAGCCCCGTGCCACGCAGGGAGGAGGCAGGGGCTTGGTTGCCACGGGCCACGTGCCCCCAGCATGGCCAGCTCCTCCCCACGCTCGCTGGAGCAGCATAAAAGCACTGGCCTGTCCGAGCACTGGCATCCAGTGCTCCTGCCTCGCTCTGCTCAGGAAAAGGGTAGGTGGTGCCTGTGGGTCTGTGCCTCCTCTGGCAGGGGCCGGCGTGGGGCCTCCCTGGCCAGGAGAGCCCTGACGGCAGTGGCCGTGCTGGCAGCAGCCTTGGACGGCCAGGGCGCGCTGAGCCGCAGCAGGAGGAGGAAGGAGCCCCGTGGCTGCGGCACCCACAGCCGGGCCCTGCACAGGCTCTTGGGGAGGCCTTGCGTGCCCTCTGTGCACGCAGAGAGGGCAAGGCGAGGGGTGCGGAGAGCAGGGCACTGAGTAGGGCTGGCTGGGCAAAGGGCAAGCGGCGGGCGGTGTGGGCAAGGCGGTGGCTCTGTCCCCTCCAGCTGCGGGGCAGCTCTGGGAAGAGGGCACTGCTCGGCTGGGGCATCTCCCCCTCGCTCACGACACCTCTCCTTGCGGCCGTGTCTTTCAGGCTCAGCTCTCTCACAGCAACGATGTCTTGCTACGACCTGTGCCCACCAAAAACCAGCGTCGCTGTCCCTCAGCCCATCGCTGAGAGCTGCAACGAGCTGTGCGCCCGCCAGTGCCCCGACTCCTCGGCCTTCATCCAGCCGCCCCCGGTCGTGGTCACCTTCCCCGGCCCCATCCTCAGCTCCTTCCCCCAGCAAGCCGTGGTGGGCTCCTCCGGAGCACCCGCCTTTGGGGGCTCCCTGGGGCTGGGGGGCCTCTACGGTGCCGGGGCCACCCAGGGCTCGGGAGGCCTCTGCACCTTTGGCAGACCCTACGCTGCTCCTGCCTGCAGCCCTTGCGTCTTGCCCCGCTACACCAAGAAGCTCTGGGACACCTGTGGGCCCTGCTAGACCCAGCCCCAAAGACCCCAGAGCCTCTGGGCCACCTCCGCTTCACGCCCCCTCTCCTTTCTCCTCTCCTGCCCCGCTCTCCATGACACCACTCTGCCTTGCTCTGGCCCGTGCCCACATGCACAACTCCACCAGCGTCCCACCGGGCACTTGCTTGTCTCTGCAACGACCACCGCCTGCCAGAAGCCTGAAGGAGCAGCTCTCTTGAAGCCTGGGGGGACAACCTGCCTGCCTCTGCCTTCCGTGTCTTTCTCCGTTCAATAAAACAAGCCTGCCTCCAACCCCTGCCTCTGCGTTTTCCCTCTCAAGGCCCAGGGTGGGCTGCAGGGCCTCCTCGCCCTGCCCGTGCTCCCCGCCAGCCGGGCCAGGGCAGTCTCTCAGCCCCAGCAGAGACAGGCCCAGCTGCCTTTGGGGACAGCCCCCAGCCCTGCCATCTCTGGCCACACACGCTCCAAGGGCCCTGCCTGAACACAGGCTGCTCCCGTCCTGCAGGACATGCAGCTCCAGGGCGTTTGCAGACCTACAGCCTCCCTGCGCCTGAGCCAGGAGCAATTCCCGCCATGGCTCCAGCCCCTTTGTGTCTCTATGACTCTGCCAAATGCCCTATGACAAAAAGCAAAGGGCAATATTTCTTTTCCTCTTTACTACCCCGTTCCCTTTGGTTCCCTTCCCGCTTCTTCTCACCCTTCCTTCTCCCCTTCCACCTCCTCCTTCCCTTTCTCAACTCCTGCACAGACTGAAAACGCTCCGTGCTCCTCCGTTCTCTTCCACAGACAGCCCTGGGGCGTTTGCAGACCTCCAGCCTCCCTGCGCCTGAGTGCGGCTGCCCCAGGGGCCGGGAGCCTGCCAGGAGCAATTCCTGCCGTGGCTCCAACCTCTTTGTGTTGCCCGACCTCTGCTAAAGGCCCTGGGAGGAAAAGCAAAGGGGAGGCTCCCGCTACCCCTTCCTCTTCCCTATCACCTTCCCATTCCCTTTCCTCTTTTCTTCCCCTTTCGTTCCTTCTTCTTCTTCCTCCGCTTCTACTTCTTTCTATTCCTTTGCCCTCGGATTCTCCTTCCTCTCTCCTTGCCCTTTGCTCCTTCACCTTCTCTTTCCCCTTCCACTTCCTCATCACCTTCTCACGGCCACAACACACCAACACACTCCATGCTGGTCAGCTCTCTGGCCCAGACAAAAAAAAATCACAGAAATCACAGCCTGATTATTGTGGCAGGAGCCTTTGCAGGGCATCTTGTCCTGCTGCCGCCTCCAGCAGCGTCGCCCAGAGCCAGCTGCCCGGGACCATCGCCAGAAGACTTTGGCAAACGTGCAAGGATGGAGACCCCCGCAACCTCCCAGGTCAGCCGCTGCCGCTGCTCGCTCACCCTCACAGTGCAAAGAGTGGTTTGGGATTTGGAGGTGGAACCTCCTGCGTTTCAGCTGGTGCCCGTTGCCTCTTGTCCTGGCACTGGACACCTCTGAAAAGAGCCTGCCTCCATCTTCTTCACGCCTTCCCTTCAGGCACGTGTGCACCTCGAAGAGACCCCTCCCACCCCTGGAGCCTCCTCAGCACCAAGAGGAACAGTCCCAGCTCTCTCAGGCTCTCCCCACAAGAGACCTGCTCCCTGTCCCTGCATCACCTGCGTGGCCCTTTGCTGCGCTCTCTCCAGTAGCCCCACATCTCTCCTGTGCTGGGGAGCCCAGCGCTCCACACAGCACCACAGATTTGGCCTGGCCAGCGCTGAGAGGAGGGCAAGGATCCCCTCCCTCACGTGCTGGCCACACTCCTCCGCATGCAGCCCAACACACCGCTGGCTGCCTTGGCCCCAAGCCACCTTGACAACTCATGCTCACCTTGGTGTCCCCCAGGGCCTTTCCTGACACGCTGCTCTCCAGCATTGACGGCCATTTCCCAAGCCTTGGCTTGAACGCTGGCTCTCGTCCAGCCTCCTCTGTGCGGGTGCCCAGAGCTGCTGCCTTGCTTCTGCAGAGCAGCGGGACCCGGCAGAGCTGGTGCCACTCCTGGGCGGAGAAGGCCAGGCAAGGAAGCACTGCCAGCCCCTCTCCTGCCCTCTGCCCTTTCCCCACATCCTGCAAGCCCCACCAAAAGGCTCTCTCTCCCCTGCCTGCTGCCTCCAGCCTCCCTCTCCCCAAACCGCCCACCCTCTCCCAGCCTGGGAAGCTCAGGAACAGCATTTGCCCTCCCACTGCTGCTTGGCCCCCCCACCGGCGGTCTTCCCAACTTGCCACAAGGAGGGAGGGAGACGTGACTTGCATGCAGGAAACCTTTATTGTGCCCAGAGGGGCAGGAGAGAGCGACAGAGAGACGGTGGGCAAGACCCGACCCAGAGAGGCTGGATGCCACGTGTAGCAGCAGGCAGAGGAACCTTCTGCAGGGCATGGCTTCTCGCTCCAGATGGCTCCTTGGTGCAGCATTCCAGATGTTGAGGACTTGGCCCATCAGCCCCGCAGAGCCTTTTGGGTCCAGCTCCTTCCCTGAGCGAGAGCTGGGAGGCAAGGGCAGGAGAAGAGGCCAGGGAAGGGCCAAGGGTGTGCGGCACGGCGAGTGCCCCGTGCCCTCCAGCTCAGCCCTGCATGGCTGGTTGTGGCGTTGGCGTTTGGGCTGGGGGCAGCGCCCGGGTCTGGGCTGGGTCTAGCAGGGCCCACAGGTGTCCCAGAGCTTCTTGGTGTAGCGGGGCAAGACGCAAGGGCTGCAGGCAGGAGCAGCGTAGGGTCTGCCAAAGGTGCAGAGGCCTCCCGAGCCCTGGGTGGCCCCAGCACCGTAGAGGCCCCCCAGCCCCAGGGAGCCCCCAAAGGCGGGTGCTCCGGAGGAGCCCACCACGGCTTGCTGGGGGAAGGAGCTGAGGATGGGGCCGGGGAAGGTGACCACGACCGGGGGCGGCTGGATGAAGGCCGAGGAGTCGGGGCACTGGCGGGCGCACAGCTCGTTGCAGCTCTCAGCGATGGGCTGAGGGACGGCGACGCTGGTTTTTGGTGGGCACAGGTCGTAGCAAGACATCTTTGTGCGGGATGAGATGGTGCTCTGCAAGAGGGCAGAGATGGTGAGAGAGCAGCAGAGGGGAGCGCCCAAGACAAAAGAACCCAGGTCCTTGCAGGGGTCCAGGAGGAGAAGCGCTCGCGGACTTACCCTGTTCCTCGAGGAGAAGGCAGCCAGAGCAGTGGTTGGGAGAGCGTGGCAGAGGGAGAGCTTTTATAGTGGCCCCGCCATTGCTCAGCACCACCTGGGCCAATCTGCAGAGGCGGCACTCCCTGCTGCTGAGGAAGATGGGGCTGTCCTTCTGCCCCTCCCTGAGTCAGCATCCCCTCGCCACACCAGCACATGCCGCTTCCCAGGCTTTCCTCCCCTTTCTGCTTCATGGACGAAATGAGAGCAGGCATCTCCCTGCGGGGGGCGCGCACAACAGGAGAGGGCCCTGCTCCTGCAGCTCCTCGCTGCCTGCCTCGTGCTCTGCCCTCCAAAGAGAGCTGTGCCCTGTGCCCGCAGCCAGGCTCTGCTGGCAGGAGAGCCGCGAGTGCCAGCGGGGCCAGCCCAGCCGGGGGCTGCTGTGGTCGCGCCAGCAGACGGAGCTCCCATGTCAAGAGCACGCCAGGGGCAGCCCCTGACCAGCACCATCTCCCAGCAATGGGCTTGCGGGGACACTTGAGAGGGCTTTACAAGGCTGGGGCAGGGCTGGCAGGAGCCTGTGCCCTGTGGGTCCAGGTGGGTGTCTGTGCTCCTTGCACCATGTACCTCCGGGAAGAGCACGAGGGGTCTTTCTCCCCCAGGCTTGCACAGGTCCATGGCCAGGGCCTGCAGGCGCATGGAGGCCGGCTCCGTTGGACTGGCGAGTGATGCATCGTGCTGAGCAGGCAGTGTCCGAGAGGAGTGCCTTTCCTTTGGCATTTCGTAACCTCGCGCCTCGGCAGATAATAGCCACACAGTGTACGTCATGTGGGCGCTGGCATGCGGGAGGCCTTTGCAAGGCTGCCTTCTTGGCCAGCGCCACGAGCCCGGACTTCCCTGTGGCACTGCAAAGAAGGCCCGGGTCCGCCCCGAGAGCAAGCCCTTGGGGAAGAGCTATGGCACGCACGGCGCCTGCAGTCAGCCTTTGTCACGCTGCGTGCCCTCTTACGCAGCGAGATAATGAAAAGACAGCGGGGCTCATTTGGCCCATGAGGTGGCAGCTGGCAAGCGTGCGAGCGGGGTAATTGCAGGGGCTGATAGAGCGGGTTGGGGCTGCTGAGGAAACGGCGTCAGCAAAACAGCCCCGTGCCACGCAGGGAGGAGGCAGGGGCTTGGTTGCCACGGGCCACGTGCCCCCAGCATGGCCAGCTCCTCCCCACGCTCGCTGGAGCAGCATAAAAGCACTGGCCTGTCCGAGCACTGGCATCCAGTGCTCCTGCCTCGCTCTGCTCAGGAAAAGGGTAGGTGGTGCCTGTGGGTCTGTGCCTCCTCTGGCAGGGGCCGGCGTGGGGCCTCCCTGGCCAGGAGAGCCCTGACGGCAGTGGCCGTGCTGGCAGCAGCCTTGGACGGCCAGGGCGCGCTGAGCCGCAGCAGGAGGAGGAAGGAGCCCCGTGGCTGCGGCACCCACAGCCGGGCCCTGCACAGGCTCTTGGGGAGGCCTTGCGTGCCCTCTGTGCACGCAGAGAGGGCAAGGCGAGGGGTGCGGAGAGCAGGGCACTGAGTAGGGCTGGCTGGGCAAAGGGCAAGCGGCGGGCGGTGTGGGCAAGGCGGTGGCTCTGTCCCCTCCAGCTGCGGGGCAGCTCTGGGAAGAGGGCACTGCTCGGCTGGGGCATCTCCCCCTCGCTCACGACACCTCTCCTTGCGGCCGTGTCTTTCAGGCTCAGCTCTCTCACAGCAACGATGTCTTGCTACGACCTGTGCCCACCAAAAACCAGCGTCGCCGTCCCTCAGCCCATCGCTGAGAGCTGCAACGAGCTGTGCGCCCGCCAGTGCCCCGACTCCTCGGCCTTCATCCAGCCGCCCCCGGTCGTGGTCACCTTCCCCGGCCCCATCCTCAGCTCCTTCCCCCAGCAAGCCGTGGTGGGCTCCTCCGGAGCACCCGCCTTTGGGGGCTCCCTGGGGCTGGGGGGCCTCTACGGTGCCGGGGCCACCCAGGGCTCGGGAGGCCTCTGCACCTTTGGCAGACCCTACGCTGCTCCTGCCTGCAGCCCTTGCGTCTTGCCCCGCTACACCAAGAAGCTCTGGGACACCTGTGGGCCCTGCTAGACCCAGCCCCAAAGACCCCAGAGCCTCTGGGCCACCTCCGCTTCACGCCCCCTCTCCTTTCTCCTCTCCTGCCCCGCTCTCCATGACACCACTCTGCCTTGCTCTGGCCCGTGCCCACATGCACAACTCCACCAGCGTCCCACCGGGCACTTGCTTGTCTCTGCAACGACCACCGCCTGCCAGAAGCCTGAAGGAGCAGCTCTCTTGAAGCCTGGGGGGACAACCTGCCTGCCTCTGCCTTCCGTGTCTTTCTCCGTTCAATAAAACAAGCCTGCCTCCAACCCCTGCCTCTGCGTTTTCCCTCTCAAGGCCCAGGGTGGGCTGCAGGGCCTCCTCGCCCTGCCCGTGCTCCCCGCCAGCCGGGCCAGGGCAGTCTCTCAGCCCCAGCAGAGACAGGCCCAGCTGCCTTTGGGGACAGCCCCCAGCCCTGCCATCTCTGGCCACACACGCTCCAAGGGCCCTGCCTGAACACAGGCTGCTCCCGTCCTGCAGGACATGCAGCTCCAGGGCGTTTGCAGACCTACAGCCTCCCTGCGCCTGAGCCAGGAGCAATTCCCGCCATGGCTCCAGCCCCTTTGTGTCTCTACGACTCTGCCAAATGCCCTATGACAAAAAGCAAAGGGCAATATTTCTTTTCCTCTTTACTACCCCGTTCCCTTTGGTTCCCTTTGGTTCCCTTCCCGCTTCTTCTCACCCTTCCTTCTCCCCTTCCACCTCCTCCTTCCCTTTCTCAACTCCTGCACAGACTGAAAACGCTCCGTGCTCCTCCGTTCTCTTCCACAGACAGCCCTGGGGCGTTTGCAGACCTCCAGCCTCCCTGCGCCTGAGTGCGGCTGCCCCAGGGGCCGGGAGCCTGCCAGGAGCAATTCCTGCCGTGGCTCCAACCTCTTTGTGTTGCCCGACCTCTGCTAAAGGCCCTGGGAGGAAAAGCAAAGGGGAGGCTCCCGCTACCCCTTCCTCTTCCCTATCACCTTCCCATTCCCTTTCCTCTTTTCTTCCCCTTTCGTTCCTTCTTCTTCTTCCTCCGCTTCTACTTCTTTCTATTCCTTTGCCCTCGGATTCTCCTTCCTCTCTCCTTGCCCTTTGCTCCTTCACCTTCTCTTTCCCCTTCCACTTCCTCATCACCTTCTCACGGCCACAACACACCAACACACTCCATGCTGGTCAGCTCTCTGGCCCAGACAAAAAAAAATCACAGAAATCACAGCCTGATTATTGTGGCAGGAGCCTTTGCAGGGCATCTTGTCCTGCTGCCGCCTCCAGCAGCGTCGCCCAGAGCCAGCTGCCCGGGACCATCACCAGAAGACTTTGGCAAACGTGCAAGGATGGAGACCCCCGCAACCTCCCAGGTCAGCCGCTGCCGCTGCTCGCTCACCCTCACAGTGCAAAGAGTGGTTTGGGATTTGGAGGTGGAACCTCCTGCGTTTCAGCTGGTGCCCGTTGCCTCTTGTCCTGGCACTGGACACCTCTGAAAAGAGCCTGCCTCCATCTTCTTCACGCCTTCCCTTCAGGCACGTGTGCACCTCGAAGAGACCCCTCCCACCCCTGGAGCCTCCTCAGCACCAAGAGGAACAGTCCCAGCTCTCTCAGGCTCTCCCCACAAGAGACCTGCTCCCTGTCCCTGCATCACCTGCGTGGCCCTTTGCTGCGCTCTCTCCAGTAGCCCCACATCTCTCCTGTGCTGGGGAGCCCAGCGCTCCACACAGCACCACAGATTTGGCCTGGCCAGCGCTGAGAGGAGGGCAAGGATCCCCTCCCTCACGTGCTGGCCACACTCCTCCGCATGCAGCCCAACACACCGCTGGCTGCCTTGGCCCCAAGCCACCTTGACAACTCATGCTCACCTTGGTGTCCCCCAGGGCCTTTCCTGACACGCTGCTCTCCAGCATTGACGGCCATTTCCCAAGCCTTGGCTTGAACGCTGGCTCTCGTCCAGCCTCCTCTGTGCGGGTGCCCAGAGCTGCTGCCTTGCTTCTGCAGAGCAGCGGGACCCGGCAGAGCTGGTGCCACTCCTGGGCGGAGAAGGCCAGGCAAGGAAGCACTGCCAGCCCCTCTCCTGCCCTCTGCCCTTTCCCCACATCCTGCAAGCCCCACCAAAAGGCTCTCTCTCCCCTGCCTGCTGCCTCCAGCCTCCCTCTCCCCAAACCGCCCACCCTCTCCCAGCCTGGGAAGCTCAGGAACAGCATTTGCCCTCCCACTGCTGCTTGGCCCCCGCACCGGCGGTCTTCCCAACTTGCCACAAGGAGGGAGGGAGACGTGACTTGCATGCAGGAAACCTTTATTGTGCCCAGAGGGGCAGGAGAGAGCGACAGAGAGACGGTGGGCAAGACCCGACCCAGAGAGGCTGGATGCCACGTGTAGCAGCAGGCAGAGGAACCTTCTGCAGGGCATGGCTTCTCGCTCCAGATGGCTCCTTGGTGCAGCATTCCAGATGTTGAGGACTTGGCCCATCAGCCCCGCAGAGCCTTTTGGGTCCAGCTCCTTCCCTGAGAGAGAGCTGGGAGGCAAGGGCAGGAGAAGAGGCCAGGGAAGGGCCAAGGGTGTGCGGCACGGCGAGTGCCCCGTGCCCTCCAGCTCAGCCCTGCATGGCTGGTTGTGGCGTTGGCGTTTGGGCTGGGGGCAGCGCCCGGGTCTGGGCTGGGTCTAGCAGGGCCCACAGGTGTCCCAGAGCTTCTTGGTGTAGCGGGGCAAGACGCAAGGGCTGCAGGCAGGAGCAGCGTAGGGTCTGCCAAAGGTGCAGAGGCCTCCCGAGCCCTGGGTGGCCCCGGCACCGTAGAGGCCCCCCAGCCCCAGGGAGCCCCCAAAGGCGGGTGCTCCGGAGGAGCCCACCACGGCTTGCTGGGGGAAGGAGCTGAGGATGGGGCCGGGGAAGGTGACCACGACCGGGGGCGGCTGGATGAAGGCCGAGGAGTCGGGGCACTGGCGGGCGCACAGCTCGTTGCAGCTCTCAGCGATGGGCTGAGGGACGGCGACGCTGGTTTTTGGTGGGCACAGGTCGTAGCAAGACATCTTTGTGCGGGATGAGATGGTGCTCTGCAAGAGGGCAGAGATGGTGAGAGAGCAGCAGAGGGGAGCGCCCAAGACAAAAGAACCCAGGTCCTTGCAGGGGTCCAGGAGGAGAAGCGCTCGCGGACTTACCCTGTTCCTCAAGGAGAAGGCAGCCAGAGCAGTGGTTGGGAGAGCGTGGCAGAGGGAGAGCTTTTATAGTGGCCCCGCCATTGCTCAGCACCACCTGGGCCAATCTGCAGAGGCGGCACTCCCTGCTGCTGAGGAAGATGGGGCTGTCCTTCTGCCCCTCCCTGAGTCAGCATCCCCTCGCCACACCAGCACATGCCGCTTCCCAGGCTTTCCTCCCCTTTCTGCTTCATGGACGAAATGAGAGCAGGCATCTCCCTGCGGGGGGCGCGCACAACAGGAGAGGGCCCTGCTCCTGCAGCTCCTCGCTGCCTGCCTCGTGCTCTGCCCTCCAAAGAGAGCTGTGCCCTGTGCCCGCAGCCAGGCTCTGCTGGCAGGAGAGCCGCGAGTGCCAGCGGGGCCAGCCCAGCCGGGGGCTGCTGTGGTCGCGCCAGCAGACGGAGCTCCCATGTCAAGAGCACACCAGGGGCAGCCCCTGACCAGCACCATCTCCCAGCAATGGGCTTGCGGGGACACTTGAGAGGGCTTTACAAGGCTGGGGCAGGGCTGGCAGGAGCCTGTGCCCTGTGGGTCCAGGTGGGTGTCTGTGCTCCTTGCACCATGTACCTCCGGGAAGAGCACGAGGGGTCTTTCTCCCCCAGGCTTGCACAGGTCCATGGCCAGGGCCCGCAGGCGCATGGAGGCCGGCTCCGTTGGACTGGCGAGTGATGCATCGTGCTGAGCAGGCAGTGTCCGAGAGGAGTGCCTTTCCTTTGGCATTTCGTAACCTCGCGCCTCGGCAGATAATAGCCACACAGTGTACGTCATGTGGGCGCTGGCATGCGGGAGGCCTTTGCAAGGCTGCCTTCTTGGCCAGCGCCACGAGCCCGGACTTCCCTGTGGCACTGCAAAGAAGGCCCGGGTCCGCCCCGAGAGCAAGCCCTTGGGGAAGAGCTATGGCACGCACGGCGCCTGCAGTCAGCCTTTGTCACGCTGCGTGCCCTCTTACGCAGCGAGATAATGAAAAGACAGCGGGGCTCATTTGGCCCATGAGGTGGCAGCTGGCAAGCGTGCGAGCGGGGTAATTGCAGGGGCTGATAGAGCGGGTTGGGGCTGCTGAGGAAACGGCGTCAGCAAAACAGCCCCGTGCCACGCAGGGAGGAGGCAGGGGCTTGGTTGCCACGGGCCACGTGCCCCCAGCATGGCCAGCTCCTCCCCACGCTCGCTGGAGCAGCATAAAAGCACTGGCCTGTCCGAGCACTGGCATCCAGTGCTCCTGCCTCGCTCTGCTCAGGAAAAGGGTAGGTGGTGCCTGTGGGTCTGTGCCTCCTCTGGCAGGGGCCGGCGTGGGGCCTCCCTGGCCAGGAGAGCCCTGACGGCAGTGGCCGTGCTGGCAGCAGCCTTGGACGGCCAGGGCGCGCTGAGCCGCAGCAGGAGGAGGAAGGAGCCCCGTGGCTGCGGCACCCACAGCCGGGCCCTGCACAGGCTCTTGGGGAGGCCTTGCGTGCCCTCTGTGCACGCAGAGAGGGCAAGGCGAGGGGTGCGGAGAGCAGGGCACTGAGTAGGGCTGGCTGGGCAAAGGGCAAGCGGCGGGCGGTGTGGGCAAGGCGGTGGCTCTGTCCCCTCCAGCTGCGGGGCAGCTCTGGGAAGAGGGCACTGCTCGGCTGGGGCATCTCCCCCTCGCTCACGACACCTCTCCTTGCGGCCGTGTCTTTCAGGCTCAGCTCTCTCACAGCAACGATGTCTTGCTACGACCTGTGCCCACCAAAAACCAGCGTCGCCGTCCCTCAGCCCATCGCTGAGAGCTGCAACGAGCTGTGCGCCCGCCAGTGCCCCGACTCCTCGGCCTTCATCCAGCCGCCCCCGGTCGTGGTCACCTTCCCCGGCCCCATCCTCAGCTCCTTCCCCCAGCAAGCCGTGGTGGGCTCCTCCGGAGCACCCGCCTTTGGGGGCTCCCTGGGGCTGGGGGGCCTCTACGGTGCCGGGGCCACCCAGGGCTCGGGAGGCCTCTGCACCTTTGGCAGACCCTACGCTGCTCCTGCCTGCAGCCCTTGCGTCTTGCCCCGCTACACCAAGAAGCTCTGGGACACCTGTGGGCCCTGCTAGACCCAGCCCCAAAGACCCCAGAGCCTCTGGGCCACCTCCGCTTCACGCCCCCTCTCCTTTCTCCTCTCCTGCCCCGCTCTCCATGACACCACTCTGCCTTGCTCTGGCCCGTGCCCACATGCACAACTCCACCAGCGTCCCACCGGGCACTTGCTTGTCTCTGCAACGACCACCGCCTGCCAGAAGCCTGAAGGAGCAGCTCTCTTGAAGCCTGGGGGGACAACCTGCCTGCCTCTGCCTTCCGTGTCTTTCTCCGTTCAATAAAACAAGCCTGCCTCCAACCCCTGCCTCTGCGTTTTCCCTCTCAAGGCCCAGGGTGGGCTGCAGGGCCTCCTCGCCCTGCCCGTGCTCCCCGCCAGCCGGGCCAGGGCAGTCTCTCAGCCCCAGCAGAGCCAGGCCCAGCTGCCTTTGGGGACAGCCCCCAGCCCTGCCATCTCTGGCCACACACGCTCCAAGGGCCCTGCCTGAACACAGGCTGCTCCCGTCCTGCAGGACATGCAGCTCCAGGGCGTTTGCAGACCTACAGCCTCCCTGCGCCTGAGCCAGGAGCAATTCCCGCCATGGCTCCAGCCCCTTTGTGTCTCTATGACTCTGCCAAATGCCCTATGACAAAAAGCAAAGGGCAATATTTCTTTTCCTCTTTACTACCCCGTTCCCTTTGGTTCCCTTTGGTTCCCTTCCCGCTTCTTCTCACCCTTCCTTCTCCCCTTCCACCTCCTCCTTCCCTTTCTCAACTCCTGCACAGACTGAAAACGCTCCGTGCTCCTCCGTTCTCTTCCACAGACAGCCCTGGGGCGTTTGCAGACCTCCAGCCTCCCTGCGCCTGAGTGCGGCTGCCCCAGGGGCCGGGAGCCTGCCAGGAGCAATTCCTGCCGTGGCTCCAACCTCTTTGTGTTGCCCGACCTCTGCTAAAGGCCCTGGGAGGAAAAGCAAAGGGGAGGCTCCCGCTACCCCTTCCTCTTCCCTATCACCTTCCCATTCCCTTTCCTCTTTTCTTCCCCTTTCGTTCCTTCTTCTTCTTCCTCCGCTTCTACTTCTTTCTATTCCTTTGCCCTCGGATTCTCCTTCCTCTCTCCTTGCCCTTTGCTCCTTCACCTTCTCTTTCCCCTTCCACTTCCTCATCACCTTCTCACGGCCACAACACACCAACACACTCCATGCTGGTCAGCTCTCTGGCCCAGACAAAAAAAAATCACAGAAATCACAGCCTGATTATTGTGGCAGGAGCCTTTGCAGGGCATCTTGTCCTGCTGCCGCCTCCAGCAGCGTCGCCCAGAGCCAGCTGCCCGGGACCATCACCAGAAGACTTTGGCAAACGTGCAAGGATGGAGACCCCCGCAACCTCCCAGGTCAGCCGCTGCCGCTGCTCGCTCACCCTCACAGTGCAAAGAGTGGTTTGGGATTTGGAGGTGGAACCTCCTGCGTTTCAGCTGGTGCCCGTTGCCTCTTGTCCTGGCACTGGACACCTCTGAAAAGAGCCTACCTCCATCTTCTTCACGCCTTCCCTTCAGGCACGTGTGCACCTCGAAGAGACCCCTCCCACCCCTGGAGCCTCCTCAGCACCAAGAGGAACAGTCCCAGCTCTCTCAGGCTCTCCCCACAAGAGACCTGCTCCCTGTCCCTGCATCACCTGCGTGGCCCTTTGCTGCGCTCTCTCCAGTAGCCCCACATCTCTCCTGTGCTGGGGAGCCCAGCGCTCCACACAGCACCACAGATTTGGCCTGGCCAGCGCTGAGAGGAGGGCAAGGATCCCCTCCCTCACGTGCTGGCCACACTCCTCCGCATGCAGCCCAACACACCGCTGGCTGCCTTGGCCCCAAGCCACCTTGACAACTCATGCTCACCTTGGTGTCCCCCAGGGCCTTTCCTGACACGCTGCTCTCCAGCATTGACGGCCATTTCCCAAGCCTTGGCTTGAACGCTGGCTCTCGTCCAGCCTCCTCTGTGCGGGTGCCCAGAGCTGCTGCCTTGCTTCTGCAGAGCAGCGGGACCCGGCAGAGCTGGTGCCACTCCTGGGCGGAGAAGGCCAGGCAAGGAAGCACTGCCAGCCCCTCTCCTGCCCTCTGCCCTTTCCCCACATCCTGCAAGCCCCACCAAAAGGCTCTCTCTCCCCTGCCTGCTGCCTCCAGCCTCCCTCTCCCCAAACCGCCCACCCTCTCCCAGCCTGGGAAGCTCAGGAACAGCATTTGCCCTCCCACTGCTGCTTGGCCCCCGCACCGGCGGTCTTCCCAACTTGCCACAAGGAGGGAGGGAGACGTGACTTGCATGCAGGAAACCTTTATTGTGCCCAGAGGGGCAGGAGAGAGCGACAGAGAGACGGTGGGCAAGACCCGACCCAGAGAGGCTGGATGCCACGTGTAGCAGCAGGCAGAGGAACCTTCTGCAGGGCATGGCTTCTCGCTCCAGATGGCTCCTTGGTGCAGCATTCCAGATGTTGAGGACTTGGCCCATCAGCCCCGCAGAGCCTTTTGGGTCCAGCTCCTTCCCTGAGAGAGAGCTGGGAGGCAAGGGCAGGAGAAGAGGCCAGGGAAGGGCCAAGGGTGTGCGGCACGGCGAGTGCCCCGTGCCCTCCAGCTCAGCCCTGCATGGCTGGTTGTGGCGTTGGCGTTTGGGCTGGGGGCAGCGCCCGGGTCTGGGCTGGGTCTAGCAGGGCCCACAGGTGTCCCAGAGCTTCTTGGTGTAGCGGGGCAAGACGCAAGGGCTGCAGGCAGGAGCAGCGTAGGGTCTGCCAAAGGTGCAGAGGCCTCCCGAGCCCTGGGTGGCCCCGGCACCGTAGAGGCCCCCCAGCCCCAGGGAGCCCCCAAAGGCGGGTGCTCCGGAGGAGCCCACCACGGCTTGCTGGGGGAAGGAGCTGAGGATGGGGCCGGGGAAGGTGACCACGACCGGGGGCGGCTGGATGAAGGCCGAGGAGTCGGGGCACTGGCGGGCGCACAGCTCGTTGCAGCTCTCAGCGATGGGCTGAGGGACGGCGACGCTGGTTTTTGGTGGGCACAGGTCGTAGCAAGACATCTTTGTGCGGGATGAGATGGTGCTCTGCAAGAGGGCAGAGATGGTGAGAGAGCAGCAGAGGGGAGCGCCCAAGACAAAAGAACCCAGGTCCTTGCAGGGGTCCAGGAGGAGAAGCGCTCGCGGACTTACCCTGTTCCTCAAGGAGAAGGCAGCCAGAGCAGTGGTTGGGAGAGCGTGGCAGAGGGAGAGCTTTTATAGTGGCCCCGCCATTGCTCAGCACCACCTGGGCCAATCTGCAGAGGCGGCACTCCCTGCTGCTGAGGAAGATGGGGCTGTCCTTCTGCCCCTCCCTGAGTCAGCATCCCCTCGCCACACCAGCACATGCCGCTTCCCAGGCTTTCCTCCCCTTTCTGCTTCATGGACGAAATGAGAGCAGGCATCTCCCTGCGGGGGGCGCGCACAACAGGAGAGGGCCCTGCTCCTGCAGCTCCTCGCTGCCTGCCTCGTGCTCTGCCCTCCAAAGAGAGCTGTGCCCTGTGCCCGCAGCCAGGCTCTGCTGGCAGGAGAGCCGCGAGTGCCAGCGGGGCCAGCCCAGCCGGGGGCTGCTGTGGTCGCGCCAGCAGACGGAGCTCCCATGTCAAGAGCACACCAGGGGCAGCCCCTGACCAGCACCATCTCCCAGCAATGGGCTTGCGGGGACACTTGAGAGGGCTTTACAAGGCTGGGGCAGGGCTGGCAGGAGCCTGTGCCCTGTGGGTCCAGGTGGGTGTCTGTGCTCCTTGCACCATGTACCTCCGGGAAGAGCACGAGGGGTCTTTCTCCCCCAGGCTTGCACAGGTCCATGGCCAGGGCCCGCAGGCGCATGGAGGCCAGCTCCGTTGGACTGGCGAGTGATGCATCGTGCTGAGCAGGCAGTGTCCGAGAGGAGTGCCTTTCCTTTGGCATTTCGTAACCTCGCGCCTCGGCAGATAATAGCCACACAGTGTACGTCATGTGGGCGCTGGCATGCGGGAGGCCTTTGCAAGGCTGCCTTCTTGGCCAGCGCCACGAGCCCGGACTTCCCTGTGGCACTGCAAAGAAGGCCCGGGTCCGCCCCGAGAGCAAGCCCTTGGGGAAGAGCTATGGCACGCACGGCGCCTGCAGTCAGCCTTTGTCACGCTGCGTGCCCTCTTACGCAGCGAGATAATGAAAAGACAGCGGGGCTCATTTGGCCCATGAGGTGGCAGCTGGCAAGCGTGCGAGCGGGGTAATTGCAGGGGCTGATAGAGCGGGTTGGGGCTGCTGAGGAAACGGCGTCAGCAAAACAGCCCCGTGCCACGCAGGGAGGAGGCAGGGGCTTGGTTGCCACGGGCCACGTGCCCCCAGCATGGCCAGCTCCTCCCCACGCTCGCTGGAGCAGCATAAAAGCACTGGCCTGTCCGAGCACTGGCATCCAGTGCTCCTGCCTCGCTCTGCTCAGGAAAAGGGTAGGTGGTGCCTGTGGGTCTGTGCCTCCTCTGGCAGGGGCCGGCGTGGGGCCTCCCTGGCCAGGAGAGCCCTGACGGCAGTGGCCGTGCTGGCAGCAGCCTTGGACGGCCAGGGCGCGCTGAGCCGCAGCAGGAGGAGGAAGGAGCCCCGTGGCTGCGGCACCCACAGCCGGGCCCTGCACAGGCTCTTGGGGAGGCCTTGCGTGCCCTCTGTGCACGCAGAGAGGGCAAGGCGAGGGGTGCGGAGAGCAGGGCACTGAGTAGGGCTGGCTGGGCAAAGGGCAAGCGGCGGGCGGTGTGGGCAAGGCGGTGGCTCTGTCCCCTCCAGCTGCGGGGCAGCTCTGGGAAGAGGGCACTGCTCGGCTGGGGCATCTCCCCCTCGCTCACGACACCTCTCCTTGCGGCCGTGTCTTTCAGGCTCAGCTCTCTCACAGCAACGATGTCTTGCTACGACCTGTGCCCACCAAAAACCAGCGTCGCCGTCCCTCAGCCCATCGCTGAGAGCTGCAACGAGCTGTGCGCCCGCCAGTGCCCCGACTCCTCGGCCTTCATCCAGCCGCCCCCGGTCGTGGTCACCTTCCCCGGCCCCATCCTCAGCTCCTTCCCCCAGCAAGCCGTGGTGGGCTCCTCCGGAGCACCCGCCTTTGGGGGCTCCCTGGGGCTGGGGGGCCTCTACGGTGCCGGGGCCACCCAGGGCTCGGGAGGCCTCTGCACCTTTGGCAGACCCTACGCTGCTCCTGCCTGCAGCCCTTGCGTCTTGCCCCGCTACACCAAGAAGCTCTGGGACACCTGTGGGCCCTGCTAGACCCAGCCCCAAAGACCCCAGAGCCTCTGGGCCACCTCCGCTTCACGCCCCCTCTCCTTTCTCCTCTCCTGCCCCGCTCTCCATGACACCACTCTGCCTTGCTCTGGCCCGTGCCCACATGCACAACTCCACCAGCGTCCCACCGGGCACTTGCTTGTCTCTGCAACGACCACCGCCTGCCAGAAGCCTGAAGGAGCAGCTCTCTTGAAGCCTGGGGGGACAACCTGCCTGCCTCTGCCTTCCGTGTCTTTCTCCGTTCAATAAAACAAGCCTGCCTCCAACCCCTGCCTCTGCGTTTTCCCTCTCAAGGCCCAGGGTGGGCTGCAGGGCCTCCTCGCCCTGCCCGTGCTCCCCGCCAGCCGGGCCAGGGCAGTCTCTCAGCCCCAGCAGAGCCAGGCCCAGCTGCCTTTGGGGACAGCCCCCAGCCCTGCCATCTCTGGCCACACACGCTCCAAGGGCCCTGCCTGAACACAGGCTGCTCCCGTCCTGCAGGACATGCAGCTCCAGGGCGTTTGCAGACCTACAGCCTCCCTGCGCCTGAGCCAGGAGCAATTCCCGCCATGGCTCCAGCCCCTTTGTGTCTCTATGACTCTGCCAAATGCCCTATGACAAAAAGCAAAGGGCAATATTTCTTTTCCTCTTTACTACCCCGTTCCCTTTGGTTCCCTTTGGTTCCCTTCCCGCTTCTTCTCACCCTTCCTTCTCCCCTTCCACCTCCTCCTTCCCTTTCTCAACTCCTGCACAGACTGAAAACGCTCCGTGCTCCTCCGTTCTCTTCCACAGACAGCCCTGGGGCGTTTGCAGACCTCCAGCCTCCCTGCGCCTGAGTGCGGCTGCCCCAGGGGCCGGGAGCCTGCCAGGAGCAATTCCTGCCGTGGCTCCAACCTCTTTGTGTTGCCCGACCTCTGCTAAAGGCCCTGGGAGGAAAAGCAAAGGGGAGGCTCCCGCTACCCCTTCCTCTTCCCTATCACCTTCCCATTCCCTTTCCTCTTTTCTTCCCCTTTCGTTCCTTCTTCTTCTTCCTCCGCTTCTACTTCTTTCTATTCCTTTGCCCTCGGATTCTCCTTCCTCTCTCCTTGCCCTTTGCTCCTTCACCTTCTCTTTCCCCTTCCACTTCCTCATCACCTTCTCACGGCCACAACACACCAACACACTCCATGCTGGTCAGCTCTCTGGCCCAGACAAAAAAAAATCACAGAAATCACAGCCTGATTATTGTGGCAGGAGCCTTTGCAGGGCATCTTGTCCTGCTGCCGCCTCCAGCAGCGTCGCCCAGAGCCAGCTGCCCGGGACCATCACCAGAAGACTTTGGCAAACGTGCAAGGATGGAGACCCCCGCAACCTCCCAGGTCAGCCGCTGCCGCTGCTCGCTCACCCTCACAGTGCAAAGAGTGGTTTGGGATTTGGAGGTGGAACCTCCTGCGTTTCAGCTGGTGCCCGTTGCCTCTTGTCCTGGCACTGGACACCTCTGAAAAGAGCCTACCTCCATCTTCTTCACGCCTTCCCTTCAGGCACGTGTGCACCTCGAAGAGACCCCTCCCACCCCTGGAGCCTCCTCAGCACCAAGAGGAACAGTCCCAGCTCTCTCAGGCTCTCCCCACAAGAGACCTGCTCCCTGTCCCTGCATCACCTGCGTGGCCCTTTGCTGCGCTCTCTCCAGTAGCCCCACATCTCTCCTGTGCTGGGGAGCCCAGCGCTCCACACAGCACCACAGATTTGGCCTGGCCAGCGCTGAGAGGAGGGCAAGGATCCCCTCCCTCACGTGCTGGCCACACTCCTCCGCATGCAGCCCAACACACCGCTGGCTGCCTTGGCCCCAAGCCACCTTGACAACTCATGCTCACCTTGGTGTCCCCCAGGGCCTTTCCTGACACGCTGCTCTCCAGCATTGACGGCCATTTCCCAAGCCTTGGCTTGAACGCTGGCTCTCGTCCAGCCTCCTCTGTGCGGGTGCCCAGAGCTGCTGCCTTGCTTCTGCAGAGCAGCGGGACCCGGCAGAGCTGGTGCCACTCCTGGGCGGAGAAGGCCAGGCAAGGAAGCACTGCCAGCCCCTCTCCTGCCCTCTGCCCTTTCCCCACATCCTGCAAGCCCCACCAAAAGGCTCTCTCTCCCCTGCCTGCTGCCTCCAGCCTCCCTCTCCCCAAACCGCCCACCCTCTCCCAGCCTGGGAAGCTCAGGAACAGCATTTGCCCTCCCACTGCTGCTTGGCCCCCGCACCGGCGGTCTTCCCAACTTGCCACAAGGAGGGAGGGAGACGTGACTTGCATGCAGGAAACCTTTATTGTGCCCAGAGGGGCAGGAGAGAGCGACAGAGAGACGGTGGGCAAGACCCGACCCAGAGAGGCTGGATGCCACGTGTAGCAGCAGGCAGAGGAACCTTCTGCAGGGCATGGCTTCTCGCTCCAGATGGCTCCTTGGTGCAGCATTCCAGATGTTGAGGACTTGGCCCATCAGCCCCGCAGAGCCTTTTGGGTCCAGCTCCTTCCCTGAGAGAGAGCTGGGAGGCAAGGGCAGGAGAAGAGGCCAGGGAAGGGCCAAGGGTGTGCGGCACGGCGAGTGCCCCGTGCCCTCCAGCTCAGCCCTGCATGGCTGGTTGTGGCGTTGGCGTTTGGGCTGGGGGCAGCGCCCGGGTCTGGGCTGGGTCTAGCAGGGCCCACAGGTGTCCCAGAGCTTCTTGGTGTAGCGGGGCAAGACGCAAGGGCTGCAGGCAGGAGCAGCGTAGGGTCTGCCAAAGGTGCAGAGGCCTCCCGAGCCCTGGGTGGCCCCGGCACCGTAGAGGCCCCCCAGCCCCAGGGAGCCCCCAAAGGCGGGTGCTCCGGAGGAGCCCACCACGGCTTGCTGGGGGAAGGAGCTGAGGATGGGGCCGGGGAAGGTGACCACGACCGGGGGCGGCTGGATGAAGGCCGAGGAGTCGGGGCACTGGCGGGCGCACAGCTCGTTGCAGCTCTCAGCGATGGGCTGAGGGACGGCGACGCTGGTTTTTGGTGGGCACAGGTCGTAGCAAGACATCTTTGTGCGGGATGAGATGGTGCTCTGCAAGAGGGCAGAGATGGTGAGAGAGCAGCAGAGGGGAGCGCCCAAGACAAAAGAACCCAGGTCCTTGCAGGGGTCCAGGAGGAGAAGCGCTCGCGGACTTACCCTGTTCCTCAAGGAGAAGGCAGCCAGAGCAGTGGTTGGGAGAGCGTGGCAGAGGGAGAGCTTTTATAGTGGCCCCGCCATTGCTCAGCACCACCTGGGCCAATCTGCAGAGGCGGCACTCCCTGCTGCTGAGGAAGATGGGGCTGTCCTTCTGCCCCTCCCTGAGTCAGCATCCCCTCGCCACACCAGCACATGCCGCTTCCCAGGCTTTCCTCCCCTTTCTGCTTCATGGACGAAATGAGAGCAGGCATCTCCCTGCGGGGGGCGCGCACAAGAGGAGAGGGCCCTGCTCCTGCAGCTCCTCGCTGCCTGCCTCGTGCTCTGCCCTCCAAAGAGAGCTGTGCCCTGTGCCCGCAGCCAGGCTCTGCTGGCAGGAGAGCCGCGAGTGCCAGCGGGGCCAGCCCAGCCGGGGGCTGCTGTGGTCGCGCCAGCAGACGGAGCTCCCATGTCAAGAGCACACCAGGGGCAGCCCCTGACCAGCACCATCTCCCAGCAATGGGCTTGCGGGGACACTTGAGAGGGCTTTACAAGGCTGGGGCAGGGCTGGCAGGAGCCTGTGCCCTGTGGGTCCAGGTGGGTGTCTGTGCTCCTTGCACCATGTACCTCCGGGAAGAGCACGAGGGGTCTTTCTCCCCCAGGCTTGCACAGGTCCATGGCCAGGGCCCGCAGGCGCATGGAGGCCGGCTCCGTTGGACTGGCGAGTGATGCATCGTGCTGAGCAGGCAGTGTCCGAGAGGAGTGCCTTTCCTTTGGCATTTCGTAACCTCGCGCCTCGGCAGATAATAGCCACACAGTGTACGTCATGTGGGCGCTGGCATGCGGGAGGCCTTTGCAAGGCTGCCTTCTTGGCCAGCGCCACGAGCCCGGACTTCCCTGTGGCACTGCAAAGAAGGCCCGGGTCCGCCCCGAGAGCAAGCCCTTGGGGAAGAGCTATGGCACGCACGGCGCCTGCAGTCAGCCTTTGTCACGCTGCGTGCCCTCTTACGCAGCGAGATAATGAAAAGACAGCGGGGCTCATTTGGCCCATGAGGTGGCAGCTGGCAAGCGTGCGAGCGGGGTAATTGCAGGGGCTGATAGAGCGGGTTGGGGCTGCTGAGGAAACGGTGTCAGCAAAACAGCCCCGTGCCACGCAGGGAGGAGGCAGGGGCTTGGTTGCCACGGGCCACGTGCCCCCAGCATGGCCAGCTCCTCCCCACGCTCGCTGGAGCAGCATAAAAGCACTGGCCTGTCCGAGCACTGGCATCCAGTGCTCCTGCCTCGCTCTGCTCAGGAAAAGGGTAGGTGGTGCCTGTGGGTCTGTGCCTCCTCTGGCAGGGGCCGGCGTGGGGCCTCCCTGGCCAGGAGAGCCCTGACGGCAGTGGCCGTGCTGGCAGCAGCCTTGGACGGCCAGGGCGCGCTGAGCCGCAGCAGGAGGAGGAAGGAGCCCCGTGGCTGCGGCACCCACAGCCGGGCCCTGCACAGGCTCTTGGGGAGGCCTTGCGTGCCCTCTGTGCACGCAGAGAGGGCAAGGCGAGGGGTGCGGAGAGCAGGGCACTGAGTAGGGCTGGCTGGGCAAAGGGCAAGCGGCGGGCGGTGTGGGCAAGGCGGTGGCTCTGTCCCCTCCAGCTGCGGGGCAGCTCTGGGAAGAGGGCACTGCTCGGCTGGGGCATCTCCCCCTCGCTCACGACACCTCTCCTTGCGGCCGTGTCTTTCAGGCTCAGCTCTCTCACAGCAACGATGTCTTGCTACGACCTGTGCCCACCAAAAACCAGCGTCGCCGTCCCTCAGCCCATCGCTGAGAGCTGCAACGAGCTGTGCGCCCGCCAGTGCCCCGACTCCTCGGCCTTCATCCAACCGCCCCCGGTCGTGGTCACCTTCCCCGGCCCCATCCTCAGCTCCTTCCCCCAGCAAGCCGTGGTGGGCTCCTCCGGAGCACCCGCCTTTGGGGGCTCCCTGGGGCTGGGGGGCCTCTACGGTGCCGGGGCCACCCAGGGCTCGGGAGGCCTCTGCACCTTTGGCAGACCCTACGCTGCTCCTGCCTGCAGCCCTTGCGTCTTGCCCCGCTACACCAAGAAGCTCTGGGACACCTGTGGGCCCTGCTAGACCCAGCCCCAAAGACCCCAGAGCCTCTGGGCCACCTCCGCTTCACGCCCCCTCTCCTTTCTCCTCTCCTGCCCCGCTCTCCATGACACCACTCTGCCTTGCTCTGGCCCGTGCCCACATGCACAACTCCACCAGCGTCCCACCGGGCACTTGCTTGTCTCTGCAACGACCACCGCCTGCCAGAAGCCTGAAGGAGCAGCTCTCTTGAAGCCTGGGGGGACAACCTGCCTGCCTCTGCCTTCCGTGTCTTTCTCCGTTCAATAAAACAAGCCTGCCTCCAACCCCTGCCTCTGCGTTTTCCCTCTCAAGGCCCAGGGTGGGCTGCAGGGCCTCCTCGCCCTGCCCGTGCTCCCCGCCAGCCGGGCCAGGGCAGTCTCTCAGCCCCAGCAGAGACAGGCCCAGCTGCCTTTGGGGACAGCCCCCAGCCCTGCCATCTCTGGCCACACACGCTCCAAGGGCCCTGCCTGAACACAGGCTGCTCCCGTCCTGCAGGACATGCAGCTCCAGGGCGTTTGCAGACCTACAGCCTCCCTGCGCCTGAGCCAGGAGCAATTCCCGCCATGGCTCCAGCCCCTTTGTGTCTCTACGACTCTGCCAAATGCCCTATGACAAAAAGCAAAGGGCAATATTTCTTTTCCTCTTTACTACCCCGTTCCCTTTGGTTCCCTTTGGTTCCCTTCCCGCTTCTTCTCACCCTTCCTTCTCCCCTTCCACCTCCTCCTTCCCTTTCTCAACTCCTGCACAGACTGAAAACGCTCCGTGCTCCTCCGTTCTCTTCCACAGACAGCCCTGGGGCGTTTGCAGACCTCCAGCCTCCCTGCGCCTGAGTGCGGCTGCCCCAGGGGCCGGGAGCCTGCCAGGAGCAATTCCTGCCGTGGCTCCAACCTCTTTGTGTTGCCCGACCTCTGCTAAAGGCCCTGGGAGGAAAAGCAAAGGGGAGGCTCCCGCTACCCCTTCCTCTTCCCTATCACCTTCCCATTCCCTTTCCTCTTTTCTTCCCCTTTCGTTCCTTCTTCTTCTTCCTCCGCTTCTACTTCTTTCTATTCCTTTGCCCTCGGATTCTCCTTCCTCTCTCCTTGCCCTTTGCTCCTTCACCTTCTCTTTCCCCTTCCACTTCCTCATCACCTTCTCACGGCCACAACACACCAACACACTCCATGCTGGTCAGCTCTCTGGCCCAGACAAAAAAAAATCACAGAAATCACAGCCTGATTATTGTGGCAGGAGCCTTTGCAGGGCATCTTGTCCTGCTGCCGCCTCCAGCAGCGTCGCCCAGAGCCAGCTGCCCGGGACCATCGCCAGAAGACTTTGGCAAACGTGCAAGGATGGAGACCCCCGCAACCTCCCAGGTCAGCCGCTGCCGCTGCTCGCTCACCCTCACAGTGCAAAGAGTGGTTTGGGATTTGGAGGTGGAACCTCCTGCGTTTCAGCTGGTGCCCGTTGCCTCTTGTCCTGGCACTGGACACCTCTGAAAAGAGCCTGCCTCCATCTTCTTCACGCCTTCCCTTCAGGCACGTGTGCACCTCGAAGAGACCCCTCCCACCCCTGGAGCCTCCTCAGCACCAAGAGGAACAGTCCCAGCTCTCTCAGGCTCTCCCCACAAGAGACCTGCTCCCTGTCCCTGCATCACCTGCGTGGCCCTTTGCTGCGCTCTCTCCAGTAGCCCCACATCTCTCCTGTGCTGGGGAGCCCAGCGCTCCACACAGCACCACAGATTTGGCCTGGCCAGCGCTGAGAGGAGGGCAAGGATCCCCTCCCTCACGTGCTGGCCACACTCCTCCGCATGCAGCCCAACACACCGCTGGCTGCCTTGGCCCCAAGCCACCTTGACAACTCATGCTCACCTTGGTGTCCCCCAGGGCCTTTCCTGACACGCTGCTCTCCAGCATTGACGGCCATTTCCCAAGCCTTGGCTTGAACGCTGGCTCTCGTCCAGCCTCCTCTGTGCGGGTGCCCAGAGCTGCTGCCTTGCTTCTGCAGAGCAGCGGGACCCGGCAGAGCTGGTGCCACTCCTGGGCGGAGAAGGCCAGGCAAGGAAGCACTGCCAGCCCCTCTCCTGCCCTCTGCCCTTTCCCCACATCCTGCAAGCCCCACCAAAAGGCTCTCTCTCCCCTGCCTGCTGCCTCCAGCCTCCCTCTCCCCAAACCGCCCACCCTCTCCCAGCCTGGGAAGCTCAGGAACAGCATTTGCCCTCCCACTGCTGCTTGGCCCCCGCACCGGCGGTCTTCCCAACTTGCCACAAGGAGGGAGGGAGACGTGACTTGCATGCAGGAAACCTTTATTGTGCCCAGAGGGGCAGGAGAGAGCGACAGAGAGACGGTGGGCAAGACCCGACCCAGAGAGGCTGGATGCCACGTGTAGCAGCAGGCAGAGGAACCTTCTGCAGGGCATGGCTTCTCGCTCCAGATGGCTCCTTGGTGCAGCATTCCAGATGTTGAGGACTTGGCCCATCAGCCCCGCAGAGCCTTTTGGGTCCAGCTCCTTCCCTGAGAGAGAGCTGGGAGGCAAGGGCAGGAGAAGAGGCCAGGGAAGGGCCAAGGGTGTGCGGCACGGCGAGTGCCCCGTGCCCTCCAGCTCAGCCCTGCATGGCTGGTTGTGGCGTTGGCGTTTGGGCTGGGGGCAGCGCCCGGGTCTGGGCTGGGTCTAGCAGGGCCCACAGGTGTCCCAGAGCTTCTTGGTGTAGCGGGGCAAGACGCAAGGGCTGCAGGCAGGAGCAGCGTAGGGTCTGCCAAAGGTGCAGAGGCCTCCCGAGCCCTGGGTGGCCCCGGCACCGTAGAGGCCCCCCAGCCCCAGGGAGCCCCCAAAGGCGGGTGCTCCGGAGGAGCCCACCACGGCTTGCTGGGGGAAGGAGCTGAGGATGGGGCCGGGGAAGGTGACCACGACCGGGGGCGGCTGGATGAAGGCCGAGGAGTCGGGGCACTGGCGGGCGCACAGCTCGTTGCAGCTCTCAGCGATGGGCTGAGGGACGGCGACGCTGGTTTTTGGTGGGCACAGGTCGTAGCAAGACATCTTTGTGCGGGATGAGATGGTGCTCTGCAAGAGGGCAGAGATGGTGAGAGAGCAGCAGAGGGGAGCGCCCAAGACAAAAGAACCCAGGTCCTTGCAGGGGTCCAGGAGGAGAAGCGCTCGCGGACTTACCCTGTTCCTCAAGGAGAAGGCAGCCAGAGCAGTGGTTGGGAGAGCGTGGCAGAGGGAGAGCTTTTATAGTGGCCCCGCCATTGCTCAGCACCACCTGGGCCAATCTGCAGAGGCGGCACTCCCTGCTGCTGAGGAAGATGGGGCTGTCCTTCTGCCCCTCCCTGAGTCAGCATCCCCTCGCCACACCAGCACATGCCGCTTCCCAGGCTTTCCTCCCCTTTCTGCTTCATGGACGAAATGAGAGCAGGCATCTCCCTGCGGGGGGCGCGCACAAGAGGAGAGGGCCCTGCTCCTGCAGCTCCTCGCTGCCTGCCTCGTGCTCTGCCCTCCAAAGAGAGCTGTGCCCTGTGCCCGCAGCCAGGCTCTGCTGGCAGGAGAGCCGCGAGTGCCAGCGGGGCCAGCCCAGCCGGGGGCTGCTGTGGTCGCGCCAGCAGACGGAGCTCCCATGTCAAGAGCACGCCAGGGGCAGCCCCTGACCAGCACCATCTCCCAGCAATGGGCTTGCGGGGACACTTGAGAGGGCTTTACAAGGCTGGGGCAGGGCTGGCAGGAGCCTGTGCCCTGTGGGTCCTGGTGGGTGTCTGTGCTCCTTGCACCATGTACCTCCGGGAAGAGCACGAGGGGTCTTTCTCCCCCAGGCTTGCACAGGTCCATGGCCAGGGCCTGCAGGCGCATGGAGGCCGGCTCCGTTGGACTGGCGAGTGATGCATCGTGCTGAGCAGGCAGTGTCCGAGAGGAGTGCCTTTCCTTTGGCATTTCGTAACCTCGCGCCTCGGCAGATAATAGCCACACAGTGTACGTCATGTGGGCGCTGGCATGCGGGAGGCCTTTGCAAGGCTGCCTTCTTGGCCAGCACCACAAGCCCGGACTTCCCTGTGGCACTGCAAAGAAGGCCCGGGTCCGCCCCGAGAGCAAGCCCTTGGGGAAGAGCTATGGCACGCACGGCGCCTGCAGTCAGCCTTTGTCACGCTGCGTGCCCGCTTACACAGCGAGATAATGAAAAGACAGCGGGGCTCATTTGGCCCATGAGGTGGCAGCTGGCAAGCGTGCGAGTGGGGTAATTGCAGGGGCTGATAGAGCGGGTTGGGGCTGCTGAGGAAACGGCGTCAGCAAAACAGCCCCGTGCCACGCAGGGAGGAGGCAGGGGCTTGGTTGCCACGGGCCACGTGCCCCCAGCATGGCCAGCTCCTCCCCACGCTCGCTGGAGCAGCATAAAAGCACTGGCCTGGCCGAGCACTGGCATCCAGTGCTCCTGCCTCGCTCTGCTCAGGAAAAGGGTAGGTGGTGCCTGTGGGTCTGTGCCTCCTCTGGCAGGGGCCAGCGTGGGGCCTCCCTGGCCAGGAGAGCCCTGACGGCAGTGGCCGTGCTGGCAGCAGCCTTGGACGGCCAGGGCGCGCTGAGCCGCAGCAGGAGGAGGAAGGAGCCCCGTGGCTGCGGCACCCACAGCCGGGCCCTGCACAGGCTCTTGGGGAGGCCTTGCGTGCCCTCTGTGCACGCAGAGAGGGCAGGGCGAGGGGTGCGGAGAGCAGGGCACTGAGTAGGGCTGGCTGGGCAAAGGGCAAGCGGCGGGTGGTGTGGGCAAGGCGGTGGCTCTGTCCCCTCCAGCTGCGGGGCAGCTCTGGGAAGAGGGCACTGCTCGGCTGGGGCATCTCCCCCTCGCTCACGACACCTCTCCTTGCGGCCGTGTCTTTCAGGCTCAGCTCTCTCACAGCAACGATGTCTTGCTACGACCTGTGCCCACCAAAAACCAGCGTCGCCGTCCCTCAGCCCATCGCTGAGAGCTGCAACGAGCTGTGCGCCCGCCAGTGTCCTGACTCCTCGGCCTTCATCCAGCCGCCCCCGGTCGTGGTCACCTTCCCCGGCCCCATCCTCAGCTCCTTCCCCCAGCAAGCCGTGGTGGGCTCCTCCGGAGCACCCGCCTTTGGGGGCTCCCTGGGGCTGGGGGGCCTCTACGGTGCCGGGGCCACCCAGGGCTCGGGAGGCCTCTGCACCTTTGGCAGACCCTACGCTGCTCCTGCCTGCAGCCCTTGCGTCTTGCCCCGCTACACCAAGAAGCTCTGGGACACCTGTGGGCCCTGCTAGACCCAGCCCAGACCCGGGCGCTGCCCCCAGCCCAAACGCCAACACCACAACCAGCCATGCAGGGCTGAGCTGGAGGGCACGGGGCACTCGCCGTGCTGCGCACCCTTGGCCCTTCCCTGGCCTCTTCTCCTGCCCTTGCCTCCCAGCTCTCTCTCAGGGAAGGAGCTAGACCCAAAAGGCTCTGCGGGGCTGATGGGCCAATTTCTCAACGTTTGGAATGCTGTACCAAGGGTCCATCTGTTTCCAGAAACGAACCTCTGGAGAACATCTCTCTTCCTGCTTAAACACGTGGTTTGCAGCCTCTCTGGGTGTTGCCCACTGTCTCTCTGTCGCTCTCTCCTGCCCCTCTGAGCACAATAAAATTTTCCTGTATTTATGTTGTGTCTCTGTTTCTCCTTTTTTGAAGTTTAGTGCACGGGAGCTTTATTAGGGAGGATGCTGGCCTCTTTTTATTTTACCAGGGAATTTTGCATGTCTTGCCAGGCCTTGGAGAGAAGATACAATTTCTGGATTCTCCTCCAGGTGCAGATGAGTGGTGCTTATCTCAGGGAAAATCTTCTTTTCTTTAACTGGGGAGAGAAATAAGTCTACTGCAGAAGTGTAACAAACAGTGGGGAGAAAGTGATTTTACTAGAGATGTCTCTTCATTAATTGTGTGCATACTTATATATAAATATGTGTACAGATATATATTTGGGCCATAATATTCATACACTAGGTCTTCGTGTCTCAGCTACTTCTCATGGTCTTCTAGAAGAAGGAACAATGCCACCCTCCCACTCTCCAAAACTTTGTAGTTCTGTGAAACTGCTACTGTATCACATTCAGGGATTTTGTAACTCCCTGTGGTCAAATGCAAACACAGGTCATCTTTTTCTTAGTTTTGCATAAGTTGACCTATCCTATCATATTATTTTATCACTTACTGTGGTACATGTGAGATTAATTACCTTGAGATTATTTCCATTCACATTTCTTTGATTCACTTTGTCTTTTCTAGAAGTAGTAATATGTCGGCAGTAAAAGGAAATTGGGTGTGCTCTTCCCCTTGTTTTCACAGGTTCTGCTTATATTACCACTACTTTCTGGTATTCTGTATTTACAGTGCATTCACTCAAGAATATGCCGTCTCCCAATACCTTACTATCACACCGATTTGGTGCTACTCAGTTACTTTTTCCTCCTCTGTCACTTCTTTCTGATTATAACCTGTATTACACCAGATCTTTTCTCCGTAGTCAGCGGGCAGACGGCTTTGCGCTGTGTTACTGAAGATCATGCCGTTATTGTTACTCCCATCAGTTAAGCCATCTTGTTTTTCCAGTCTTAAAGTCTGATTCCCTCCTGTTTATTGCCACTCAGCTTTATATTATCAGCACATAAAACACAGTGCTCCCAAATTATGTGCCAATGCCATTTATGCAAACAAGTAATTAGAGGTTTTGAGACTGATCCTTGAGTGACCAATGTAGTAAACTCCCTCCATACCTATAACTCCCATATAACATTAGACACTGACAGAAAGGGCATCTCTATGCATTATTTTGCAATCAGACATGAGCTCACCCTGAACAGGCATCCATCCCAAATAGAAGCTATGTAATCATGTTAGCTGCGTGCTAATAGCTCTCACCAATCTTGTTATCTTGGGCTAGGCACTTGCTCTCTGACACAATATACATCTAATTGGGTCCTGGCTGGTACCTGCCTGACACTGCCTCTTTGAGAGAGTCAGTGGAAGGAAAACTTGGCAGTCGGAGCTCAGGTGTTCAGCTATGATCGTGTTTAATTTACACCCAAGTACCTCTTAGAGGCTGCGTGTGACAGTAAGGATCCTGGTGTCAAGCAGAAGAGAAATGGAGAGGACGCCTGGCATCCATGTTTTGTAAAGCTGTCCCAGGAACTGCCCTTGGCTGGAGCAGTTGGGAGGAAAGAGAGCTTTGCTCAGCACAAGGGAGGTACCCGAGCCAAGGAGATGCCTGGCTGGTGTGGCAGAAGCCAGGAGGTTGGTTACTGGTCTCCGGGGAATTCACAGCAGCAGTGTCCTCGCCCTCAAACCATGTGAGGACGGAGAGAAGCAGCAGGGAGAGAGCCATTTCCTTGTGTCCTTGTGCCCAAAAGCCTTCCTTCACCTCAGCTGTCTGGGCTCTTATAGAATCATAGAATCATAGGGTTGGAAGGGACCTCTGGAGATCATCTAGTCCAACCCCCCTGCCAGAGCAGGGTCACCTAGAGCAGGTTACACAGGAACATGTCCAGGCGGGTTTTGAATGTCTCCAGAGTTGGAGACTCCACCACCTCTCTGGGCAGCCTGTTCCAGTGCTCTGCCACCCTCAGGGTAAAGAAGTTCCTCCTCATGTTTAGGTGGAACTTCCTATGTTCAAGTTTGTGCCCATTGCCTCTTGTCCTGTCCCCGGGCACCACTGATAAGAGCCTGGCCCCATCCTCCTGACACCCACCCTTTAAGTATTTATAAGTGTTGATAAGGTCACCCCTCAGACGTCTTTTTTCCAGACTGAAGAGACCCAAATCCCTCAGCCTTTCCTCATAAGAGAGGTGTTCCAGTCCCCCAATCATCTTTGTAGCCCTCTGCTGCACCCTTTCCAGCAGTTCCCTGTCCCTCTTGAACCGGGGAGCCCAGAACTGGACACAGTACTCCAGGTGCGGCCTCACCAAGGCAGAGTAGAGGGGGAGGATGACCTCCCTTGACCTGCTGGCCACGCTCTTCTTGATGCACCCCAGGATGCCATTGGCCTTCTTGGCCACAAGGGCACATTGCTGACTCATGGTCATCCTGTTGTCCACCAGGACTCCCAGGTCTCTTTCCACAGAGCTGCTCTCCAGCAGGTCAGCACCCAACCTGTACTGGTGCATGGGGTTGTTCCTTCCCAGGTGCAGCACCCTACACTTGCCCTTGTTGAACTTCATAAGGTTTCTCTCTGCCCAGATCTCCAACCTGTCCAGGTCTCTCTGTATGGCAGCACAGCCTTCCGGTGTGTCAGCCACCCCACCCAGCTTGGTGTCATCAGCAAACTTGCTGAGGGTGCACTCTATCCCCTCATCCAGGTCATTGATGAATATGTTGAAGAGGACTGGACCCAGTACTGACCCCTGGGGAACACCACTCATCACTGGTCTCCAACTAGACTCTGTGCCCCTAATCACAACCCTCTGAGCTCTATCTTTCAACCAGTTTTCTATCCACCCCACTGTCCATTCATCTAACCCACACTTCCTAAGCTTCCCTATGAGGATGCTGTGGGAGACCGTGTCAAACGCCTTGCTTAAGTCAAGGTAGACCACATCTACGCCCTCCCCTCATCTATCCATCTAGTCATGCCATCGTAGAAGGCTATCAGATTAGTCAGACATGATTTCCCCTTGGTGAATCCATGCTGAGTACTTCTGATAGCTTTCCTTTCCTCCACGTGCCTCGAGATGACACCCAGAACGAGCTGTTCCATCATCTTTCCAGGGATGGAGGTGAGGCTGACCGGCCTGTAGTTCCCCGGCTCCTCCTTCTTGCCTTTCTTGAAGACTGGAGTGACATTGGCTTTCCTCCAGTCCCCAGGCACCTCGCCTGTTCTCCAGGACTTTTCAAAGATGATGGAGAGCGGCCCAGCAATGACTTCTGCCAGCTCCCTCAGCACTCTCGGGTGCATCCCATCAGGGCCCATGGACTTGTGAATATCTAGATGATCTAATTGGTCCCTCACTCGCTCCTCCTCAACCCAAGGGAAGTCGTCTTCTTTCCCTGTTACTTTATTCAATGCCTGGGACTCCTGAGGGCTGGGCCGAGCAGAAAAGACCGAAGCAAAGAAGGCATTCAGTAACTCTGCCTTCTCCACATCCTCCGTCACCATGACTCCTGCCTCATTCAGCAGTGGGCCTACAACTTCTCTGGTCTTCCTTTTGCTTCCAATATACTTGTAGAAGCTCTTTTTGTTGTGCTTGATGTCCCTAGCCAGGTCTAATTCCAAGGCGGCCTTGGCTTTCCTTGTTTCATCCCTGCACGCTCTGGTGGCATTCTTGTAATCCTCCCAAGGGGTCAGTCCCTTCTTCCACTTATTATAAACTTCCTTCTTCCACTTGAGCTTTTTCTGAAGCTCCCTGCTCAACCATGCAGGTCTCCTGCGTCCCTTGGCCGATTTCTTTCTCTTAGGGATGCACCGATCCTGAGCTTGGAGGAAGTGGTCTTTGAATATCAACCAGCTTTCTTGAGCCCCTTTGCCTTCCAGAGCCCTAGCCCACGGGATCTCTCCAAGCAGTTTCTTGAAGAGGTCAAAGTTAGCCCTCCTGAAATCCAAGGTTGTAATTTTACTTCTTGTTGTTGTTTTGTGGATAGTACCCATGACCCTGAACTCAATCATTTCATGATCACTACAACCTAGGGTGCCCCCAACCTTAATGTCCTCCACCAATCCCTCTGTGTTTGTCAGTACCAGGTCTAGAAGTGCTCCTCTCCTTGTTGGCTCCTGTACCACCTGTGTCAAAAAGTTGTCATCAATGCACTGGAGGAGCCTCCTGGACTGTGCATGCCTGGCTGTGTGGTCTTCCCAGCAGATATCGGGGTGATTGAAGTCCCCCATGAGAACCAGGGCCTGCGCTTGCGAGGCTACCTTCAGTTGTCTGTAGAAAGCCTCATCAGTCTCCCCATCCTGATCAGGTGGCCTGTAATAAACACCCACAACAGTGTCCCTCGTATTTGCCTGTCCCTTAATCCTCACCCATAAGCTCTCAACCCGCTCTTCATCCGCCCCTAGTGAGAGCTCGATGCATTCCAAATGCTCTCTCACATAGAGTGCAATTCCACCACCACGCCTTGCTGGTCTGTCTTTCCTGAAAAGGACATAGCCATCCATGACAGCATTCCAGTCATGCGAGTTGTCCCACCACGTCTCAGTAATTGCAATGAGATCATGGCCCCGCAACCGCACACAGACCTCCAGCTCTTCCTGCTTATTCCCCATGCTGCGTGCATTGGTGTATCAGCATTTCAGAGAGGGAGTTGGGTGTGTAGTTTTGACCCTTGAGATGCGGTGTGCCTTCTGGCTTTCAGAAATACTGGCACACTGGCCCACGAGCGCTGAGCAACTACACCCTGGCACCTCACCAGCAAGCCCAGTACCATCCCCACCCCCCTTCAGATCTAGTTTAAAGCCCTCTCAATGAGCCCCGATAACTCTTGTCCTAGAACCCTTTTTCCCCTGGAGGTCAAGGTATTCCTGCCTGTTACCAGCAGGCCAGGCGTTTTGTAGATCAGGCCATGATCAAAGAACCCAAAGTCCTGCCAGCAGCACCAAGCTCGAAGCCAGGCATTGATCTGCTGGGTCCTTCTATTTAGCCCCTCATCATTCCCCGCAACTGGGGGAATAGACGAGAACACAACTTGCGCTCCCGATCCCTTGACCAGCCGTCCCAGGGTTTTGAAATCTTTCTTCATTGCCCTTGGACTTCTTCTTGTTACCTCGTCGCTGCCTACCTGAAAGAGCAAAAGTGGATAGTAGTCTGAGGGCCGTACCAGGGAAGGAAGCATCCTCTTCACGTCCTTGACCCGGGCCCCAGGGAGGCAGCAGACCTCCCTATGTACCGGGTCCGGCCTGCATATTGGGCCTTCTGTTCCTTTCAGTAATGAGTCACCTATGACAAGAACCCGTCTTTTCTTCTTTACCACAGAGGTTTTGATGCAGGGGGAGGTCTGACTAGACCTTGCTGACGGCTCCAGGGTAGGAGAAATAGGAGAAATATTGTGCTCGTCATCATCCAGGTTCCTCTGTAGAGCACTGTACCTGTTAAGTAATGGCACCTGGGAAGATGGGGTAGTCATTGGGCAGTCTCGAGTGCAGCGCCTGTTGCGCCGCGCAGGAACTTCCTGCCATTGCCCCCTGTCCTCCAGGTTACCGCCTTCAGTTGAGGTGAGAGAGGATATGGAGCTCTCTGTTGCAGGGGTTTTATCTGCCTGCTGGGTTTCTGTCATGGGATGCAGGATTCTGCTCCAGGAATCTATCTCCCTCTCGCATTCCCTGATGCTCCTCAACCTACTTACCTCCTCCCTGAGCTCCATGACTAATTGGAGAAGATCCTCTACCTGAGCACATCTCCTACAGGTATGCCCATCATTGCCATCCAACACTGGCGTAAGAGCAGGGCATACCCTACAGCCCGATGTCTGTGTGGTAGCATGTTCCCACAAGAGCTCCGTCTGAGAGGCGGCATCAGACCTGGTGGTTGTGGAGCTCATGGACGCCACAGTCATCTTGCGAGTAGTTACCATCACTACCTAGCCGGGTTAGCAGTCTTTCAGCTCTGTCCTGCACGAACTGCTGTGCAGACCGCTGTGATTGGACTGGTGTGTCACACCCTGCTTGGCCACCCCCTTCTCCAGCCCAGGAAGTACACTCTCGTTGTGGTGCACCTGGGTGATACCTCGGGTCACACCCAGGGAACGCCCACTTGCAGCTCGCTTGCTCAGTGTTTGCTCAGTGCGCAGCGACCTGGTCGCTGCACTCCCAAAGGGTTTCTTTTATGAGGGGGGAGAGTGGTCCCACCCTCTGCTCGTTAACACCTGCCGCCGGGGGTGGTGGCTCCGCCCTCGGCTCCTCAGCTGTCCCCGCCCCCTTGAAGGGCCAGGTACCAGCTCAGGCTGGCCCCTTTTCCTGGCTTTAAAAGCCTCAAAAACGAGCCCCTGGCTGTTTCTTTGCCGCGATTTCCTTCCCCAGCACAGACTTACCTGCACTGGAGCTGATCTCCTCGGAAAAAAAAAAAAACAAAAAAAAACTCTTCTCACAGTCCAGGCGCTCGTGGGGCAGGAGTTGGTGTCTCAGCTAGGCCCTGCAAGATCCAGAACCTTCCTGGGCCCCCCAGACTTTTCCCCAAAAGCCCAGGCCCATGAGGGCAGGCAGCATTGGGACAGGGAGGATAAAGTGAGGAGAGAGAGGAGAACCTTTCAGTGAAGGGCTTTTCTTTTGGTCAAAATAGTCTCAATAAGTATTTGCTAATCAGTAAAAATAAAATAGTATTTTCTTGAAAGAGAAGTGAGATTCACAAGTACTATACATTAATTTCCATTTCAACCTGTTAGTACTTACAGCATACAGCCATTTGCCATCCAGTTACAGGGGTGTTGAAATTACCTGTTAAAACCGGACTTGCTATTGCATGATACTGACAGAAGGTTGAGACTAAGAAAATGTACTTTCATGCACGGTGTCTTTCTTTGAAAGAGTCTCAGCAAAGTAACAGGTAAATCCTCTGTAATGCATTAGTTCATATTCTTTTTGCTTCTTCCAGCAACTTGTGCTCAGTCAAAACTTCCCTGAGGCAACTGTTATCACAGCAGTGACTAACAAAAAAAAGAAAAGGTAGTGCTTCATCTTGGCTCATCAGATACCTATCTTAAAAATTATTTCCCATTGTTTACCTCCCTCCTATTGTTCCTTTTCAGAATATGCTTTGAGAGAACTTCAGGCCATGTTTTTCCACTTTGTCTTTTAACACAGTTTGATGGTTTCTAATACATTATCTGGGGAGATGTAAAAATCAAAAGGAATGCCAGCACTAAATTAACTAGTGGAAAAAAAAATTGGACTAATCACTGAAAGTTTGGCAGATAGAATAATTAGTGTGGGGGAGATGATAATTTCAGCTCATAGAAATGAAATACTGGGCATATAGGTTTTTTAGCAGGACTGCGTGTGGCCAGGGCTGGGGGCTGTCCCCAAAGGCAGCTGGGCCTGGCTCTGCTGGGGCTGAGAGACTGCCCTGGCCCGGCTGGCGGGGAGCACGGGCAGGGCGAGGAGGCCCTGCAGCCCACCCTGGGCCTTGAGAGGGAAAACGCAGAGGCAGGGGTTGGAGGCAGGCTTGTTTTATTGAACAGAGAAAGACACGGAAGGCAGAGGCAGGCAGGTTGTCCCCCCAGGCTTCAAGAGAGCTGCTCCTTCAGGCTTCTGGCAGGCGGTGGTCGTTGCAGAGACAAGCAAGTGCCCGGTGGGACAAAGGTGCAATTGCACATCTGGGCAGGGGCCGGAGCAAGGAAGAAGTGATGAGGCAAATGAAGAAGGAAATGAGAAGTGTAATTTATGGAGTTATTCTGACTCCACTCTATTAAGTGGAAGTCTTTGATGCTCTGCCCCTTACTCAGGAGCTCCATTGAGGATCAAGACTGTATCATGCATTTCCCAGACGTTCTTTAGTAAAGGGATATTTCTGTAGGATTTAGCAGGGCCCACAGCTGCCACGGCGGTACCTGCTGTACCGGTAGGAGTAAGGGCTGCAAGAGCCAGAACCATAAGATCTACCATAGCCATACAGACCCCTGTAACCCAGGGAGCCCCCCCCATAGCCATAGAAACCCCCACAGCCCAGGGACGAGCCCCCATAGCCATACAGACCCCCGTAGCCCAGAGAGCCTCCATAGCCCCCCAGACTGCCATAGCCCCCCAGACTGCCATAGCCCCCCAGACTGCCATAGCCCAGGGAGCCCCCAAGGACAGGAGCTCCAGAGGACCCCACAACAGAACCCTGGGGAAAGGAGCTGAGGATGGGGCCGGGGAAGGTGACGACGACGGGAGGTGGCTGGATCACAGTGGTGGAGTCAGGGCACTGACGGACACACGGCTCATTCCCACTGTCAGCCAGGGGCTGGGGACGGTAGACACCACAGGCGGAGGGGGAGCACACATCGTAGCAAGCCATCTCGCAGGAATGGAAGTCAATCTACAAGAGTTGATTTTAACCAAGTATAAGATATTATTTACATACATAAAAGTGCTAGAGAGTTCTCTGCCTTTCCCCAGATAGGAGTGCTTTGAAGTACACCAATTTGCTCATGTCTATTACATAGGAAAATTGAAGCAGAACAGCTAAATTATTTGCTCTGATGCTTTGGTGAGTCATTGGATCAGCAAGGACTGGGACTCCAAGAGTAGAGTGTGTTGTTATGGATTTCATGACTCTAACTCTTCTTTCCCACTGATCTCCTTTGTTCTAAGCCTTGTGAGAACAGGGATTATAAGTAATTGTCTATTCAGATTTTACTCAGTAAGTTGTTTGATGAGACCATTACAAGAAAATTGCAAAGATTATTGCCGCCAGTTTCCAAACATTGAATCAGGGCAGTAAGATATTTGCGACTAGCTTAACACCACACTGTTTTGATTCTGGGCTCTGATCTCTTTTGAAAAAAAAATCTGACTCTAAACAACTTGCCCCCATTAACATGAAAAACCCATCTCTTCTCCTGTCAGCTTCTTAAATTCCTTCCAATACCCCTCTTTCTCTTAATTAAATAAATTTCTTACAGAGCATTTTCAACAGCTCTCAATTCATCTCTGTGACCTCCTCTGCCTAAGCCAGTGCCTGATCTCTGGTAGTGTTCATGCCCATTTATCTTGAGTTAATGTAAAAGCACCTTGACTGATTTGTAATGGAATAAACTGCAGATAATGGAAGGTCTGCTCCTAAGCTCAGGATTTCCCTGTGAACCATGAAGACTTAAACTTTTCAAATAATTTCCCATATAGGCAAACAGGGCAGGGGAATGCATATTGATCTAGTCACATAATTTCTTCAGCTGTTGGAAGTGAACTAATAACGAACTTAATTTTCTGCAATATCGAGAAACTTTCAGTTTGCTTTGAAGTTAAATGCCAACCCTGAATGCAGAGAATAGCTGTCCATAATACAATCATTTTTGTAAGCTTTATCTTTTCACCTAACCTTGTACTCACTAGTTCTTAATGGAAGAGACCATCCTAGATTAAATTGTATAGCAAAGACTTACTCCAGTAGTTGTAAAGAGCAGATTCAGACTTACCCGATTTGCTGAGGAGAGCGCGTGAAGAGAAGAGGTTGGAAGAACCCTGAGTAGGGAGAGCTTTTATACAGTTCAGACTGCCTGAGGGATGAGAAGCTGGTTTTATGAATGTGGATCTAATTAGTTGACACGGCACATTTTTTGTATTGATGGCTCCACAAAGTGATGAAATTTTTGCTCTCTGTTTTTGTTTATTACTTGATTTCAATTATCATGTAACGTAACACATGCATTACATCACACAAGGTTCTTTCATCTAAAAGAGTGATGGGTGAAACCAATACATCTTTCATCCTAAAACACGATTCATAAAATTAATATCAATTTTCTATTCTCTTTGGAGTTGAGCCATGTAGTAAACTGCTTATACACAGATATTCTTCTTTTGCTGTCTTATATGACAATAATGCCCAAACATTTATCAGAAATAACCTGCTGTGAGATGTTGCTGTCAAAGTCCCGTACATAAGTTTTCTCTCTTCTTAAAGATAAAATGCAGTCTATTGTTAAATCCTCAGGAGAGTGGGCAATATTTCTTATGTGCTTATGTTTATTTCCGAGATATGATAAAATTCATATTGGAATCCATGGAGGATTCCCAATACTCTCTGAATTTTGGGCAGAGATTATATTGTGGGCATTCCCGAACACACAGAGGCACATGTCCAAAACAGCCTTAGGTTTTATCGGACCCTCAAACTACAGCTTAAAGCTCAATTTAGTTCTGAGAGGAGAGATATTTATTTTTAATATAAACTGATGAGACTTCCTGCTTAAATCGAAGACCATTCACAGGTATTAAAGGATTTCTGTGACTCTTCTTTCACTTGCATACCCAATAGATAAAAGCAACCTTTTAGACATCAAAGTGTCATTGAAGTGACATCAAAAAGTGGACAGATTCCCAGTGAATATCTGAAATCATAAGCAGTCAGGGATATTCAAACTTTCAGCTCAGTTTGATCCACAAGTTTGAGAGGATACATTTTTCTGAAGTTTCCTTTGATTTCTATCTTGCTCCTCAGGAGTCCTTGATCCTGGACTATACCTGATCTTGCAGGTAACACCATCATTGATGGCATCTTTCAGTAGAGAGTAATTATGAGGTGGGAATTTGCTGGGAAAAGCAAATGCTGGCTTTTGCTGAGGTTTCTTTCTTTGTTTATGCCATTGTTGTAACACTATATCATTATCATGGTTATCATAATCATGAACATAGTTATCTTCAGACCACATATTATTTCCAAATTATGAGCTTTTCCAAATCTGGAGATACATATGGAAATTTCCTCAGCTACAATACTGAAAAGGGCCACCTCAAAGTTTTATGAGGGCATTCCAAGGTATTTTCAAATACCTCAAGAACACTCATTACTAGCTTGTACATACTGTGTCATAATTACATAAAAAGTACGCCTGGATGCATACACCCCACTATTAGGAGAGATTATCACATTAAAATAAGGAAGTTAAAGTCACTTGGGTCTTTCCCGTAATCAGTTCATGTTTTATAACACTTTTTGGACCTTCCTTTCTTTGACTTTAAGAATAAAATCTATCTTATGTTTTATTAAAGTGCACATTGGTCCAGAAGCAGAAATCTACTTATGTTAATGGAACTATTACACCCCCCCAAAAAAATTCCAAACCCAAAAACCAAACCCAAAACCAATGGAGTCTCTCTTCATTGTGTCAGGGCTAGAATCCTTTTCAGTAGCCATGTCTTATCACCTGATTTACTTGCTGTCCTGGTTTGAGGTAAAACAGAACCAATTTTCTGATTTGTAATTTTACTTTTTAGCTGAGCCTCTTCTAACTGACTAAAGTCTGAAATTAACAGCGTATTGTTCAGAAACTGTTCACTCTCGGAGTGATAAGACCTGATTATACCAAGGAATGGTACGGAGCGAGGCTCTTGCTTATACTTATTGCTATAACAACCAAGGTCAGCTAACTTCGCTGTTTGCCCCATTAGAGGGTCGGAAGCAGAGAAGCATAGAGGGGTCCCACCTGCAGGGAGGAGCGGACAGGACAGGTGACCCCAAACTGACCAACAGGGTATTCCATCCCATACGCATCACGCTCAGTATAAAAGCTAAGGGATCAACGGGGCAAGGCTGCTCTGGTTTGTTTTTCTCTTTCTTCAATGGTCGACATCTGAGGAGGACCCTGTCTGTTCATCTGCCTTTGATCCCAATCCGAGCATTCCTGACTCTAGTTCCGGAATACAGATCATGTCCATCACTGACTCCAGTCTGGGACTTTCCCTGTGTCTGCTGGTGACGCGACCATCATCCTGGGAGCTGTATACGTTTTTTAAGTTTTATTATTATTTCGTATTTCCTTATTTATTATTATTTTCATTAAAGTGGTTTAGTTCTTTTTTCTAAACTCATAAATCTCCTTTTCTCTTCCTCTCCTCTCTGGGGAGAGAGCCAGGGGGAGGGCCATCTGTCCTTCTGATTGGCCAATCTGGCCAAAACCACGACACTTGCTTTTCTTAGTCCTGTGTTCTTAGATATGTCTCTCTAACACATAACAATAGGAGGAGAAAACATGGTAATGCATAAAGTAAAGAAATGCTCATGAAACAACTCAGAAGAATCAGTTTCTATAGACCTGTGACTGACAGCTGAAATATTTCCCTGTTTCTGGGACTGAAATACAACTAGTAGAAAACCATCCAAAAGCCATTAAAATATGCTCCCGATTATTGCGTTTGGCTTGTATTGGGTAGCTGGAGGTAGAAGTGGTAACTAAGCCTGCAGAAAGAATGTTGTTACCCTTCTTTTTTTGTTTCCGGCCTTCATTTTGAGATCCTAAAAGAAATTCCATTTTTTCTCCAGGTATATTGTTCATTACACTAAAAGACCTGTAACTGGACAAAAGAAATGACTGTCTTCCTGCCATCCTAACAATGCAGGACTCTTAAATAAATTAAATCAGCTTACTTCCTCCCCTAATGTTAAAGGGAGCAATGGAATAATAAAAAATAATCCTACATGTAAAGCCATGACATAATAGTTCTGTGGTTGAGTGTGCATGTCATGCTATGTGTGGGTTTGAAATGCCTGCAACGCACAAGCAATAAGCAAAAACAATTTCAGCACTTTGAGAAACTACGTGTCCTACAATTTGGGGTTGGTACCTAATTATGAACTCACGCACAGGATGCCTAATATCCTCCAGGCGATCGACAGAGCTGTATAAAAACTCTCTGCACGAAGTCTTTCTATCCACTTCTCTCGCCTTACTCGCCTTCGTGAATTGGGTAAGTCAGATTTCTCTACAACTTTGCTAAACTTAACTTCCTGTCAAGAACCCAGGGTCTTAATTTAGGGCCAAGTCCTCTTCAGTTACTGCCAGGCTGACAGTGATACGTAGATTATGTGCTGCTTGAAATAATGTTTGTTATCGCATTCATTACCAGGCTCTGTAAAGATAGGCTCCAGAAGAGGGGTATATCAAGCAATTTTGAATCCCAAACTTGCAACATTTTACCATTTTAAAGAATTCCTTGACTATTTTAGAAGATAAAGAACAGTTCATATACATGGTTTCATATGGCTGCATTTAGTAGAGTTCTGCAGAGCTGAAAACAGGAAACATCAAACTTACTAAGTATAAACCCTCAACCAATAGTAATGTAATAGTATTAAAATTAGCTCATCTGGAAATACCAAAGATACAATCGAAAAGTACATGACTTTGTCTTACTAAAGTCCAAACTAGCCTCCAGGTTACAGTTCTAGGAAGAACAGTAATAGAAAACACTTTTACTTCTCAGGTTTACTACTGATACCCTGTTGGACTGCTTCATCATAACCTAATGTTTGATATTTCTTTGTTAACCTAAATGACCGTGTTTTACAGATTGACTTCCATCCCTGCGAGATGGCTTGCTACGATGTGTGCTCCCCCTCCGCCTGTGGTGTCTACCGTCCCCAGCCCCTGGCTGACAGTGGGAATGAGCCGTGTGTCCGTCAGTGCCCTGACTCCACCACTGTGATCCAGCCACCTCCCGTCGTCGTCACCTTCCCCGGCCCCATCCTCAGCTCCTTTCCCCAGGGTTCTGTTGTGGGGTCCTCTGGAGCTCCTGTCCTTGGGGGCTCCCTGGGCTATGGCAGTCTGGGGGGCTATGGCAGTCTGGGGGGCTATGGCAGTCTGGGGGGCTATGGCAGTCTGGGGGGCTATGGCAGTCTGGGGGGCTATGGCAGTCTGGGGGGCTATGGCAGTCTGGGGGGCTATGGGGGCTCATCCCTGGGCTGTGGAGGGGGCTCCCTGGGTTACAGGGGTCTGTATGGCTATGGTAGATCTTATGGTTCTGGCTCTTGCAGCCCTTACTCCTACCGGTACAGCAGGTACCGCCGTGGCAGCTGTGGGCCCTGCTAAATCCTACAGAAATATCCCAAGTGAGGCATAACCAACAAACGAGATGGGATGGTTTCACAGCTAAAGAGGTCTGAGCTTCCACTGCTCTGTTCCAAGACCAGGGAGCTGTACCCTTGCAGCCCCCCTTGAATTTCTCCTCTTAACTTGTACTTTCAGTTTCTGCCTTAATGCTTCTACTGTCACATTTCCATATTGCCTGGGGGAAAACATGTAACAAAGTTGCTCAAAATGGTTCCTGTTTGTTGCAATTAACAGCTAAGACTCAGGAAGAAAAAAAATAATCAACCCTGTGTGAATGTATCCCTGTCTGGAGAACAGTTTGATACTTGTCGGAGACTCTGAAAATGTATTCTTTACCTCACTATCATTAAAAGTTTATTGCATCAAAGTTGCCATGTTCTGCTGTTCTTGTCTCATGTTTTCACTCTTGTTATTTGCCTTTGGAGAAGTCTAACCTGTGCAGTTGTCAATAACAGTCTAAACTATGTAGGATGAGTGTCCAGCGCAAAAAAAATCAGAGATTTCAAATGAATAAAAGCAGTTTGAAGCCCTCAGCCCAGAAATAGCTACTGTCCTGCCCTCCCCATTTTTCAGATAAAGATTCTTGACATTTTTGTAGAATTTGCCTTCTTGGTTGAACATTCACTGGTTACAGTTTAGTAGTGGTAGAGAAATGAAAGAGTAGGTAACTAATTTTAAACTTTTTCCTAAAAACATTAGACTTCAGCAAAAATTTCTTCCAACTAAGTCTTTATCTCCTTAAACTTCAGATTCTCCCTCGAATACTTAAACTCTGTCCTTAGTAATAGTTTCTACTGAAAGTTAACCTAATTTTCTGTCAAATCCTTAAAGAAAGAAAGTTTTCTGGACCATACAATGGAATGTTTCAATCTGAAATGTGTGTAATAGTCTTTCTGTATAATCATGAACTCTAAGGTGTTGGATGTTTTTTTGACAGAAAACTCCATTCAGCTGCCCCAAGGGCTGATTCATCTGTGCCAGAAGAAGAGCCGGAACAGATAAAACAAAGTTATGGTACCTGGAAAGCCTAAAAGGTAGAAAAAGTCATAACCCTGTACACACATCCTCAACACCATTGTTGTGTTTCCCAACTCCTCCTGCATGGGAAACCCTCACAGCAGAAACCCCTACTTTGAGCAGCTCTAACTTTCAGCCTCTCCCATGATATTCCTCATCTAAAAGGTCCATTAGATAGAGTCTACCCACCTCTGAGGAGCTCTTTTTCTTCTTGCAGCTCCTCCAACTCTCTCCTTCTCAGCAGCTCCATCCCAATACCCTTCACCACTCTCTCCCCACCTCCTTAAATCACTTCTGGCTCAGGACCATCCCTCCCACCTGAGGGCCTCATCTGCCACCCTTTGCCCCATAATCTGCTTTGAATCCAGCCTCAGCTGAGCCACCAGCTCTGCTCCTGCTATGATCAGCAAAGATGTTTAAATGGCTCATTAGGGAATGGAGGCTTAGTCTGATTTCTTTCTAAAAATAATGTTGTTGTTATTGGAACCCAGGCCAACTGGGGAGGGAGGATTCCTCTTCCCAAATGCATGCACTGAGTGCTGCAAGTGGTGACTGATTTCAATAATAGCTGGACCATTTCAGCTGTGTGTTTGAAGTCTGAGCCTCATCCTATGTAAGGATGTGAGTTTTCCCCAGCTATAGAGAGGAGAGTTGTCTATCCATAGTAGAAGAAATGAAAACTAAAAGTTGATTTGTTTAATGCAGAGTAGAATCACTTTAATGAACGTTCACAGAAATGCATTGTAGAATATGAAGAATATGCATCAGAGTGCAGGCAACTCTTTCCATAATTGTTGTTCTTCAGCTGGACAGTGAAGTGCCATTTTATAAGAATACAAATTAAGTGTTTTATCCCGCCCATTATACACATAGATGGAAAAAAGCCCAAAAGACCATGAGTAAAGGGTGAAGAAACTAAGGACGCGCTGTGTGGTCCCAGCTCCACTGCAGTGGGGTGGCAGGACTTCACAACATCTCCTTTGGGATGATGGCTGTGGATCAAGATCGTATCTCACAGTTGCCGGTTATTCCTTACTTGGGATATTTCTGCAGTATTTAGCAGGGCCCGCAGCTCCCACGGTTGTACCTGTTGTACCAGTAGGAGTAAGGGTTGCAATAGCTGGAACCATAGGGTCTACCATAGCCATACAGACCCCCGTAACCCAGGGAGCCCCCATAGCCCCACAGACCCCCATAGCCCAGGGAGGAGCCATAGCCACCATAGCCCCACAGGCCCCCATAGCCCAGGGAGGAGCCATAGCCTCCGTAGCCCCCAGAGCCCCCAAGGACAGGGGCTCCAGAGGATCCCACAACGGAATCCTGGGGGAAGGAGCTGAGGATGGGGCCAGGGAAGGTGACGACGACGGGAGGCGGCTGGATGACAGTGGTGGAGTCAGGGCACTGGCGGACACAGGGCTCGTTGCAGCTGTCAGCCAGGGGCTGGGGACGGTAGACGCCGCAGGCGGAGGTGGAGCACAGGTCGTAGCAAGCCATCTTGTAGGGATGGAGGTAAGCTGCAACACACACTGATTATTAGACTAAGTAGAAGACAGACTTCAAGACTTTACATTAAAATAATGAGTCAAGTACAGGATTTTGAGTAAATAACTTGATTTCCCACTTTGCAATCATAACCCTCATTTTTCAAATAGTAGATTTTTGAAAACTCTCTAAAAGATGTCTACACATCCAAAAGCACACAGAAAATGTTTTGCCTAGCTCTGAAAGTGTTCATGAACAACCTTCAAAGAACTTAGAGATATTTCTACACATTAAACTGAAAACTGAGAAGCAAAACCAAGGAGAGCAAAGTGACTTTGTCCAAGGACATTTGATGAGTCAGTAGTAAACCTGCTGAACCCAAATCCAAGTTTTCCATGAGATGTAGTTTATGTATAACTTAATTATAGTAGCTTCTTCTTACCACTCAGCCCAATTTTGCTGAGTTGTAGGAACAACAGATTATAGGATTGTCACTACCCAGATTGCTCAGAAAGCCATTTGACAAGATAATAAAAGACAAATGGTGGTGTTATTATCCCAATTCCCATCTATGCAGCCACTGTATGGACACAGCCTGGACAATTTCAATATAAATAGTGTTTCAGTCCCTAATATCTTTCAAAAAAACTAATTTCAAATTATTATTCCCAGGACAAACCAGTAGTCCTTGGCAAACCCAAGAATTCAGGCTATGTTCTCCCCTCTAAACTTAGTTATTTTCTCCAAGAGTGACTTTATTCTTCACTCACTATGTCCTGCAAGTCCTTAGCAGGGTTCTGAGGAAGAATATGAAGGCAAGAAAGTAAAGGACAGCCAGAAGATTTGCTGTACCAGGACAACACACACAACTTTCTCAGATGCATCGCTTGTTCATCAGGTTGCATGAATGGCTGCAGTTGTGAAGCCCTTATTAAATGTTGAACTTCATATGCAAATTTTGGAATAGGTTAAATACATTGAAGTAAGAACCATAGAATATCTCAAGTTGGAAAGGATCCATGAAGATCATCGAGTCCAACTCTGTGCTCCTCACAGGACTACCTAAAACTAAACCGGATGACTAAGAGCATTGTCCAGTCACTTCAGGGTCCAGTGTTTCCGACACTGAGAACTCTGGAGGGTCCCCCACACCAAATAGGTGCACCTGCCACCCCAGAGCCAGCAAGAGAATCTATGTCCCAAAACAACAGAGATACACTCAACAGTATGGGTGGCGGACACCAACTGATGTTGAAACGAGCAATAGAAAGATACATGGATAGCAATAAAGAAGAATCAGACTTACCCAAGTCTCCAAGAAGTCAAGGGAAGTGTTTGGAAGAGCTATGAGAGAGAAGAGCTTTTATATTGGAGCAGCTGGAGGTACAAAATCAACACTGGTTGCCCGCCCCGATTTCAAACACGTGTAACCCATCAAGATGATGAAATTGCTGAGTTCATTATTGGAGTTTATGAGTCCTTTCAAATTTGTTTGTAGTAAGGACCTGAACATTACTTTAGATTACAGAGAATTCTTTCATCTTGTGATGACTTTGGGAAAATAAAAACCTGGCATTATTCCAGTCACTTCCTTGAAATTACAACAGAAATTACTAAACCAGATCCTCTTGTATTAACTTAACACCTGGAGAGCATCTCATGGGTTTATCAGAATTACATACTACTGTCATGGACAGGATTTTTGTTTACGTACATAAAATTCACATTACAACCTGCCAGGACAAAAGTTAGAGACTATCAATGGGATATGCAGAAAAGTTGGGGGTGGTTTCTGCCTGTTTTATCTTCCTCACCTACAGCTGGGGGACACAGCACCCTTTATGATGTTTTCCAGTAGTATTTGACACTGGCTGTAATGGGGACAATTCCACTCAGAAGAGCAGCAGCAATTCCAGGGACATACAATGTATGCTCTAGACTCTAAATAGGGCTCATATGGAAATTGAAATTTAACCTTGAGCAGAAAAAAATGGTGAAAACCTTTTTTTTGGAGTGCTGGGAACTCTTTTCATGCAGATATGAACTGAATCAGTTTCTCCATCCATCAGTCACTCAAACAGTTGTATTGTCTTACAAAGATGTGTAGGGCTAAGCCTGCAGAATTTCACGGAGAAGACAGGAAGGCTTTGTCTTCCTGAGGCTTGCTTTTGTTTTTTAAGAGATGAACAAGGAATGAGTTTCTGATGTTAAGTAAAGCTACAAAGGGATTGAAGACCACAAAGAGACTTTTTCCAGGTATTGTTGGTTTGATGCTGTTAGTACCAAAGATGGTACTTGAGAATATTTAATAGGAAGCTGAGGAAAGCTAAGCTTTTTCAGTACAAATGGGTCCTCTGATGCAAAAATTGAAATGTAACAGAAGTGCTTTGAATTACTGACTTTGATTCTCAGGAATTCATGACTTCCTGCAATACACTATTGTTGCTGCAAGCCATAACTCCAGAACAGGGCTGAGGTGGCAGTTTCTGTGAACAGGCAACAATTATGAATTTGGAACACACCACACAAACAAAGGCTGGTTCTTCCCTTGTTTACAGATGTGTTATTTTAATACTGCAGACTCTATGCCATAGATTATCTCTAAATTATGAGGTGGGTTTCTCAGCCTTTGAGGTGGTTAGAAGTTTTTTTGGACAACATTATTTTCCAGCTTCCAGGGAGCAAGTCCTTTCAAGTGCCTCAAACTATCTACTAATGGTTTGAGAATGCATTCTTACAATTAGGTTAAAGGCATGTACCTGGATTTAGGTGCCTAGCAATTATGGAATGACATCACATTCAAATACATAAGTCAAGGTATTTGTGTCCTTGGCATAACCAGTTCATGGCTGAATACTGGGGATTTGTGCATGTTCAGAATTTTTCAATGTAGAAGTACAGAAGGAAATATAAAATTTAAATAAAATACAGCATTTCATAAGCTGTATAATCAGTCTAGCTTTATCATTCTCAGTTGCACATCAGACCACAGAAACAGAGGACTTGATTATTTTCTTGAGATGTTACAATTCTATCAATGATCAGCCTTTATCCATGTAAATGATTTCTCTGTCTCTATTGTGGGATATTTCCAGATAGCTTTAGCAAGATGCCACCAGTCATGTTTCATTTAATTTCCTTTCTCAGTAGGCTTCAATGTTGCCTGATCTGAAGATGGAACTAAGGATGGATCCCTGAAGGTTTTGTATCAGGAGACAGAAGACTGCAAAATGTGGGTGACACCTCACAAAGGAAGTGCCTTTCAATATTGAGAACAGAAAGGGTAAATTTCAGTTTGCTTCTAGGCTACAAATTGGGTTGAAATACGGTGAGAGAGATCTGTTAGAAAAATCTGAGTGGTTTATATTATATCCCTGCCTTTTGCTTAAAATAGTCCAAAGGACTTGCCAGTGTTTGAGAAAAGGACAGGAAGGGTAATCCATGACTGAATACATAACAAAGAGAGCAAGAGGTATTTCCCCAAGTTCCTCGTTCATTGGATGAGGCCAGCATTGTGTTCAGGAGCAAAAGCCAAACAAGATAAAACCATTTAAGGACCAGAAGATGGTTTCTATGGTTTCCTATGGCTTCCTTTGGGTGCCGTATTGTTCTTACACTAAGTAACTGAGAGTGCAAATGATAAAGATAAAAATGACAACCCAAAGTTGCTCTAATGAGTTCCATTTTGTCTCCAGGTGTCTTACAGCCTGGATTTAATGGAAAAATCTGTGCGCATCAAGGGACCACAGCCATGCAGTGAGCAGCTCGGTTTTGCCATTAATAATGGAGAAGCTGAGAAAGAGCGTTAGTATAATTCTTGTTGTAACACCAAGGATGTGAATGGAATGATAACAGGAATGAATATGACAGATAACCATTTGAGATGAAAGAGGCTTCTGTGATGAAATGCACCTATCATATTTCATGAGACTTCGAACCAACAAATAAACAAATAGTCAGCAAAACTTTGAGGACCTACGTGTCATATTAGGTTTGGGTTTGCCCCAATTACGCACATGCAGAAATTGCACCTTAGGTGATCCCCATGATCTAGGGAACTGTATAAAAGCTCTCCCAACTCAGGGCTCTTCATTCCACTTTGCTCGCTTTATTCACCTCCGTGAACAACGTAAGTATCATTCTACCTGATCTCTTTCCTAAACTTTGAGTATCTCTTTTCTGATAGTTTTAATTAAGGTTGGAATCATCCATAAGTATTCCAAGATTCTTAATAATGTTAGATGATCTTGCCATGAATTTATTTTTCTTATTTAGTGTTGGATATCCATGTATTCGGGTTTAAAATGGTAAAACTAGACTTTTCAAAAATTATTGTTTCCTGTTAGTAGAAAGTTGAGCTATCAAAGCAGCTTCCAAAACATCAAAAGAAGGCTAGTTCAATCACTAGGGATTTTTTAAGGATTTTGCATGTAAGTTTTTGTTATGTGTCTATGTGTATGTTTATATTTGTGGAGGTGACAAGCTTAACCAGAAAGAATGGAGAAGTATTGTCTAAAGAATTATTAGAAAACAGAAATGAAACTAGGAAATCTTAGCCTAGCCTTTACATTGTCCTCACTTTGAGCAGGAAGTTGGACTAGATGACCTCCAGAAGACCCTCCCAATCTAACATTTTATTGGTTCTAGTTGGGGGAAGAAATTGTTCACAGGTGGTATTGATTCCTAGTCCTTCCACAGGTTTTCTTTTAGATTGGATCAGGTCCTATGGCAAAAAATCTTTCTGAAGAGCTCAAATCAGCCTACTGGTGTAGAAACTCAGCCCTAGGTATCTGAGTATACCAGTTTCCCATCTGGGAAATCAAAAAATCTTTTCACTCACCCTGCGACTCTCAAGCTACTTTGCAAGCATTTCAGGGCAGGGAATGCCTTATTTAATCCAAGTTTATAGCATGTCCAGCATACTGGCAGCATGATTTTAGCTATTGCTTCTGGAAGCACGTTACAAGTCAATATGCCAGAGTTGTTCTTCCAGCTACCTATTAATTTACCATGGGCTTTGCTGGTTGTCAGGTTACACTGCTTTGTTTTTGCTAATAGAAAACAAAAAAAAATCTTTTAGACATGGACATTGTAAGGGTAGGTGAAATGTATAGTGGAAGTAATTTGCAAAGTAAAATGATGGATAATCTTTTTGCAGTGTTTGACAGTGGAGTAGAGCAAAGAACTACTTTTCAAAGGGAACCAAGTATAAGAAATTAGGAATGAGACCATTAGAAGAGATGACTGCTCAGAATGCAAACTGGGCAGTGCTGATTTACAAGAGGAAGAGATGTCACATGGAAAAGACTGAAGAGAAGGAAGGACAATCGAGACGTGAAAGATAATGCCATTATTCTAGTCCATGTAGCCAACTTTCAAACTCTTATTTCCCATTTAATTTATACCTTTCTTTTATTCATCAGTGTGTGTTGCCACTTACCTCCATCCCTACAAGATGGCTTGCTACGACCTGTGCTCCACCTCCGCCTGCGGCGTCTACCGTCCCCAGCCCCTGGCTGACAGCTGCAACGAGCCCTGTGTCCGCCAGTGCCCTGACTCCACCACTGTCATCCAGCCACCTCCCGTCGTCGTCACCTTCCCTGGCCCCATCCTCAGCTCCTTCCCCCAGGATTCCGTTGTGGGATCCTCTGGAGCCCCTGTCCTTGGGGGCTCTGGGGGCTACGGAGGCTATGGCTCCTCCCTGGGCTATGGGGGCCTGTGGGGCTATGGTGGCTATGGCTCCTCCCTGGGCTATGGGGGTCTGTGGGGCTATGGGGGCTCCCTGGGTTACGGGGGTCTGTATGGCTATGGTAGACCCTATGGTTCCAGCTATTGCAACCCTTACTCCTACTGGTACAACAGGTACAACCGTGGGAGCTGCGGGCCCTGCTAAACACAACAGGAAAATCCACTGAATAATGTTCAAGTGAAAAGCAAAATGCAGATTCACCAGTGAGCAGATGAGTGACGGCTTTGGGAAAGAGCTCACAAATCCTGCTCAGTGCAGTGCCATCTGCATGTTCTGCACCTCTCCTTTTTTTTCCTTTGAATTCTCTCCTGATCTCTTCATGGGTTCAATTCCTTGTTATCTTCTGCTTTATCATCCTTGTAACTGAATGCAGTGAGACATCTAACAGCATCTTTCAAAATGCATTTGACTGACATCTTGGATATACATTCTTGATATTGCAATGTACTTGTGTTCTTTTCTTTCTCATTAAAATTCTGTTGCATCATTTAAAATAAGTGTGTTGTGGTTTTGCACTCTCATCCATTCTGAATTTGCCAACTTTTCTGGATAAAGCTGCCTGGTGTACATATAGCTGCAATGATATTGTGCAAACCCTGCCCACATAGTGAAAGTCTCCATGAGGAGCCCTTGCTAGGCCTGTTTCACCACAGAATTGCAATAACAGGGTCACAAAATGCTGGTCATAGGTGAAGAGCAGCCTTCTCTACACATCGCTTTGTTAGAGTACCCCTTCGTGAGTTTGTCAGATAATTCTTAGGACCACAAATGTCTGTTCACCCTCAGAAAGTTAAGCTCTTCCTTATTCCACTGCAGACTTCTAATCCAACGTGATACAAATCATTTCACCAGCACAGCTCTTATTGGAAGATTGGTGACTGACATTAAATGGAGTTCAGATTCTGGGTTTCTCTAGCACAGCCCAGCCTAGATCCTTGCTATTCAATTGTCTCACACTCCAAATTTCAGGCTGTGTGTAGATGACACTTCTCCAAAACCACAAGAAGGACCATGTGCATAATTTCACAGTATATCTGATAGAGTTTCTGGGTTTGGGACTTCTTTGGTTCTGTTTAAGTTATATATATATTAAATATAAATAAATTTCTGTAAATATTATATAGGTAGCCTAAACCTGAACAAAAATACTGCACCATACATGGCATATCTTTTTAGGTTATCAGTAAAGCAAGTAACCATCTCCTGATTCAAGTAGATGTTTATCTCACAAGATAGTTTTCTTTATGTGGTTCAGTTGCCAAAAGATCTTAGGCTACATATTTTGCTACAGTAAGAAGTATGGCTAAGCATAAAGTAACAGCGTTCAGAGAATATCCAACCAGGAACTAAAGGCAGAATATGAAGAAAGAATGGCAAGAGCTGCTGCGCATGCCCAGGTCCATGCTCTGTCACTGAACAGTGCAGACAGCACACTTCCCAGCACTCATTCCCTAAAAAATCAGCTCTAAATCTGCCTTTTATTTCTTTTTACTTAGTTATCTCTGGTAAATTGAATAGCTCTTCCAGCAAGAGCCACAGCTTCCACAGTGGTACCCAGTATAAAAACAACAGCCAACAGGGATGATCTACTTGCTGCCAGGACCTGAAAATCTGTAAGAAAATCTGTTGTGATGAAGACTACCATAACAAAAGCTCCTGCAACAAAAGGAGCCCTTAAGAATGGGTGCTAACAGAGATCCCGCTATGCAATCCTGAAGGAAGGAACATCTGGGCTGTAAGGTGGTGACAATGGATAGTGGCTGAGCTGCTGCCCTCGAGCCAGGGCAGTCTGCTCCTTACAGCTATTGGCGCTGGCGCTGGACATGAATTGGCCAACTGGAGACAGGACTAAGTGTAAGTGTAACACAGCACGAAGTCCCCTGGAACAGGAAGAAAAGCTGAGATCTCATGGAAATGGGAAAGGCACAGCAGTCTGGATCCTCTGCAACACTCATTTAGTTCCAGATCCATCCCACCTGATTGTGGCCACCTCACCGAGATCTACTTGCTACTGTGGATGTAATTCCTCAACTTTATATAAGGTCTGTAAGAAAAATGATTTCTAAGTGATGGTTAATCATTGCTGAGCGGAAACGGGAATATAGAACACGCTTCCTCAGGCAATTGGAAGACCAAGTAATTAACTGTGAAGAGGACGTATCCTCTGTTAACCATGGCTGCGACTGAGGCTGTTGAGGAGCAAGAGCACAGAGCCGTTTGTAGGGCTACAGCCTCGGGTTTTGGTATCTGTTTAGCAGATTATAACTTTGAGATTAGAAGTAGATCTAATCTAATGTCCATATAGGAGCAGACACCTCCTATACAATCCATTGTGGAAAACACCAGTTTAGCCCTTAAAATCCGCATATAGCTTTGCCTCCTCATAAATGACAAAAGAGGACTAACTTAAATTTACGGAAAAAGAACAGTTTGATATCTAGAAAACAGCTAGCTCTAGGAAGAAGAAAGCAAGAGAAGTAAATACAAGGTGGTTTTCAGGAGGGACTTTTTATACATTTCCTCAAACCGCCTGAAGAACCTGAGTGTCCCATTAACACCAGCCCATAGTTATCACACACGGTTCACCTCAAAATGATGAAACAGTTTTGCTCAATATTTATGTTTATTAGTTGATTCAAATTCTCACACTGCATGAAATGCAAATTACAAAACAAATATTTCTTTCATCTTAGCACTTAATTGGCAAGACTCATTCCTGGTAACATTCCATTAAATACATTAAAATGACAGGAGGAATTATGCTGGCTTCATTTATTTACCTCTTTTATTGGTTGACATAGTGCTGGTGGCTCAAATGTTAATCATAATTACCATCTGCTTTCATACGCAGGTTCTCTTTCCATCCTTCCTTACCCATGTTAGATAAAGTATAATTGTTAGAAAACATCGTGTCTTTCTTGTGAAATCAGCAACCCTTGTGTGAAGTTGGAATTAAGATTTGGACAGGACTATCCTGTACTTTTCAAGGGGAAAAATCAAAAGATACATTGCAAAGTACTTTTTAAAATCATCTGGACCCATGTCTTGTCTCCCAGACTACCCAGTTCTTCCGTTTCTTCATGTTTTAGAGGTGAATTCATTAGTCACAACAAAGGTAAACAGTTTCTTAGCCAGCATACAGGCAACTTGTTAAATATATTTTTTAAGGAAGCTGAACATATCTTTAAAACCAAGAAGAAAGGCAGAACACTCACTGATAGGCTAGGAAAGTCCTAGGAAAAGCTTTCAAAATGTGAGAACAGAGGCAGAGGTTGCAGATTTTTGTGCTACAAACACTGAAGGGAATGGGAATTAATACAACATTGGCACTGAAGGAGCTTATACACAAACTTAAACAAATAAATGAAAACCTAAATTATAAAAGAAAATCAAGTGAAATCTTAAGGTTAGAAATCATGAGCTGGTAAAGGGAACAGGAAGAGTGCACTTGAGCAGTACAATTTAATAAATATGTTTCAAAATGCTGAGCTGCTTGAATCTAACCACATACTTATATTACAATAATGACGGACTACTTCATGTGTAAACTACTAAGGAGGGTTTGGGAAGTGCTTAAAAACACAGACAAAAGATATTTGAACACCATTTGTGAGTATTGCTGCTCTTGTGATCCCCTAGGGCCATCACAAAGTCGGGTGAAAAAACAACCTCATCATTTACATATAACTTCTGGTAGAAATGTTGCTGTGTTTGTTAAATAACAAACTAATTCATCAGCAAACGATGATTTCTGAGGCTGGACCAGGCACTGCTTATTACACAGAATTTCAGAATATGGGAAGATGGGTGGGACATACTTCATCAAACCTTCCCTGTTTAAAAGCTGGGTGTTTCAGCTGCCTCCATAGTCGATGAAGGCGAAATTGTTATGTTTTGAGGGTGATATCAATTCTGGGAAGGTAAGCATCTAAGACAGGGTGAATTGTCTCGCAGAAATTCTTGTCCCTCCCCACTAAGTACTGGGGAAGGCTGAGTAATTTCAAAAGACAAAGTACTTGAAATCTTGGCAGTGAAAATTGGGCTCTGCAGCAATATGTGCTCTGCAGGTGATATCCTGCTAGTCAGCAAAGAAAGAAGAAAAAAAAAAATCCATTGTTGCAATAACTATTCCTTGGGTAATTCCATCCCTTTTCCTACCACTTACTCAGTAGTCTGGGAAGAAGCACTCAAAAATGGTTCCTGTGATATCCTCCATCAAAACTTTGGTTCAATCACTTTGTAAGCTGAAGGGGTAGATCTAAAGGCAAACTGCACTCCATCATAGGAACAAAAAGAAAGAGAAGATATAGACTGAATGAATGCAGTGGTGGATGGAAACGTATAATTTCACATAGAAACTGAGAAATCTGCACCTGCTTCACCACTGTCTTGTGTTATATCCTCCTTCGGAGCTCTGCCTTGTCAGTACAGCTTAGCTAGAAACTATTAATCTGTTTGCATTAGCAGCCATTCCACATTGATGACCCTGCCAGATAACCTCTGTGTGCCTCTGCAGATTCCAAGTGAAATATAAGGAAAAATAAGGAAAAAATACTGATATCCCTGAAGGGAAAACTTTAGACTTTGGTTTAAACACTGTTTCAGGTACTAAAATACTATGTTTTCTGCTGGTCTTGCCAAGCAGCAAGGAAAATTGAGAATTTCTAAATCAAAGACCATTAGATGATGTCCGTGATTGCCATGCATGCAGGACCTCTCTGATGTTTTGTGGCTGTGGGTGGGAAAAGGATCAGAAGGTGTCTTCCACCTCACAGAATATTTCATTGCAAAATGTGTGAGTAGATTAGATGACAGCCTAGATCTAAAGCACTTAAATACAAACATGTATATGACAGCAGGTTATAGCTCTGATTAAAATCATTACGGGAAGTTAATGAAGGAAGTGTTAAATAAATAGAACCAGTTTAATTCCTCCCTCAATGCCAGTTAGCAGGGTGGAATGATACCAGCAACGAAGCTGGTCAATTAGGCTTCAAGATGAAAGAAAACTGGGAGCTGGAATGTGCATATCATGCTCTTCAGAGATTTAGGGTGATTTTGCAAACAGCAAGCGAAAAGAGTTTCATCACTTTGGGAAGTTCTATGTGCTTCAAATTGGGGCTGGTCGATGATTATGACTTCATGTGCACGGTGTGCCTCAGCCCCCCCAGGCGATCCGAAGTACTGTATAAAAGGAGCAGGTAGGCAGAGTCATTCCGTCTCCCTCTCCTCATACTCTCCTCTGCATCAGGTAAGTCTGATGACATTTCATTTCATTTTATTTCATTCTAGATGGCAGAATGCCTTTGCACTGCAGCTTAGAATACTGTTCACTGCTATTACATTAGAGTTTTTAGGACTATTTTTTAATTCTCTTTCTCTCTCTTTTTTTTTTTTCTTAGCGTGTTAGCAAGTTGTATTACTGGTAGGATTTTAGAGTCAAGGCCAGGTTTTGAGGCATTTATTTCACTGTAATTCATATTTGGGCATTCTTATACTGTTAGCAGATTGAAAACGTAGGATCACATCAGTTTTAAAATGCAGAATTCTCCTGTACCATTTCGGTTAATGACTGAATCAGAGAGACATGGCCATATTCTGACCTGTTTAACCACCCAGCTGAAGAAAGAGCATTATCTACAAGGAAAATCTATTGCAGAATAATCCTAGCTTGTATTTAGTTTTCATGGATAGGTAAAAACTAAATGCTGTATGATTTAAACCCTAGTTATTTTCACCAGAGACCAGTGGTCTGAGGCAGTGTGTTTGTCATGTGTCCCTTTGTAAATCCAGATCGTGATTAGTTGTTCAGATACGCTAGGCTTAGTGACTTGATTCTCTGCATTTCAGGGCTACTTTATGAACAAAATAATCTTTCCCCTTTTTTTACTGGAAAAAGTGCTAAGCCACAAACTTTTGTGACCAGATGTTTAGCTGAAATGTTAGTTTGCAAACTGTATTTTTATCTGATGAGGGATATCGGCTCTTTATGTTTTACCAACCTGCTCCGCACTCTGTATGACATTACACTGCTATGCCAATAAATATTTGGATAGAAGGATATTATAGGGTATCTGTACTTATTATATCAAATATATGAATCTATCCCCAGACTCAAGTGTTTTGGGGATTTTACCAGAGGGATTACAGAGATTAAGAGAATGCAGAACTAAAAGGGAGCAACTGAAAGTATATTACCTCGAAGAGATGGAAAAGAAACAGGGGACAGGAAAGGAGGAGGAAATGTGTCATCAAAGCAGTGCTGGGTTCTTGACTCCATCCGATCTCTCCTAAGCCAGAACCTGCTTTTGTCCCATTTGATGTAAGGAGATCGGCTCTAATGTAGCTCCTGCTGTTCCTGGCTTCCAAGACGCATTCACCAGGGAGGAGAGCTGGCGTTTTAGTAAAAAAATGTGCTGCTGACACTCTGTTCCTCAGGAAGGGAACACAAATTTTTTTAAAAGAAAAAAGTAGCTATTTCAACCGGCTTGGCAGATTTGACAAGTGCAGGGATTACTGCATGGGGAAGATGAGAGCAATGCTGATTGACAGGAAAGTTTGTGAACAGCATCATCAATTTTGCTTATGCTGGTGATCATTTTGCCTCTTCCCCAACAAACCAGCACCAAACCTTGTCATGTTGTTCCGGTACATCTCATGCTTTGTTTTTACACAGCTCTGTTCTCTGTGTTTCAGGATCGCCTTCATCCCTGCAAAGAAATGTCTTGCTACGACCTGTGCCCCACCACCAGCAGCATCGCCTGCCCCCAGCCCATCGCTAACAGCTGTAATGAGCCATGTGTCCGCCAGTGCCCTGACTCAACGGCCCTCATCCAGCCGCCCCCGGTTGTCATCACCTTCCCCGGCCCCATCCTCAGCTCCTTCCCCCAGCAAGCCGTGGTGGGCTCCTCCGGAGCACCTGCCTTTGGGGGCTCCCTGGGACTGGGGGGCCTCTGTGGTGCTGGGAGCCTCTACGGTTATGGGGGCTCTCTAGGATATGGGGCCCAGTATGGATATGGGAGTTCAGCCCTCTCCACGTTCGGCAGCGGGTACTGCAGCCCGTACTCCTCCCGCCGGTCCAGCCGGTTCCTCCGCAGCAGCTGTGGACCCTGTTAGGACCCAGAGAGGTCTCAGAAGAGCCACATGTGAAGGCCCAAATGCAGAGCAATGAGGATGGGTGTTCAGCGTTCCTGCAGCCCTGCAATGGAGCTACTGCCACTTAGCATTTCTGATCTTCTACTTTTGTTTACTCTTCAGGTTCTATTGTTGCCTGTTCTGGCTTTCCCATTTTTTTTAACCATCATGGGGCAGCCTGTTCCATATGGACATGACTTATAATGACAAGTATCTTCATCGGCAGCTGCACAACAGACAGAAGAAAGCCAGCTGAGGACAGCAATACCTCTGAGCAGGACATTTGTTGAACATTCTCTGAAATTGTCTGGAAACAGATTTTTCATATTCTGTGATATCTCGCTTTGCAAATATAAGCATTTCTTGCTCATTAAAATTTTGTTGCATCACACAGCAGCCTTATGGTTTCCCTTCCTCCCTTCCTCCACAGCCTGCCCTGGCTGGTATCTCCCCATGGGCAGGACCAAGTTGCTAACTAAGCTGTACTGCAAAACATTTTAGCACAGACTGAATTTACAGTGTCACAAATGTTTCCATTATGATTCTCCTGAGTAGCAGCTTTCCACCCTTTGAAGATATGAAAAGTTTAAAATAACATAGTGTCTTAACTCCTGCTATTTAAACATTATTTCAGCGGGGCCCTTTCCATGAGCATCCAAATAGGGAATTGTGGGTTTCCATGTTGAGCTCGGCATGACCACAAATGCCATTAAGGTGCTGCTCAGCAGAGTACTTTCCAAATGTAAATTTGCACCTATAAAAATCACAGATACAATGCTGTCCTGGTTCCGGTGGGGATAGGGCTAAACCACGACAAATGCTCAACCTACAGCATTGACCTTGCTTAGCAGTACTTAATCCCCAAACACTCCATGCAACTAATACTTATTCCTGCATGCAGTTATCAGCCTTTCCACCCCAGTTAAAAAGAGGAATAATACCCATTTCCTCTAAGAAATAACTGTAGTACAGTCTCAGGAGAAGCAGAGACTCAGTCCTAAGCTTCTGGTAATAGAGCTAGCTCAAATTGTAAAGGAGGCACATTCAGTGCTGCACAAAGAATAAAGCCAATCCCTGCCCTCAAGTGCTTTCAGAGTGAATAAACAAGACAAGCAGAGCATGAGCATCATTGCTCTTTTCCCTTCTTTGCAGATAGGCATCTTTTATACAGAGATTAAAGGCCATGTTTTCCATACCAATAAAAACATTAGTAAATATTTTCCCCAGGTGACAAAGGAATCGCTTGGCAAAGCCCAGAACTGAATTCCTCTCTCCAATATCTGCATCTAACAATTGACATACAGTCTGTTTCCACTTTTCTATTCCACTGGTTAGATCAGGCTTGCTTTTCTCTGTTACTCTCATCTGCTTTAGAAAAAGAGGAAAATAAGTGAAAATAATTTTAGCTGAAAGACTGTACATGGCAGGTCTGGTAGTATACAGGATACTGGAAATTTAACAAATCATAGAATCATGGAATCATGGAATGGTTTGGGTTGGAAAGAACTTTTAAAGATCAGCTAGTCCAACACCCTGCCACAGGCAGGGACATCTTTCACTGAACAGGTTGCTCAAAACCCCATCCAACCTGACCTTGAGCACTTCCAAAAACCAGTGACCTCAGGATTCAAGACATGGTTTATCATAACTTGTTTTCTAAGTAAAAGGGGAGAATGAACTAAAAAAAGATTCCTTTCTTGAGGTTTATCTGGTAGCGCATTTTATTTAAAATATCTGAAACATTCAAGTTCAGGTCCTCCAACTGCAAAACTGATAAAAGGTAGACTGCAAGTAGTGACTTTGCTAATTCCTCCAGAATCAAACCCGGGAAAGAAGCTGGCATTCAGCAGAGCATATTTCTGGTTCTGTTATGTTGAGCCATTGTGCCTGCAGGCTATTTACTGGTGGTGTGAGTCTGAACCACATGAAAAACCATTAGGCTCTAGTAGTGACTAAATATTTAGTGAATCCACCTATTTAAATCAAGCATGAAAGGCTTAACTCCCACAGATATCTGTCTTGAACTGTAATTTAGTGCGTGGGGAGGACATATCCTTCAGGCTGTGTTTACAACACCTTTATGAATCAACTTCTGATTGCATCTCATTTACCGATAGTCTTACCTTGTACTAGGATATAAACACATGCTCAGAGCACATTTAGAAGAGAGAGAGGAGAGCGTAGTGACCTCTATAGTTCAACATGAGACAGCGTGATTTCATTTATTGTTTCTTCCTTGTTCTTGACAATTACTTGTTTCCCTGACAGGAGGAACAGGAGTCTGAGTTGTCAGTGCTGTCAACAGCCTGGACGTCCTGTGGCTGACCAAGAACTGCAAAAGACCTCACAGTTACACCTGATCTAGAAGACACCCCTGCTCGTTTCAGGGGGAATTAGAAGACCTTTAAAGGTTCCCTTCTTACCCAAACCATTGTACAATTCTATGTGATCCCTGTGTTGCAGTGGCCAACAAACCATCAGAATCTCAGTACTGTTTCCAGATTATCATGGAGTTTCCTTCTCTGGAGATATTCAAAACCGTCCTGGATGTGATCCTGTCCAACCCACTCTAGGTGAACCTGCTTTGGCAGGGGGGTTGGACTAGATGATCTCCAAAGGTCCCTTCCAACTCCAACCATTCTGTGATTCTGTAGTCATGATTACCAGCAGCTGATGTTCCTCCCATCTTGTATCTTCATGTGGTGTGACCTGAGATGCATTGGGTCTGCCAGTGGAATTTAATTCTCTTCTACTCTGTTCATCTGTGATTACATGATTACACTTACATGGAAGTGTAACGCAAATTAATCCTGCTGGGCATTTGGGAAGTGGCAGATTGCTGATAGTCAGGAGCAGTACAGAACAATGGAAGGCAATTAAAGAACTGTCCTTTGGTGTTTGCTCTCGTCTATGGTCATAACATTCAAATTCAGGCTGGCAGATGAGAACCAGCAATGAGAATTTTGCAGTTTCTGCTCTCCAAGGGACAGTCACTTCAGCGGTGTTGTGGAGTACTATGTCTTCAAGCACCATTCCAAGGCAATAGAGTCCATCAATCAATTAATTCATACTACAGGGATCTATTAATAGTCCAGACTCTAACTTCTAGCTCCCATGTGTGCCTTTTCTGTAGTATAACAAGTGGGTAGGCAGAGCAGCTCCATCCAGGTCTGCTGACAACATCCACAATGAAGGATGACTGACTGCATCCTTTCACTGCAGCAGGACAAACTGCCTGCTATTGCAAGTCCAGTGCAGAGGTGGAGCAAGATGGGTAATTCTACCATTCTGTGTGGGATGAAAACAAAAATCTTGAAAAGACTTCTATAGTGATCAAAACCATAGCAATGCGTCTTGAAAATATCTGATCTAGTTGCTTTAGTGCTCTTCATACCTAGTCTTAGTGACTCCAAGAATAATCATGCAGCAAATTGGAGACAGAGGAAGCATGAAAACAAGACCAAGCCTTCAGACACATCCTAACAAGAAAGAGGTGTTGCCTGGCTACATCTTTGTAGCCCCATCTCATTTCACCTAGTTTTACAAGTGAAGTCACACCTCCAAACCTTTTGAAGTTATTACCACATACTTGATCCTGTCCAAACAAATTTCTGCAGCCTGAGATGGGGTTTGCCTGCAATGAGCCTGCTCAAGTGTAGTGAAGTTTGTCAGTGCTTTGCTGGCATTCCCAGGAACAGTGGCTTCACACAGAGAGGAGCAGAAGTGCTGAGCAGTGTCTGATGTCTGGTCCATCCTGATTGGCATTCCAAGCAGAGGATGGGGCGAATGACTCTTAATAGCTGTGCTAATTTTATGCAAATTGCATCACTAGAAAAACAGCTCCACAGGACACACTGAGCACCCTGGAACCAGGTTGCTGTTGTACGAAGAGAAGTGCTGGATATGCCGAGTATCCACAGCCATCTGTGAGTAGACCGTAATTTAAGTGTAAAATTCCTGAGATGGAAAATATTATTTGGCCTGAATGATATGTTTTGTTCTTCAGGGAAGACTTAAGAATTATTCTTTTATTTATCTTAACTGGGGCTGCCAAAAATGTAGAGGTATTAATGGGAAAGTTCAAAGAACTCACAGAATTTCAGTGAAGATTTGCTATTCAGTTAAAAATTCCTGTTGGCTATTCAAAGGAAAGTCCTGCCCACAGATCACTACATGCTATTTTTAAACAATGAAAGACTTCACAAAACCAATGTATAGGGATATAATTAAATTGGAGCCTTGGGCAAGTAGTGAGACACAGGGAAGATCTTCAAAGTTACTTGTCTGTTTAACCTCCTTTGCTAACATGTACCAAATACACACTGTAACCACACCTGTCCTGGAGGAAATTTCAAACTTAGTTGTAAGGGTTACAAAACATGTTTATCCAGCATGAAATTACTTTTGTGTCATTATGTTCGCTCCTGCTTAAAGGACCTGGTCACCTTACAACTTTAGGCATTGAAAGAAAGCAAACACTGTCGTGTTTCACTACAGGGACTGATGCTCACCAAGACTGGTATATAAACAAAAAATATTGGACAAAAAAAAAGACAAGAAAGTTCAGAATTCTGATGCACAATATTTTAATGAGAAAGTAAGATGTAAAAGATCTTTTGGAGAATTAAAAACATGGGGAAAATATTGCCAGGGTCTCATTAGAGGCTGCAAGCCAAGAATTCCTCCAGGGTTATATATTCCACATATGTTACTCTTTTTCATGGCATGGGAAGATTTATACAATCTCATCCCACTTTCAACCAGCCAAGATCATGGATATAACTAATCTGAGGCCATCATTATTAGGAGCTACTGGAAAGAATAGTCAGGAAACTAAATTAAACTGCTAGCTTGAGATTGCATGTATGATTTTCAGAGACGCACAGTTCATGCTCCAGGAACAAAGTGGCAGTAACAGGAGGAACATCTTCCTCTGTGTTGGGTGATTGCTCCTGCGTATTTAACATGGTCTGCAGCTCCCAAAACCATAAGCACTGGATCCATAGGAAGAATATGACCTCCCATAATTGTACAAGCTCCTAGAGCCATAGGAGCCACTGGGACCCAGAGAGCTCATGGATCCAACCAAGCTCCCAATGGTGGATGGTGCTGAGCTGCCCACGATGCTCTCCTGAGGGCAGGAGCTGAGAATGGGGCCAGGGAAGGTCATGACCACAGGTGGCGGGTAGATCACGGCTCTCGAATCACCACAGGATGTAACACAGGGCTCACTCCAGGCATTTGCAATTGGTTGTGGGCAGGTGACTTCGCAGGGTGCAAGGCAGTGGGAGCTGATCATCCGTCTGTAGGAAGACATCTTCTGGGAATGCAGATAAATCTGAAACACATAACACCGAGGCAACACAAGGCTGAATGCTCAGGGACAAATATAGTGGAAATTGTGCTTTGAAGAGAAAGAATGAAAGGTAGCGAGAAGACCAGACAGAGGCTGAAGATTTCAGTTTTATCTCAACAGCAATATCCCTTTTCTTGTCTTCTCATGCCTCCTCCTCTCCCCCAGAACAACCTCTGTTTCTTTTGGCTCCTAATTATGGAGCCAATTTGATATATGAAAATATCATTAACAATCAAGGAAAATGTGTATTTGAACTCAAACTGTCCTCCTATCCCATTTTGCCTTTCCACCATTCCCTGTTAAATCTGACTTACTGTGACACTTGACCTTTTTTTTTTTATAAATAACTGCAGAAAAGAAAAGAAACACTGGCTAGCACCTATACAGTAACATCCTGTGCTGGTTCTGCACCACCTGTAATTATTACAGCTGTATGAGGCAAGTCATTGTTATTCCATCTTTAAGGAAGAGGTAACTGAGGGTTAGAAGTGAATGCATTGCCCAGAGTTATTTGGTGAGGCAACAGGAGAGATGGAGCTAAAATTCAGGCAAGCCTGGTTGTTAATGGCAGTGTTATTCCCTAATCTTTCAGATGCTACAGCTGGCAGCAGGGCTCCCCTGCATGCTCTGTACAGAGATAAAATGAGCAGCAGCCACATCCCTGAAGAGCTTGTAAAGAGAGTTTCCTTGGCAGATTCTCCCGCATTTGGGTGGGAACGCAGTGCCAGTGAGGTTTCCAGTATAACTGGGACTCCTGGGAAAGTGGTCCCAGATGACTTGCTGAAGATGACCAAGGTGACAAATGACTGGCAGAAGTAGGAACTGTGCATAATCTTGTGGAGTCCTTTTCTTTAATCATATGATCACTTGATTACTCATAAAATCAATTTACAGCTCCTCTTGATCTCTGTCCTGCCTTACTAAAACCCATAAAATGGAAGGCTGGGAATAAAGAAGAGGAATAAAGTCCCACCCATAACAAGTACATGATTTAATGCATGACAGGATTCAAATTAATTCAGAAATAATCACAAAGAACAGGACAAAATGTTATTCCTAACAGTGGCTTCCTAGTTCAGTCTGAGAGTCAGAGTTAACTTTTCTTGGTACTCACCATTACAAGTCAACACAAGCAAAGTAAGGCAGATTCCTAAAGGCAGGAGGAAACAGGAATTTGCTAACTTTCACTATAAATAAGTTTGCAAATCTCAAACTTTCAGCTGCTCTGAAAACTGTTTTCCTGCCCTTTTACAGCCTGCCACTGAGTAAGTAGGAAACAGCTCTTTCTGAAAGAAAGCTTCGAACTTTTCATACATTCCAGTTAAAATCCTGTATTGTTACAGCAATATATTAATAGCAACAGCATCTGTCTCCAACTTACCCCCTCACAGCAAAGAGTCAGGAGAAATGGTTAGAGCAGCCCACAACTGGGAGCGCTTTTATACCTTTTCTTAGGCAATCGGAAGGATATGAAACATTCTTCATGTATGATGCCCTAATGCATTATCAAACAAAAATTCACTCCACCTGTAACTGCCCCAGATAATGTAATTATTTTGCTCAGTCATGGTGATTACTATTGCGTTCTTCTCATTACTCTGGCAATGTAACTTTTTTCTTTTATTGCTTTTTCCTATTTCTCTGGTTGCCTCATGGAGCAAAGATTGCTCAGAAGTTTATCCATAAACAGAATATGCTGACGTACCTGAGATACTACCCCACTTTTCCAAGTCATGCTCCAGTAAGGGGGCATTGTGCAATTAATCCCATCATACCCACGCACATTAATTCCTATGACTCTGATATGAGGCACATTCGACTCCATAGACACCTTCTGACTGAGTTATAGGTTTGGAAATGGGAAGCATTTGTACCCATCTTTCTGGCCAAGAAACAAACACAAAGCACATGGCCCACTTTAAACTTTAAAAGTACAGGTGGAGTAACCTGTAAGCAAGGAGCTGCTGTTATCCAGCCCCGGCATGAGGGCAGGAGCCTCAGACAATGAGAAATTCATATCCGTCTTTCATTGTCAGGGACCCCATGGGATCATTGCTGAAGATCTCAGGGCTCCTGAGTGATGAACGATTCATGGTCTGAGATGAAACAGGTCAGGAAATGAAGCCGTGCATCACCCTAGGGAAACCTTGGGCTGGAATCTTAATGTGCAGTTTCAGCTGATGCAGAAAATTGGCCACTTACTTCAGCAGATTTTGTCCTCAGATCCAGTACCTTGTCTTCAGTTCTTCAGTTATTTACTGACAATACTATTTTCAATAGAGTCTATTCATTCTGTGTACCTGAGTCGACATAACTTAGGAATGCTTTTTTAACCTCAAGAAGGTGAGTTCTTCCCCTCTAAAATCCATCCCCTTCTAGGAAATTTAAGGTTCAATGCCTGGTTTTGAGTAATCTTGAGACTTGTATTCCAAAATGCTAATTTTATTCCAGTTTGTCCATCAGCATTTGGTAACTGTTACCAATACTGCAGTGTAATGCTGTACGAGTGACCCACGCAAGAAAGTTGAGGAAGCCTTGGGATTTCCCTCATGGTGTTTCCTAGCAATGCCTGTGGAGACGCCCTGTAAAGCTACTGATAGTTTATGGTAGACAATTCATATAAACAAGAAACAGGAATAGAAACAAAGGGAATAAGATGTTGCGGGGAAACAACCCACCCGATCTGCTCCTCCTGCCCGAACCACACCTGGTTTCACTTTAACTGGAATCAGGTGATGACAGTGATGACAGATGAATCACACAATTCTTGGAGATGCACCCCTCTGCTAACCATCCTGCTCTCCTCACAGGGCAAAGGGAGCAATACGCTACTCTCCATACTGCTGACACCCCAAGCTGCCTTTTTTTTTTGACTCATGATATTCAGGGTTACAGCCCCGTGATTTGCTTTTGTAATTTTACAGACTCACAAAATGGCATCTGGATGTTTTTTCCCATATAATGGGAGTTTCATGTGCTTTACCAACTTAAACTGTTCACAGTCATTTTTGCCAGTGCAAATATGGCATAGTAAGATATTCTGAGACAAATGGCTCTATGACAAGCAAAGTTAGTGTGACATATGGACTACCTTTGCACATATTCCTTGTATCACGAATTACAGTACTGCTGTGGCACATATGGAACCATTCTATGTGAACAATCATCAAACCCATTTACTAAAATAGCATCAAATATTTTATCTATACCAAGCATATAATTTTATTGTAACACCATCAAAAAAAGACATTCAAATGTGTCTACAAAAAATTCCATGAATTGAATTTGGATTATTTCTTTACAAATGTGACTAAAAGCTCTTCCTGATTAGCTTGAGTGAACACCACAATCAAGAAGAGCAAAGGGACATCCTTCATTTCAGTTTGTAATTGAAATCCAAACTCAGGACTCAGGATGCCCAAGTATTTCTGTGCAATTGTCCCAAGCCCATGGTGGACGGCTTTGGAGTCATCCATCCAACAGTGCATCTTATACAGCGTGGGTGGAATTTGTCTCGTCTGGTAACACAGCCCACCCAGGTTGTACTGGCATGTCTACTACACCCTAGGAGGAGTCAAATAACAGCACTCGAGTGGGTGAGCCATATGAGAGAAGGAGAATGCAATGAAAAAGGAGTAACTGCCAACAAGGAGGGGTTGAGTAGCACTTTCCATTTGAAGAGCAGTATTTCTAAGTTCTTAAAAAATAATATTTGTGCTTTGCTATGACTATACTTCAGGCCAAAAAGCATGACTGCTGTTGATATTGATACATTAAACTCTGTTGCTGGAATGGCCACAAAACTTTGCTGGGACTGTAAACTATGTTCATCGGGATCACGCAAGACTCAGCACTGCGCTCTTGTGGCTTAGCTGAAAGCGTGACTCAAGCTGAGTAACTCACAGTTATCTCAGACACCTCTTGACAAGGTGAATTCACATCTCGGAGCTGAAGTGTCGGCATAGCCTCAACTTGTATGAAAATTGTGGTGTCATTTCCAGATAAGAATTATGCGTATTTGGGATCTCCCAGTATAGCATTGCTGCCAAGATGAAAGTGTCCTTTTTGGGGGGGTGCTTGTTTTTTTCTGATAAGACAACTAAACTGTCCCCAGCTTCCTTGGGAACAGAGAGCTTCTCTAGTTTGCAGCAGTTCCTTTCTTGGAGGCTTTGATTTTTAAAAAGTCTTTCTTAAATATCATTCTGATGATATGACTATGTAACAGTAGACTGTTTTGGCTGATTTATTTGAATATAAAAATATATCTGTCCTAAATATTGGCATATTCTAACCCTAATAGCAACATTCTGCAGATATATTATTTGGCACATATGCTTCCCAGTGAAAAGGCATTTTTGTGATGGCATTAACCATGTAAGATGCAGACTCTGGTTCTAGCTGCCGGGAAGGAGGAATTACGCATTGCACGGGACACATCCTGGCCCTGTGCACCTAGGTGCATTTATTATCATCAACTAATCAAGGGATGTAAAGGAGAGAGGTGTGAAGAGAAGTTGGAATAAAACAAAAAGATAATATTAGGAAGCAGCATGATTTTTATTAGGAACAAGAAATGGCATTTACAATAATAACAGAAAAAAAAAATAAAATTGAAGGAATGTTTCCAGTTTCTCAGACCTGATTATAAGCAATTAGTCAAGAGGGTTGATGAATGAATGTGAATGAAGCATTCGTTCACTCAAGATGGTCTTTGTTCCCTATGGCAAATCTAATTTTGCCAACCAAGTTCTGATCTGCACATGCAGGAAGGCTTTGTTGAGCACAAAAGCTTAACACATAGGAGAGCAAAGCAACTTCCCTGATTTAAATTTTGTTACATCTTCTAGGTTGAACATGAAAACCACAAAACCAGTACATGTGTTCACAGAGAGGCTAAAGCATAAAACGACCCAATTTCTCACCTGTACTGTCAGAATGGAAAACACACAGTTTGAGAAACCGGTGCAGGTTACAGCAACAACATCACAATCAAAAAAAGCATAAGAAGGACAAGCAGAAGAGTGGTTCCCATAGGTGCTGAGCAGCACGCATAGGTCCCAATGGATTAGTTGGCAATCATGGGTGCCCAAGGCTTTGGAGAGCTCCTCAACGCAATTGCACATCTAGGTCTTGCCGTCAGATCCAACACTGTTTCTCCTGCTCTCCACATCTTCTGCCATGCTTAGCATGGCCCACAGCCCCCATAGCGCTGGCTCCAGAGCTGGCTGGAGGATGAGAAGCAGGAGGACAAGGAGCCCCCATAGAGAAGGGAGCCCTGCAGGCCCCTGGGGCGGCCCGGCCCCAGTGGGGATGAGGTGCCCACGACGCTCTCCTGAGGGCAGGAGCTGAGGATGGGGCCTGGGAAGGTGATGACCACAGGTGGTGGGTAGACCACGGCACGGGAGTCCCCGCAGGAGGTGACGCAGGGCTGGTTCCAGGCGTTGGCGATGGGCTGTGGGCATGTCACCTCGCAGGGTGGGAAGCAGCGGGAGCTGAGCTGCTGGCTGAAGAAGGACATCTTGCGGGCAGGGAGGGGAACCTGCAATACACCGGGGAGCCTGAGTCAACCCACTGCTCACCAGCCACCACGCAGACCACCCGGCGCTGCCTTGCCAGCAGCAGGGAGGCCTCAGGACATGCCATGGGGAATTACTCTGCTGAGGCTCAGGTGCTGCTTCTCTCTCTTTCTCTTCCCCCTTCCCCCTTCCCTGCCCTCCTTCCTGCCTCCTGGGCAGCTCCTCTGTGCTATCCCAGGCTCCCTGCTCCTTGAGTGCTGGCCAGCCCCAGAGTGACCTGTGGCAAACAAGAGGGAGATCACCCATCACTAGGGTTTGCAGCAAAACCCACTATAGGTACCAAAGCCTGCAAAATGAGTGCATTTTCAAGGAAAAATAGAGGCATAAGGAAGACAAGCAGAGTATTTCTGAAAGATTCAGTTAAATCTACTGAAGCGCAATGCTTTAAGTCAGAAAGCTAAACTGGGGTCAAACTTACTCAGGACACCAAAGAGGAGAAGCAAAGAGCAGCCATCTGAGGCTGGGTCTGCTGTGAGCCCTTTTTATACCGTTTCTTGGGCTGCCCACTGGTCTGCAACACCTTGTGAACAACATCTTAATTAGCTCCCAAACGAATAGATTACACATCACTCCTCAGCTCCTCATTCATGCAAATAGTTTCCTCACTGTTAGGAAGTATTACTCAGCCCAGGTTTTTCTCAGTGTCTCCCAGGTTCTTCCTTCTTAGAAATCACTCGGCTGACTTCCCCAGCTTTGCAATATGTCGATTTATTTTCTTACAGGCACTGGAGCTTCTATTCCCGAAGTTGTTTTCATACTCTACATTCGTTACAATGTTTTAACTCCAGATATATTGCTACCTTCTTGGGGGACCATTATTAAATTTTCCCTGGGAATACCAAGGATTATGCAAGACTTTTAATCCCTTTCCTATCCTGGTGCAGGTCAGTGTTGGGGTACCAAATCACTGAGGACACTGCAAACACCCAAGTGAGGGTCCAATGCAATCGTCTTCCATAGGAGTTAGATTTTTAGTGTTCAGCTCCATCTGCTTTCAGCCACAGCCCCTGGCGTCTGCTCTTGCCCTTGTATGGTCTCTCCTTGGGGACAAAAGGAAGCACATGGGGCTAGACCACAAATTAGACCCCAATCTCGGGTGTCCCATAACACAGGATAGAACACCCCACTCCCCTGTGTGGCTTTAAAGGATTGTCTTTCTCTATTCTATTCACATCCAAGTAAGACAAAACCCCCCAAACCCCACTATTTTAATAGTTAGTGGAGGATTTTCCTCACATCAGACTCAGAGTCATAATATTGCCACAGTCAGAAGGGCACGCTAGCCTGCATAAATCAAGGCTGTGGTATGAAGGCTTGAGAGGGATGCAGGAGGGAATGTATGTCTGTCTTTTTATGTTCAGAGGGGAAAGAAAATGCAGATGATTTGTAGGAGTTCACCAAAAAAATCACCTCTATGCTTTAGTGTGCTGTATCAGACCTGCAGTGCGTAGCTGGGACAAGGAACAAGGCAGATGGAGTAAATCTCCCATCTTTATTCGAACTACAAACTCTATGGTGCTTCAGCTTAGTATCAGCAGGGATTTAGAGAAGAAAATGAGCCCACAGTGCATTGCAGTACTTGTGATACTGAGCAGTGCTTGAAAAATACTGGCTCTGTGGAGCAATCACGTAAATCAGGTAGTTTTGCAACATTTTTGTCGCATTGGCAAAATCAGCAAAATGCTGCAGGAAGTGAAACTGCTTCAAAAAGTTTAAGGAAGAAACAAGAGGGTGTTGGAAGAGACTGATAATTGATAATTGTCTGAAGATGAATAAAACAATCATAGAAGTTTGGGGAGTGACGTGCTTTGTTGTGTTTTGTAACAAAATAACCCTGAAACATAAAGGATGTCTCAACCCCTCCAGGCAATCCAAGAAGATGGTATATAAGGGCTTCTGGCTCAGACATCCTCAGATCACAGGTCCTCGCTTCTCCGCTTCATTGATCTGAGTAAGTCTGATCCCTTCATCATCTTTTTTATCTTTAGGTTTGGGTTATTTTTAACCAACTCCTGCACACACAGTCTGAACTGCGATGGTGTCAGTACCTACCTTTGCATGAAGACATTTTTCCTTGACGTTCTCACTGGCACTTAGGTCAGCTGCAGATCTGTCCGAGCTGCTACAGCAAGTCCCAGGGGTTCAGCCAAGATGGGGCTCAGTCCAGGCACTTTTACTCTTGTGCTCAGGGTGAACTGACTGGTGGACCTGGGCACAGCTTCTCACTGGCTTGGGCAGCACTCAGGGTGTAGAGAGCCTGGGAGGGAGGGAGGAAGGAGGGCAGGGAAGGGGGAAGGGGAAAGAGAAAGAGAGAGAAGCAGCACCTGAGCCTCAGCAGAGTAATTCCCCATGGCATGTCCTGAGGCCTCCCTGCTGCTGGCAAGGCAGCGCTGGGTGGTCTGCGTGGTGGCTGGTGAGCAGTGGGTTGACTCAGGCTCCCCGGTGTATTGCAGGTTCCCCTCCCTGCCCGCAGGATGTCCTTCTTCAGCCAGCAGCTCAGCTCCCGCTGCTTCCCACCCTGCGAGGTGACATGCCCACAGCCTATTGCCAACGCCTGGAACCAGCCCTGCGTCACCTCCTGCGGGGACTCCCGTGCTGTGGTCTACCCACCACCTGTGGTCATCACCTTCCCAGGCCCCATCCTCAGCTCCTGCCCTCAGGAGAGCGTCGTGGGCACCTCATCCCCACTGGGGCCAGGCCGCCCCAGGGGCCTGCAGGGCTCCCTTCTCTATGGGGGCTCCTTGTCCTCCTGCTCCTCCTCCTCCAGCCAGCTCTGGAGCCAGCGCTATGGGGGCTGTGGGCCATGCTAAGCATGGCAGAAGATGTGGAGAGCAGGAGAAACAGTGTTGGATCTGACGGCAAGACCTGGATGTGCAGTTGAGATGAGGAGCACGACTCTCTGAAGCAGTGGGAACCTATGGGTGCTGCTCAGCACCCATGGGAACTGCTCTTCTGCTTGCCCTTCTCATGCTCTATTTGTTTTTAGTGTCGGTTTTCTCAAAATGTGTCTTTTCCATTCTTAGAGACCAAATTACTGATTACATAAAATCTGCTTCTCACTGTTAAAGCACTAAAGCACTTGTATCATTGAAAACTTGTTCATGACTGTTTTTGTTTGGGAGAACGTTTTTTCTTTGGTAGTTTTTTTATTTTGACACCCATATGTCTAACAGAAAGATTCATAGATGTCACCTTGCACTGTGATTTGTCCAGTCCAGATGAAATGTGAAGCAAGAAAGAACAATGTGCTAAAAGTAAATCACTTTGATGCACACTGTTATGTTGGCCCATTTTTAAAGCACTGAAGTCCATCTTGTATTTTTGCTTTGCTTAAAATGTATGCTTTTTGCTCCCAATAAACGCTTATGATTGCATCCAAACAACGTTCATCTGTTTGCATTCTTCTCTGTTTTGGGGTAATGCAGCCTCTGCAAACCAATTGAACCAAACAATTCCCTTATCTCAGAGATCTGTAGAGGAGTGTTCTGCTTTTACAGACAGTGTTTATATAATGTCTACAGATTCCTTCATCAGGAAACTGCTTACACCATGCAGAGCTTCCCTGTGGCCTGATTTAATCTTTACAAGGAGCCAGTTGTGAGAGAACTGCCCAACCCTTTGATAATATTTTCAAGAAAGACCAGTGTGAAATACTAAATAGCCACTCCAAAGGTATTTTAATAGCTCATCCCTACTTCCCCTTCCTTTCCATCAGCTTTTACC